>NC_084843.1:19985473-20610473 GCF_033115175.1 Lepus europaeus | reverse complement strand
GAACCATTTGTTGAAAAGGATCTTTGAATAAAGATTTCTTTATTTCTTCCAGTTTCATCAAAAAAATCTTAATTTTATTTATATGAGTCTATTATTGAGCCACAGATCTCCTTGCCAAAAAATACCACAATTTTTATTTGCATAGCGTTACAGCAAAGCTTTAAATTTGAAACTATTCTCTTTTTCAAAATTATTTGTTAACTCTGATCTTTGTCTTTTCACACAAATTTTAGAATCAGTTTAACAAATTTTACCAAAATGTAATCCTGCAAGAATTTTATCATTATTGATTTAAATTTATTTATAATTGTGAGAAGAATTGACATCTTTGTTTTGATGATTCTCCAATTTATATACATGGTATGTTTCTCCATTTACTGTTATTTTGATTATTCTCATTATAAAATTTTTTAGTTAACTAAGTTTTATTTAAAAAGCAGAGAGATGACCAAAGAAACACATATAGACAGAGATCTCTCATCTACTAATTCACTCCCAATCTGCAATGGAAGGCAAGCTGCTGTCAGGAGCCCAGAACTCAACCCAGTAGTTGCAAATGGGTGGAAAGGACCAATATACTTCAATCACCATCTGCAGCCTTCCAGGGTACTCATGTGCAGAAAGCCAGAAACAAGAGTGGAGGACAGAATTCCAAGCAGGCATGTGGCTTGCAGACATATTAACTGCAGCACTGACTGACCACTACAAATCTTTTTATCATTCTCATCAGTGTTTCGTAGTTCTCAGCATTCAGAAATTATACCTTTTTTTAGGAATATACCTAAATATTTCACTGTTTCTCAGTATTATAAATGCTATAATTTTAATCTTTGTTCCCAAGTATATTAATATACAAATATTTAGTAGGTTTTTCTGCATTGACTTTATGATATGACTTCAAAACTCATTAATTATAGGGCTATTTTTCCACCCTAGATTCCTTTTAGGTTCATATAGTCTACTGTTTCTCCTGCATGCCTCGGGTTTGTCTGCCATTTATTTCTTTCCTAATCACACAGGCTGGTGTCTAGCTAAATTTTGAGTGGAATTGGTTAAGTTTGTCTCTTCCTAAAGTAGAGAGATGGGAGGTAAGAAAGGCCACCAATGGGATTGGGCTCTTGGCATTGTCAAGCAACAGTCTTGAAAGCACTGAGAACACATCATCGTGACTTTTCTCACAGAACCTGATGATCTACTGTGGACCCCTGGGTGCCAGTGGTGGAATACACAGAGTAGCAGATTCCTTCTGCCACCACCATCCTGCAATACTGTTGACCAGGGGCAGAACCATATTCAGAACACAGGTGAGGGTACTGGCACTATGGCACAGCAGGTTGAGCCACTACTTGATATGCTGGCTTGCCATATCAGAATGCCAGTCTATGTCCCAGTTACTTTGCTTCCACTCCAACTTCCTACTAATGTGCTGGGAAGGCAGCAGATGATGGTACAAGAACATGGGCCCCAGCCTCCCATGCAGAAGAGCAGGATGGAATTCATGGAATTATTGGCCTCTGGCTTTGCCTGGTCTGGATTGGGCTATTGCAGACATTTGGAGAGTGAACCAGTAAACAGAAGCTCGCTCTCGTGCTCACTCGCTCTCTCTCTCTCTCTCTTTCCCCCTCCATCCCTTGTTCCTCACATCTTTCAAATAAATATTTTCTTAAAAATGAACACAGGTGGTCAAGAATAACTGTGATTTTTGCCCAAGGATCAGTGGTATAGTTTTTATAGCCCAGAGTCCTGAAATTGTCTTGCGTTCACCCAAAATCACAATGGAAGCACAATCTTGTGAAAGAAATAGCATGCTGGTCATCAGGAACATTCCACTTGCCAAGTTGCTTTCCTGAAATCAGGCCCTGAATACGGACCCCTGAGACAATTCATGGTCACCATTCCCATTAAGTCTTGGGCCACAGAGACAACTCCTTAAGTGGTGCGGAGGACTGGAGCGTGCTCCCAAAAAAGAAAGTCCGAGAGTCCACATGGGTCTCAGTCCAGAATGGGGCACTCTGTATGGATGGTACTGCTGCCATTCCAAGATTCAGTGAATTCTGAGTATTGGGATTCTTGTTTCTTGAGCTTAAAGGTGGCTCTGCTTCCATGATTGAAAGTTTAAACAAGACCAAACACAGTGTAGAGCCCATGGTTCCCAATGGAAATTCAAAAGGTCATTCAAAAACAGAGCTGCTAGGCTGTTGTAAACAACTGTAGATGGCTTTGGCATTACACTACTGGTACAACTACTACTGATGATGATGATATAACAATAATGGCTAATATCCTTATAATGAATGCTAACACATGGAGAATACCCATTCTCAACCAGGCACTGTTCTAGACACTTCTCATAGGTTTATCCTTTGAAACAACATTATGAGGGAAACAATATCTATTTTTATAGCTAAATAAATGAAAACACAAAAATGTATTAATTTGCTTAATGTATAAAGCAACCAGGGATCCAAGATGGCTGAATAGGGAAAAGACACATTGATCAAGGGAAGATACCAGAAGAACAGGGGAGGAACCACATTCCTAGAGGACAGTTAAAGAGATGTTATCCGTGGAAAGTTTACAGGAAGAACAACTCCACAGAGCAGCAAAGCCTGTACAGATATGCAGCAGCTGGCAAGACACCTCCAGTGACTCCTGCCATCTGCCACTGGCAGGGATGACATCTATTCCCAGTGAGATGGGAGGAACTTAACACAGCCCACATGCTATTAGCAGTCTTGCCCAAGGGAGAACTATGGGTTTCCACTGAGTCTGGCCTAACGAGATGAGGAGGTGCAGGGCACTCATTTAACTCTATGCAGGAAAGGTACATTGCTTTCTTCCCCTCATTCCATCAAGGCACTTAGTGGCCAGTTAGGTTAGAAGTATCATCTTCCTAGAATAATGTGAGTGGGGGCTGCTGTGGCCCACACACCAGTGCTGTATTTTGTCTGAGGGAGAAATCTACAGACTCCACTGAAGAGCTGGGGTGTGGTGGAATGAGAAGGTCATACCAAGATGGCCATTGGCAACAAAGCCTGCCTGGCAACAGGCTGGGATTGGATGGCTTTGGAAACTGCCTGGCAACAGGCTGTGATTGGTTAGGGCATAGACCACCCCTTGACCTGATTAGCTGCCTTGGCTATTTAAGTTGCTGTACCAACTGAAATAAATGAGTCTGCAGGCTGCTCACCTCTGGCCTTTCACCCAGCTGCTTTCACCCAGCTCCCAGGGTCTGTGTGGTGACTCCGTGCCTCTTGCCCCCACCACAACCCTCCCTCCTCTCAGAATGAATCCACAGAAACATCTGGCACCAACGTGACTGAGAGAGAGACAGCGTGTCGGACTCGGAGAGGTCCCCCCTTGATTTCGGCAAGTAAGCCCCTCGGTGTTTTGTGTGCTGTTTGGTTCTGTGAGGGTGAGCACAGGACCCCCCTCTCATGCCCCTTTGCTTGTCCTTGTCCTCAGTCAAAGTGACCCCAGGTTTGGCACACACAGCCCAGAAGCATAATGCCACTTCTCGGCTCCTCCTTTTACTTTTGGTTCACCCAGCGAATTCACATAAGGGACTGATCATCCCAGAATTCGGAACCAAGTCATCTTCCCTCACTTGAGAGAGGTGACGCTCCAGAGACACCGTATGGGCATACAGCCTTGACCTAATGAATTAAGAAAGTCCACCACTAAGCACAGGACAAATTTACAATCTGATACACCCCTGTCTGTTCGTCTAAGGTAGGGAAACCCCTGCATAATATCATCAGTCACTGAGGTACTAGGAATTTGTTTTGTTATGGCAGCAGTGCTAGGGGTGTCTTTCCTTTGGCTAGAGTTGGCGTGGCATGCTGTGCTTAAGTGCTCAAACATGGGAAAGATACCCCTTCTCAGAATCCCACCTAGATTACCAAACATAATGAATCTGTGAATGATAAGAGCCTGTCACTCCAGGCCTCTGCCTCACAGGCAACAGTTGACTTAGGGAGAGAGAGCTCTGACAGTGAAAATGACATGATAGCAGACAATGCAGCAATGCCTAGTCAGTCAACCCCCAAATACCTGTGGGATGAACTTAGACAATCTCGAGGCGATAACCCATGCAAGGTCATCCCATCTACACCCAGTGAGGGTCCCCACATTTGTGGCAGTCCCCAGACACTCCAGGCTCTCAGGGCAGCTGCTAGACCCCCATCCCACCCGTATGTTTGCCATTAATGTAGGAGCGGATGCAGAATTCAGGCCCTGAATTCCAATGCCCATAAATGACCTTACTATGCTAAAAAAGGCTTCTCAAGAGTCAGGCCCCAACTCTCCCTGCTTTTAACAGGTGCCCATACAATGGGCAGTGAACCTTCAAACTCATTTTGACCGTGTTACACTGTTCAAAGCATGTTTGTCGAGACCAGAGTTCTTACAGTGGAAAGCCTCCTATAAGGAAGAGGCTGAAACCGTGGCAAGGAATAAGGCTGCCTATGGAATTGCAGTAAACATTGATATGCTTACAGGCTGTGGCACCTACATATATCCTCATGAACAGGCCCGCATTGGAGTAGTTGCCTATTTTGATCAGGTCAGAAATTTGGCACTTAGAGCCTTAAGTATACAGTAAGTAGAAAAAACCTCCCTTTCAGACCAAAGGGAAAGAAAGTTTTAAAGTGAGAATATAATTTTCCTCATGGGCATTGTCTACCTCAGAAAAACTACTACAGAACATGCCTGTGACTATAGACTTGTAGTTCAGGCCACCGAAGATTAGAGATGGGACACAGGCACTACTTGCATCCTTTGGTCTGCTTTAACACAAACCAGGAGGAAAAGAAAGCTAGGCATCAGAAGCAATGGGTGGCAGGCCTATTAATGGCTGATCTGGACAGTGATCTGCCCTCAAGGATACCCAACAGGCCAGTCCACTGCAGTGGCTTTCCATGTGGTAAGCCTGGGCTTCAGCAGAAGTCAGCTTGTGAAGAGCCCTGGCAGCTCTGCCAGCCAAGAGTTGGATCACTGGAAATGGACCTGCCCTGGAGTCGAAGGATGCCCAGGTCAGAGCCACAGATCTTATTGGCTCTAAGCTGAAAAGCCCTTCACTCAGCCCAACTTCCAAAGTGACCACTGCAGCTGAGGGGACAGCCAAGCAGGGTCAGCAACATTGCAGGCAGAACTGTAAGTTTCTTGTTAGAGATGCCACCTGCCTTTACTTGGCCAGCTCTCCTCCCAGGCCAGCCAAGTAATGAAAGTCAACAGAGTGCCTTCCCCTAGGAGGTTCACACCTCCCTTAGGATATATCCCATGTGAAGAGATAGATAGGTCTGGGCCTCTTAACTTACAAGGCCTAAAGCCCACCAGATTATTATCAAGCCCCTTCTATCAGGTTCTATTTGCCTCTCAATCAGAAAACTTAATTGTAGCTTAGATAGCACCTTTCTTAGCTCTTCTAATAATGACTCTGTCCTTTGTTCTAGACCCTGTCTAGCGCACTTGGGCCTCATTCCTTTGTAATCATAGCCTCTACTCTACCACCAATGGCTCTACTCCCAACCTGTGTGTACTGATGGTCTTCTTCCCCACTTAATGCTGTATAATTGTTCAGACCTGGTAAATGCCACTCTTAGGATCATTGGTTACTATCCTCACTCTGTCTTTTATGACCTTGTCTAAATATGATCAGAGTCGGCAAACTTGGAAGGCTTCCATAGCCTTGGCAACTCATGACGACAGCCTAGGGTGGTTACTGGCACCATAAACTAGAGTGTCAATTTGTTGGGTCAACAACAGGAGTCACTGTGCACTTGCTCCTCATGTGGGATCTCTGTCCTTAATGTGCTGTACACTGTGATTTAATGCTATAACTAGTACTCAAACAGTATGTTTCACTTTGTGTTTCTATGTGGGTTTAAACTGTTGAAATCTTTACTTAATATATTCTAAATTGATCTTCTGTATATAAAGAGAATTGAAAATGAATCTTGATGTGAATGGAAGGGGAGACGGAGCGGGAGAGGGGAGGGTTGTGGGTGGGAGGGAAGTTATGGGAGGGGGAAGCCATTGTAAACCATAAGCTGTACACTGGAAATTTATATTCATTAAATAAAAGTTAAAAAATATAAATCTTCCTAATTATAGTCAGCTCTTTAGAACTTAGTTCAAGGCCCAGGTGAATGGTTCCCTGATTTCCTTCCCAGAGTCATGGAGGCAGTAGAGAAAAGATTACCATTTGGTTCTGATCAAGACAATTTGGTCAAGCAATTAGCTTAGGAAGGTGCTACCAAAGAGGCAAAAGCTACAATCGCCCCAGTCCATCATGAAGACATTTCTAAATGGATAGTAGCTACAAAGGAGGTAAACCCTGCTGATACACCCATACAGGCCCTAATTGCAGCCATTAACAAACTGAACACAAGGAAGTCTAACGATCCTCCAGTTTGTTGGGGATGTTAGGAAATAGGACACCTTCGGCGAAACTGCCCAAATGCTGATAGACAGGGCAAGCCCAAAACGCTGTGTCCCAGTGTGAAAAAGACTTTCATTGGGCAAAAGATTGCAAGACCAAGCTTTTAAACTCCCAGCAGGGCGGCCCTTAGCCCAGCAAGTAAGAAGGAGTCCCACCACCATTAACTGGTCGATGCCTATCTTCAATCTGAGGCCAAAATTGACCCTATATTTAGATGATATTGCCTTTGTGGGTTTAATTGATTTGGGGGCAGATCCCACTGTCTTAAATGCTAGGGATGAAAGGAAAATGCAACACTGGAAGACAGTGCCTGGGTCCGACCTCCAAGGCATTGGAGGATTAAAATTGGCTGTCATGCCACGCCTGTAACATGGTGAGATGACAATGGAGATATGGGAACCATCTTTCTGCTAACTGCTGAGGTTTCCATGACCTTATGGGGGAGAGATGTGCTCTCACAAATGCAAGCTATCCTTACTATGGGTCACAAATCTCCACAAGCCAACAGCTTTAATGGAGAGCCTACAAGTAAGATTTCACTCCCAATTCTAGGGGCCACTGCTCACCTCAGGCCCAATCTCCACTGAATGGGAAAAAACAGGAAATATCTTGGTAGAACAGTGGCCAATATTATAACCCAAACTTGGCATCCTTAGAGAATTGGTACAGGAACAATTGGAAAAGGGACACATAGAACCCTCCACTAGCCCTCACAACATGCCCATTTTGTGATACCAAAGAAACACGGAAAATATAGGCTACTACAGGATTTGAGAGCCATTAACAAAATCATAAAAAAGATGGAAACATTCCACACAGGGGCCATTCCTAATGGATACCCATAGTTACCATTGATATCAAAGACTGCTTCTTTTCCATTCCTATCACTGAGGAAGATAAGGCCTACTTCGCCTTTACAGTATGGGAGCCCAACTTCCAGCTCCCCACAAAAAGGTTTCAATGGACAGTACTCCCACAAGGCATGAAAAATAGCCCTGCCGTTTGCCAAAGTTATGTTTCTCATGCGACAAGCAAACTTAAAGATCAGTGCTTGGTCATACATTATGTGGATGATATCTTACTTGCTCACGAGAATGCAGCAACTTTGCAACTCTGAAGGCCTAAGTGAGACAGTAAGAAATGTACAATTCCTCCCAGTTACCCCTCTTCCAGTCCAGCTCTCTGCTATGGCCCGGGAAGGCAGTGGAGGATGGCCCAAGAGCTTGGGCCCTGCACAGGCATGGGAGACCAGGAGAAGTACCTGGCTCCTGGCTTCGGATCAGCGTGGTGTGCTGGACGTCGTGGCCATTTGGGGGTGAACCAACGGTAAAGGAAGACCTTTCTCTCTGTCTCTACCTCTCTCACTGTCCACTCTGCCTGTCAAAAAAAAAAAATTTACAGTTCCTGGGTTTTTCTATTGCCACAGAAAACATAAAACATGTTCCTCCATTTCAATTCCTGGGTTATCAAATCTCCTCTCATATATCTCCAATGGGCCCAAACCTAAAATTCAAGCATAAAAACTCGCTTAATGAACTTCAGCAACCATGTGGCCTAATCAGTTGGCTGAAGCCCTTCCTTCCCCTAACACCTGCAGAGCTTAAACCGCTATTCGATTTACTGAGTGAGGGGAACAGCCCTTCTTCAAAAATCACATTGACACCAACAGCTGAATCCACTATAGAAAAGATCAACACCCAGTTGTCAAATGTAAAAACCTTTAGATATGACCCTCAAGTGCCTCTATTTGCCATAACCATATCTACCTTCAAGGCCCCCTTAGGAGTTATTTTGCAACAACACGGACCACTTTTTTGGGCACACGTAGCCTGGAGCAAGTGTCATAGATGCCATCCTATTGATAGGGCATAAATTAAGATATTATGCCAATAAGATATTTAACACAGAGCCAGACATAGTGGTCCTACTCCTGTCACAATTAGAACTGTCCCCATTGATGCAGAATAGCACGCTCTTTCAAACTTTAATGATAAATTTCCCAGGACAGGTTGACAATCACCTGCCAGTGGACAGACTATTCCAGATGTTATAATCCTTAGAAATAGACTATCCAAAACATGCTTTCCCTGCTAATCAACCTAAATACCCATGTCACCGTGTGCATTTACGGGCGCCAACAAGTCAATGTTTGGAATAGTGATTAAATCCTCCACAAAAAAAGATCAGATCCATATAGAACCCCAAGGGGGATCAGTATGGTTGGAAGAAATAAAGGCAATAGTCAAGGTTCTACTCCTTAGCCAAAATGGGCCGGTAAATATATTTTCGGACAGCAAATACTCAGTACAGGCAGCAAAGACGATCCCTTTTGCAGTCTTTAACCTGACCAATAAGCCAATTGACCAGATGTTCACAACACTTAAAGAGCTAACTGAGAATAGAAAACACCCATGGTATATCTCACATGTAAGATCACATATTGGGTTACCTGGCTTTATTTTCCAAGGCAACAAAAAGGTTGATCATCTTATCTCCTACAACACAGCTGCATCGGACACCTAGAAGAAGCCTGTATTCTACACCAAAAATTTCATATGTCAGCAAGCAACATAAAATTGCTTTTCCCGGAGCTAACAATAAGCCAGTGCAAACACCTAGTGTGCTCTTTGAAGAACTGTACCCCCCTCACCCCGTTGGGCCCACTGCAACAAGCAGGAGTGAACCCACGAGGCCTTGCTCCTAATAAGCTCTGGCAAGTGGACGTCACCTACATTAACTCCTTTGGTAAACTTAAGTTTGTCCATGTGGTGGTAGATACTTATTCAAAGGCTGTATTTGCAACAGACCAATCCAGAGAAAAGGCTAGTAATGTGATAAAGGTGGTTAAGTCAGCCATGCTGGTCCTTGGTGTCCCCTGGACCATAAAGACTGATAACAGGCCAGAACTTAATTCCTTCCTGAGGTCTTGGAATATACAGTCTGCCACAGGTATCCCATACAACCCATTGGGACAAGCAATCATTGAAAGAATTCATAGGATGATTAAAGATCTCGTACAAAAACAGAAAAACAATCATATGCCCTCAGACCCACAGCTTGCTTTGACTGAGGTCCTTTTCACTATCAATTTTCTTACTTTTGATTCCCAAGGGGTCAGCCCAGCTTATAAACACTGGGGATCCTTTCCATCCCAGACCCCAGGCCCTATGGTTAGGTGGAAAGACCCCCTGACAGGAGAATGGAAGGGACCACACCCTCTGCTAACCAAGGGCCAAGGATATGCTTGTGTCTTTCCAGAGAATGTGGGACAGTCCATTTGGGTACCAGCCAGACACATCAAGCCTGCAACTGACAGTCAGCCAGAACCAGCTGAACAAGACTGAGAGTCTACCTTGTTAGCAGACACACCTGCCCTATCATCCTACTCTGAGGAATTGCCCATAGCCACATCCATTACTGCTTTATATCCCACTAGCTCTGTTCAGCCGCTTGAACGGCCCACAGCCTGCATGCAGTCACGCCATTTCTGATTACCATTGTTCCTCATTCCTACCTCCATCTAAGCAAGCACTCCTGTGGTCTCCCATTTTGAGCGCTGGTTAGTCAATGACAGGTAAGATCCCCTGGGGGACAACCTAAGACAGGCATAGCCATGTATAGAGACCACAAGAAAATGGGGTCAACAATGCTATAGCCATGAATCATGCCTCCATTGCTCAAAAATAAATGAAAAGGGGGAAATGTGGTGGACTGAGAAGGCCATGCCAAGATGGCCTCTGGCAATTGAGCCTGCCTGGCAACAGGCTGGGATTGGATGGCTTTGGAAACTGCCTGGCAATAGGCTGTGATCGGTTAGGGCATAGACCACCCCTTGACCAGATTAGCTGCCTTGGCTATTTAAGCTGCTGTACCAACTGAAATAAATGAGTCTGCAGGCTGCTTGCCTCTAGCCTGCTTTCACCCGGCCCCCAGGGTCTCTGTGTTGACTCCATGCCTCTTGCCCCCACCACGCCCCTCTTCTCAGAATGAATCCACCTCAACACTGGGGTGGATATTGGTGGGGAGTGTGTCCAGGAAACTCCATGAAAAGAGTGCATACTGCTTCCCTCTGCTACCCTCCCCCTGACAAAGTGCTAGAATCAGCTGGCCATGGCAGAGCAATGAAAGAGCACTATAAGGAAAATAGTTGTCTCCAAGACTGGGGCTGCTGTCTCTGTGAACAGGTAAGCTCACAGGGCAGATAATGACTGTGGGAGCCCTGAACTGTGTGCTTGTGGAGCTCCTGTGACTGCAATAGGCTGGTACACTGAGCAGGTGTGTGGTGTTGCTGGGTGTTTGGGCAATCACTGGGTCTGACTCCAGAAGCTCATAACTTCCTGTGTGCTGGGAATGGTTAATATACAGACTGGCTGAATGGATTAAAAAAGCAAGACCCATGTATTTCTTTTCTACAAGAAACACACCTCACAAAAAAGATACACAGAGACCGAAAGTGGAAAGATGGGAAGATATTCCATGCTAATGGAAAACAAAAATGAGCAGAAGTAGCCATCCTAATAACAAATGAAACAGACTTTCACAGAAAAACTGTTAAAAGAGTCAAAAAGGGCATTGTGTAATGACTGAGAGATCAATTCAACAGGAAGATGTGACTATAGTAACAATGTATGCACCCAATTCTAGAGTGCCCGGATATTTAAAACAAATGATAATAGATCTAAATGGAGACATAGGATCTAACACAATATTAATTGGGGATTTCAACACCTCACTTTCACCAATGGATCTACTAGACAAAAAAATAACAATGAAAAAAAGAAGTAATCTGTACTATTGACCTAATGGATCTAACTTATATCCAAAGAACATTTCATCCCACAGCTATAGAATACACATTCTTTTCACCACTACATGGAACTTCTTCTAGGATAGATCATATTCCAGGGCATAAAACAAGTCTCAATAAATTTTAAAAAATTGAAATCATACCACATATCTTTTCTGACCACAATATAATGAATCTGGAAATTAACAAAGGAACTGTATAAAATATGCAAACACATGGAGAATGAACAATATGACCCAGAATGAACAGTGGGTATAGAAGAAATCAAAAGCAAAATTTAAAATTGTTAGAGAAGAATGAAGGTGACAACCCAATATATCAAAACTTATGGAATTACAGCAAAAGCAGTGTTAAGAGGAAAGATTATAGCAATTAGTGCCTACTAGCTGATTGAATTCAGCTACACATAAAAAATGTCAGCCATGAAGATCAAGTGGGATTCATGCCAGGGATAAAGGGATGGTTCAATATATGCAAATCACTATGATATAATCATGTTAACAAACTGAAGAATAAAAACCATATGATTGTCTCAATAGATTCAGATACAGCATTTGCTAAAATATATTTCATGTTAAAAAGAGGGAAGTTTATAGCAATTAGGCATCAAATAAATGATCTAACAATGCATGTCAAGAACTTAGAAAAACAAGAATAATGCTAAAATTAGAAGGAGAAAAGAAATAATTAAAATTACCAAAAAATAAACAAAATTGAAATTAAAATGATAAAAAAGATCAATGAAATGAAGAGCTGGATTTTTGAAAAAATGAACAAAATTGATAAACCACTGGATCAACTAAGCAAAAAAGAGGTAAGGGAAGTAACAAACTATAAAATCAGAGACAAAAAAGGAAGATGTTGCAACAGATACCACAGAAATAAGAATTATCAGGAATTACTAAAAACAGCTATAGATCAACAAATTGGACAATCTTTAAGAAGATAGATTTATGGCCATATGCAATTTACTAAAATTGACATATGAAGTTCATAGAAAGCCTAAAAAGACCAATAATCAAGACAGAACTTGAATCAGTAATAAAGATGTTAGCAACACAGAAACTCCCAGGAACAGATGGCTTCACAGCTGATATCTACTAAACTTTTTAAATTGTTTTTTTATTTATATAAGGTGAGCAAATTTCATGTACTTCATATATTCAGATTTAAGAACAGAGTGATACTTCCCTCCCACCCATGCTCTTACCCTCCCCTCTCCTTCCTTTAGCACCCCTTCTTTTAATTTTTACAATGACATACTTTCAGTTTAGTTTGTAATTATAAGATTAACACTCCACTAGGTAAATAATTAAACAAAAAGTAAGGAAAAAAATCAGTCTTTCACAACTGTATAGAGAAGGACTGTAAACAATAATCAATTCTCAAAATGTCAATTTAGCTAACATCCATTACAATTTTGTACTCTATTAGTTACCATAGGTCATGGAAAATACATGGTATTTGTATGTTGGAAACTAGCTTATTTCACTAAGTATAATTACTAAAGAATTAATCCTAAGTCTTTTTAAATTATTCAAAACAATTGAAAGGAAGGAAATCCTCCCAAGCTCCTTCTATGAGGTCATCATCATCTTAATTGCAAAATCAGAAAAAGATACAACAAAGAAAGATAACTACAGGCCAATATCCCTCATGAACATACATGAAAAAATCCTCAACAAAATACTAGCTAATTGTATCTGACAGCACATCAAAAAGTTTATCCATCCAGACCAAGTGGGATTCATGCCAGGTATGCAGGGATGGTTCATCATATGCAAATCACTAAACATGATACATCACATTAACTGACAAATAAAAAACACATGATTATCTCAATAGTTGTAGAGAAAGTATTTGACAAAATATAACATAATTTCATGATAAAAACCTTAGACAAAATGGGTATAGAAGGAACATATCAAAATACAATCAAGGCAATATAGGTCAAACCTACAGCCAGCATTTTATTGAGTGGTGAAAAGTTGGACTCTTTTGCAATGAGATATGGAACCAGAAATGTAGGTTAACTCCCAACATTAATACTATACAATATATTTCTGTAAGTTTTAGCCAGAGCCATTAGGTAAGAAAAATAAAACAAAAGAATACAAATGGGAAAGGAAGAAGTTACCTTATCCCTCTTTGCAGATGACATGATCCTATACACGGGGGAACCAAAAGACTCCACAAAGAGACTACTGGAATTCAGAAGAGAGTCTGACAAAGTGGCAGGATATAAAATTGACACACAAATTTCATTAGCATTTTTATACATAAACAATGCCTTGACTGAGAAAGAACTTGTATGATCAGTCCTTTTCACAATAACTACAGAAATTTGAAATATTTTGGGTTAAATTTAACCAAGGATATTAAAGACTTGTACAATAAAAATTACAAAACATTAAAGAAAGACATAAAGAAAAACCAACAAAAAATCTGGAAAAATCTTCCATGTTCATTGATAGGAAGAATTAATATCATCCAAATGTCCATGCCACACCAAGCAATTTACAGATTCAACGTGATCACAATCAGATTACCAAGGACATTCTTCTTAGACATAGAAAAAACTACCGTTGGGTCAGGGGCTATGGTGTAATAGGTTAAGCCTCCACCTTCCACACTGGCATTCCATATGGGAGATGGTTCAACTCCCTCCTGTTCCACTTCTGATCCAGCTAGCTCCCTGCTAATGCCTAGGAAAGCAAAGCAAGATTGCCAAAGGGCATAGGCCGCTGCACCCACATGGGAGACCCATAAAAAGCTCCTGGCTCCTGGCTTCAGATCTACCCAGCTCCAGTCTTTGTGGCCATCTGGGGAATAAACCAGTGGATGGCAGACCTCTCTTTTTGTCTCTCCTTATCTCTGTATGTGATGTTGCCTCTCAAATAAGTAAATAAATCTTTTTTAAAAGAAGAAATTCATACAGAAACACTAAAGACCCCAAATAACTACAGCGGTCTTAACAAAAGTAAAGCTGGAGGCACAACCATACCAGATTTCAAGACATATAACAAAGCAGTTATAATCAAAATATCCTCATACTGGTATAAAAGTAGACATATGGACCAAGGGAACAAATTAGAAATCCCAGAAACTATTCCACACATCTACAACCAACTAATCTTTGGCAAACAAACTAAAATCAATCCCTGGAGTAAGGATAGTTTCTTCAATAAATTATGTTGATAAAATTTGATCTTTGCATGCAGAGGTATGAAAAAGACCCCACTCTACAAAAATCAACACACAATTGATCAAGGATCTAAATCAAATACCTAAAACCAGCAAATTATTATATTAAAATATAATGAAGACAATGCAAGACATGGACAATGGCACAGACTTCCTGGAGAAGACCCCAGAAGCACAAGCAATAAAAGTAAAAAAATAGACAAATGAGATTACATCAAGCCAAGAAGCTTTTACACAACACTGGAAACCTCAACAAAGTAGAGGCAAGTGACAGAATATGAGAAAATATTTACAAACTATATTTATAACAAAGGATTAACATCCAAAATACATAAGGAGCTTAGGAAACTCAACAACAAAACAAACTATCTACTTAAGAAATAGGCAAGGGGCCAGCGCTGTGGGATAGCTGGTAAAGCTGCTGCCTACAATGCCTGCATCCCATACTGGCACTGCTCTACTTCTGATCTAGCTCTCTGCTATTGCCTGGGAAAGCAGTAGAAGATGGTCCAAGTCCTTGGGCCCCTGCACCCACATGAGAGACCCGGAAAAAGCTCCTGGCTCCTGGCTTCAGGTCAGCACATCTCCGGCCATTGTGGCCATTGGGGAGTGAACAAGTGGATGGAAGACCTCTCTCCTTCTCTCTGCCTCTCCTTCTCTCTCTATAACTCTGACTTTCAAATAAATAATATATCTTTAAAAAAATAAATGGGCAAAGGACATGAACAGGCATTTTTCAAAGAATGAAATACAAATGATCAACAGACGCATGAAAACATGCTCAGGATCACTAGCCCAGGAAAATGCAAATAAAGAACACAATGAATTTCCACCTCACCTCAGTTAGAATGGACATTATTCAAAAATATAAAAATAATAAATGCTGGTGAGAGTGTGGGTAAATATGTACCTTAATACACTATTTGTAGAAATGTAAACTAGTACTATCTAAATGAAAGACAGTATGGCAAATCTTCAGAAATTTGAAAATTGATCTATCATATGATCCAGTCATTCCACTCCTGGAATTTACCCAAGGGAAATGGAATCAGCAAAAGAAATAGTTATATGTACCCCCATGGTTTTAGCAGCTCAATTCACAAGCTAAGATACAAGATCAAACCTGGTATCTATTAACTGATGACTGGATAAAGAAAACAAGATCTTATCTATCTATCTAGAACACTATTCAGTCATGAAAAAGAATGAAACCCTGTCTTTTGCAACAAAATGAATGAACTGGGGGCCATTACACTTAATGACTCAAAAAGACAAATATATGTTTTCTGTTATTTGTGATTGCTAATATATAGAGTACAAAAACCTCAATGTATGTGAGTTAAATTGACAGAGGTTTGATTATTGTATATATCTCTTTCTATACTCCTGAAAAAGAGTGATATTTCTATTTTCTACTAGTAGAATTCTTTATTTAATGGAAGATTAAGCCTGTGGTTATAAAGTCGGTTAAAGTATGTTATCACAAATATAAAAAGGAAAAAAAGAAGAATGAGAGGAAACAGGAGGGGAGGAAGGAAGCATGGAGGTTGGGAAGTATCAGTATGTGCTTACAATTGTATAGGCGAGGCCGGCGTCGTGGCTCAACAGGCTAATCCTCCGCCTTGCAGCGCCAGCACACCGGGTTCTAGTCCCGGTCGGGGCACTGGATTCTGTCCTCGTTGCCCCTCTTCCAGTCCAGCTCTCTGCCATGGCCCGGGAGTGCAGTGGAGGATGGCCCAAGTGCTTGGGCCCTGTACCCCATGGGAGACCAGGAGAAGCACCTGGCTCCTGCCTTCGGATCAGCGTGGTACGCCGGCCCCGCGGCAGCCATTGGAGGGTGAACCAACAGTAAAGGAAGACCTTTCTCTCTGTCTCTCTCACTGTCCACTCTGCCTGTCAAAAAAAAATTGTATAAGAGAAATACCTGAAATCTGCTATGTTTATACAAATAAATTAAATTAATAAAACATTTTTAAAAACTATAAAGTATTCAAAGAGTAGGTTTGAGCTTGAGTCCTGGTCATTTGACACCAAGATGTGCATCATTATATTGATTTTCAAATATGCAATCTATGCTCAGAGAAGTAGATGAAATGGCTTAAACTCCTACATTTATGGCACCATTATTCACAAAAGTCAAAACATGGTATCAACATAAATTTCCATCAGTGAATAAACAGATAAGGAATAAAGAAAAATATCTACAGACAGTGTATATGTTAGTGAGCCATAGAAAGAGTGAAACCCTGTCATTTGCATCAAAGAGGATGGAATTGGAGATCATATGTTAAACTAAATAAGCCAGAAACAGAAAGACAATTATCACATATTTTTTCTTCTCTTATGTGGATGTATTCATTTAAACCTAAGATAGTGATTCCTTGAGTATGGGAATGGTAGGAGTGGTAGTGGGATCTGATAATGTGTACCAGAGTACAGAAGGGTGGAGGTAATGGGTTCTGGAGCTATCGACAGATTTTTTTTCCCCCTTTTTATTTAAAATTTGGAACTTCTTTTTGAAAATCAGTGTGATCACTGACATTATGGCACTTCAAGCCCATCATGAAAATACTGAATGAATCCACACAATTGGAAACTTAGCCAAACAGAATGGGAGTTAAGATGAGATTGGTAAAATCAGATACTACCATTAGCTCAGTATCTGTGAACTCAGTCATTTCTTAAGAGAAAGGATTTGCCAATCTCCAGTGGGGCAAAGAGAAAGACGCCTCACAAACAGAGAGCAATAGCTGGAAAATTAGTATATTTGAGCTGTAATCAAGGGTCAGTCCAACTACAGCATACACTAAGAACACATCGGATTGGCCACTTAAACAGAAGTCCAAAAGCAGAGCTGAAATTCACTCATCTTCCCAACAAGAAGCATTCATTATAATTATGACAGGAATTTTCAAGTTGCTACAGCAATTAAAAAAATCTTTACACATGCACAGCACTGAAACTCTTGCCCCCAACCCATAATCTTAACAAACATGTAAAACACTGTTGCTATTTTCTGTAAAAGCTGTTCACTTTCATGCTCTTTCAAGATCATTATATATCATATTCTGCTTATTCTATTCTGACTGTCACCATAATAGAACCACAGCAGAATCTCTGAAGACCTTTATAAAATCAGTTTATTTGAGATGAACGATTAAAAAATCCTTAGTGCCAAAACACCTCCTCAAGTAATTTCCATATCCATGTAAATCTAATTTGAATCCTCCCCATATATACCATAGAGGGAAGAGTCAGAAAAATGTTTAGAAATTAAACATTGTTAGAGAACTGTGGTGTATACAGGGATAACATTATTTTGATATAAGATTATAGAAAAGTTATCTGACATAAAAATTGGAGGATTTCAAAGTAACTGATTTTTTATCATTTTTTGAATATTATTTCAAATATACAAAAGAGTTCTCTGGAACAGGGAGTAAGAGAAATCCTCATTTTTGAAGGAGAGAGCAGATAGTTTTCAAACAAAGTGTATTCTATTGCTCTGACAAAATTCAAGGGAACTACACACTCAGGCTGTATTTTCACAGTTTGAAGCTTCATATATCCTCAGAGTAACTGCCCTGGCATTCATACCTGCTTTCTAGACAAAATAAAATAGGGAGTGAGAGGGGGAATCTTAGTAATTCAGCAAAAAGAAGGTACAAAAATTTTAAAGTAAATCATATTTGCATAACATATATGTTAATTAAAAGAAAATGTGCTAGGATGAAAGCAAGAGAGAGGTCAGGAAGAACAATTAGATAAGCAAGGGATACAAAGGAAAGCCACGTATCATGAGTGAATAAATATTGGAAATGTCAGGCTGGAGATACTGAATGAATTCCCTGAGTTAATTAGCAAACATCACCCAGTTTTGAAGGGCATCTTGAAAATCAAGGAGAAAAACAAGAATAAGATTCCTGAAGGCGCGGAAACAGTCATTGATCGAGCTCACATTAAGTAAATATTTAATATCTTAAGTGACAGGTACTGTGCAATATCCTGAGAATTGAAGACTAGGAAGGGCAAACTGTCCCCTCAAAAGCTTATAGCTGACATTCTGGATCCTTATAAGATTCAGAAGAACTGAAATCTTGATAGTTCACCTAAAATTGGAAAAGACCAAAGAAACGGCAGGATGAGAGAGAAACTACAGGATGGAGTCTACTCTGAGCACAATTCCTCCACCAATTCTGTGAAGGGTGATGCAAATCGCGTCACTTCTCTGCTCCCAAACCTCCAGTGAGCATCCATTTTCTCATAAAGTGTCCTCACAACACTGAGGTAGACAAGAAAGCCCTCCACAGCCTGGTCCTTTGTCACCCCTGTGGCTGTGGCTTTTCCCCTCACTGCGGACTTCCCAGGACTTGTTTGCTGGATCTTCTGTGCATCATTTTCATCACTATCATGTCAGGTAGAAACCAGGATTCTCCCCAGTTCACAGAAGAGAAAACCAAGACTCACCAAGAGTGGATAACACACGCACAGGCACACGGTCATAAAGCAGCACACCTGGAATATGAACTCTAGTCTCTCTGAAGTGCAGAAGCAGATGATAAGAACAACAATCTATGCTGTCTTACTTATGCTACTTTGCTACTTCCATCATCCTTGGGTACAAGATAAACAAACTCACCTTGAATTGCCCCCCAAATAATTTTATTATAGAAAGATGCTAGTATGTCAGCTACCAACCTTCTACACCATGGTAACCTCTTTTTGGTATCCTGTCTAAATAACTCCCTTCTGCCCTTTCATGGTGGATAGGGGGAGGATTCACAAAGCTCACAAATTTCCTTTATCACATCTATCCCCATGCCATAGATAAAGTCTTTACCCAGAGATCCCTCTGGACTGATCATGTTTCTCCTTCCAGTTTTTGACAGCTTCCAGGTAGTGATGCTGAGAGAAGGTTCATGGAGAGCCCTGTCAGGGTCCCCATTTCCATCCGGGGAAAGTAACTAGTGATTTGTTAAAGTCAGCCTCCTACTGTCCTTAAGACAGGAAAAACACACTCTAGAATTCAGTTTGTGGTTATAGTGATGATCACAGATCTAGGCTTACATGAATTCCAAACAAAATAAGGACATGAAGCGTGCCTGAGGCACTTTTCAGGTTAGAAGTCAAAGCACACACAGAGAGCTGTACATACCTAGTGTAGCATATTCCTTCTCAGCAAGAGGTAGATATTTGAATAATGATTACCAGAAGAAAAGTGTACATGCATGCGCGCGCACACACACATACACACACACACGTCAAAAGCATTGCAAACCCCCAAGAAAATCTTCTCAACAGCCCAAGGGTGATACCGTGTGTAAAAGAAAGCAGAATTCTCCCTGGTACAGAGAATGAGCAGGTTTTCACAAAGGGCTCCATGTACTCTCTGAAGCTAGATTCAGCTAAGAAATTCTCCCACAGATAGTTCAAGTATGGCTATAAACAAAAATGAGGGACAAAAGGACTGATAGGGGGCTGAGACCCCAAATCAAAGTTCTAAATATACAATTCATTAATTCCTAATAGCCTTCAGCTACTCAAAACCAATTATTATCAAGTTCATTGAGATTAGAAAATCAAGATACAAATTATTACCAATTAGTTATTTCCAATCATGAATTCAAATCAGATATACATAATTCCAAAACTTTTCCAGTCCCAGCTGCTCTGCTTCAGACCTAGCTCCCTGCTAATGTGCCTGGGAAAGCAACAGAAGATGACCCAAGCACATGGGCCCCTGCACCACCATGGGAGACCTGGATGAAGCTCCAAGATCCTGGCTTTTGCCTGACCCAGCACCAGCTATTGCAGCCATTTGTGGAGTGAACCAGCAGATGGAATATTCTCTCAATCTCTATCTCTCTCAGTGTCTCTCTCCCCCTCCCCTTTCTCTGTAACTCTTTCAAATAAAGAAAACAAATTGTTTAAAAAAAAAAAAAAGAAACAGCCAGAGGTGAGTATTTGGCCTAGAAGTTAAGGCATTCACATCGTATTCCCATATTGAAGTGCCTGAGTTTAGTTCTGGCTCCAGCCGATTCCAGCTTCCTGCCAGTGTAGCAGATGATGGCTTAAGATGTCCGTGCCTCCTACATGGGAGACCTCGGTTCTGTTACAGATTCCCAGCCTTAGCCACTGTGGGCATTGTGAGAGTAAATGGGCTGATGGGAGATCTCTCTAATAAATTAAATTAAGTTACATTAAGTTAGATTAAGGTAAAACAAAATAGAAATGCCAGAAAACAGCCTTCACAGCCTCTGCTTCCTTGTTGGAATTACCAGCCGTGTGCTCGCAGCTCTCATGAGGAGAAATAAGGGAAAGCAGCCACATTGAGCAACCTTGTAAAGCATGAAGAGCCCAGCCTATTTTCAGATACTTTGCACTTTATAGCCACATAATGTGCAGCTACCATAATTTGTTAAATTTCTTCTGAACCAGAAGTGGAAATCCATTTAACTATGCAATTGAGCTTCATTTTTATTTTATTTCTGCCTGCCCCATCAACATACCTTGCAATAAAATAAATATCACATTCAGTTGGCTTCAGAATGTACAAAAATATCTATGTTGGCAGGACAATCTAAGCTTAGCAAGTATGTAAAAGATATTTTCTGTTGTGAAGCTCAATCTTTTCCTAGAATGTGTAGGGGAAGTATGATTGTTTAGGCCCTTTTGAAATTGGAGTAGAATGTGGAAAGAAGGTTTTTTTCTTAATCACATAATCATACAATTCACATAAACTAGAAGCCTCCGGAGAATTTGGCCACAGAAGTATACACTAAGAATATCCAAAATAAGCTAGGAATTTTGGCCTTGGTATTTTTTTAATAATTTCACCTCTAAGGAAGGGTGAAGAGTTTTCATTCAATGAAAAATTTAAGATCCCATTTGGGCAATATTATTTGCAATCCACAGCAATACTTCAGAAGAAGATGGTAGTTTTCTCAAAACTGAGGCAAAATAAATATAAAAGAAATAATCATCACTTGACTCAAGTTCTGTCAACCCTACATACATGAAAAATAAATAAAATTCATTTTGCTACTTGTTTTGCTTGTCATGAAATGTCAGAGATAAGTATAGTTTTCAAAAACTGAAGTAGTATTATCCTCTCTCTCTATCATCATTCCAACTATTCATGGGAGAGCTATGAGAGCTCCTTAAAAGCAAATAATCCTATTTTAAGTTGTATTACTTATATTTCCAGCACCCAACATGGTGACCAACACATAAGAAACTCACAAACATTATCATATGGCCCAATAAATTAATGATTGAGAGAGGCATTGGCAGATTGAGAGAAACTTGTACTGTCATATGCTTTCTGAAAAAAACTTGGGAGCAAAAGTTTTCTGACAGATTACTCTTATCACACCTTAGTTTAACCTACATTCTTATTAAATATCTAATAAATTCTAGGTACAAATACCTAAAATTTATCACATTGCTTTAAAAATCGATTAAATAGCTGCACCATCTTTTGGGGCCCACCTAGGTAGACTAATTTACTGAATGGCAATAAGCAATTATTCCAACAACTACATTTAATTCTCACACATGATTTCCACATTCCAGCATATGCGGCTTATCTGTGACAATGACAAAGAGCTCAAAGACAAGGAGGGAAGGCTCTCAGTAGTTAAGCATCAGTAGGAAAAGAAGGCCCTTGAGAGGGAAGCACAGGTAGGGGAATCTATTGCTACAGGATGGCCACCAAACTGTGCCAGGGCATCCTATGTCACCAGACGAAGCCCTCTCACTCCTGAACCTGGAAAAGAAAAACCAACTAAAAACCATAAAATAAGGGTAAGTAAGGAAAATTGTTTAGTTGTTCAGTTGGGAGAAGAAACATAAAAGGCATAAATATGCAGGAGACTCCTAGGTGTAGAATGAGAGAGCACGAAAGCACAAGCTCCTCATCCTTTTTTTTTTTTAATTTTTATTTATTTATTTATTTTTTGACAGCAGAGTGGACAGTGAGAGAGAGAGAGAGAGAGAGAGAGAGAGAGAGAGAGAGAGAGAGAAAGATCACCCTCCAATGGCCGCCGCAGCTGGTGTGCTGTGGCCGGCGCACCGTGCTGATCCGAAGGCAGGAGCCAGGTGCTTCTCCTGGTCTCCCATGCGGGTGCAGGGCCCAAGCACTTGGGCCATCCTCCACTGCACTCCTGGGCCACAGCAGAGAGCTGGCCTGGAAGAGGGGCAACTGGGACAGAATCCGGCGCCCAAACCAGGACTAGAACCTGGTGTGCCAGCACCGCTAGGCGGAGGACTAGCCTGTTGAGCCACGTCGCCGGCCAAGCTCCTCATCCTGTAGCTGAGTAACTGAGGTCCGGATAAGGCCAGTGATGTGTTCATTTCTGATACAACTGCTTTGGCTGGCACCCTAACAACTTTGTATGTCTTCACAGAGGCAGTATAGACAAAGCTCAACCATGATTAACTGAAAGTACTTCATGGGCATACGCAATCTCACCCTTCCTCTTTTAAAAAGGATCTATGTCATCCCAGAGGATCCTCTAGCAGCTCTCAGTATTATGATCTAGTACGTAATAAACAGCACAGGCATTAAGGATTTTGCTTTCAGGGTCAGAAATCTGGGTTCAAAGTAAAATGTTGGCCATTCCCTGCCAAATGACCTAGGGGACCTTTATTCACTTCAGTATTCCTCAGTGAAGTATCCAAAAATGAAAAATATGTATATTCCGAAGGTTAAATAAGACAATGAATACAAACAACTTAGTGCCCTATCAGGACCTAAGTAAGAACTCGATTGGAGGGATCAGGAATCAAAGGAAATTAATATATATGAAAGGTGTACATTTCTTGAGTACAGACTAGAACTGTCAACTTTCTTTCCAGTTCCTGAGTTTTACTTATATCCATTAACAGAAATGTTAACCCATTTTTATGCCTAATCATTCTTAAGGACCTTTTTCAAACAAATGTTTGAATATCTTAATTCTTGGTAATAACTTAGAAAAATGAAGTGTTTGGCTTCTGTTCTGAGATAAGCAGACCTTGGAAGTTTTCATTTCTGTACCTAAAACTAGGAAAAGATGGGGGCTTTGGTATAGCATTGGGGCATAACAGGTAAAGCCTCCACCTGCAGTGCTGGCATCCCATATGGGCACTGGTTCTAGCCCTAGCTACTGCACTTCTGATCCAGCTCTCCTGCTTATGGCCTGGGGAAGCATCAGAAGATGGTCAGAGTACTTGGGCCCCTGAATCCACGTGGCAGACACAACAGAAGTTCCTGGCTCCTGGCTTTGGATCAGCACAGCTCCAGCTGTTGTAGCCATCTGAGGAGTGAACCAGTGGATGGAAGACCTATCTCTCTCTCTCTTTCTCTCCCTCCCCCCCTCTTTCTGTAACTCTCCCTTTCAAACAAATAAATAAATCTTAAAAAAAAAAAACTAGAAAAAATGAACTGACAAAATCAAGAGCTTTCAGAAAACTCTCACAAGAAAAAAACAGTGAATCAAAGATCCAGAGACACAGCCAAGGAAAGAATCAATGAGCATAAACATAGGTCGATGAAACTTTCCATCTTGTAATTAAAAAAAAAACAGAAAGCAGGAAACAAAAGAATACATCCAGAAATCTGGGAAAATGTGAATAGATATAGCATTTATGTAACTGGCATGTCAGAGAAGAAGTGAGATCAGTAACCTCTCAAAATAATAAATTTTAAAAATTTAAAGAAATATTTAATTGAAATAATGGCAAAGCTTCCCCAAACTGACTGACACTAAACCAAATTGAATCCATGAGGCTCAGAAAACAAGCAGGATAAATATGAATAAAACCACATCTAGAAATATACTCAAACTACACAAAACCAAAGATGAAGAGAAACTCTTGAAAAAAGCTGGGGAGACACATGATCCCGTGCTCACACAAGATCAAAGATAGCTGACTTCTCAGAAATCATGCAAACAAAATAAGTGGCATGAAACATTTAAAATGTTGTAAGAAAAAAAAATACCAACCTAGAATTCTCCATCTACCAAAAGTATTCTTCAAACAAGAAGGAAAACTGGAAAATTTCTCAGCCAATTAAAACTTATTATCTTTTCTTGCTGGCATACCTAACCTGTAAGAAACATTAAAAGCATTGTTTAGGGAAAAAGAAATAGGATGTATGTCAGATAGTCACATTTTTATAAAGAAAGGAAGAGGAGTCCGTGTATGTCGTATCTGGTAAAGTTGCTGTGTAGGACACTGGCATCCCAAATGGATGCTGCTTCATGTTCTCGCTGCTCTGCTTCCAATCTGCTAGCAACAGAAGATGGCTCAAATGTTTTGGGTCCCTACCACTCACGTGGGAGACCCGGATGACGCTCCTGGTTCCTGGCTTCAGCCTGATTCAGTGCTGGCCATTGCAGCCATCTGGGGAGTGAATCATCATCTGGAAGATCAGTCTCTGTCTCTCCCTCTCTCTCTATTTCAAAATAAATAAATCTTTTTTTAAAAAAAATAAGGGGATGAAGCTCAGAAGAGATAGAATGGGGTTAAAATATAACTTTTTAATTTCATATTCTTAATTGATCTGAGAGATAAATGATTGCTGAAATTATAAAAACAATGTGACAGGTGAGTATAGCATAATGGTAAATCATCTGAATGACAACATATTCACAAGAGATAGGCGATTACAATTGGGAGCATCCTGTTATAAAGTGGCTGCATGTGAAGTAAAGTTTTGGAAGAGTGACTTAGATTGTTTCTTAAATTATTCAAAATTATTCTTAATTATTCTTAAATTATTCAAAATAAAACAAACGCAATAAATAGAAAATAATCACAAATGTGGCAGATTTAATTCTGCTATATCAAGATTTACTTTAAATGTGAGTGGTCTAACTACGCTAAATATAAGTAGGAGGTTAACAGATTGTAAAGGAAAAATCCAACTAGAATATATGCCATCTATAGGAAAACAACACAGGAAAGTAAGCGGACTTTTTTATGACTATACCATGCTATCATCAATCAAATGAAATCTTAGGCAGCTACATTAATTTCATATGAAGCAGACTTCAGAACATGGGATATTTTCAAGAACAAAGAGGAACATGACATAGTGATAGAGGTGCCAATTCTGCAAGAAGACATAACAGCTTGAAGCATTCATGAACAGTGTCAAAATGCATGAGGGACCGATAGAAATGAATGTACAAATAGAGAATTTTACTACCATAGTCAGTTCCAGAAGATCAAGAAAGAGGGAAATCGGTGAGAATATAGGGGGCCTGACTGTCACTATCAATTAATTTAATTGACATGTATAGAACATTCAACTAGCAACAGCAGAGTACACATTCTTCTCAAATGTGCTTGATACATTCACCTCCTTAAATCACATTAAGGTCTATAAAACACTGAACATATATGAAAGAGTAAAAATCATGCAAAATACATCCTGAAACTGCAGTGAAATCAAACTAGGAATTAACAGCAGAAACACAGCAGGAAAATTCCAATGTATTTGGGCACAGTAATACATTTTGTAGTAACTTATGGATCAAATAAAAAAACTCTCCAGAAGAACTTAAAATTGAATTGAATTATATGAAAATATGAATACATCTTATCAAAAATTCTGTTATACAGAAGTAATTCCTATTCTAAAATATGTAAAAGTGAATGCATATATTAGAATAAAAAAGACTTTAAAAATAACCTAAACTGCCATCTTAAACAGTAGAGAAAAAACATCAAATTAAGTCTAAAGCAAGCAGAAGAAATAAAATTCAAAATATCACTGCAGGAATAAATACAACCATAAAAAGGGAAAACAATAGAAAAAAAATCAATGAAACCAAAGGCTTGTTGTTTGAAAAGATCAATATAATTAATAAACTTATATTCAGGCTAACCAGATTTAAAAAGAATACAAATCATCAATACTGGATATGAAAGCAGTGTTATCATGATTGAAGCCATAGACGTTGAAAGGATATTAACAATGTACAATGAACAATTGTAATATAATAAATTCATTAACAATTGAACTATTCAGCTATGGAAAAGATGCAATACTCTAAGGAGAAATAGAAAATCTAAATGGCCCTATATCAATTAAATAAACTGAACCAATCATTTAAAAGATATCCCAAAAAAGAAATCATGAAACCCCCAATTTTCTGTTGATTTCTATTAAACCTTTAAGGAAGAAATAATGTCAAATTATCTATATTTCCTTCCAGAAAGAGAACCAGAAAAAAGAAGGCTTAATTTATTCTCTGAGCAGCATTACCCAAACACTAAAGCCAGATAAAGACACTAGAAGTAAACTACAAATCAACCATTCTCATTCACACAAATCCAAAATCTTCAACAAGATATTAGTAAACCAAATCTAACAATGAACAAAAAGAGTTACACAATAGCACTTTTGATAAAAACTGCAATTTGGGGATGGAGAGGGATTTCTCTTTCTGATAAAGAATTTATAAATATTTATATGTGACATCATCCTCAATTGTGGGAGACTGGTGCCTTTTACCTAATACTAGAAGAGAATGAATGTCCTCTCTTATCATTCCTATGCAACCTCATACTAAAAATTATACTTTTAAATTAAATCATGATTGAAGACAAGAAATATAAACAAAATATGCACAAATAAAAAAGAAATAACTATTTGTCTACAGATGACATGAAATACCTATATATATAAATCCAAAAAAATCTAACAAAAATATACTGGAGATAATAAATGAATATGGAAAGTTGGCTAACTCAGCATAAGCATGGAACAATACATAATACCAAAAAGTCAGGGAAGAGTCTTTTAAAAATTAAATATATCATCACATTGAAGTTATTTCAAAGGGACAGAAAATACACTAAAAGAGTTCTAGATGGCCAGGCTGAAACCATTAGCGAATAAAAATGAAGTATCACAAATTGGATGATAACCCAAAATAAAAAATAAATATTCATAAGTTTCTTTTATATCGATGAATGATTGAATAAATAAACCAGTGGCAGAGACAGATAAGTCTTCTATCAGAAGAATGCCAAATAATTTTTAAAGATTTATTTAGTTGAAATGCAGAGTTACAGAGAGAGAGGGGAGACAGATCAGAGGGAAAGGCAGAGGGAGGGGAGGGAGGGGAGAGAGGGAGAGGAAGAGAGAGAGGGAGAGTGAGAGAATCTTTCATCTGCTGGTTCACTCCTCAAATGGCCACAGCAACCAGGGCTGGCCAAGGTGAAACCAGGAGTAAGGAGCTTCTTCCATGTCTCCCACATGGGTGCAGGGTCCCAGTCACAAGGGCCATCTTCTGCTACTTCATCAGGAAAAGGGTGAAGGGAGCTGTATCAGAAGTGGAACAGCTAGGACTTGAAACAGCACCCATATGGGATGCCAGAGTCACAGGCGGTGGCTTAACCTCCTGCACTACCACACCAGTCCCTCGAAATAATTTTTGCAGAAACTTAGCCCTCAAAGAAAAGAAGCAAACTTCTCACTCTTTTAGTGTGGGCAGCACAAGGTTATCTTGTGCTAAAGAAAGGGATGTAAGTCATTTCATGGTGGAGAAAGTAACAGACACTGATCCAGTCAGGTGATACGACTGCTATCAGGAGTAGTATTGAGTTATGTTGATAGAAGAGATCTTTCATTTGATTTAATGAGGAGGCAATGCTTTCACTGTGGTTTCCTCTGACAATCTAACTAGTCACAGCTAGGTTCAAAAATGGTTCATAAGAAAATCATCATATGTTAGAGCACAAGAAGAGCCTAAGGATATCTGATTAATGACTCAAATATGGTTTCATGTGTGGAATCCTGGAGCAGAAAAACCACTAAAAACCAATAAGAGGGTGGGTGAGTGTGGATAAGAAACTGGGACGTGAACATCCCATATTGAAGGTCTGGGTTAAAGTTTTGGCTTTGCTTCCAATTCTAACTTACTGAGGATGAGCACCCTGGCGACAGCAGGTGGGTAGCTCAAGCTCCTGGGTCACAGTCACCCATGTGGGAGACCTGGAAGGAGTTTCAAGCTCCTGGCTCCAGCCTGTCCCAACCCTGGCTATTATTGGCATTCAGGGAGTGAACCAATGGATGGCATGTCTCTGTCTCTGTCTCAGTCTCTGTCTCTGTGTTTCTCTGCCTTTCAAATAAGTTTTAATTTTTAAAAAAAATTTAAAAACTAAAGATGAATGTCTTTGCTCTTAAAAAAACAACAAATGCTGAATAAAGTATAGAATTTAGTAACAATGTAGAGATGCTGCTGCATTCATTGTGATGCCTTTACCCTATAAATATAAAATTCTAATAATAGAGGAAGCTGGGCATGGAATACGTGAGATCACTCTACATAATTTTTCTGCAAATTTTCTGTAAATTTAAAACCACTAAAATAAGACATTAAATAATCAAATGTTTCCTAATGTTGTTATTTTATGCATAAAAATACACAACAGGACTATGTTGGAAATTAACATTTATATTAAGATCTCATTTCCATCACTGAGCAGCCTGTCAATTGCAGTTGTTGCTTGAGAAGCATGATTACTCCCCAGTCATTCACACATTTAAGGAGGCAATCAGCATCATTAAACTGGAGAGCATCTTAGTCAAGAATATAAATTATAAATTTGTCTGGTGGGAGATGAAACTATCAAATTTGATTCCTTGTTGTATAACTAGTGCAGTGCTATTAACTTAGGACAATGTCCTCTAACCTTATGCCCATTAACATCAATAACAGAGAAGTAAACTCCAGAAACCAATACACATGATAGAATTAACAACAAATAAGGCAAAAGAATCCCAGGTCAGCTTTGCCAAAAACTGTACAGAGAGGGAAAGAAATAAGGCCACATGGAGTGTTTTATAAAAATATAGTGTATACTCAAAGAAGACAAATTGAATTAGAATCTAGATCTTTCAAATCACACTGAATTACAATAATTTAAAGAATTAAAACAACCCTTCTCCAAAATCTAATAAAATATAAAACATATCTAAATTCAGAAAAAGTGATATTAACCCTTTGATGTCTGTAGTAAGTTCTCTCTACTTAGAAATACTTAGTGAAATAAACTACTCCCAAAAAGACAGATATATGTTTTTCCTGATCCAAGGTAACTAACAGAGTACCTGCAATGTAATGTATTGGAGTGAAATAGACATTTTGAGATTCAATGATTGTTTATAGCCTTTGTCTCTTCCATTGAGGAACAGCATCTTTTTTTTTTTCCTTTCATACTATTTGTTGAACTCTTTTCCTGAGAGTAGGGTTAACTATACAATCATTAATTATACTGAAAATAGATCTTTGTAAAAATTAAGATTGGGAATGCGAGGGCAGGGGAAGGGTTGGAGCCGGGAAGGGAAGAAGGGAGGGTGGGAAGTATCACTGTGTTCCTAAATCTGTATATATGAAAATTGTATGAATTAAATAACAATTTTAAAAAGAAATACATATAGTATATTATAAGCATGCTATTTTTTTCCATCTACTGACAAACAACAATAACACATTTTTCCTGATCAATAAGCAAAGTTAAACATTGGTATATTCTATTGGATGGATTAAATTTTATTGCTTTGTATATGTTTATTTATCTATAAAAAACTTTTGCCATCACATTTAACTTTTTTCTAGTTTTACCATTAAAATACATACAAGGCACAAAATACCTTGTACTTTTATAATTATGTTGATGATATAAAAAATATCTTTCATCTGAAGGGTAAGATGCAGAAGAAGAACACTAGATTAAGACTCAAGAGATCACTAAAGTACCAAAAATGCAATGTACATGACTGAAATTGACATTTTGAGATTCAATGATTGTTTACAGCCCTTGTCTCCATTGTTGAGGGACAGTGTTTTGTTTTGTTTTCTTTTCTTCATACTATTTTTTGAACTCTTTAGTGTAAGATTGAACTTATGAGTATAAAGTAAACTGAATGTAGATCATTGTAAAAATTAAGAGAGGAAATAAGAGAGGAAGGTGGAGGAAGGGTAGGATCATGGGCAGGAAGGAGGGTAGGATGGGAAGTATCACTATGTTCCTAAACTTATATATATGAAATACATGAAATTTATTTACCTTAAATTTTTAAAAATAGGTTGAAAGTAAAAGAATGTAAAAGATATATCATGCAAAAAGCAACCACAAGGAAACTGGAATGACTATTATAAGTCAAATATATTTTAAGACATGTTAATAGAAATAAAGAGATGCATTTTACAAAGATATTCAGTAGTGAAAGTCTGAAATTGTTTTCCCAAAGACCAGTAATAAGATACCAGTCTTATACAACATTATAAGGGAAGTGCCAGTCACAGCAATTAGGCAATACAAATAAATAAGTAAATAAATAAATGGCATCAAAATTGGAATGGAAAAAGTAAAACTATCTATATCTCTTTGACATACACTTCTATGTGGAAAATTCTAAAGAATACATGCAGGAAAAAAACTCAGTCTAATAAACTCATGCAATAAAGTTATAGGATATAAGATCAACACACACACACACACACACACAGTCAATGAACAATCCATAATAAAATACCTCCACATATAATAGCATCAAAATAATAATATATTTAATTAATGTAAGAGCAAGGAGGTGCGAGACTTATGCCCTAAAAACTACAAAACATTGTTGAAAATAATTAAAGAGCTAAATGGAAAGATATCCACGTTCATGTATTGAAGAATTTGTTCTAAGACATCAATACTACTCAAAGTGATCAATAGATTCAGTGCAATCCCTGTCAAAAATTCCCACAGCCTATTTTCTAGACATGGAAAAGCTGGATCTAATATTTGTAATGAAATGCAAGGGATTCCCCAAATAGCCAAAACAGTCTTGAGAAAGAATAACCAAGTAGGAGGACTAATACCACTTGATGCAGAGCCACAGTAATCAAATAGCAAAATGATAGACACATAGGGTACTGGGATAAAGTCGGGAGTCTATAATAAACCCTTACATTTATGCCCAATTTATTCTTAACAAGGGTGCCATGAAAATTCAGTGAGGGAATGAATGGTCTTTTCAATAAATAATGCTTAGATTACTGGATATACATATACAAATTCCTTCCTTATACCATGCATGAAAATTAACTGAAATGGATCACAGATTATTCCATTTATATATAATGTTCAGATTAGACAAATCCACAGAGTGATAATGTAGATCAGTGGTTGCCAGGGATTGTGGAGGGGGAATGTGAAGTAACTACTAATGCGTACAGGATTTCTTGTTGGGTTGCTGAAAATATTTTGGCATTAGATTGTGGTAGTTGCTAATTAGTGTGAATATACTAAAAACCACTGAATCAAAAACTTTAAAGTGTTATTTTGATTGTATGGGAATGATATCTCAATAAAAAATTGGTCAGACAGAAAGCTATGAAAGCTTAAAAAAAATCAGGAGGCCTAAATTCTGACATTCCATAGACATATATGGACAGAATTTCTTTTTTACAACATTAAATCTTCCAATACATGGACATGAGAAGTCTCTTATTTATTTACACATACTTCCTCAATGAAAATCTTTGTATTATGTAGTTTAAAACTATTGTTCTTGCTTTGTTAAACTTATTCTTATGTGTTCTATCTTTAATAATAGAATTGTGGTGCTGTGGCATAGCGGGTGGGGCCGCTGCCTGCAGTGCCAGCATCCCATGTGGGTGCCAGTTCTAGTCACAGCTGCTCCTCTTCTGATCCAGCTCTCTAATATGGCCTGGGAAAGCAGTGGAAGATGGCCCAAGTCCTTGGGCCCCTGCACCGGCATGGGAGACCCAGAGGGGGCTCCTGGCTCCTGGCTTCGGATAGTTGCAGCTCCGGCTATTGCAGCCAACCGGGAAGTAAACCAACGGAGGTAAGACCTTTCTCTCTGTCTCTCTCTCACTGTCTGTAACTCTACTTGTAAAATAAATAAATAAAATCTCTAAAAAATAATAGAATTTGTCTAAATTTTATTTCTAATCTCTTATTTGTTAATATAGAGAAATGTGACCTATCCTGCATACTTACCAAACTCCTTTTTAGTAGTAGTATGTTGTTATTGTTGGTTATTTGGTAAAATTTTCTTTATAAAGGAATGTATTGATTCCAAGATGATGGAATAGAGAAGGATGCACTGCTTTAGGCTAGGGGACAACAGAAGCAAAAATGGAGAGGAAGTACATTCCCAGGAGAGAATTGGAGATAAATTTGTAGTGGAAATTCTACAGAAGGAAGAGAAAAACTGGATGAGTGTGGGGGAGGCAGACAAGTGCAAACACAACACACAGCCAGAGTAGCTGAGAGCCGCAGGGAGCACCAGCTTTGAGGGCGAGGTGAGAGCAGAAGGCAACAGCCCATGCCACTGGCACTATAACCAGTATAATCTGCCAGGGAGAGCCTGGCAGAATACACGGTCCTTGAGTCTGCCCTGTAGCCTGAAGGGGGACATAGCACCTAACCCAGGGGAAAAAAGGTCATGTTTCTCTCTCCACGTGTCCCTACAACAACATCTGGCAATCCACTAAAGAGGGCAACATTTTGATATCAGAGCATCTGGGGAGGCTTGTGTGCATGAGCCCAGCAACTGGCAGGGACAAGGCACAATCTTGACAGCAGTGATGCCTCTGGCAGCCCGAGTGTGCACCCCAGCAACCAGAAGGGAGAAACCACCATCTTCAAATAAGTAACTGCTTTGGTGGCTCTTGTTTGTATCTGTGATCCAGGGATTTTACCAGAGGGAAAAATGCACATTCCCCACTGACTTTGAGTCTGGCTGGAAGGATTGACAATGGGCTGGGCACCCACAAAGGACTTTGAGATGTATCCAGCCTCTCAATATATCACATCTCAGAGGCTCAAACCACCAATGTGGAGCAACCCCAGAAAGCAGGCTTTCGGAACTTCCCTGTTTCTCCATGGATGGAACAGGCTTAGTGGGGCAGGGTGGATTCTCTGCCCCCTGAAACTGCAAGAGATGTGAGTGCTGAGACTGTGGGAACTCTGTGATGACATGAGAGGAAACAGGGTGTAGCTAGGTCTCTGGGCAACCACTTTGTGTGATGCCAAAGGCTCAGAGCTCCCTGGCTGCCCAGAGTGGACCAGTGTGGCGGGATCCATGTTCACACAAGGACTGCACAAATCCTTCGTGCAGTTCAGGTGGCAGCACAGGTAAGTGTTGCACCCACTGTAGGCTAACACAGGGCATTGATCACCTTGGAAGTGGGGGTGTGATTATGGTAACAGAGGTAATCATACCCTCTTCCCTGACAATAGAACAGATCTACCATACTCAACTTGGGTGGCACCATGGATGATCACCCCAACCAGGAGCAATGACTAGAGCTCCCTGGCCACACCCAGCATGCTCTTCTGGGTATTCACTGAAAGAGCAGACATTCCACCAGGTAACAGAGGTATAGTTAAAAAATAAAATCCCTCAGAAGAGGAATCCAACAAGTATTTGCACAAATGTCTTAGAAAAATGCAGAAAGTCAAGAAAAAGGAATAAGAAAGAAAACATGACACCCTAAGAGAACACAAGACTGAAAAATTAGAGGTGAAGACTAAGAGACTGATTGAATCTCTGAAAAGGAATTCAAAAGATTAATTATAGGATTACTCAGAAGCAATGAAAAGCAAATTCACAAGTTAAAGGAGTCCATGCATGACATGGAAGGAAAATTCTCCCATGAGATTGAGATTTTGAAGAGAAATCAAACTGAAATATTATAAATGAAGAATCCAAACATCAAATAAAAAATACAGTGGAAAGCCTTAACAATAGACTTGGTGAAGCAGAAGAAAGAATATCTAAGAAGGGCCGATGCGGTTGCACAGTAGGTTAATTCTCTGCCTGAGGCGCCGGCATCCTATTCAGGCGTAAGTTCTAGTACCAGCTGCCCTTCTTCCAGTCCAGCTCTCTGCTATGGCCTGGAAAAGCAGCAGAAGATGGCCCAGGTCCTTGGGCCCTTGCATCCACATGGGAGACAGGAAGAAGCTCCTGGCTCCTGCCATCAGATCAGTGCAGCTCAAGCTGTTGCAGTCATTTGAGGAGTGAACCACCAGATGGAAGACCTTTCTCTCTGTCTCTCCCTCTCACTGTCTGTAACTCTACCTCACAAATAAATAAATAAAATCTTTTTAAAAAAAGAAAGAACATTTAAGCTGGAAGACAAATGGAAATATCTCAGATAAAAAATTAAAAAAAATTAAAATACTTAAAAACAGTATTGGAGATTTAATGAATACTGTCAAACAACCCAAGATACAAGTCTTAAAAGTTCTTGAAGGTATGAAAAGAGAGAATGGACTAGAAGGCCTATTCAATGAAATAATAACAGAAAAATTCGATAATTTGAAGAAAAGGACATCCAAGAATCCTAGGCACATAGAACTCCTAATAGATATCACCAGAAAATATCTTCACCAATAAGCATTGTAGTCAAACTTTCAAAAGTAAAACATTAAAAAAAAGATTCTAAAATGTGCATGAAAGTAATGCCAGATTACCTTCAGAGGATCTCCAATTAGACGCATAGCTGACATCTCATCAGAAACCCTACAGGTTAAGAGACAATGGAGTAAAAGCAATGTGATTCAAGCCTTAAAAGAAAAAAAAAAACTATCAACCTATAATATTATACACTGCAAAGCTCTTATTTATGAATGAAGGTGAAATAAAGACCTTCCATAACAAGCAGAAATTGAAAAAAATGTGTTACCACTCATCCAACTTTACAAATGTGGATGTGCTACACATAAAAAAGCACAAAGATAGTCATCATTGTGAAAATACATGGAGACAGAAAATCTCCCAATACAAGTAAAAAGGATATCCAAAGCAAACAATAGGAATATTTATGGAAAAATGGCAGGGGCAAATCTTTATTTACCAATAATAACCTTGCATAAATAGCCTAAATTCTCCACAAAATACAGACTGGTAGCTCAATGGATTAAAAAATAACCCAGGGGCCAGTGCCGTGGTGCAGTAGGTTAATCTTCCACCTGTGGCCCTGCATCCGATATAGGCACCAGTTCTAGTCCCAGCTGCTCCTCTTCCAATCCAGCTCTCTGCTGTGGCCTGGGAAAGCAGAAGATGGCCCAAGTGCTCGGGCCCCTGCACTCACATGGGATACCAGGAAGAAGCACCTGGCTCCTGGCTTTGGCTCAGCATAGCTCTGGCAGTGGCAGCCATTTGGGGAGTGAACCAATGGAAGGAAGGTCTTTCTCTCTCTCTCTCTCTCTCTCTCTCTCTCTCACTCACTGTCTGTAACTACCTCTCAAATTTAAAAAGAAAAAAAATAAATTTGTTGCTTACAGGAAAAACACCTCAACAAGAAAGATAGATGCAGACTGAATGTAAAAGGATGGAAAAAGATATTACATGCTAATGAAAAGCAAAAATGAGCACGTATAGCCATCCTAATAACAGGCGAAATAGACTTTAACACAAAAACTTAAAAGAGACAAAGAAGGGCACTAGATAATGATTAAGGGATCGATTCAACATGAATACTTGACTACAATAAATGCATATGCACCCAATGTCAGGCTGCCTGTCTATTTAAAACAAATGTTAATGGATCAAAGGGAGGCATAGACTATAATACAGTAGTAACGGGTGACTTCAACATCACATTTTCATCAGCAGACAGATCAATTTGACATAAAAATCAGAAAAGAACTAACAGAGTTAATCAACACTATTGACCAAATGGAACTAATTGATATCTACAGAACCTTTCATCCCACAGTTGCAGAATACACATTCTGTTTATCAGTGCATGGAACTTTCTCCAGAATAGATCATATGCTAGGCCATAAAGCTGGAAATTAACAACTCAAGAAACTCTAGAACTTATGCAAACACATGAAGATTGAACAACATGCTGCTGAATGAACAGTAGGTCTTACAAGAAATCAAAAAGGAAATCCAGGAATTTCTGGAAACCAATGAAGATGACAATACAACATATCAAAACTTATGGGACACAGAAAAGCAGTGTTAAGAGGCAAGCTTACAGCAACTGGTGCCCATGTCAAGAAATTGAAAAGTCATCAAATAAGTGAGCTATTAATGCATCTCAATGACTGAGAAAAACAACAAACTGATCCCATAATTAGTGGAAGGGAAGAAATAATCAAAATTAGGAAATAAAGATAAAAATTGAAACAAAAATATATAAAAAATCAGTGAAATGAAGAGCTGAACTTTTGATAAAATAAACAAAATTGACTTACCATTGGCCAACTAACCAAAGAAAGAAAAGACCCAAATTAATAAAAAGAAAGATGAACAAAGAAATGTAATGATGGATACCACAGACATCAAAAGAATTATCAGGAATTACTACAAAGAACTATATGTCAACAAATTAGAAAATATAGAATAAGTGGATAGATTCCTGGACACATACAACCTACCAAATTTGAGCCATGAAGACATTGAAAACCTAAACAGAACAATAACCAAGACAGAGATTGCATCAGTAGTAAAGACCCTCCTAAAAAAGAAAAGACCAAGAACAGATAGCTTCACTGCTGAATTCTACTAGACTTTTAAAGAAAAAACAATTCCAATTCTTCACCAACTATTCAAGGAACATTTCTCAACAGAATCAAAGCAAGTTATGACAAACTGACAGCCAGTATCTTTTGAATGCCAAAAATTTGGAAGCATTTCCACTAAGATCCGGCACCAGACAAGGATGCCCACACTTACCAGTACTATTCAATATAGTCTTGGAAGTTTTAGCCAGAGCCATTAGGCAAGGAAAAGAACCAAAGGGATAGAAATTGGAAAGGAGGAAGTCAAATTATCCCTATTTACAGATGACAAGATTTTATATATAGGGGAACCAAAAGATTATATGAAGGGACTATTTGAACTTATTAAAAGAGTTTGGTAAAGAGTCAAGATATTAAATTAACACACAAATATCAATAGTCTTTGTATTCACAGATAATACAATGGCCAAGAATAATCTTCTAAAATAAATCACATTCACAATAGCTACAGAAAAAATTAAATAGCTTGGAATATATTTAACCAAGGAGATGAAAGGTATCTATGATGAAAATTACAAACTATTAAAGAAAGAAATAGAATAAGACACAAAAAAACTGGAAAATTCTTTGATTTTTGTGAATTGGAGGAATTAATATCATCCAACTGTCCATACTACCAAAAGCAAATTACAGATTCATGTGATCCTAATCAAAATACCAGTGACATTCTTCTCACATATAGAAAAAAAGATGCTAACATTTATATGGAAACACAAGAGACCCTGAATGGCTAAAGAAACTTTAAACAACAACAAAAAAATCAAAGCCAGGATATCACATTACCAGATTTCAAGACATACTATATAGGCAGTTAGAATCAAAACATCTTGGGTCTGGAACAAAAATGGTATATAGACCAAAGGAACAGAAAAAAAAATAAAAAACTCCAGAAATCAATCCACACATCTACAACCAACTAACCTTTGACAAAGGAGCTAAAATTAATTCCTGGAGAAGGGACAGCCTCTTCAAAAAATGGTGCCTGTAAAATTAGATCTCCACGTGCAGAAGTAGGAAACAAGATCCTTAACTTACAACTTACACAAAAAGCAAATGAAAAGTGGATCGAGGATCTAAATCTACAACCTGATACCATAAAATTACTAGCACACAATACTGGGAAAACTCTACAAGACATTGGAATAGGTGTAGACTTCTTGGAAAAGATTCCAGAAGCACAGGCAATCAAAGCCAAAATAGAAAAATTGGATGACATCAAGGTGAGAAGCTTCAGCACTCTAAAAGAAACAGTCAGCAAAATGAAGAAGCAACTGACAGAATGGGAGAAAATAGTTGCAAATTATGACACTGATAAAGGATTAATATCCAGAGTCTATAAATAGCTCAATAAACTCAATGACAACAAAATTAAAAAAAAAAGTTAAGAAATGGATAAAAGGGGCCAGCGCTGTGGCACAGTAGATTAACACCCTGGTCTGAAGTGCCAGCATCCCATATGGGTGCCAGTTCAAGACCCAGCTGCTCCACTTCCAATCCAGCTCTCTGCTATGGTCTGGAAATATAGTTGAAGATGGCCTAAGTCCTTGGGCACCTGCACCCAAGTGGGAGACCTGGATGAAGATCCTGGCTCCTGGGTCCTGGCTTCAGATCAGCACAGCTCCAGCCATTGAGGCTAATTTGGGAGTGAACCATAGGATGGAAGACCTGTCTCTCTCTCTCTTTATCTCTCTCTCTCTCTCTCCTGTCTCTATAACTCTTTCAAATAAATAAATTAATTAAAAAATGGACAAAAGATTTGAACAGGCATTTTTCAAAAGAGGAAATTAAAATGACCAACAGGTACATGAAAAAATGCTCAACATCACTAGCTATCAAGAAAATGCAAATCAAAATATCAATGAGGTTTCATCTCACCCCAGTTAGAATGGATCTCATACAGAAATTTTCAAATAATAAATGCTGGTGAGGATGTGGGGGAAAAAGGCATCCTAATCCACTGTAGGTGAGAATGTAAACTAGTACAGCCATTTTGGAAGATAATGTGGAGATTCCTCAGAAAAATTGAAAATAGAACTATCATATGATCCAGGCTTCCCACTCCTGAGAATTTACCCAAGGGAAATAAAATCAGCATATGAAAGAGTTATCAATATTCCTGTTTATTGCAGCTCAGTTTACAACAGCTAATATATGGAATTAACCCATATGTCCATCAACTGATGATGGAAAAAAATATTGTATAAATACACAATGGAATACTATATAGCAGTAAAAAAAATTAGAAATCCTGTCATTTGCAGCAAAATGGATGCAACTGGAAATCATTATACTTAGTGAAATAAGCCAGTCCCAAAATGACAAATACTATATAGTATCCCTGATATGTGGTAACTATTAAAGTATAAAAAATGTAATATATAGGAGTAAAGTTGACATTTTGAGCTTCAATGATTGTTTACAGCTCTTGTCTCTACTATTGACAAACAGTGTTTTTTGTCTTCTTCTATTTATTGAACTCTTTATTTAATGTAGGGTAAATCTTACGAGTATAAAATAAACTGAAAGTATATCATTGTAAAAATTAAGAGAAAGAATAGGAGAGGAAGGAGGAGGAAGCGTGGTAGCATGGGCAGGTGGGAGGGTAGGGTACAAAGTATCACTCTGTTTCTAAATCTGTATACATGAAATTTGTATACCTTATACAAAAATTTTTAAAAAGTTCATGAATGAAAGGATCATGTTATCCACAAGGACAATTCTACTTCTTTCTTTTCTAAATTAGTATCTTTATTTATCTATCTGACAACTGACTTATCCATCCATTCAACTGTTTTAATGTGTTTATTGTGATGGCTAGCTTTTACAGTAAAATGTTAAGCAGGTGTACCAAGGGTAATAGTCTTACTTCAATCCAAATTTTAAGGGGAAAGGGACTCCAACTTTCTGCTCATACATACCCAAGATAGCACCAGGCACCTGCCCAGAGACTTGGGTCACTGTCACTCATATGGGAGATCCAGACTGAGTTTATGGCTTTGGTCTGACTAAGCTCTGGCTTTGCTGGGAATCTGGAGAGTGAATCACTGGATGGAAGATATATGTCTATCTATTTATATATATATATATATATATATATATATATATATATATATATATATATTGCATTTCAAGTAAATAAAAATAAATATGAAAAAACCTAAGGAGAAAGCATTAAGTGTAATAATATTAAGTATGATATTAGCTAAAATATACACATTTTATCAAGCTGAGAAAGTTTCCTTTCATACTAGTTTGTTGAAACACTTTATGCTAAATTGATTTTGGATTTTCATTAAATGTTTACTCTGCATCTGAAATAATTTTAAGTTTTTTCTCCTTCATTCTATTAATAGGGCATATTACATTGATTGACGCTTAAGCGTTAAGTCAAATCTTGCACTCTTGTAAATTCTACATGATCAAGGTACAGTAGTCATTTTTATCTTGCTGAACTTGGTTTGCAAATATTTGTCTTAGGATTTTTGCATTTATTTCAAAGGGGGATGTCATCTTACACCCTTTGATTCTAATAATGACTCTGATTTAGGATTAGGGTAATACTAGTCACCAAATGAAATTGGATATGTTCTCCCATTTTTGGTTTTCTGGGAGAGATTAAATCATTGATATTATGTTTTCCTTTTTTAATTTTGAAAGAATTTAAACAGTGAAGCCTCCTTTGCCTGGGCTTTAATATGTAGGAAGATTTCTAATTACTAATTCAATTTTCTTCCTTATTTTAGGTCAATTCAAGTATTCTATTTCTCTTGTCAGTTTTGATCATTTGTGTCTGCTTAAAACATATTTGTCTTTTTCATCTCAGTAATCTAATTTTTGGTATAAGATTTTTTATAGAGTAATTCTATATTCATTTTAATTTTAAAGGATTGGCAATACCACCTCCTCTTTCATTACTGATTTTGCTATTTGTATATTCTATTTATTTTCTTTGTCTAAGTAAAAATTCATCAGTTTTGTTAGTTCATTCAAAAAAAAAAAGTTCTCACAAAATTCTACCTAGTCCTGCTCCCATTGTGGAGCGTGGAGCTAGTTAAACTGAATTGTACTAACACAGAGATGTGTATTATTTGTGCACTACTTTGCATATATGTATTAGGTCAGGGTGGGGGAAGGTAGTTGACAGTAACAAAGTAAGTCACCTACAGCTCACCAATCATCATTTGGAGGTAGAATATCTATCTTATGATACTCAGTTATGGCTCCTGAATATGAGACACAAAACAGGAAAAGTGAAAAGCAAAGAGGAGTAGTAGAGGGGTTAGAATACCTGAATTATTCTCTATCTCCTCTATGAACCTGCTTTCTCATTAGGAATTTGGGAATAATAACCAGAGTAATAATTATACATTCCAAGTTTTATTTTCAGGATTATTATCAAAAAACTTTTAAAACCATTAGATGAGATTTAAAATAAAAGAATTAAACAAGTCGCCCAGAAATCAGTTGAACAGGTAATACGTATGGGTACCAAGTCCATTTGCAGAGGTCTTCCCTTAACAATTACAATCCTTTGGTCCCCAAAACTCTACACATGCTGAATGTGTGCACCACAGTGCCTCAGCTGATACAGATTGTATTTCTTCCAAAGAGACAATAATCAACAGAAAAAAGGCCACTTTCACTAGCTGTTGCCATCCATTTTTGACTGATATTTCTGTAATTTCTCCATAACATCTGCAGAAGTATTAAACCAATTGTGTAAGCCATCTGGAATGAAGCAGAAAGGATTTATTTTTAAAAAAGATTTTAATCTGGATATCTGTCTCTGTAATAGATAACATGAAAAGAACAAAGACAATAAGAAATTCATTAGCATTAAGCGAGAAAGGAGAGATCTTCCTAGAGAAAACTCATTTTCACTCATTACCCAATCAGATGGAATCCTATGGAGGCCCACTGCTGAAACAGACTAAGCATCCATCTTCACAACTTTCTGAACCACAAACCAGGACTGCTAGCTCATGCCCCCGGGGCAACAGGTCAGCCTACTGCACTGAGCAGAGATGTACCGCCGAACTCTTCAGACAACTTGAGCAAAGGATTCATCCCTTTAGGACACTGAACTCATTAGCGGAAATATCAAGCCAAACCACATGGCCAGAGATGATGAACGGGACACAGTAAAAGCAAGTCTTCAATGCTGGACCACTGTTGATACTCAAGCCATTTCCAACCTAACCCCACACACCCAGAGAAACAGCTCCTGCAGGAAACACAAATAACATCAAAGGTGAATTTCGTCATCCTCAAGAGATTGAGAAAATAAAGCAAATGTAAAATCCACAGTCTGATTCTTTTCCACTTTAATCCAAGATTTTCTCCAGATATCTGCTGTTTAGTTTCAGTCAAGACACAGTGGATTTGGTGTTTAAGTAAGAGTTTTTGGAGTCTTACTGCTCTACTTTGAACTTCATCTGTTATTAAAGAGCTTTTAGATACTTGAAAAGCATATTGTTCTCTGTAGGCCTCAGTTTCCTCATCAGTAACATGAATATTCTTTTCTTGAAAAGAAAGATAGGAAGAGAAACAGATCAAAATATGTCTCTTTAAATTAAAAAGAAAATTATCGTGAGATTGCTCATAAAAAGCAGTATGTGACATTCTGGCAAAAAAAAAAAAAAAAGACCTAAATGAAAGATCTCTTTGAGTGAGATCCCAGTGGAAAGAACGGGGCCATCAAAGAAGGAGGTACCTTTCTCTGAAGGGAGGAGAGAACTCCCACTTTGACTATGACTCTATCGGAATAAGATCAAAGTCGGCGAACCCTAAAGGCTTCCATAGCCTTGGCAACTCATGACTAGAGCCTAGGGAGATTACTGACGCTATAAACAAGAGTGTCAAATTGTTGAATCAACAACAGGAGTCACTGTGTACTTACGTCTCATGTGGGATCTGTCCTTAATAGGTTGTCCAATGTGAAATAATTCTATAACTAGTACTGAAACAGTATTTTTACACTTTGTGTTTCTGTGTGGGTGGAAACTGATGAAATCTTTACTTAGTATATACTGAATCGATCTTCGGTATATAAAGATAATTGAAAATGGAAAAAAAAAAAAACCTTGGTTTTAAATTGGACATTGCATAGAAAATTAATCAATTTTTAAAAAATATCATGTAGGATCTCTGTCCTTAATGTGCTGTACATTGTGATTTTATGCTATAACTAGTACTCCAACAGTATTTTTCACTTTGTGTTGCTACGTGGGTTCAAACTGTTGAAATCTTTACTTAATATATACTAAACTGATCTTCTGTATATAAAGAGAATTGAAAATGAATCTTGATGTAAATGGAAGGGGAGAGGGAGTGGGAAAGGGGAGGGTTGCAGGTGGGAGGGAAATTATGGGGGGGGCATTGTAATCCATAAGCTGTAAATTTATATTAAATAAAAGTTTAAAAAAAAAGCAGTAACACTCAAAAAATAGTAGTTAATACTAGGAGCTCTTCTCTTCTCCTTTCCTCCTCATTACCCTCCTTCATGAATTAATAGTAGTATTATCTTGTAGTTGTGTTAATTATATCACAATGTCTAAGTCCACTGAAAAAACTTACAAATCATTCTTTATAACCTCTCGCCTATATAAGTAAACAAATAATAAATTACTATAAAATTCATTAGGTAAATTGGTAAAATAAAGAAAAAAAGAAGAAGAAAGAAAAAAAAAAGTAAAAAAAAAGCTCCTAAAATTTCCATGAAGCATTGGGCAGATCTCAGCTCCAGTAAACAGTTCTGTTTCTCACATCTCACGTGACCTTAAATAGTCATTGAATTGTCTACAGTTCAGGTTTTCCATGTATAAGCTGGGGAAATTACAGTTTTTTAATAACCAGGATACTTTGGAATGCTAAATTCTAAAATTTGCAGTATCATTTGTTGTCTATTTAGAAGTTTCTTTGGTGCTCATAGGCTTTCTTACATTCTTATGCACTTTTCCTATGAATTTATCCTAAATATATGTGTATGTAGATATATAAGCTTATGTAAGCATGAAATATATGTTAGTAAATATTAAAGCATGAAACTACAAATTCATATATATATATACTGTTTTTTCAAAGAATAATTAAAATTATATAATGTTCAATAATTTTCTTAATAGTATAATTTTAGATAAGCAAAATTAAATATATAACCAATAACAACATTTTAGATAATCAATGAGTATATGCTTATGATAAAATATCAGGTTGAAAATGAGGAGAAAAATATTTTTCAAAAATAACAATATAGGCTGGCGCTGTAGCTCACTTGGCTAATCCTCCGCCTACAGCACCAGCACCCTGGGTTCTAGTACCAGTTGGGGCACCGGATTTTGTCCCGGTTGCTCCTCTTCCAGTCCAGCTCTCTGCTGTGGCCTGGGAGTGCAGTGGAGGATGGCCCAAGTGCTTGGGCCCTGTACCTGCATGGGAGACCACGGGGAAGCACCTGGCTCTTGGCTTTGGATCGGCGCAGCACACCGGCCGCAGCACGCCTGCCATAGCAGCCATTTGGGAGGTGAACCAACGGAAAAGGAAGACCTTTCTCTCTGTCTCTCTCTCTCACTGTCTAACTCTGCCTGTCAAAAAAAAAAATATATAAAGTATTATACAGATGGAAAAACATTGGTAATGTAAAATAAAAAATTGGTAATTTAAAAAGATGGATTAGTCATGGAATTTCATGCTACAAAAGCATAAGAGATAAAATTAAAAAGTGGTATTTGAATACAGCAAATGCTACACATGAAAATTAGTCACCCTAATCTTAAATAAAAAGCAATATTTCAGCCCATGAAATTATAATTTTTCAAAATGAATCTCCATGTTTTTGCTCCTCTTAGATCTATTCATCCAAATAATCATTTTATAAATATGTTTCCTGAGTTCTGTGAAACAATAACCAGGGAAACAACTTCCTAAATCAAATAATCCAGTTCAATAATCTGGAACGTGATCTGATGTCAGCCTTGCTTAGCCAAGTACAAACATTTAGCTATCAAAAGCTACAGCAACTGTTATCATTTCTTGCCCAGAGCACTGCACATAAGAAACTACTGGCTGAGACCAACCTTTCTTCCGAATCTAGTTCATTTAATGACATTCAGATGATGTAGCTTAACTTCCTATTTGCCAAAATTTCTTGGCCTTAGTCTTCCTTGACTTCTGGTTTTTACTCGTCCAAAATCTTACCATGGTTTCCTGAGTTCTTAAGCACTGTTAACTTTGATTTCTTAAATGAACACACTTCTCCACAGATATCCAACTTCCTAAATTTGAGAACACCCTGTAATAGAAAGTGACTCACTTTCAATGAGACCAGGATTGACCATTCCGGATGAGAACCAAAAATATATTCTTTCCTGGGCCTGACTTCCTATTGCTTCTGAGAAAGAAATTTCAAGCTAACACAGAACATAACCAAGGAATGGGCAATGAAAGATGAAAGAGAAGCTCAAGTGTACAGCTGGTTCATGTGGCCATAAACACTTCCACCCAGAGTGTGCAAGCTCAAATACTACAGAATCCAGATGGATAATGGTAGACTAAAGCGAATTTGCTGGAATGCTAGCATTGAAGACAAAGTTGTTCCTGACTTGTTGCTTTCCCAATTCAAACATTTTGTGAGTCAAATAAATTAGCAGCACAAAACTTATCTGTAGACTACCAGTTTGTCCCAATTTATGCCTACAGTCCATTTTGTTATAGGGAACTTTTTTTTTTTTTTTTGACAGGCAGAGTGTACAGTAAGAGAGACAGAGAGAAAGGTCTTCCTTTGCTGTTGGTTCACCCTCCAATGGCCGCTGCAGTTGGCGCGCTGCGGCCGGTGCACCGCGCTGATCCGATGGCAGGAGCCAGGTGCTTCTCCTGGTCTCCCATGGGGTGCAGGGCCCAAGCACTTGGGCCATCCTCCACTGCACTCCCTGGCCACAGCAGAGAGTTGGCCTGGAAGAGGGGCAACCGGGACAGAATCCGGTGCCCCGACCGGGACTAGAATCCGGTGTGCCGGCGCCGCAAGGCGGAGGATTAGCCTAGTGAGCCGCGGCACCGGCCTTATTATAGGGAACTTAACCCATTGATGCAGCATGCTTGACCTAGAAGGAAAGCCAGCTCCTTAACTTCACCTATGTGCTCTCTCTCTCTCATCACAGCCAGGGCCACTGTTCTCCCATTCCCTAGTCTAAGCCCTGTACTATGTCTGGGATCAATCTAGTCCTCTTGCAAAAAATGTTAAAGTAGCTCTATTCTTCCTCCTTATGCATCTCCCCAAACTTAATATATCTTAATTAATGGAAGGCCATTCTTTTAATTGGACTAATTTACTTGTACACTCCACAGCTATAACTATTGCCTCTTGAACCTTTTATTATATGATCTATGGTTTTCTACTTTTCACAACTTTCCAAGCCACCCTTCTGTGTTTATATCATTCTCCTCACATGGCTCGTATATTCATGCTTTCAAGCCATATTCCTTAATCCAGATCCCCAGGAAGTTTAGTCCAGGACAGGACACTTGTATAAGTCATTGTAGAAATGAGACCTGAGTGCTGTTACTTCTTGAAAGCCTAAATTAAATGGAATTCCTTGGGGAAAATGTGACTTTCTTCTGAATAGAAGCGAAGGGCTCCACCTACAAAGTCTTCCTGTGTCCTAGATACAGATAAGCAAACAGTGTTAGAATAACTAAAGCTATAGTGAATGTATCAAGATAAAGGTTGAGTGCTTTAAGCAGTTTATGATTGAATCTACCTATGAATGGCCCTTTGGTCAATAAATTGTTATGCAGCAAATTAGTATATGATCAGCAACATGTTAGGTATTAACATTACATAAAATGCACATGTACTTACAACCCAAGGCACATACCTATGAAACAAATAGTACAATATATAATATAGCACATAGCTCAACAGTAACAGTTCCCACCAGATGGGTTTCAACTAAAATAGGTACTAGACAAAGGTTTGTATTTCAGTTAAAAGACCTGCAATGACTCCTAACACAAAAGACCCAGAGAAGTTAGGCCAAACTTTGCAGATCAAATCAAGAGCCATCTGAAACACTGCATTCACTTCAGATGCCAACTTAAGTTTGGAGATCCTAACAGTAACTTTTCAGGTTTGATAATTCTCAAAAACGATTCACAGAACTACAAAATAATGAATTTTACAGTTTCACTATAGCAAATGGATATCAGTCAAAACCAACCAAAGGGAGACATGCAGAGGGCGAGATCTGGCAAAACTTCCATCAGGATGTGTTATCATCCTGGAACACCAGTCTACAATGATTGCCAACCAAAAAAAAAAAAAAAAAACCCTACTGTTTTTATTATGTCTTTTATTATACAAGACTGATTGATGGAATTGATGGCTACGAAACTCACTCTCCAGTCCATCCTTCCTTCCTCAAGATTAGGCTGATATCACATGAATCAAAGTTCTGCCCTTCCAATCATATGGTTGGTCTTTCTGGCATGACCAGAGTAATGCTGTTGCATGGATGATGTGTGGTCCTAGAAGTCTACCATAAATAATAGACATTCCTATCACTCAGGAAATACTAAGGGTTTAGACATTATTTCCCAAGCATTGGGCACAAAATCCGGCTGAATTATTATACAAGACTTCAGCTTAAAACCACAAAGTTAGCTGAAGTGCACTGCCTGGTGAGTCTGTCTATAAATCTGATGTTCTTTCTACTAAAACAGTGAGTGACAAACTTTGCTGCCATCAGAATCACTTGGGGAATCTTTTAAGAATTACAGGTCACTGAACCTTGGCCTTAGAGATACTGACTCAACTGAGGCATGAACATTAGCAGTTTTTTAAGCCCCAAGTGGTTTTAATGTGCAACCCAAGAGAAAAATCTTTGCAGTCAGTCAGCCAGAAGGCCATTATGCATCCCAAACTCTAAAGGAGATACATAATCAAAAGAAAGAGCATTTGATAGATTACAATTTATAGCAGGTAGTTCCAAATGTGACAATTTCCTCCTAACAAAAATGTTTCCTCCTAACAAAAATGTAAGTGGTAATCAACTTGGTCCAATGTCACAAAATGAACTTGCCCTATATCTCAGTCTCATAGTCTATAAATTTGCAAAAGCAATAACAATACATATATATGTGAGGACTTCAAAAAGTTTAGAGAAATGGAATTAGAAATATCTGCTTCTTTTTAGTGCAAAAAACTTGAAGTCCATGAATACAAGGGGGCTTCAAAAAGTTCATGGAAAACTTGTATTGTGAAAAAATCATACATGAATTTCAAATATTTTTGTGTCAAAATTAATTTATCTTTGTATTTTCCATTAACTTTTTGAAGTACTCTCATACATTTATTTCAGCATGTGTTTTTATATAAACTCTTTCATTTAAGAATCACAAAGAAGGGGAACTATTTAATGAGAAAACTGAATCACAGAATGTTTATGAGATAATCAAACAACTAGCTATGGTGCCTTAATCCAATTCTCACTACATTACCCTACTTTGATTTGGCTGCTCCAGTGACACTGTAACTTTGTGGCACTTGCACAAAATAACACTGCAGATCACAATTCAAAAAACAGCTAATTGAGCAAGACAAAGGCATGGATACATTAAAAATAATTACTTTCCTAACATGCATTACTAAAATCCCTGTAGAAGACACAATCCAACCTTAAGTGTCAGAGTTATGCCTCCAAATAAAATATTCACATTCAAAATGCATGTCCATTATCTTTTTGTGAAATACAGACACATTTCTTCCCAAGCTACTTACTAAGCACATTAATATGCAATTTCCCCAAATGTAATAAATGACATTCTTGGACCATCAGTAGGTGAAACCTTCAGTAAAAGCCGGTCAAATTCAGGAAAGCCGTGAATTGACTTTTGACAAATCTGCAGGATTTAATCCAGGCTCCCAACATAACTTTCAGAATAAACAGTTTCAGAGAGGTGACTACATACAAGATTATGGAGTAAAGTGGGAAGTCAAAATAAGTGCCCAGCAGTGCTATCAATGACTAGCAGATGGTTGCTTGTGAGCAAAGATCACTGGCTTTAATTCACTGAAGAAAATCATCTTCTGAAATGAGACAAGTCCAGAGTTACCAGTCACTCTTCTGGAATCCCTGCGCACTAGGGAGCCCCACAGGGTGTGAAAATAGCTCCATTCTGTGTAGAATGTCAGTCTCTGTTGCCTGCTGCTGGTAACTTAATCTTTCTAAAAATCTGGAAAATTGGGTTATGACCCAATGACACTAAAAAGTGTTTTGAACTGAGAAATATGGACATTAATGATTCTTGAGAGAAGGAAAGGAAAAAATACTCATAAGACAATAATGTGAAATGGAAATATTTAAGCCTCCCTAAGATTAGTAAGAGCTAAATTGCATTTTATTCTTCAAAACAAGTCAAGTGTTTGTACAGTTTCTTCATCAAAATAACTATTTACATAGGAGACAGAGATTTGAGTTCAAATCCCACAGTTGTGTGTGTGTGTGTGTGTGAATGAGTGTATACATCTTGTTAAATTGGATTTTCTAACCAGTAAATTGGAAAACACACTGGGATACCTCACCAGAGACTTTGGCATAAAGGTATCTCAATTCCCATCCATGGGCTAAGTAGAGTTTATGTGAAGGGCATGCCCACACGCTCAATTCCTTAAGATGGTCTTGTTGTTTTGGTAAGCCTTTCTGTATTTACCATGGGAAGCTCACATACTCAGAAGTGCTAACTGGACAACTTCAGCACCTTGGCTTGTCAGTTCACCAGATTTTCACGAGACAGCTTGTGATGGATGGCTCAACACCATCTCTGTTCATATATCCTTACAGTGACAACTTATTCTCTTACACCAATGTGCATGTGTGTGATCATTTCTAGTCACTCCAACAACTCAGATAAGCACCTGTCTATAAGCACTGCCAACCTCCAACTTCAAAACATGTTGACTATAATTACAAAATTCTCAAGAGAAGCAATATGTTTGGTCCAGCTGGAATAAAAGATTCTCTTCATTCCAATCCACAGTAACCGTACATGACAACACAGAATACAAATATAGACATTGTTCTGCACTATTTTGAGGTCTCCGGAGAGGAACTGGGGTCATCAGCACTTGGGCAGATGCCTTAAAAAATCTTGAGCATAATTAATAAATGTATCCCCCTGTGCCAGTTTATTTATACAATTGATCACAACTGTCATCTACTTTATCTACTTTATTATTTTTCAGTGTCCTCATATGGTATATATTTATTAATGTAAAAATCCTATGTTGTCCTCCTATAGAATGCAAGCTTTGTAAGAAAATAACTTTTTGACTGATTTCTTTATGGGTAAATTCAAAATGTCTTTAAGAAATGTGTAGAACAGGGGCTGGCACCACGGCATGGCGAGTAGGCCACCTCTGTGTAACTCTTTCAAATGAATAAATAATCCTTTAAAAAAAAGAAAGGTACAGAACAAAGTTAAGGACTCAATAAATATGTGGTGAAAAAATGGACTGCTTTACAATAGTAAGGAAGAAAGTTATTTTAAATAGCTGTCATTACGTAAGATGAATAATAAATAGTGGTTATTAATAGTCTATTTAATTAATATTTCCAGAATTTCTTGCACCATTACAAAAATGGGTGCAGTAAACACTTAGATGATGATATAATATACACATGCACTATTCAAAATGTGTTACATAAATTAACTCAGTCTCCACTAAAGCCTTATGACAGGAAAAAATGTTTTCTCCTTTTTCTAAGTGAAGAAAATCTAACTACAAGATTTGCCCAAGGTAATTTAACTACTGAATCAAAGTGTTGGGATTCAAATCAGGTGATTTAAGATTTAAAATCAAGAAAAGATCCCTGATGCTTTTCAGACCCAAACTGCAGGAAATAGAAGAAAAACAGAGGCAAGACTGAACAAGTAAAAATTTGGGAGTTAGAACAAGTAGGATCTTGTACCCAAAATAACAACAACAAAAAAGACAATACCAAAAGAAAAAACACTGAAAGAACATTATATATAGTTACCACTTACCATTAAATGAAAAACTTTTTACATTTAAGCACAGAATTTTGAAAGGTTAATATTATATTTTGATTAGTGCAAATCAGCTACAGTCCATGTCAGTATTATTTTCTTTTTGTTAACACTGACTTTCCACAGACATTCTCATTTAACTAGGCTATTTTTTAAAGATTTATTTATTTATTTATTTATTTGAAAGTCAGAGTTACAGAGAGAGGAGAGGCAGAGATAGAGAAGTCTTCTGTCTGCTGGTTCACTCCCCAGATGGCCGCAATGGCCAGAGCTGCACCAATCCGAAGCCAGGAGCCAGGAGCTTCTTCTGGGTCTCCCACATGGGCACAGGGGTCCAAGGACTTGGGCCATTCTCCACTGCTTTCCCAGGCCATAGCAGAGAGCTGGATTGGAAGTGGAGCAGCTGGGTCTCAAACCGGCGCCCATACAGGACACCAGTGCTTCAGGCCAGGGTGTTAACCTGCTGCACCACAGCACCGGCCCCTTAACTAAGCTATTATACAGTACTGAATCCTTGTGTCCTCATAGATAGTGAGAAGGAGACAAGCCAAGTATTATCAAGGGAATGGAGAAAGTAGAAAAGTGAAGAAAGGACAACCATAGGACATTTTTGCTCCTAGTGATCATTAAAGGAATTTAAGCTGACTCATGCCCAATTGATATGATAATACTATGTATTTTTAATGAAACTCTCATTTGTGAATGAACATGATTAATTACTATAACACAAGAACTACATGGGTAAAGCAATAGTTACTAGTCAAATTTATTTGAGTTCTGTTTTTGCCTCAATGAGCCACAGAGTCCTTGAGAAAAGGAGATTATCTTTCCAAAGCCTGTATCTTTTCATCTGTTTGCACAGGCCTCACCCCTTTGTGGGGGAGCACTTTAGAACCCCCAGAAGAAAGAGCTCATGGGCCAGCCACCCCTGTTCTAGAATAGGACAAAGCCATTATAACTACCAAAGGAGAAGAAATCATTGTGTTGTAACCTTGCATTCTGCCTTTGGAAGATGGAACAATTGGCTTCAATCTGACTTCCTCTTTGTTATCTGACCATTGCAGAAAACTATTTTCCCCACACTCCACTACCAGCTGATCCTCAACTCCTATAACTCATATTTACCTACTTGATGAGACTCAAACTGCTAATAACCTGGAAAATATTGCTTTCTCATAGGTAGTGGCTTTTAAAAACACTGGTATACATAAAACCATAAATAAGACCCTTAAAAATCAAAGTATTGATGGAAAGCAGGGGAGCTATTCCTCATATAAACTGCTCTATCACTACCATCACTATTCCTGATAGCTTCCATTTTTACAACATCCTGTCCTATGAAGATTCCAGATGCTGTGGTGAGAACTTATACTGGGAATGCATAGAGGATCGAAGTCCAGCACTACACATGAAAGCATGAAATACATGTAATTTTTAATGGAAAGAAGTAAAATAAAAAATAAGAAAAGGAACAAAGGATTTTGAAACTGACATTCAGACCTAAGTACAAAGCAATAATGTTAGTCCACTACAAGATTAGGTTTAGATAGGAAAATTGCTATGAAGAAAATGGACACTGAGATCTGAAGCAAGCTTTTTTTCTCTTTCCTTTTTTTTTTCATTTAAAAGACAAAAAGATGAGATGGGGGGAGGAGGAGATTTCCCATCCTCTGGTTCATTCTCCAACTGCCCAAAGCAGCCAGGGTTTGGACTAGCCAAATCCAGGAGCTGGGAACTCAATCTAGGTCTCCCACATGGATGACAGGAACCCAACTACTTGAGCCATCTCTGCTGCCTTCCCAGGTGCACATTAGCAGGAAGCTGAAATTAGGAGCGGAGCTGATTCAAATCTAGGCACTCCAATATAGGATGTGGGTATCCAAAGCAGTGTCCTAACTGCTGCATCAAACACCAGTTTCATTGGGGTGGTTTTGATAAAGAAAGTCAACAGGGATGGAGTAGGAGGTTGGGAACCAGAAAACAAACGCAATCAAGTGAGTGTTCAATGCTGGACATCATGAACTCCTTGTAATCACACTGAGATGTTCATTCCACAGACAAGAAAACTATGTTAGGAAGTAAGAGTTCTCATCTATTTTTCTGATATAAAGCCGACTACATGACTAAAAATGCACATCAGAAAGGATGAATGGCAATGAGTTCCCATGGGGTGGGGTACATAGACATCCTACCAATAGACAGATCTCCCAGTTCCAAGGTCATAGTGGAATAGAGTCAAGGAAGTTCCCCCAGGTGTTCTGATTAGCAAACCCTCTTTCCTTTGTGAGAAGCCCTACATTTTAGTTGAATTCAAACTTGATCATTTTGAGTGCTATGACAGTGTTTTTTGCACCATTAACAGCAGACAAAGGAGTCAATAAATCATTTGACTATACTTGTGGAAACTCAGCTTTGAATTTAGTAATTCAGGAAGTGATCCATTTTCATTAGTACATCCTAAAGGCATGAGGAAGAGCAAACACAAGTATCACTGATTATCTTGTCAGGTTCAACAAACACCATATTGATGGCTAAAAGCCTCCATTGACAACTGAAAATATCATATATTATCAGACTCATAAATGCATGTATTTAGCAGTTATTGTTTGAAGCCTATTTGCCAGTCAGGCTGCCTACTATGGCTATGAGAGATTCCATGATGAGAAAGATGTAATATCTCTAGCCCTAGATACAGGGTGAGCTTAGCCTGGTAGAGATAAAGCTGTTAGATTACAGCAGCTATATGACTCCCAACTAATCATTAATTTTTTCACGAAGATATGAAATAGATAAAATTAACTTCTATACCCACACTGGGTTACAGAGTTCAACTGTGGCCAATGTCCACAGTAAGAAAATAGCCTTGGCATGCATGTGTTTTTCATTTCTCTATTCCCCATTCTGGGAACATACTTCTTTACTTACAACGGTAGTGATCCTCTTTTATTCATGGTCCTACTCAAATATCTGTTGACTAATTCCAGGTCCTGAACGTGTAATACAAATCAATTTGTGGGTTGAAAATAAATCCTCATAACTCACAGTCAGTAACAAGCACCAATTTATCATTGAAAACAAGGGTGTGAATGATGGAAATGATTATGATTTATAATCAGAAAAACTATATATTTTTCTATTATTTTTCACAACTTTTCTCTGGATTGTTTTAAACTCTTATTACTTTGTTAATCTATGCAACATTCTAACAAGAGTGATGAGAGATAACAATGTACCTGCCTTTTCTAAGATTCTTCTGTTTTGGTACTGTTATCTCAAAATAGCAGTTGAAAGAATCTTAAGCAAAGCTGAATGACTCCAGGCTTTGAATCTATCCAATTTTTAGACGTGTTGGTAATAAGAGATGGAATCATTAAGACTCTTCCCTAGTGATTAAAATTAAGTTGGTCTGCAACATTCAGCCAGCATGTCCTTCCCCATGGGGACATTACCATTTCTCCCATACAGAGGATATAGCAATAGGTGTTATCTAGGAAGAAAAGAGTAGCCCTCTCTAGACAAATAAACCTACCAACAATCTGATTCTGACTCCTATGCTCCCAAAGTCATGAGAAAGCAAACATGTTATTTTCTTTTTTTTTTTTTTTTTTTTTTTGACAGGCAGAGTGGACAGTGAGAGAGAGACAGAAAGAAAGGTCTTCCTCTTTGCCGTTGGTTCAACCTCCAATGGCTGCCACAGCCAGTGCGCTAGCGCACTGTGCTGATCCGAAGGCAGGAGCCAGGTGCTTCTCCTGGTCTCCCATGGGGTGCAGGGCCCAAGCACTTGGGCTGTCCTCCACTGCTTTCCCGGGCCATAGCAGAGAGCTGACCTGGAAGAGGGGCAACCGGGACAGAATCCGGTACCCCAACCGGGACTAGAACCTGGTGTGCCTGTGCCAGAGGCAGAGGATTAGCCTATTGAGCCGCGGCGCCGGCCACAAACATGTTATTTATCAAATCAAATGTTTACAGTCATACAAAATGGACTCAGACAATGATGCAGGGGTTTCTGCTGTGCTTCCTCGCTGCCTCTCCCATTCCCTACAGTGCGTCCACGGCTGCAGGTTTTCTTTATGCATGAGCCTCACTCTTACCTAACACAGACATACATTTTACTCACAGCAGGAGATTGAAACCTACAGTTGAAAGACATGGTCAGACTTGCTTTGTCCAACAGAAATCCCATATGGAACATTCCCAGTTGTTCTGTCTTGGCTTATAAGCTTATATTTTAATCATCACCATAACCACATGGATGTAGTTCTCTAACTGAATAACTCTGTCAATATGCTTAGCCTCAAAGCCAAGAAGCAGGTTCCCATAGTAAGTCACATCAAATTTTGGAGGGCTCAAGTAAGAATATATCAGAAGTCTATTAGCAGATAAGGAAATTAAGTTCAGACAGGATAAATAATTTTGTTGAAGGATATCCAAGTTCTATAAATCCAATAAGATGTACCAAAGCAGGATTTTTATTCTAGTTCTAATTCCAAGACTAATTTCAAAGCTCATGTTCTTAAAAAATAATAATAATATGATACAGAATTTTTCAAACTATGGTTTGTTAACCCATTTACAGCTCATGAAATCAGTTTAAAGGATAATAACCATTTTGCACTAAATGCATATAATAGAAAATATCACAAGGAATCACACTGTAAAGATGAGATTGTATAGTAACACTGATTGCTGTCAAAAAAAAAAAATGAAACCACTCAATTACCTGGTTTTGTCCATGGAGATGATTACAGCCTGTAGGAAGGACTATTAACATCACAGTAAAATGTCTTCACTCTCCTAATCCCTGTAGCCTCTAAAAGGACTCACCAGCACATTGGGATTTTCCTTGAATTGCTCTTGTTATTGCTGTTATTATATGAAAGTTTCACTCTTGGCTTTGAAGGGTTTGAACATCCTTTTTCACAAGTCCTTGGGCCCTGCACCCACATGGGAGACCAGGAGAAGCACCTGGCTCCTGGCATCAGACCAGCGCAATGCGCCAGCCGCAGCACGCCAGCCATGGCGGCCATTGGAGGGTGAACCAACAGCAAAAAAGGAAGACCTTTCTCTCTATCTGCCTCTCACTGTCCACTCTGCTTGTCAAAAAATTTTTTAAAAATAAAAAAAAATGCGGAAAAAATAACCAAGTAGTTACATCCTAACTAGTGGCTTTTAACACACAATGAGATTATATTATTACCTTGGGGAAAGATTTCCTTTGTGGAGTTAGTGATATTTGCAAGTGAGTCTTTTTGAGACAACTTGCCTTAAGGGAGTGAGTGTGTGTGCATGTGTGTGTATGTGTGTGTGTGTGTACAATAAACCTCCAGGAAATAAAATGATCTTTTCCAAGAAGAGATTCTAATCAAAGGTTGTACCGAACAAGAAGCCTTCAAAATTCTCTATCCCCAGCAACCCCATACATAAGCTTTATTTTAGAGAGGGGGCAGGATTCACATGATTTTCTCAAGTCCCATCAATCAATTTCACCTCACTCTGATTTACATCCCTCCATTCCTCTGCAGCACATCTGCCCTGCCTTCTTTGAAGCAATTTGCAAGTTAACCCTGTGGTAGTCTGCTCTCACATCTTCAGACAGAAAGCATGACCCTAAGGGCAATGAGTCCATGAACAACAACCACTGAAAGTAAGTGGCATGACATCATCAGGATGAAAGAAAACAATATTTCATACATTTCAAATTTAATCTATATGTAAATTTAGCCAGCCTGCTTTAAAAATAAAAATTTGTGAATATTTATGTCTACACTATTCAAGAGAGATTTATGCCTTTAATTAATGGTTTAGAAGAAGCATTTTTTTTTTAATTTTATAAGCCAGGGGATTTTCTTAGGAGGTACATACTATAGACCCATTTCCTATTTGAAAGAAAACCACTAAGCTTTATCTGAGCTAATATAGAAGAGGATGAGGCTCATCTGAAAGCTGCTGGCTGTCAGTAATTTACGTTCAAAGAGATTTAGGCATCTTAATAAATATCTTCCTTTCAAATGTACAATTTCAACAAAAACAAACAAAAGATCAGTAATGACTGAAATGCTACATTGTATAGATGTGATTTCAAGTTACTATAATCAAATAAAGATCTTTATTCTTTGTATTCTTGGGTTTCACATCAATGAGGAAGTCAGGACGTATCTCCTCATAAGGCTTCTTCTTTAAAGATGAACTATTTGAAAGGCATTATAATAGAGAGAAAGAGATCTTCCACTCAGGGGTTCATTCCCCCAAACAGCCACAACAGCCAGGCCTGGGCCAGCCCAAAGCCAGGAGCCGGGAACTCCATTCAGGTCTCTCTTGTGGGGGGCAGGGACACAATTCCTTAGACCATTTTCTGCTGGATAAGAAGAGGAGTAGCCAGGAATCAAATTGGCACTCTGATATGGGATACTGGTGCCTTAAGTTGCAGCTTAACCCACAAAACCACAACGCTAATCCCCTCATAGGACTTCTTATGCCCATTTCCTTAGAAAACAATTCACATAGAGGAGCAGATGGGATAACCACAGGGCTAACAAGGAGCTTCGATGGTTCTGTGACTTAACTCAGCAGAAATTTCCTGTTCATGTAATACATCATCCTTTTTGCATGCCTTCCACCAGATCCTAAATTCCTTCCATATTTTCAAAATATCATCCTTAGCTCCTAGTTGTGCTTCATAGCCAATGAGCTAAAGGAAATGGAGATTATGGAAGGATCGTGGCCATATTCTAAAAGCCTCTGGCTCTACCCACAGTCTCTTGACTAAAGAAAGTCACACAACGGCCTGACTAGAAACATCCTCACAAGATGGGCATCCATGTCCTTTATAAGGAGAATGCATGTGGATACACAGATATCTCTGACATAGAATCAAAATACGTTATCTCAAAGAGTCTCTCCACACAGGGCTGGGCATGAGCATAAGCAGATGTTTGGGAATTTGCTTAAAAACTAAAGAAATCTGGCATTTGACCTAGCAGTTAAGTCACCAGTGATGATGCCTGTGTCCCACACAGGAGTACCTGAGTTTAATCCTCTGCGATTCCAGCTCCCCAGTGGAAACCCCCCCAGACAGCAGGTGATGATTCCATTGACTGGGTTCCCTCCATCCACACAGGGGACCTGGATTGCATGCCTTTTCCTGGCTTCAAGTCCTCCAGCCCTGAGAGTCCATTTTCTGGGGAGCAAACCAGCAAATGGGAGAGAGCTCTTGCTCTGTTTTCTCCCTCTCTCCCTCTCTCTCTCTCTCACCCCCACATAGAAATAAAAGAGAAAGTAACTTCTTTTTTTAAATAGGGATTTTATAGACACTAGATCCATATTAGTGATTTTGAAGATTTGTATTAAGGTCCAGGAAATAGTCTTTTTAAGGATTCTACCAGGTAATACTGATGTTGCCTCGTCAGAAGCAAAAGATTCTGCTCCATTCTCTACCCTCAGATGTAAACTCAGCCAAACCCATCCTCAAGTGCGTATCCTATCCTGAAATGTGAAGTACATGCAGACCCTGAATCAGGATCCAGTAATGTGTATTTGAACAAGTCCCCGAGACAATAATGATATCTAACATTTATTGGGCATTTATTTTATTGAATGTATATTGAGTTTAAAATTTGAATTAACATATTTAAACTTTAGGCAACCCTATTAGCTTGTTTTATTCTCATTCCTATTTTGGAAAGAAATAAACTAAGGTACAGAGAGGTTAAATAAATGTCATATGCTTACAATATTAACTGGAAGAACTGGAACTCCAGCAAAAGTAGAGCCTTCATGTTCCCCTCTGAAGGTAGATACCCAATGAGGTATGACACTTAAGAAGGTAAGAGAAACAAAAAGAATATGTAGCGGCTCCTGATGAAGGTTCTCCAAGCTACGTTTTGAAGAATTCTGCAGTAAAGAATATTATTTCATATTGATCTCAAATCCAAGTTGCCAGTGCAAACAGTTCTTCTGAATCCTGTAAGGACCACCATACTAGAATTTTCAAACATACTTCTTCAAATATTAGAAGCAACCTACAATATAACCCTGATAATAGCTGTTCTTTTTCCATTTCCAATTGAAATGAACAAGTCCCTTTTTTTTTTTTTTTTTGAGACAGACAGAAAGGTCTTCCTTTGCCATTGGTTCACCCTCCAATGGCCACCGCAGCTGGCATGCTGCGGCCGGCGCACCGAGCTGATCCGAAGGCAGGAGCCAGGTGCTTCTCCTGTCTCCCATGGGGTGCAGGGCCCAAGCACTTGGGCTGTCCTCCACTGCACTCCCTAGCCATAGCAGAGAGCTGGCCTGGAAGAGGGGCAACCGGGACAGAATCTGGAGCCCCAACCGGGACTAGAACCCGGTGTGCCGGTGCCGCAAGGCAGAGGATTAGCCTATTGAGCTGCGACGCCGGCCACAAGTCCCTTTTAACTTGATCACACAAGTTGGAAATCTGAGAATTATGTCCAATTCCTTCTTTCTCCACACCTCTCTTCATTACAAACCAATCAATATGTGTCCTATATGTCTTCCCTGATTAATCTCCCATCTCCCTATGGACACTGCCACCAACACTGGCATCATCTCCCAAGAACAACTACAAGAGTAACTCCACACTGGGTACATGCTCCCCATGTAGGATCTCTGTCCTCAATGTGTTTTACTATGAAACGTAAAAAACACTACTAGTTGAACAATACCCTATACCTTGTGCGGTTGTGTGAGTGCAGCCTGTTGAAATCCTTGCTTAGTATATACTAAGTTGATCTTAGGAGGTATATGAAGGTAATTGAAAATGAAGCTCGATAAAGGGCAGGATGGGAGAGGGAGAGGGAGAGGGGAGGGCCACGGGAGGGAGGGAGGTTGGGGGGGGGGGAGCCACAACAATACAAAAGTTGCACTATGTAAATTCACATTTATGAAATAAAAAAAAAGAGTAACTCCAATCCATTTTTCATACTACAGTAAGAGTGATCTTTCCAAAACACAGTGGATGAAATTGCGTATCTTAAACATTTCCCAGACAACCCCTGACGCACCACCACACCTGCCTCGTCCGCCTTGTCTCAGAACCCTCGCCACATTCACATAGCAGCCAAGCATCCTCCTTGGTCTCCCCCATGCTCCTTCATACACCCCAGCCTGGGTGACAAGAATGCTCCTGCGCCTGCCTGAGGCAAGATATTTGATTATCCCAAGTCTCAGATCCTTCGCTATAAAATAGGAATAAGAAACATTATAGATAGTGTTGATAAAAAGACAGAATAAAATATATGGACTTATTTCATAATTCAAGCATTTTTGCTTCTTCAGTAAAGCCAAGCACTTTAAGTTTCTCCTGTAATCTTCATATCAAAATGATTTAGCTATTTCTTTCACTTCTGTAGCATTTATCAAAGAACCTCAAATGAAATAGAACTGTGTAAGAATTGTTTGCTTCAATTCATAAGTTCATTAAAATCATATTACATACCTAATAATATTCCCTATAAGGTAACACCTTGTATGTGGAGGTCTGTTAGATAATTTTTAAAACTACTACTTTCTTCTGTAAATCTTAATAAATGCATAAAATAAATAATATAATTTATGTTTTCATGAGCCTTGGTGTAAGAAAAAAGAATTGATATAAATAAATGAGCAGATCAAAGAGCACTAATTAACATCTAATTTATAAGGGCAGACTGCAATATAAAGGATTTTGACTATGAAGTGAACCTTTATATAATGTGTAATGAAGAAACATAGCCAAGTGTATATGTCTAAGATAACTGTCACCCTAATAAAAAAGTTAATAAACTGGTTTGTTGACATAACAAATGTTCATTATGTAAAAGAACATTAAAAGCAAGAAATCTATCTCCTATTTTAAGAAGAAAAAAAAAGCAAAATTATTACTTGGGATTACATTGAGATTCTGGAGGAAAAATTAAAAGATTATTTAGTCCCCAATCAATAATGTTATTTAAGTCTTTGACTTCAAAATTCCCATTAATACATCAGCCTAAATATTATTTTATGTTTTATTATATGTATTTTTGTTTCCTATTATTTTTCTATCAATAGATAAAGATAGATGCTACATCCGTCAACAATGAAAGGAAAACCAGCAGTGGTTAAGGGACTTCCTGCAGTTCAGTCCTGCTAAGGTGAGCCCTGTGCCTGTCATAAGCCCAGTTTTCTATCCCACATAGATATTTGTGAGAGAATTCATACCTTATGGGTTGGCCTCTCTTGCCTCATTAGATGCTAATGTTTTTCATCTAAAAGAAATTTTAATAAAAAAAGAAAGAAGGTTAGTTCCAAACATACTAGAGGAAATTGCTAATTTATTTTTAGGATTTATTTATTTATTTTGAAAGTCAACATTACAGAGTGAGATGGAGAGACAGAGATCTTCCATCTGCTGTTTCATTCCCAAGACGGCTGCCAGCCAGAAGCCAGGAGCTTCATCTGGGTCTCCCAAATGGGTGCCAGGGGCCCAAACACTGGGCCATCTTCTGTGTCTCTTCCCAGGCCATTAGCAGTAGCTAGATTGAAAATGAAGCACTCTGGACTTGAACCAGTGTCCTTATGGGATGCCAGAATCATGAGTGGCAGCTAAAGCTGCCACACCATACCACAACTCCAGCCAGAGACTGATATTTTAAAGGTTCTCTGATAAACTCTTAGAAAAGTATTAAATTGTTATTATGAAATGCTTAAGAACTCTCTAGGAGGCTGGCGCTGTGGCTCAATAGGCTAATCCTCCGCCTAGTGGCGCGGCACACTGGGTTCTAGTCCCGGTCGGGGCTCCGGATTCTGTCCCAGTTGCCCCTCTTCCAGGCCAGCTCTCTGCTATGGCCCGGGAAAGCAGTGGAGGACAGCCCAAGTGCTTGGGCCCTGCACAGGCATGGGAGACCAGGAGAAGCACCTGGCTCCTGCCTTCGGATCAGTGCAGTGCGCCGGCCGCAGCGCGCTGGCCGCGGCAGCCATTGGAGGGTGAACCAACGGCAAAGGAAGACTTTTCTCTGTTTCTCTCACTGTCCACTCTGCCTGTCAAAAAATTTAAAAATAAATAAATAAATAAATAACATAAATAAAAAGAACTCTCTAGGATTCTAAGAACTAGAAGATTTTGGTGCCACAATCTTCTATTATATTTATTCAATGGGCATTAATTAAACACTTACTGTTTGCCAAACCCAGAGGACTGAAAATCAGGTCAAACTGCCTTTAGGAATTATGAGGGCCAACTGTATGCTTTGAGTCTAACAGATGATGGGATTGAGATTAAAGGAAAGCAGAAGCTGGTACAGCTCAGAGAACAGAGGGAAGGAGACAGGAGCACTAGCTACCTGGAGAGGAATCAGAAATGATAATGAGGACCAGCTTCCCAACAGAGATGGTGGTTGCCATGAAACTTGAAGCAGTGTAAGATTCCCAATGAAGCCCCTTCAAGTTGAGCAAAGTGCAAATGTATGAAATGGTAGAAAATCTGTAAGACCCCTCTACTCCATTTTCACATCCCTGTATAAGGCTGTACAGTATTTTCATGTCAGACTGGGCTTCACTTGCCAACTATGTGAACAGGAACCAGTAAAATTATATTCTTGAAGTCCTGCAAACTTCCCACTTCATAGCAAGTTCTAACCACTACCCAGCTTTATTTTTCTATTACCTTCTAACATCTACTTGACTTCTAACTACTTGACATCTACTGCCTTCTAACCATCTACTTGACTTAGTTATTTGCCTGATTACCTTAGTTATTTACCTGATTCCATTCACTACAAGTAATCTACACAGGGCAGAAGTCTATGATACTTGCTCTCTGTTGTATCACCTAGAAAAATTACCAGTTGTTGAAATAATGGTTGATTGAATAAATGGGTTAAGTGTAAAATGGTCAGAATAATGCAATTTTATACTGTGCCATAAAGTACATAAGATATGTAGATTGCATATTGCAGTACCATGTACACAGTAAGTGCTCAATAAAGCTAGCTGTTACTATTAATTAGCTCAATGGGCAAGTGCATACTTAGAAGTTAGACTAAGAGCATGGAGCTATTCTTAGGCCACAGGAGGAACTTGTACCAAATCTTAAGATTTAACTAACAGTAAGACAGAATGATGCCATGTTTTTAATTCAAAATTTTCTTTTTTTAAAAGATTTTTTTAGATTTATTTATTTATTTGAAAGCAAGAGTTGCACAGAGAGAGGAGAGGCAAAGAGAGAGACAGGTCTTCCATCCAGTGGTTCACTCCCCAGATGGCTGCAACAGTCGGAGCTGCGCCAATCCGAAGCCAGGAGCCGGGAGCTTCTTCCAGGTCTCCCACGTGGGGAGGACCATCTTCTACTGATTTCCCAGGCCAAAGCAGAGCTGGATTGGAAGAGGAACAGCCGGGACTAGAACCGGCGCCCATAAGAGATGCCTGTGCTTTGGCCGGCGCCGCGGCTCACTAGGCTAATCCTCCGCCTTGCGGCGCCAGCACACCGGGTTCTAGTCCCGGTCGGTGCACCGATCCTGTCCCGGTTGCCCCTCTTCCAGGCCAGCTCTCTGCTGTGGCTAGGGAGTGCAGTGGAGGATGGCCCAAGTCCTTGGGTCCTGCACCCCATGGGAGACCAGGAGAAGCCCCTGGCTCCTGCCATCGGAACAGCGCGGTGCGCCGGCCGCAGCGCGCTACCGCGGTGGCCATTGGAGGGTGAACCAACGGCAAAAGGAAGACCTTTCTCTCTGTCTCTCTCTCTCTCACTGTCCACTCTGCCTGTCAAAAAAAAAAAAAAAAAAAAGAGATGCCTGTGCTTCAGGCCAGGGTGTTAACCCGCTGTGTCACAGCGCTGGCCACGAATTCAAAATTTTCAGTTTGAAGACAGATGGATTAAATGTGCCAAATAAGTTCAAAAAGAAAAAAAATGGTATAATTACTATAAAAGGGTACATAGTTGTATAAATATAAAATGATTATAATAATAAGTGAATATAGAAAGATATTATAATGATAAATTTACATGAGAATGTCAGCACATGCGAGTTCAACAACAGGGCTTGTGAGAATATCACCCACAGGCAAACATCTTGAATCCCAAGGAAAATATCTTCCATAAAAATCACCCACTCTCTTCTGGGCAAACTCTCTCACACAAAGCTCATTTTCATTAGCCCACCACTTTCACTAATGAAATATGCTGAGGGCATGGAATGACAAGCTGTAGACACATGGACAACTTTTTCCAGAATACAAGAATTATACGGTAGTCAACATACAAACCATCCTATCACCCACAGAACTGAATTTCAGTACTAAAAGATTCAATGATGGGGGAAATTTCAGCCAAGGATCAGAGTCAGGATTAGGGTGAGAAAAGTGAGACTTTCATTCCAGATGCCAAATATAAGAGAGCACCTAAAGAATCAGTAATAAAAAATAGTATTTTAATTCAATGTTTTAACAAATAAAATTAATGAAAAATCACTAATGAACAAAATATCATGTTATATTTGAGGCATTTCTCTTTTATTGCCAGTCTTTACTTAGCTTCAAAATCAAGATTATCCTTCTCTCCACCTTCACCTACTACTAGTGAAAGGATACCTAACCCAGGAATCAGAATGCTTGAATTCAAGACGTGAGTTTGCACCTGTGGGTCATTGTCTGAAGCTGTTAATCTCTCTGACTGTATCTATTATTGATATCCTTGAACTATGAAGAAGCATGGTGAGAAATGCATCTCAATGGTACAGATTCAATGTTATACAGAGAAAAAGTGGGCAGATTCTGAAATCAAGTATGAATGTGAGTCTCAGGCATGCAACTTAACAGCTGTGGAACCTAGAAAAACATACCCAAATTTGTTTGAAACTTAGGTTCCACACCAATAAAAATTGTGTTTAATAATGTTCCTCCTATCTCATGGGTTGTTCTGAGGATTCCCACAGGATTGCTGGTGTAAAATGTTAGGAAAATATAATGCTCCTAATAGAGATCAACCTTTTCACATCAAAATGAAACACAAAGGAAACTCATGCATTTAGGTAAACATATTAGACTATAGGCATATATGGACCACACAACAGACTATAAGTTCAGGATGCATCTTCATTCAATTTAAGCAACAGAGGAGGTACAAAATTCACATAGGATTTGATTGAGATAAGCCCAGAGATTCATTTTCACATCTCATTAGGAAATGAGGATCATGACCTTGAACATATATCTGCATTATAAAACTAAGGATTGGGCTTTTTAAAATTTTTTTTATTTTTTTTTCTTTGACAGGCAGAATGGACAGTGAGAGAGAGACAGAGAGAAAGGTCTTCCTTTGCCGTTGGTTCACCCTCCAATGGCCGCCGCGCCTGGCGCACTGCGCTGATCCAAAGCCAGGAGCCAGGTGCTTCTCCTGGTCTCCCATGCCTGTGCAGGGCCCAAGCACTTGGGCTGTCCTCCACTGCTTTCCCGGGCCATAGCAGAGAGCTGGACTGGAAGAGGGGCAACTGGGACAGAATCTGGCGCCCCGACCGGGACTAGAACCTGGGGTGCCGGTGTCACAGGCGGAGGATTAGCCTACTGAGCTGCGGCGCCGGCCAGGATTGGGCTTTTTTTCCCCGATCTGTGGAGAGCTTCACCCATCTTATAAAAGTTAAAGAATGGAGGTAGCTCAGGTCATTGTCCCCCAAAGAGATATTCTAAGAAGATGAAGGGAGAAAATGCCCTCTTTTTCATTTTTATTCATCCATATAAAAGCTTTCAGAAATGATAGGTATAAAAAATTATTCAGTAGGCACAGAAATATGGAACATCATGGAACTTGCTTCTAACAATGCTAATTTAAAAGAATAGAGTTTTGTGATGGTGTTAACTATCATCAATAGTATAAAATCTGGCTAATTTCAGCATAGAAGAATTCACTAACAATATTAGTCACTGAGGACTGGATAAACACTGAGTAGCTACATAGTCAGAAAGGGGATAGATGTGTTCACAGAAAACATTGCACTGCTCTCACTGGGTGCAAACAGCCCACTGGCCTGCTAGAAGGACCAATGCTGGGGTCTCTACATAAGCCTGAAATCACCCAATGCCGAGCCTCAGAAAATTAAATTAACTGCCCTGAAAATTCCTGCAACCCCCAGGAGGCACTTTCAGTGTGCTCCCTGAACATCAAGTTGGCACTTTCTGATTCCTTCAGAAGCATGGGGTGCTAACTGCTCATGAGTAGCACCTTGGATTTAGAGGATGTCCCATGTCCAATTACTAGAGGCAGAGGAGGCCCTGGTAGGGAATTCTCTAAAGGAAAGACAAGGGTTGGCTGCCCTGACTACAAAAACAATGATAAATATCTGACAGAGACACCCAGTTACATTAGGATCTGGTTTACCAGCAAAGCTATAGTCACCAGGGAAAAGTTGAAAGGAAACAAAAATAGTACTACTAACACTTTACCCTGTAGTTTGAGTCATTTTTTAATATCTACCCATTGTTCTATATTTTTCATTATGTCATTAAAACACATATAATTCCGGATCATTCTCCTGTTGAGTGAAACATTAAGCTTCTGATGTCAGTTGTTTATTTCTTTACAATCCAAATATACCATCTCTTTTGGCACCTTGAGTAGAGCTCAGAACATATGGGGCATTTAGTAAAAAGAACAGAAAGAGGAAGAAAAAAAAACTTCTTCCTCTCCATGCTTCTCTGTATCCATTTCTACATTATTTTCTTATCTTCATTTTTATCATCATCACAACCATAATGAGTATCCTCTAAGTCTGACACAGTCAGGTTTATACATCCATGTCTGCGATGATTTCTTACTAATTAGAAAAATAACAGGGCCCAGCGCTATGCTGTAGTAGGATAAGCCTCTGCCTGCAGCACTGGTATCCTATATGGGCACTGGTTTGCGTCTGGGTGCTCCTTTTCTGATCCAGCCCTCTTCTATGGCCTGGGAAAGCAGTGAAGGGTGGCCCAAGTGCTTGGGCCCTTATACTCATGTGGGAGACCCAGAAGAGCTCCTGGCTCCTGGCTCCTGGCTTTGGATCAGCTCAGCTCCGGCCACTGTGGCCATTTGGGGAGTGAACTAGCAGAGGAAGGCATCTGTCTATCTATCCCTTTCTTTGCCTGTAACTCCACCTCTCAAATAAATTAATTAAAAATTTTTAAAAATTGCTAAACTATAAAATAACAAGAATAAAACAGCAGTTGAAATTTTTAAAAAATCAGACATATAACAAAAGTAATCTGTAAATCAGAGCAAATACTCCCTAATTCAAAGTCAGGGTAATATTGATCAAAACTTAAAAAGTGAAAATTCATCTATTTTACTGATAAATAGTCTGCATTTTGAGAAGTATGTAGCAGGACCAACGCTGTGGCATTGGTAAAGCCACCACCTGCATGCAATGCCAGCATCCCATATGGGCACCAGTTCAAGTCCCCACTGCTCCACTTCCAATCCAGCTCTCTGCTATAGCCCTGGAAAGCAGTAGAAGATGACCAAAGTCCTTGGGCCCCTGCACCCACATGGGACACCCAGATGAAGCTCCTGGCTCCTGGCTTTAGATCAGCACAGCTCCGGCCATTGCAGCCATCTGGGGAGTGAACCAGCAGGTGGAAGCCTTCTTTATCTCCCTATCTCTCTCTACCTCTGCCTCTTTGTAACTCTACCTTTCAAATAAATAAAACAAATCTTAAATTGAAAGAAGAGTGTGTAGATAAGTATGTATGCTAAATAGCCAAGTAGATGAGTCAAAAAAAATTTAGTATGGGAGTTAACGGATTAGACAAAATAAGCTAGATGAAATTTAGACAAATAAGTAAGCTAGACGAATATAAGTAATATAATATAATTTAGATTAAATTAGACAAAATAAGTAAGCTAAATGAATGTAAGTAAGCTAGATGAAATTACTGAAAGTCACTGTTTCAGTCTCTGGCTTTCCAACCTCACATATAATAGAAATGATTATTATAAAATGCAAAGAGTCAGAAAGGCTTACCCTGTAAGTGACTGGAGTTTTTGAAACTAACCTTAATAAGAGGCAGAGAAAATTCTTTCAGTCACTGTGTGCTGTCCATAAACATTTTAAATAGCATGCTCCTGCCACACAGTGTATCTTGATTGCTCATCCCCTTAATCCATAATTACCCATCACTGTGTGATACCCTTGATTGCACATAGTAATCCCCCAAACTCCCAGGGAAACTGCTGTTCAGATCCTGGGAGCCTCTTGCCAGATGAGCTGCCCAGCTGTTTGAAAACAAAGCTCAGCAGCAGAGAGCAAAGAGGGCAGACATCAATCAGTCCAGCTGATGTGCTCCTCGGTAGCTCTGGGCAATCGCAATTTTGCTATTAAAGTCACACTTGAAATGCTCCTGGGAAGATCAATGCTAAACTCAGTAGTAATTACTCTTGAATAAATAAATAATGGTCCTAATTTTTTACTTACATGTATACATTAAATATCCTCAAAGTGGGGTGGGAGGGTAGGAGTTGGCTGCTATATTTAAACACAGTCCCAATTTGTACAAGAAAAGATTTCCATTAAGTCAAGAGAAACAAAAAAAAGAACAACTCAATATGGAGTAAAAAAAATTTAAGTACAAAGATATGTACAAAACATTTAGAAAGACCCTTCCTCCCCTTGAGGCATGTACAGTCTGAGATGTACAGGTTTAGAAAAAGAAAACAAGGCAAAGTGCCATACATTTTTAATAATTCAGTGAACATGAGCATATTAAAAGCTTTGATAACTCATGAAATAGTTAAAATCAATATTTCTCAAACAAGTAAACCCATTTTAAAACATCCAATAACTAAATATATAGATTGTCTATACAACAATATCACTAATATCTGAAAATCATACTTTCTTAGTTTGGTAAGTGTTTTCTTTCTCCAATCTCTTGTGAGACAGACGAGGGTCTGATCAGGTGTATAATATGCACCCATGGGGAGATCTGAAAACACCACTGAGAGCCCAGCTCACCACTAGTTTTATTGCATATAAAAATAGTCTGTGTTTATTCGTCCATTCCAATTAGACCAAATAAGATATAAATTGGACTGTGACAAGCAAACAGTCCTACATTTGCCAGTTAAGAAAGCTCCAACAGAAATGGGCTAATTTAACTAAGCATAGGAAAACTAAAAATTAAGCAGCTGGCATCTTGGATGGTAGCAAGATAATAAAGATGAGATTTAGAGAGATTATGAAAATTGGCTACAACCAATCTAAGTTGTGTTTATTTCTTTTTTTTTAACTTTTATTTAATGAATATAAATTTCCAATGTACAGCTTATGGATTACAATGGCTTCCCCCTCCATAACTTCCCTCCCACCCGCAACCCTCCCCTCTCTCGCTCCCTCTCCCCTTCCATTCACATCAAGATTCATTTTCAATTCTCTTTATATATAGATGATCAGTTTAGAATATATTAAGTAAAGAGTTCAACAGTTTACACCCACATAGAAACACAAAGTGAAACATTCTGTTTGAGTACTAGTTATAGCATTAAATCACAATGTACAGCACATTAAGGACAGAGATCCCACATGAGGAGCAAGTGCACAGTGGCTCCTGTTGTTGACCCATCAAATTGACACTCTAGTTTATGGTGCCAGTAACCACCCTAGGCTCTCGTCATGAGTTGCCAAGGCTATGGAAGCCTTCCAAGTTTGCCGACTCTGATCATATTTAGACAAGGTCATAAAAGACAGAGTGAGGATAGTAACCAATGATCCTAAGAGTGGCATTAACCAGGTCTGAAAAATTATACAGCACTAAGTGGGGAAGAGGACCATCAGTACACACAGGTTGGGAGTAGAGCCATTGGTGGTAGAGTAGAGGTTATGATTACAAAGGAATGAGGCCCAAGTGTGCTAGACAGGGTCTAGAACAAAGGACAGAGTCATTATTAGAGGAGCTAAGAAAGGTGCTGTCTAAGCTACAATTAAGTTTTCTGATTGAGAGGCAAATAGAACGTGACAGAGGGGGCTTGATAATAATCTGTTGGGCTTTAGGCCTTGTAAGTTAAGAGGCCCAGACCTATCTATCTCTTCACATGGGGTACATTCTAAGGGAGGTGTGAACCTCCTAGGGGAAGGTACTCTGTTGACTTTCATTACTTGGCTGGCCTGGGAGGAGAGCTGGCCAGGTAAAGGCAGGTGGCATCTCTAACAAGAAATTTACAGTTCTGCCTGCAATGTTGCTGACCCTACTTGGCATTCCCCTCAGCTGCAGTGGTCACTTTGGAAGTTGGGCTGAGTGAAGGGCTTTTCAGCTTAGAGCCAATAAGATCTGTGGCTCTGACCTGAGCATCCTTCGACTCCAGGGCAGGTCCATTTCCAGTGATCCAACTCTTGGCTGGCAGAGCTGCCAGGGCTCTTCACAAGCTGACTTCTGCTGAAGCCCAGGCTTACCACATTGAAAGCCACTGCAGTGGACTGGCCTGTTGGGTCTCCTTGAGGGCAGATCACTGTCCAGATCAGCCATTAATAGGCCTGCCACCCATTGCTTCTGATGCCGAGCTTTCTTTCCCTCCTGGTTTGTGTTAAAGCAGACCAGAGGATGCAAGTCAAGGGAGTGCCCAAGTCCCATCTCTAACCTTCGGTGGCCTGAACTACAAGTCTATAGTCACAGGCATGTTCTGTAGTAGTTTTTCTAAGGTAGACAATGCCCATGAGGAAAATTATATTCTCACTTTAAAACTTTCTTTCCCTTTGGTCTGAAAGGGAGGTGTTTTCTACTTACTGCTACCTTCACTGATGGCGAAGTAAATCTAGCTATGAGATTTTAATTTAAGCTCTTATTTTGGCTATACTATTACAGAAAAATGTTAGCCATCTCTTTTATAAGGTCTAAAGATTAAATTTTGCATCCTTCAGATTCCTTCATAATAGAATTAGTTACCTACCTTGAAGAGAATAGAGAAATAAAAGAACAAGTTGGGCTTAGAATAGAGAAATGAGGGAGCAAGTCCTAGATCGCTTGCTGACAATAGCAATATCACATGAATACTTAGCAAACCGTTTCAACCATTAGATAACAACTTAAGAAAACATTTACCAGAAGGTCCAATGCCTTCTAGAAATTTTAAGAATCATGTATTTGGAAACACCTCTTAAATACCTAACATGGTGTAGTTTGTTTAACCAGTAAGCACAACCATATAAAATGTTTTTAGTTTCTTTCTACCAACAAGTATAAAACATATGATACAGAGATTCAGGTCACACAAATTAAAACTTATCTTTGATTAATTTTAGCAGCTTAAATTTATGGACAATCTTATCTATAAGCCAATTAAAATAAAACTCTTAATAAAATTTTCCCATGTGGATATACAATATGTACACACATATAACATAACATATTAGACCAATATAGCAATTTTAATAATAGCTTTTAAAATCTTTAACTCTTTTTGTAAATTGCCAGTTAACCATACTTTCTCTCAGTTGGTACTCTTAATACATTATTGGCTTCATTTGTTTACAGAGCCACACATTTTAGGATCTATTCTTTATGTTTCACTGTGGTGAGTTTGATTACAACATGTCATGGTGAGGATCTCTTTTGGTCATGTTTACTAGGGGTACTATGAGCTTCCTGTACTAGGATGTCTCTGTCCTTCTCCAAACCTGGGAAGTTCTCTGCAAGTATCTCACTAAAAGGGTCTTCTAATCCTTTCTCTTTCTCCATGCCTTCAGGAACTCCTAGAACCCGAATGTTGGGTTTCTTAATAGTATCCTGTAGATTCCCAACAATATTTTTTAGATTTCTAATTTCCTCTTCTTTTCTTTGGTTTGACTGTTTCCTTTCCTGTTCTCTGTCTTCTGAGTCTGATATTCTCTCTTCTGCTTCGCCCATTCTGTTTTTAAGGCTCTCTAATGTGTTTGTCATTTGATCTACTGAATTCTTCATTTCATTATGATTTCTCATCACTATCACAGTTTCTTGTTCTACTAGTTGTTTCATTTCATTTTGAGTCCTCCTTAATATTTCATTTTCACGAGATTTACTATCTTGCCCCTTAAGGATTTCTGTATTTTAAGAATTTGTTTTTGAGAACTTCTTAATGTTCTTATCAACTTTTTGAGATCCGCTTGTTGCATTTCTTCTATCTCATCATCTTCATAATCTTGAATTGGGGTGTCTTTTTCATTTGGGGGCATCATAGTGTCTTCCTTGTTCTTGTTACCTCGGTTTTTGCGATTGTTGTTTGGCATGTTGGAGATATTTGGTTTCTTCACTGTGGTGTTTTTTCTTTTTATACTATGAGTCTAGATTAAGTGGACTGTCTGCTTTCGATGGAGCCTTAGAGGCTTGAGATGGGTATGGCCTGAGAGCTCTGTTTGGTTCCTCAGGTTTGAGGGTGTGCCAAAGGTGACACTCCCAGGTTAGGCATGGTAAATCTCTCTCTTTTTTTTTTTTTAATTTCAGAAGGGAAGTAATTCCGCACAGCTGAACAGAATTGGAGGTAGTTAGCAAACGAATGATATACCCACAGGAGTCAGAGATGGGAAGCTCTTTCCCAAGGACCACACAGGGAATCTGTGCTGCCCTCAGTGTGGGCTCCAATTCTCCTGCAGACTCCCACTGGGTTGCCAAGGTTACCAAATTGTAGCATCTCTGGAGAGTACTCACATGAATTCCGTGAGTTCTCTCCCCCACCATCTCTTTTTTCACAGCCTCAGTTCATTAGCAACACACATTCATTAGATCCTAATCTCCTGTTATTTCACCCTCCCCCCCAGAGTCAGGTTTTTCTGCTAGGCTCAGGGCCGGTGCAGACCTGAGGTTGCCCTGGTTATGTCCAAAATGGCGCCTGCTCTTTGTCTTGCTCGCCTTTGAGAGGTGAGTGGAGAGAGAGAAACTCATGTCCGTATCGGTCACTTTTTTTTTCTCTCTCTAGTTAGCCTGGTGAACTTTTCCCCACAGAGTTTCAAGCCTCGTTCCCTCTAGTCTCCTCTTTCCGCATTCCCGCTGGTGTCTCAGGCTATTGAGGTTTGGCTCACCTCGCGTTCCAGCGCTGGTGTGTTGAGTCTGCCGCTGGTGTCCTGAACTGTGGGCTCCCACACTCTCCACGCAGGTCCACTGTGAATCACTAGTTCCAGAAGAGTTTCCTCTGCTGTTTCTTCCCCTACTCTTCCTTGCACCTGCAGTATTTCCACTTTTATTAAACTGTCTCTTCCCAGACTATCAGTGTGCTACCTTCCTATTCCACCATCTTGCCGCTAGTACACTTCCGTTGTTGATTTAACAATTGGCACTCTTATTTATGACGTCAGCAATCCCCCAAGGCTCTTGCCATGAGCTGTCTAGGCTATGGAAGCCCCTTGAGTTCACTATCTCTGAACTTGTCTAGTCAAGGCCATTTCACAATGGAGGTTCCTTCCTCCCTAAGTTGTGTTTATTTCAATGGATGTTTTTCATTTAAATGGCTTAGTGACTTTACAGTCACTAAGATCTCTTTCCAGTTTCAGCTCTGCAAATAGTTTTTAAGAAGGAAAAAGAAATGGTCAAGAGATTAGAGGAGCTCTGAAATCGTGTCTTAATATCCCATTTCTCCTTTCTAGATGCTCCCCGGCACTCCCTCTCTCCTTTGCACAATTCATCTTCTTGCAATACTGCATACCTAGGCAAGCCAGCATCCAAAAGCCATGAGAAGTTTCCATGCTTATCTGGGGCTTAGTGTTGTCCACCCTATGCCTCATGGCCTGTATACTGCAACACAGAAAAGAGGACTTTTGAATCTTCTAACTGCATTTTTTCAAAGTTATTCCTTACTGTAATCATTAACTAATATAGCGGAAAAAGTTAATATCAGGGCAGAATCATCAGATAGACATTGGACTGACTTGAAATTTCAGGGAACTACATGTTCAAACCACAGGAATCCTCCAACTGTCTATGCAAGCCCGAAATAAAGATTTTAAACTCTTTGAATAGGAAATGTTTAATATACACTGAGGCAGCCTAACTCTTTTACGAGGCTTAGAAGTTTCACTCTACACATAAACCTCTCTATACTCAAGGAAGTCAATGTCTCCCAGGCTTGTAGCACTGTTCTGAGGATGCTACAAGCAATTGGACTGGCAAGTTGGAATATTAAAGCTCAGAATGCGCATGTGGAAGTTAATCTGTCCACTGAATTCTTGCAGAGATACGCTGAAGTTCTGAATTTGTTAAATTTATTTTCTTTCTTCCATTACCTTACTTGGGGTCCCACCCACCTAGGTTTGAGTTCTGTAACTTATTGTTGATGACCATGAGCCTGGAGCCCACGAGAGCTTGGGGGACAACCAGTGAACACACACAAGAAGTGAACATACAAGAAAAATAAGAATTTAGTCCTCACTACCAAAGTGGACAACTTTTCCATATGACAGTCACCCTCTCAGAGCATCAACCAGATCAACTCATGTGTACTTTGACCACTATACAAGAGACCCCAGCTATGGAATGGGAGAGATTGGTTTGAAAACCAAGTGTGTCACCCTGACATCAAATGTATGCTCTTTAATGAATCAAATCTAGAAATAGATGACTTGGGTTTATTTGACAGGCAGAGTTAGACAGTGAGAGAGAGAGACACAGAGAGAAAGGTCTTCCTTCCATTGGTTCACCCCCCAAATGGCCGCTACGGCCGAAGTGCTGCACCAATCCGAAGCCAGGAGCCAGGTGCTTCCTCCTGGTCTCCCACGCGGTTGCAGGGCCCAAGCTCTTGGGTCATCTTCCACTGCCTTCCCGGGCCACAGCAGAGAGCTGGACTGGAAGAGGAGCAACCGGGACAGAATCCAGCTCCCCAACAATGACTAGAACCCAGAGTGCCAGAGCCGCAGGCAGAGGATTAGCCTAGTGAGCCACGGCGCCGGCAATGACTTGGGTTTTTTAACCCCCAAAATTTAAGCACAGAGACTCACTGCTATTGACCAACCCATGGTAAGAAACCACCTATCCACTAAAACATAATCTCTCTATTTTTTTAGAATTAAAATACAAAGATGTTTGGATGTGGAAAGAAAGGTTGCTAGAAAAGAGACAGGAATAAATAGCACAACTGAGATACCAAGGTGTAACATTTCCAGTAAAGAGAAGTACAGCCAAAGACACATTTGTTGAAAAACACACCAGGAAAAATTATTCTCTTGTTTTGAACCCTGGCAGATGACAGAGTCCTAAGAGGGACTGGTTATTTTCTGGAAGGCACAGAAAATAGAAGTGCCCTGCTCAAAAGAAAGCTCAAATTCTTTACTGTATGAGACACCAAAGTCCCTCTGCAGCTAATCTTGGGTGAGACCACGTTTTAAATCATGTAACACAGAGGCCATTTTCCTCTCTGAGCACTTACTGGGGATGCTTAATTCTATATCTCTGGATTAAAAAATAGCATCTGCTTCCAAAATGTCATCAGGGATTTGGATCTGCCACAGCTATCTAATTTAGCTGTCTCATGGGACACTGAGCTAGCAGTGTATTCTTTGCAACGTACTTTATTTCTCCTTACCTCTCCAGCACCAGCTTATTTCATCTTCACAACCCTTTTAACTATAATGCATCTATAAATTAAATTCTGTAATTTACCCTGAGTTCATTTTTTAAAGACAATTTTATGGCTCAAACTTCACTTTTAAATTAAGGATTGTCCATGGAATTCAGTTTCACAGTTTTACTGTTGCCTTCTCTTCACTGCAAATCCCATGGTCTTTAAAAACACACTTTAAAGGTCTTCCTTCACATCAGAAAGACTTCTTCCCTCCCCTGGATTCCCTTAGTACTTCATTCATCATTGTACTATGTCATTTATATTCTATCTCATTTTAGAGTTCCTTATTTGTATCTCAGCTCCACAATATTCTGCAAAGCCTTTGAAAATATTTGGATTTATATTCATCTTTTTGTCCTTCCTGGGTCTAGCCTGGAGTCTTATACATAAAACCATTTTAATTCATTCCTGCTAAATAGGAATTTGATTTTTAAAGCTCAGTAGCTAAACCTAAACAACTAAACAAACAACTAAACAACTAAACCTAAACCTAAACAACCCCAAATCAGAGAAGAGTGACATGGATATTTAAAGAGCAATTTAAAGAGCAATCTAACAATTGTGGAATCTTGAATGAATATTTAAACTCTAGTCCTTGTTTCCTAACATCTGTAAAATGGAAATGTTTCTGGGACATACTTCATTGAGTTGTCAGAAATTGATTGGGTGATGCTATTTATGCAACTTAGTGTAAATACCCAGTAAGTGTTGCTATTATTTTTCAGTTTAAAAAGTAGCAAGAGATATCATACACAAAAACTTCAGAGAATTTTAAAATTTGCACCAAAATAAACATCTTTTAATTTCATTTTCTATGAGCTTTTTGAAGTTCACTTTCTCTCTCTCTCTCTCTCTCTCTCTCACACACACACACACACAGACTATACACTCATTATATATATATATACATGCATATATATATACACTCATTATACATATATATATATATCCATGCAAATACATCACTAAAATAAAAATGGTGTTATAAAAAGATTCATATCACATGCATTTTATCAATCCCTGACAAAACTTTTACCAAATATTTTGAAGTTATCATCAAATGAAAACCAAAGCTAGATTTGGGTAATGAGTGACATTTTTCAAGATGACTACTGCAATAGGGATAGCGTGTCAACCTAAGGATTTGAATGTGTCTAAAAGGAAGCTGGAAGGGCTTTTCTTTTATAGGATGGTTCAGTAGAACCAGCATGAACATTGCAAATGTGGGGAACGCAGCTGACAGCATGATCCAGGAAGTTCATCATATGTTGAACTGATTTTTAGAATGGTCTGCCTGAGGGCTGCAGGGGTGGGGAACATATTCTGTATCTTAGTGGTTAACCTCAGGGGCAAAGTTCACGGGCTTTTGGAGAGGAGAGAAGCACAATTAACCCTGGTAATGGGTCAGTGGGTGAGTGGGTATGGGATGAGCAGCAAGTGAGCACTTGGTCATTACACATCACTTAAAAAGTTCCATTAGCGGAAGCAAGTCACATGAAAAACCAACTTCAAAACAGGGAGGGAAGTGCAATCCCAACATGCGCCAGGCAGAGAAAAACATAATCCCCATGGACAGCCAGAGTTCCCACCACAACAGCGCTCAGCCTTTCCCTTCCTCTTCACAGAGGAAGAACTTCTGCTGAAGGGCTGCTTCTACCAGCAAAACCTCACTGCACACCAGGAAGTTCCAAAATACTACTCATACAGCAATTTGACCAAGGTATTTTTCAGCTGAATATTAAAAAAGTCTCAGGGTCCCTCACTTTGGTGTAGCAGGTAAAGCTGCCTCCTGCAGTGCAAGAATCCTATATGGGCGCCAGTTCGAGTCCCGGCTGCTGCAATTCCGATCCAGCTCTTTGCTATGGCCTGAGAGAGCAGTAGAATATGGCCCAAGTCCTTGGGCCCCTGCACCCATGTAGGAGACCCAGAAGAAGCTCCTGGCTCCTGGCTTCAGATCTGCACAGCTCTGACCGTTATAACCATCTGGGGAGTAAACCAGTGGATAGACAACCTCTCTCTCTCTCTCTCTCCCTCCCTCCCTCTGCCTCTCTCCCTCTGCCTCTCTATAATTCTGCCTTTCAAATAAATAAATAAATCTTTAAAAATGTCATGTATTTTCTCAACTTGTATTAAGGAATTGGGAAAAAAGATTGAAAAATGTATAATTATGTATGTTTCATATAAAAATGTTTAATTTCAAAAATTGCTGTAACCTGCCAATATTAGTAACTAAATGGGACAATAACTTACTTGACTTGCAGGTATCCTATAGAGACTAGCATGCTCAATAAGCACTTTGCTGTATGAATTGATGTGAAATAATCGTTCAGCATCTCACAGGCCTTAGGGATCCTCTACCTCCTCTCTACCTGACTGACAAAAAGTTTTATTGAAAATATATTTTATTGAAAATATATTTAGGTCTTGCAATCTCTGTATGAACCACATGGGAAAACTGAGAGTGGAGGATGTGCTTACCTGAAGTGGTTGGTGTGAGAATGAAATGATGTGGATGTGCTTTGCCAGTGTTAAGAAGTAAATAGCCAGAGATACTACTTATACATCACATCGGGCTCCTTAATGAGAGTTTGACTCTGTGCCAAGGGCACTTTATATCCTCATCCCAGTTAGTCATTTATAAAAACTAATAAAATATCATTTCCATGCAATAGTTGAGGAACCTGAGACTTAAAATGTAGTTACTTACACTACTTTAGTTGATCAAAAGTAGAACCAAGATTCATCCAGCATTCTCTGATACCAAAGCCAACAACCACTGATTAATTCCATCTTTTCTTTCCTCTGATTCATACATCAAGGATATTTTGAAAGTCCTCAAAAATATTTTTAATTTAAAAAAGAACCCAAAAATCCAATACCCCCACCCATCTCAGTCTTCACCCATGTCATGAAATGGGGCTAGACTAACCAATCATTCATTGACAACCTGTAAGCAATGGGTGCCCTGCCTTGGTGAGAGAGAGGCATCAGGAACAAAGAGAGGAGCAAGTATGTTGGGCAAGAAGTACAAATTTACACTTCTACTTATATGATTTTAACTACACTCCCCTCACCATCTTCTCCAGAGCTGTTACAACCCCACATTCTTAGGAATATAAGGTTGAGGGAGAAATTTATTATAATGAGCCACTGATAAAACACTTCCTCTGAACTTCAGAGTAGAGATACATACGAGGGTACTTCAAAAAGTTTGAGGAAAATGAAATTAAAAGGCAATTTGTTTTGGTGCAAAAAAGATTTTTAAATCTATGAACAGTTTTTCATACTAGTCATGTTTTGTAAACTTTTTGATGATCCCTCATAGGTCCCCATTAAAAACTGAAGTATGAGGCCGGCGCCACGGCTCACTAGGCTAATCCTCCACCTGTGGCGCTGGCACCTGGGGTTCTAGTCCTGGTCGGGGCGTTGGATTCTGTCCCAGTTGCTCCTCTTGCAGTCCAGCTCTCTGCTGTGGCCTGGGAGTACAGTGGAGAATGGCCCAGGTCCTTGGGCCCTGCACCCGCATGGGAGACCAGGAGGAAGCATCTGGCTCCTGGCTTCAGATCAGCACAGTGCGCCGGCCACAATGTCGGTGGTTTGGGGGTGAACCAACGGAAAAAGGAAGACCTTTCTCTCTATCTCTCTCTCTCTCTGACTGTCTAACTCTGCCTGTCAAAACAAAAATCAAAAAAACAAACAAACAAAAAAAAAAAAACCAAACAAACAGAAAAAAAAACCTGAAGTGCGAGGTCATCCTTCCCTGGAGAGTGAAAGGAAAGATCTTGCTCTATTACTAACAGATGCCTATATGATCTCAAGGAAATTGCACTTTGTGATTGCAAGCTAAATTCCTTGGAATGAGATAATTTCCTTTTTATTCTAAGATATCTATGCACATTTGTATATGTACACATATATACCCCCTCACACACACACATGCACACATTTGAAGGGAAAGGAGTCAGCCTTTACAGTATAGTGGTCTTTGTATATACTTATCTAAGAAACTGAATTTAGGGGCTGGCATTGTGGCATAGCAGGTAAAGCTGCAGCCTGAGACACTGGCATCACATACGGTGCCAGTTCAAGACCCAGCTGCTCCAATTCTGATCCAGCTCCCTGCTAATGTGCCTGAGAAAACAGTAGAGGATGGCCCAAGTGATTGTGCTCCTATGTAAATCTTAAAAAAAAAAAAAGAAACTGAGTTTAAATTCTGTAATATTTTGAGCAAATTATCTCTTAACTGAAGTTCTAGTATCAATAAAATAGAAGATAAAAATTTCTTCCTATGGGGTGGTTGTGAGGATTGAATTCAATATAATAATGTATTAAAAACATTTAGTTCAATGTTTTTGGATATTGAGAACTCAGAAAATGTTTTGTAAAGTACCTAATTTTCTAGAACCCAGGCTTGCAAATATACTTAATTGGCACAAAGCTTTCTGTTAGTAGGATTTTCCAAATACAGCAATAGCAGCACACAAACACTTGGCATCAATGTTTCCTTTCCACCTTCTTCCATGATCCAAATCACGACCCAGCTAGCTTTTGGTTTAAAAAGCAGGTATGGGGATCGACGCTGTGGCGCAGAGGGTTAACACCCCGGTCTGAAGTGCCGGCATCCCCTATGGGCGCCAGTTTTAGTCCCGGCTGCTCCACTTCCGATCCAGCTCTCTGCTATGGCCTGGGATGGCAGTGGAGGGTGGCCCAAGTCCTTGGGCTCCTGCACCCACATGGGAGACCCAGAGGAGGCTCCTGGCTCCTGGCTTCCGAACAGCACAGCTCTGGCCATTACAGCCATCTGGGGAGTGAACCAGTGGATGGAAGACCTCTCTCTGTGTCTCTACCTCTCTCTGTAACTCTTTCAAATAAATAAATAAATAAATAAATAGCAAGCCGGTATAATATTGAGGAACTCCCATTTCCATTTCTGTGTCTTCCTTATCTCTTTAGGGGTCCCTTTCAAGATAAGCTCCCTGGGCTCCACCTCCCCTTGGCAAAACTCCATTCTCCAAGTTCAGGAAGTACTACAGAGACTGGTTATTCATGTGATTAGATGAGTTAGTGCTGTTCTCACAAGGTGGTGCTGGGCCAGCTCCATAAATATTAGAACTCCACAAGAATGTAAAATTACAGGCTCCATCCAAGCATTGGAAATTCTGAATAGAACCTAGCCCTCCAAGTGATTCTACTTCTTGCTTAAGTTTGAAAGCCACAGTTGTAGAGGGGGGAAAAAATCCTTATCAAACTTACTCATCAAGAAGTGTGGACGACAGGGTGACATTCGCTTATTATCCATTTACTCCTCAAAAAGGAAGCTTCAAGAAAGAATATTCATTCTCCACTTCAGACTAGACTGTTGCTATCTTTTTTTTAAAGGGTTTATTTAGAAAGGCAGAGTTACAGAAAGAGAGAGAGAGAGAGAGAGAGAGAGAGAGAGAGAGAGAGAGAAAGAGGGATTTTTCCATCCACTGGTTCACTCTCCAAATGACCACAACCACCGTGCTGGGCCAGGCCAAAGGCAGAAAGCCAGGAGCCTGGAAGGCACATTGCAGGGAGTTGGACTGGAGGTGGAATACCAGAGACTCAGACAAGCAACCATATGGGATGCCCACTGCACCACAATGCTGGCCCCTGTTACCATTTCTCTGTAGAGAATCTGTGGGCAGACAAACTCCACCCAAGAGCAGAAAAGTTACCAGAGCAGCCGCAATGAGACATAGCTGCAGCAGCCAGAAACTCTGGATTTCAGCCAGACTCAGCCCAGGAATAAAAGGACTAAGTAGCTAGGCTAACTGCTGCACAGTCATATCCAAAATTTAATCAGGGTCCATCAGAGAACAAGGTTTGAATGTAACTCTAAATCAGTCATCCTTCCTAATTTTGATCCTGGCTTAGTTTGCATGGGTTCTGATTACAGCAACTGGGTTGGTTTCCCTCACTTTTGAAATTGAGGCTGAAACAGGAGAGAGAATAAGAGACAAATGGCCAAAAAAAAAAAAAAATCAGATTACAGATAGCAGTTTACCACAGCTTCTAGGAAATCATGAGGGGAATTAACTGTAAACGCACATTGCAGTACCTGAAGCCCAGATGTAATTTGCGCGTCTTTGTTTCAAGTGCATTTGATATTTTTATTATGCTCTCCATTGTTGAAATTTTCTAGTGAATTGAGATGGTGCAGCTAAAGAAATGTGCTTGAAGTCGAGAATAATAAAGAAGAGACACTGAGCGTATGCGTTTGGAGGCAAGTGAACAAGCACCATTTATTTCACGACGCTCAAAGTGGGGAACTAAGCCTGGTCACTTACAGTGAGTGAGAAAGGCGCTGTCCAAGGAAGTCTGACCTTGACCTTTCATGACCTTGGACAAGTCAAAGTCCCTGTTTGCAATTCAGTGAAGGTGCCTTTCTGAAAACCAATGCTGGCAGGATTTGACCGTGCTGATCACCCTGCGAAACACTCTTCTCGCCAGGCCCTTCTGTCCAGTTTCACCTCTTGTACCTCATTGGATATTCACTGGCCTCTTTGGTAGAGCTGACAGCAAAGTCATTTAATAGTTAAGAGGAACACATCTTTTAAAAGGCTTCCTTTGCTCCAAAATATTGTAACTCTTTGTCTCCCAGTTTGTAATCTTTATCAGACTGCTGGGAAGAGTAAGCACATAGGATTTTTATTCAGGCTTAGTAGGACTAAGGGAAATCATATCTACTACATCTCCTCAGAAGTAGAAGACCTCCTATGAATGCCTCATATAAAAGGAATTGCAAGTTTAGAGATGAGTATAAAGTACTATTCCTGTCCTTGGAGAGTGCATTTACTTGACTGAGCAATTTGGAGCCAATTCTCAATATCTAATATGGTACATGGAGGACTCCAGTCCAAAGCCACTGTCCAGTGCAGTATACATACACCAACTGTATGAGGCTATTTAATTTGAATTTAAGTTAACTGAAATGAAATAAAACCAAGATTTGATTTTCTCAGCTGGATATTTCAATTGCTTAATGATTATGTGTGACTGGAGACCACCATATTGGACAGTAGAGGTAATCAATATATCCAGTATCACAGAAAGTTCTGTTGGAAATGATTATTTAAAACTATTAGTTACTTGATCCATGAAACTCAAAAAAAAAGTAGCATTAAAGAAATGACCCTTGTGCCGGATTCTGTCCCGGTTGCTCCTCTTCCAGTCCAGCTCTCTGCTGTGGCCCTGGAAGGCAGTGGAGGATGGCCCAAGTTGCTCCTCTTCCAGGCAAGCTTTCTGCTGTGGCCCGGGAGTGCAGTGGAGGATGGCCCAAGTGCTTGGGCCCTGCACCCCATGGGAGACCAGGAGAAGCACCTGACTCCTGACTTCGGGTCAGCACGGTGCTCCAGTCACAGCACACCGGCCGCAAAGGCCATTGGGGAGTGAACCAACGGACAAAGGAAAACCTTTCTCTCTGTTTCTCTCTCACTGTCCACTCTGCCTGTCAAAAACAAAACAAAAAACAATAATAATAAAGGATAGCTAAAATGTTTATCAAAAATTTGAATTCACTTCTGCTTCCCACCCCCCACACAAGGAAAACTTAACTGTTTGGTAATAATACACAGGTGGGAAGCAAATATACCATTAGTGCTTTTTCTGACTTTATTTTTGTCTGATTTCTGGAGCATTTGGCATAAGCCGAGGAAACAAGGGCAGTACTTGGAATTCTGCTAGTTCCTGACCTTTTTAGTCTGGCTGTCTTTAAAACCCAAAGGAATAGATAGAAAACTATTGGGCCTCAGTTCATAGCTATACAATTTGCAGTTGTCATATAATACTTATAGCAATCTTATAAAATAGGTATTATTTATCCCCTTTATGGATGCTGAAACTTAGGTATGGGAAAAAGATGTTACTTGATGTGCACTTGATTGATAATAAAATGTTTGCGGAACATGAAGTTAAGGCAAAAGTGTGATTGAGTTCTTCCTTTGTTTTTCCAAGCCAGACTGTACATAACTGTATTACAGACTTTCTCCATAAACAATCATGGTATTTCAGGCAGGACATGGGCAGACAATTGTTAACAGTATATAACACCTTTCAATTCCTTTCTGCAATGGACTACCAAAATCAGAAAACCACTGTAAGACCAAATGAAATCTTCATTGGATGCTCTGAAAAGGAAAGTCCGAAGAAAGAGTTGATATTTCCCATTTAGCATGTTTAAAACCTTTTCACAAGCCAATCCTGACTTTCAGAAAAAGAAATTGAAATGGCAGAATTATCAATCTGAAGAACCACAATCTAGAAAAGGACCATTGCATTTTTGCATAACACCATCTCAATGTTGTCACCACACCATCCAGATTGCTTATCATGCTGGCAACAAATTTTGGGGAGTCAGTTCCCAACATAGACTGAGTTAAATCTATGCTAAAGGTAAACAGAGAGGTGGAAAAGGAGAGAAAAAATCAAATTTAGTTTTCCCACACCACAATGTTTTGCGCAACAGGGGCTGTGTGTCAAAGGTGGGGAATGTCTCCTGGGAGCCAAGAGGAAGTCTCTCAAAATAGAAGGGAAAGATGTTTTCCCCCACATCAACCCAGCTCCGGAGACATTCAGTTAACGACATCTGCCCCTTCCCCAAAAACAATGAAGTATTCTGTGTGCCAACAACTTAGCTTTAAAATAAAGTAAAACACAATTCTGCATTTTTATAACACTTGGTAAAAAAAAAATGGTGTTTCAAACTGCACAGTCACCAGAGGCACACAGTTAGCAAAAGTGCACACTCCCCTGGCATCTCCAGCACCTCCGGCTTCCTGTGCCTGGTCTGTAGTGGCGTGAATGCAGTGCTGCGCCTTAGGTTGGTCCAGGAGTCATTCTCACTCCTTCTGCACTGAGTCCTTCTACACTGAAAAATTATCTAATAAGACTAACTAACATATTTAATTCTCTACTAAACGTCTTTATTTAATTTGTTATTTTCTGTTCATCAATGCTCAAACACTAAATTACCTGCTTATTGATAGCAGTTTGGCAAGAGAAGTGATTTTGGGCAAAAGGAAAAAGAACCCCAAATGTAATGGTTTCAGTACTCTGCAGAAAACTAGCCTGCTTTGTGTCTAACTTGCTAAATTACTTCAGCACACCCTTCCTGACAAACTATGTAAATCTCTGATTCAAATATTTTTTGAAACAGCCTGATCATCTTGTATTTAACTCATTAATGAGTTTAGTCACTCCTGACACACACTGTTTGTATGACAGGTATGTTTTAACTTACTGAAACTACACGGAGAAACAGATGACACATGGAATCCTAGATTTGATTTCCTGCTGTTCTGACATAAAAATTTGTGTTATTTTCTTATTTCAGAGAGTGTAAGATTTGGGGGATTTGTTGATTCGAATCAATTCACGATATGTTAAGACTAATGGGATGGGGGTAGAATTGGTGCAGTTGTTAAGCTGCCACTTGGGACCCCCAAATCCCACACTGGGGTGCTGGGTTCAAGACTTGGCTCCAAACTCCATTCAAACTGTGCCCTTTTAGACAGCAGGTGATGGCTCAAAATGGTTGAGTCCCAGCCACCCAGTCAACATGGAGCTCTGGGCTCCTGGCTTCAGTCTGCACCAGTGAACCAGCAAATGGAACATCTCATCATCCCCTCCCCACCTCTACCCTCCCCTCCCCTCCTCTATCCTCTCCTACCCTCCCCTCTCTTTATTTCCCTCTCCTTCCCTTCCCATCTCTTCTTTTCTTCTCTCTCTCTCTTCTCCTCTCTTTTCTTTCTCTCCTCCCACCCCATTGGCTCTCTCTTATGCTCCCTCTCACTCTCTACTTCTGCTTTTCAAACAAATAATTTTTTAAGAAAAGACTGCTCTGGGGGCTGGCGTTTTGGTACAGTAGTTTAAGCCACTGCCTGTAACAGCATCCCCACATTAATTCAGAAACAGAAATGTTCAAGACGCATAATCTTGTCAGGTGACAAAGAGATCCATGCCTCTCAGGCAACATGAGAAGGGAACATAGTTCAGCTTTGAAATGCATTCATTTAGTGAAGGTTATATTCAGTTATTTACTGAGACAACTTTTTCCTCTGTGCTATATTCACAATACTCAGAGATTCTATTGGAGACTCATCAGTTTTCTTATATTTTATTCTTTATCATCCATATAGTGACTTTTGATGGTTCCTTAGAATTTGCCAAAAATATTAGATTGGTTTCCACAAAAAAAGCAAAGACACAGATGGCTTGCTCTTCCTGTTAAATCTAATTCAAATGTAAATTGTTATCCCCAAAACTGATTTCTCAAGACCCATGGAAACACTCTTAGGTATCCTGGCCTGGTGGGGTGGGTGGGGTTGTCAAGAGTCTAGGAGAAGAGGGATCTTCAGAGGCAGTAGGCAGAATAGATCTAATTCTTGGCTGACTGGGTGAAAGGCTAATTCATTCAACTCAAAGGCATAAAATCCAAAGGAATCTGCATTTGTTTCTGTGAGACTGAAAAATTACATGTGGAGAAGCAGCTTTTGAGACACACTAAAACATTGTATGTGGTCATTTGGGCAAACATTGTAGGTAAGAGCTATTCAGAATACAAAGCTTTCCATCTCGCTTGAGGAGGAAAGGGTGGCAGAATGAAAAGACAAGGGAGGCCCTAGAGGTAGATCATCTTCTAACCTTGTTACCTCTGTGTCATTGAGCAAATCTTTTCTCACCTTTTCATGCCTAAGATCTTCATCTGTTAAATGGGCTAAGGAATACACAAAAGGGACATTAAATACGAAGATATACATGAGGATTCCTAAAATATTCATCCCAAGTAGGAAGTCCCGCTGGCTATGGACCCAAAGTGGGTTTTCACTGAAGCTGGAGAACGATCAAGAGATGAGAACGTCATTATCAAACAGAGTTAACAGCATTGCAGGAGTTTTAGATACAAGGTGAGAAGGACATTGATCTGCACCATGTAGTATCGGCTATACTCCATACACTTTCTGTTAAAAGATTTCTGCAATACTCTAATGAGAGGTATATATAAAAAATAAGTATATGTCAGCAAAAATGCTACAAACCTGTACTACACAAATAGGGGTGGGGTGTCCGGTGCTTTTGCTTCTGTTTTGTGGAGAGGAAACTATACTTCCTTACTCATTTGGGAAAAAAATTATACTCAGACATTTCAGGGAATGATTTATAAACCAAGAAATACTGTCATGAGTATTAGAGGGATTTTTTTCTTCCACCTCACAGAATCAGAAGCAGGCCTAGAATAAGAATTGAGATCCCTCAACATCGAGTTCAGCTTTTCACTTGTGAAGGTTGGCTTCTTCTTGTGAGGCCACCGGTAATATTTATTACCCTTTTTGGGTCCAAGTTTCTAATGAATCTGACCACAAGAAAGCATCTTACTGACTACAGACACAGCTGATGTCAGCAGGAGGTACAGAATTTAGCCTATAGGAAAATTGAGCCCAGAAAGAGAAAATCCTGTTCAATTATTTTCTTTGTTCCTTGATGGCAGCGTCTGAGTCTTCCTGGCAACGCATCCTTGGATACTTCGTCCAGTTGAGTTTTAAATAACTCAAATGATTGGCCTCTTCTTATTTCTCCTGGGAATTCACTCTACCACATAAAGGAGCTGACCCTTAGGAAGCTCTTCTTGGCATAAGGCTATTGTGTACAATTTCGTCATACTTTCTTATATACCATTTAACCTCAAAAAATACATAAGTAGAAATTGTAGGAAGAGAAGAGAAGAGGAAGAATGAGAGAGGTAAGAGGAAGAAATGGTTCAAGGTAGGTGTGATGGGAATAGGTGATAAGGTGAGATTGCTGGCTGACAGGAAAAGGGAGAGAGGACAGAGTGAAAAACACACCAAAAAAGCTATTTGTGGGGAGGGATTGGGGCACAAAACACTAAAATAAAGGACTAGTTGGAGGGTGGCATGGACATCTCTCAGAATGGAATTAAACAGGCAGTAGCAGCCCATAATCAATATCAAATTCTATTCCTAATTCATACGTCTCCCTGAGTCTCAAGACATTGATCTCAAGAATCTCTATGGATTTGGTCAATCATACAGTTGTTAACTTCAAATTGATATTTAATCCATTGAGAAACTCCATCTATAACTATCCATGTTAAACTGTGCAACAAAGCTTGAACATCAGGCCCAAGGAAAAACACAGATTGAGGGTGACAGAAGCACTGAACTGTCCCCCAATTTGTGACAGAGCTGTTGCTTTTCCACAGATGGCTCCCAGCCTCCAAGCTCACACCCTCCCTGCTTATCTATTTTTGACATTGTGCTCCTCAAGGGGTAAGTATCCAAGGGGATTAGCAAGAGGAGAGAAAACAGCCTCAAGGGACTCTCGAGGCCTCCGGAACCAGACTCTTCCTCCACACCTCTCCGGGCTGCCAAGAGGAGAGTTCCCAGACAGATGCTGTGAAGACAAAACAGCCTCTGAGGAATCAGTTGTGAAAAAGTCATTCAAAAACAGGACTGATATTCAGATAGGAGTTTCTTCATGTTAGCTAAAAATGGGTATGTTTTAACCAGAATAAAACTCTGTTCCCCTTAGTAGAACTTTCATGCCCTAATATATAAACCCTCACATATCCATTATCATACCTCAGCCACAATGACTAGTCTTGTTCTTGGGATAAATTCAAAATCCTCAGCACAGCCCAACAGACCCTACCTGGCCTGGCCATTGTGTCTCCAGCCTTGTCCCAGTCCTCATCTCTACATCCTATCCACACCAGCCATCAGCAGTTGTCACACCTCCACACCTAATGCTGTGTTTCCCTGGATTTGTCCATCACTGCCTCCTTGAATAGCCATCCCCTTCCCTGATTAAGCCCTACTCACATCTCTCATCATATCTTAATTTGTTATCTGCAGGGGACACATCTCTGACCACCCGCACTCCCATGTCATAAATTCTCATAGCACTAAGCCTCTAGAGCAGGTGTAACCACACAGGAAACATGTAAGGATATTCAATCCACAGGACTGTAAGCATCTTTCTCTGCTCTGCTTACCACAGTGTCCCCAGGGCCTGCTTGCTAGTGACTTCTGCACACAAAAAAATTTACTCCTTCCTACAGGAAAAATGACTGGACAGGTTACAACCCATGTTCTAAAACAGGCCTTGTAATAGCAGGATGTGACTCATCTGAGAATGACCAGAGAATGGCCTCAGGATGCAGAGATCTGTAATAGTTGTTCAAAGGGATTAGTTTAAACTTGGTGAAGGAAGACTTTTCCACATGAAAACTAGTTTGCTGCCAGCTTAAGTCATTGTCTCAGTCTACTTTCTGTGGCTAATAATACAATGCCACCTGGTAAGCTACAAATAAGAGATTTCTGTTGGCTCATGGTTCTGGAGGTGCACCAGCAAAGAGCACATCTGGTGGCTGAATCGCAAAGAGGTTCAGTGCATCACAAGTTGAGAAACAGAGAGTCTCCTCTGGTGTTCCTTCTTATAAAGACACAAGCAGTCAACCTTGGGAGCACCACCCTCTGGCCACCATGCCTGTAACCTATCCATATCAACCATCATCAGCCTTCACTGTGACTGGATGACTTCACTGAATCTAATCTAATCATCTATGAAAACTAGAGCAGAATGTTTTCACCTTCTCAATATCTCACAATGGAGATTAAACCCCAATATGAGATTCAGAGGGGGCAAACCATATTCTTCCCATAGCAGTCAAAGTAAGACTCTAAGGGTTTCACAGAACCTTCTTCTGGGTCCCTGTATTTATTAACTACATGATCAGAAATGGACACTTCTTCAAAATAATTACCTATCTCCTGGGCATTAAATCCATTTTCCTATTATATTCTTATATTATTATTCTGAACTACACCATTAATCCAATGGGAAGTGAATACATCTTGGCTTTTCGCAGCAGCCAGTACACTGTTAAATAATGCTTACAATAATACTTAAAGATAACAACCACAACAACATGTCTTGGGGAAAATTAAGAAGCTCTTAGAGTATCATAGTAGACAGCAAACTGATATTTAAGTACAAGTTAAATGCAGGTAAGAAGAGTGAAGACACTCAGTGGTATTATTAGACAGACATAAGCAATCAATTTTTCAGAAGCTGTACCTCCAAATCCATGAGCAAAGGGAACTAGTAAGTAGAACATCAAATGCTTGCAGCAGTCACTGAAGTATGGGACCAAACCAGCAAATTCAAAGACATAGTTCTAGAGGCCTTATTTTGGAAATAGAATCATGAATACTTGGAGAAAAGTGAGTGAATTGTGCCCATGGAGAGGTAGACATGGGGTCTGGTAGACAAGATACCACCACACTACCTCCATCATCATCATCACATGATGTTAATGTTGAGTTGGTGAGGAGTTTTCTACACAACCTCAACTGGCTTTGGGGGAAAAGGACATGGAAAAGTAGCAGTAGTTCATGTTCCCAATTCCTCTGTAGGTACTAAGAATACAATTAGTTCAACAGCAGATGATACTGCTATGGTCCAAATTGATGTGCTAGGACTAAGATGCACATGACCAAGACGAAGTGATCAGGACTGGGAGACAGACGGCCTCACACCTTGGGAATAAAGTCCTCCTTCACCTCATCCCAGGGGTCTCCTCTAACCCTGACTCTTCATACTCTTACTGCCAATTCCATCCCCCTAGCTCTGAGGTTTCAATGATTCTGGTGGTATCATGAGTGTGCACTTGCCTTGTATCTTCAGGGGATCAAAGAGACTATGATTCACCTTCCACTATTCTGTTGGCCACCACAGTTGCTGTATACATCTTACTTTTGAAAATTGTCTTGTTCTTTGACCAAGTCTCACATGTTGAAATCATCAGACCAATCCTACCAATATCTCTTGATATTATTTTGCTCTAAGGCTGACCTCTCTCCCGACTGAATAGCTCTACATTTTCAGGCCTGGCTACTTATTACAGATACCCTCTGGTAGAACATCAAAGAGGCCACAGCATGCTTCTTTTGGAACCAACTATAACAGTGGAATTTTCCTTCTTTTTTCTTCCTCTGGTTTGATCACAGTACGTTGGCAATGTAGGTGTTCCAGCTTCATCCCTGCTGTGTGCTCTCATTAGTCTTACTTCCCAGTCATGTTGTTGGTATCCTACTGTGTACTCCTGGATGCTGGGCTATGTGGATATTCTGTGAGGGCTCTTGCAATTCCTTATTAGAATGTGGGTAGATTCTTAAGTAAACTTGTTCTTTAAAGATGCCTGTGCTCTACGGAGTTGTTTATTTCTTGCTGTTCTCTGAAACACATCCACAACTTGACCCGCTCTGCTCTCCAGTGATTTAAAACTCGGATGCATAATCTTGGAGCAATATGATATGGGAAAGAAAAGTTAGATGGCTTTTCTTTGCACTGATTAAATAGTTAGCAACAAGAAAACCCAAAGAAAAATTGTTAACATCTTAATTTCAGCTATTAGTTATGGTAATATAATGGAAGTGGGCTATAATATAAGTAGATTGAAATTTTTACTCTACTAATACCTATCCAAATCTTAATCATCTCACCTGTTGAGGTCATAATTTCTTCTTGTATAAAAGGAAAGAATTATACTAAATGAATCAACTAAAAGGACTTCTCTGGCTCTAAAAATTCTATGGAAACAGCACACAAATCTCAAATGCTTGGGGATAAGTGCAACTGCTTCTGTTGAGTATGATATTTGCACACTAATAACATAAAAATGATTAGAAATTGGAAAATATGAAGGTGATGGTTTTCATTTCCTTCCCATTGCATGGGTCCCCCATGGATAATATTATTGTATAAGAAAAGTAAAATAGAAAATAGCAGGGAAACACATACAAAAAATGTTTACTCAATGCAGTAAGAAGTATTTTAAAAGTTCACAGAAACTGTGTATTATGAAAAACTATGCATTGATTTTAAAAATTTTACTCTAAAACATTTATGCTTCAATTTAATTTTTCCATGAATTTTTTGAATCACTTTCATAAGTATATAGTAGCTTTAATCACTTTACACACACCGTCTTACTGTAACACCACCATAAGCATAAGAATTATTATCTCCACTTTATAGTTGCAAACAAGTCTAGAGAGATAAGGTAAATCAGAGTTATATGATTAGTAATTGGTTATTTCCATATTAAATCCAAATTTTTCTGACTCCATGGTTCCATTCCTGATCAATTAAAATAAAACTAAAGAAGTGGGGCTGGTGCTGTGGCATAATGGGGAAAGCTGCCGTCTGCAGCGCTGTCATCCCATATAGGTGTCAGTTCAAGTCCTGGCTGCTCCACTTCTGTTCCAGCTCTCTGCTATGGCTTGGGAAAGCAGCAGAAGACAAACCAAGTCTTTGGGCCCCTGTACCCATGTGGGAGACCCAGAAGAAGCTTCTGGCTCCTGGCTTCAGATAGGCGCAGCTCCAGCCGTTGCGGCCATCTGGGGAGTAAACCAGCAGATCGAAGATTCATTTTCTCTCCTCCTTCCTCCTTCCTCCTTCCTCCTTCCTCCTCCTTTTCCTTCTTCTATGTGTAATTCTGACTTTCAAGTAAATAAATAAATCTCACAAAAATAAACTAAGTATGAAACAACAAAAACCCCTTAGATCTAGACAAGCAATTAAGGTGATTCTTCAAAGAATTCTTAATGATAGGCCAGAGGATATAAATGTTGCCTTTTATCTGTGGTTAGGAAGATTTCTGGGAAAAGAGTATTTAAAGAGAATTTTCCAAGTGTCCATGGTCTACGTTATTATTATACAAATATATATCTTCCAGTGGGATGAACTCATAATCAACATCATCATTATCATCACCATCATCACAGGTAAAAATAAGTATATGAATACAGCTGTGTCCAATCTTATAAAACTTCCTTCCTTTGATGATTCAGAAAATTCAGTTATATTGACATTTTGATCTTTTTTTTAACTTTTATTTAATAAATATAAATTTCCAAAGTACAGCTTTGGATTACAGTGGCTTTTTCCCCACCATAACTTCCCTCCCACCCGCAACCCTCCCCTCTCCCAGCCCCTCTCCCCTTCCATTCACATCAAAATTCATTTTCAATTATTTTTATATACAGAAGATCAATTTAGTATATACTAAATAAAGATTTCAACAGTTTGGACCCACACAGAAACACAAAGTGTAAAATACTGTTTGAGTACTAGTTTTACCATTATTTCACATTAAGGACAGAGTTCCTATTATGGGGAGTAAATGCACAGTGACTCCTGTTGTTGACTTAACAAATTGACACTCTTGTTTATGGCATCAGTAATCTCCCTAGGCTCTTGTCATGAGTTGTCAAGGCTATGGAAACCTTTTGAGTTCACCACCTCTGATCTTATTTAGACAAGGTCATAGCCAAAGTGGAAATTCTCTCCTCCCTTCAGAGAAAGGCACCTTCTTCTTTGATGGTCCATTGTTTCCACTGGGATCTCACTCAGAAATCTTTCACTTAAGTTTTGTGTTTTTTGTTTGTTTGTTTTTTGGTTTTTTTTTTGCCAGAGTGTCTTGGCTTTCCATGCCTAAAATACTCTCATGGGCTCTTCAGCCAGATCCAAATGCCTTAAGGGCTAGTTCTGAGGCCAGAGTGTTGTTTAGGACATCTGCCATTCTATTAGTCTGCTGTGTATCACACTTCCCATGTTGGATCTTTCTCTCCTTTTTAATTCCAACAGTTAGTATTAGCAGACACTAGTCTTGTTTATATGATCCCTTTGACTCTTAATCCTATCATTATGATCAATTGTGAACTGAAATTGATCAAATGGACTAGTGAGATGGCATTGGTACATGCCACCTTGATGGGATTGAATTGGAATCCCCTGGCACGTTTCTAACTCTACCGTTTGGGGCAAGTCCGATTGAGCATGTCCCAAAGTGGACATTTTGATCTTAAAGAGATTTCAATGAATGAAGAAGAGACTGTCATAGGAGGAAGAATCCAGGAAAGGACCTATTCTAAAGTGTGGTTGCTGTTATTAGAAGCATAGATGCTCTAACACCCAGCATTAACTTTACCAGAAAATACTTTCCAGTTGACTCTGACTTTATGATTAATACATTGGACTTGACACATCCAAGGATAGCATAGTGGGTCTACATACGTTAAGCGTAAAAACTCTCGTCTAGCTCCAGAGGAAAGGAGACCTTGAGAACACTACATATTTTCCTACAAGTGGTTGTGAAAAATCACCATGGATGCTAATTCATTAACCGTCTTGCAAATTCAGCACAAGAATGTCTGGAGTTGTCCAGCAGAAGTGCATGACATGAACTAAGAGACACCTTTTCCAGCAATCAAGAAGGTCCACTTGAGTAGTAAAAAATACAAGCTCATGGAAAATGAAGACATGTGTGGTGGTGTCAATGCTACGTTAGGCACTTTCAGAGGCACAGCACCTGTTCCAGATTCCCCAGCCTTATCCCTGAGTCCCTTTCCCTCCATCCATACCTCACTTCCTCCTCCTCCTACCCTGTCATCCACACAAGTGCTTGCCAGGTAATAGCAGATGAACTTTGTCAACTGAATGGTCCTGTATCCAGGAAACAGAAATTCCATACCTCATGCTAGAAACTTGTAACTTTTCACATTGCTGTTTTGAGTTCAAATGAGTTCAAGGATTTAGTCAAGCTGTCTTCAGTCTGGTCTGATGGCTCAGTGTTTCTACACTCACAGTCACTGCTCATGCAAAGGCAACAAAAATCTATAAATAAAACACATTTGTGCTTCCTGGGTGATTAGTGGCTTATTCTTCCTTTTTCACATACACTTAAAAAAATTCTAAAGTCAATGCATGGGCTGTGGATCCAGAGGAACGAGTTGGAAGAAATCTGAGTTAACCCACAGATAACACACTGAACCTTGCAGGCAAGAGATCAGCCTAATGTATTGATGTATTGTAGCTTTAGTCAAGGATATAAGTGCTTAGTTTCATTGTTCTTGTAGTGTTTTTTCCCTCCCACTGTAAAATGGAGGATAATGACAGTAAAAACACAATGAACTGAGATCTTTACAAGGAGAATTTTTATTTCCTTTCTCTCCTTTTCATCATCTCATTACTGACCATTTATCACCTCATACTTTATTCTGGACATGAAATCTGCCTTATAACCAATGCTTGGCCTGCATTAAAAAATCAACTGGACAGAAAATAGGTCTAATAATGTTCTCAAAGCATTAATGAGCTAAGGATTGTATACTGATTTTTTTTTTGTATCATGAATTGCATAGTATAGGGTGGCTGACATTGGCTAATTCTCAGCAAAGCAATCCATAGAACTCTCTGGGTGCCCAGGGACCTTTTTTTTTTTTCTTTTCTTATTTAAAAAAATCCATTCAGGCAGGCGCCGCGGCTCACTAGGCTAATCCTCTGCCTTGCGCCGGCACACCAGGTTCTAGTCCCGCTCAGGCGCCAGATTCTGTCCTGGTCGCTCCTCTTCCTGTCCAGCTCTCTGCTGTGGCCTGGGAGTGCAGTGGAGGGTGGCCCAAGTGATTGGGCCCTGCACCCGCATGGAAGACCAGGAGAAGCACCTGGCTCCTGCCTCGGGATCAGCGTGGTGCGCCGGCCACAGCGTGCCGGCCGCTCTGAGCACAGTGCCTGGTATATACTATATGTCCTCTAAATACGCATTAACTGAATATTTCCCTAATTTTAGCACTCAATGATTTGGTTATCAACTATGGGCTCATCTTCTTTACTTTTTTTTTGGCAGGCAGAGTTAGACAGTAAGAAAGACAGAGGCTAATCCTCCGCCTTGAGGCGCCAGCACACCGGGTTCTAGTCCCGGTCAGGGCACCGGATTCTGTCCCGGTTGTCCCTCTTCCAGGCCAGCTCTCTGCTGTGGCCAGGGAGTGCAGTGGAGGATGGCCCAAGTGCTTGGGCCCTGCACCCCATGGGAGACCAGGAGAAGCACCTGGCTCCTGCCTTCGGATCAGCATGGTGCGCCAGCCACAGCGCGCCGGCCACGGCAGCCATTGGAGGGTGAACCAACGGCAAAGGAAAACCTTTCTCTCTGTCTCTCTCTCTCACTGTCCACTCTGCCTTAAAAAAAAATCCATTCACAAAACAGCTAGCAAAACATCAAAACTACCAGGATTTATGAGGGAGAAATGTGAAGGCTATATTAATCTATTTTAGGTGACAGGAGGAGGTAAGACAGGATCAGCATTCTGATGTCCAGCAAGATGTAGCAAAAGCAGATCCTTTTCAAAATAATTCATCCGTTTAAGCTGTCTGTGAACATGACTGAATTCAAAGCAAGTACCTGTAGCAGACCAGATGATGATTCTTTGATCTATAATTTTCTGACACCCAAATCTACCCTATGCTATCCCTTCATTAACCATTTGCCAGAGGGTAGGCATCTATTCCCCAAGGTGCCAAGTGTTAAAAGTGCAGTGAAGACTCATCACAAACCAGCGCATGAGCCTCAGTGACTGGAATAAAAAAGGCAGCTCATATGACTGGCAAGGAAGTAGGGCCATGAATACAGCAAACATCTTACATCTCTGACTCAGGACCCTAACAACTTAAAAGGATGATGCAGCAACCTAATGTGCTGTTCTATTCAATCTGAAAGAGTAGCTCCCTTCAGATTCTGATCATGTATCAGGAATCTATGGAGCTCATGTACTGACAATACAAAACAAAGTTGTTTGTCTCTTTGTTTCCAAGCGCACCTTGTGTGTCTTCCTAAAGCCTTCCTAAGTCTTCCCCTACTGGTTTGTCTCTCCAGCTTCATTTCCCATGACTTTTCCATCCCTGACAATTTATTCAAGTCTGAAAATTCTTCCCACTATTTCCCAAAATGTTCATTTATATTATTCAATTTTTTGTTACTTTAAATCTGAGAGAAGCTACTTATAAAGAAATAAGGTTTTATTTTGGCTGATGTTTAGAGGTCTACAGTCCAAGATGCACAATAACAATTTAGACCTGAGTGGCAGGTACCCTAGATATTCCTAGTCTCTTAGCCGCCTCTGACATTGATCTTGCCATACAAGATTTTTCACACTTTTTCAGGAGGTAAATTATAGGTCTCACAACTCCATGACACACATGTACAATATCTACAACCAGAGACATTGGATGTAGCAAGAACCAGCACTTCCAGGGACAGTACCACCAGTGCTTTCCAATATTTATGCCTCAGACTATACCCCTATTCAACAAAAATATTTTGGACCCCTTCAAAATTTTGAGTCTAATAGTAACAGACTAGCTAAGAGTGGGAAGACAGAATTTATTCAGATGGCAGGTGTTTGTTAGTTAATATAAATATTTATGGCAAATGCAGACTGGGTTGAGGGTAACAGAGGAACTAGTTCTTGAGAAGACAGCTCTGGGTAGAGAGACATTAGCTCCAGAGAACACAGGTAACCTACAGAGAAAGGCAAAGGTAATCTTAGTGATCTAGACAGGAGGATCAAAGCCTGGGGGTCAGCATCTCATAGAAGGCAGCACGGCTTGGTCAACAGAGGACCCTCAGGGAAAACTGGGACAGCAACTAGAAGTAGTTGAGGTTGCTCTATGATTACTGCATGATGGGTAGAATGGTCTGTTCTTAGAGCCAGACAGGCAGTCAAGTATCTGTTAGGGAAGCTATGCAGACTGCAATGAAGCAAAAACGCTGGGCTCTCAGGGGGCCCTCACATAGAGAAGGACTTGGGTCAGAAATGCAGGTGATAAACATTTGTATGGCTGAGTGGAGATATCTTGGACTCTGGAGTCAAACTACAGAATGATCTAGATACCAGCACCTGTGCTCAGATCTGCAATGAGTGAACGAAATAATACAGATCCTACTTCCAATGAAAGTGCTGCAAAGATGTGCTGTAAAAACACTTGTGATAGCACCCAGAACACCTAAAGACAAATAACCCAGGTCCAAGGAAAAGCAATCTTCCTATTTCAGTTAAAAAATGTCTACCTGCAGACAATCTCCCTTTCCATCATAGTTAAAATAATAAAAAAAAAAAACTTCATCCTATTGTTTCCCTCTACTGTGTGCTACAAAGGATGGCTGCTCTTCTGTCTTGAGCTAGACAAATTTCTTATTTCTTTTTTTTAACTGCTTTTCTGCACAGTTGGGATTGCTATTTGAACAAGTAGAGCAATGCCTCCCATTGAAAATGAGTGGACGTGAAATATTTCTAAATAAAGGATTCACAACTAATGAATCTCACAAGCAACAAGTAATTAGTCTCCATTTTAGCTTCAGGGGTAAGCAGAAGTTCTCAATTTCTAGCTTAAATGGGCTGGAGACCTGGCCACTCAAGAATGACAAGTCTCATTAATTGTGACAAATATATTACACTAATACAATATGTTATAATTGAGAAAACTGGATGTGGTTTACGGATTGTTATCATCTCTGATAAGCTGTCATTGTAATAAATGTTCCTATAGGTTTGAGCATACCATGCTCAATACGGCAAACTGAATTCTCTTCCCAGTTCTTTCACAAACCATGTGACCTTATTGTTGAGTACATCCAAGCTTCAGTTTCCCCATCCTAATAACTGATAGGTTTAAATGTAACAATGTAAGTTCCATCCTCCTTTATTAATCTACTGCACTAGAAAATATAAATTGACATATATGTGTTTATTATTGAGGTGCTTATGTGTATATGAAAAGGGATGAGCTCTCCCTCTGCTAAGTGGAGAAAAGGGAATTCATCTCATCTCCCTGTTCTCAGCTTTTGAATTGGCATCTCTGAGTCATAGGCTATTGGAGGCCCAGAAAGAGATCAGGGAATGCAAAGTTAGACAGAGATCCAGCCAAGAAAGTTACTAGTGAACACGTGGAGTGACAAGGTGGCGTTTTCTCATATCCCACCTCTCAGACACATGCTGCCACCCAGCAGAGAGCAGTGCTATGTGAATTCTGAAGGCTCTGTGGACTGCTCCTTGCCAATGTCTAGGGGCTTCTAAAGAGCATGAGATCCAGACATTTCTCAGTAGGCACTGTGTAGACTGTTCACCCATGAAAGCTGCTCTCTGCTTCATCACCTGCCACCCTCCAGGAAACAGCAATCCCTGGAGCCCAGTGATCCTCCTCTTGAGAACTGGATCTCTCCACATCCTGTTTTTAAAATGCACCTCTCTTTAATGAGTAGGGTCACAAAATGGGATGTACATTCCATGTGGAGTAAGAAAATTGAAGCTGAATCCCAGGTCTCGACTCTCCCTGTGTGGATCAGAGGACCTACTCAGCCTCTCTGAGACTCAACTCTCAGAAACTTCAGAAAAGAGATTAGGAGGTACAAATAAATGATGCAAATGGAAGACTCTAACATATAAAAGGTGCTCAGAAACCAACAGTAGTTTCTCCTTTTTCACAGACATCTACAAGTCTCACACACAGTTTTCTCTGCCCTGACTGATGGCCATTCACTTTCCTTTGCTCACGCCCTGCACTCTTGTGCCTCAGTGCCAACAGGGAAGGTTATCTCTCCTCCTCACCACCAACCCAAACTCCTATCCTCCTTCAGGACCATAAGAAGGGTCTTCCTCATGCATAAAAATCTGCCAGATCCTTCATCCCACAACAGCTTCTCCCTTCTCTGAAGGTGATTTTCAATTCTGCTTGCAAAGCACCTATCCATCAGCTAATCATTTCAGATGTAACCATTTTATTTTCTCCTTTGTCTGTTTCATAATGAGGATCATAATATCAGAAGTTTGTCATGATCTCCCCAGAGTGTCTCATATTGTACTGAGCATAAGAAATGTTTTTATAAATATTTAATTTATTTGAAAGGCAGAGAGACAGAGAGAGAGAGAGAGAATATCCTGCATCTTTCCATCTGCTAATTCACTTCCTCAAATGGCCACAATGACTCATCCAGCCTGAAGCCAGAAGCCTCGAACTCCATCCAGGTCTCCCATATGATGGCAGGGCCCCATGTACTTAGGCCATCTTCCATTGCTTTCCCAGGCACCTTAGCGGGGAGCTGGATCTCAAGTGGAGCAGCTAGCACTCAAACTGGTGTTCTTATGAGATGCCAGTGTCCCAAGCAGCAGCTTAACCCATTGAACCATGATGCCAGCCCTATCACTTTGTTTTAGTGGTTCTATAAGAGGTCTTATAGATGTTCATGGAAAATATGGAAATCACATATCTTGAAAAAAATGCACATATTTCAAAAAATTTGTAACCAAACCATAAATGTAAAATGTCATAAACTCCAGTCACTTCCTTTTGTGGAGGTGTCCCCATTCAGTCCTTTAATGAGTTAATCATTGATTCATTAATTCTTTCCAGAGGGGCCAGGATTGCAGCATAGCAGCTTCCCATTTGTGCCCCACTTCATGTTCCAGCTGCTCCACTTCTGATTCACCTTCGTTTTGGTGGCCTAGGAAAGCAGTGGATGATGGTCCAAGAGCCTGGGCCCCTGTCATCCACCTGGGAAACCCAGAGGAGGTTACCATCTTGGGGATTGAACCAGCAGATAGAAAATATTTCTCCCTCTCCCTCCCCCTCCCCTCCTCCTCCTCTCCCCCTCTTCCTCTCCCTCTCCCTCCTTCTCTCTCCCTCCTTCTCTCTCCCTCTCCCTCTCCCTCTCCCTCCTTCTCTCTCCCTCTCCCTCTCCCTCCTTCTCTCTCTCCCTCTCTGTAACTCTGACTTTCAAAATAAATAAATAAATCTTTCTAAAAAATTCCTTCCAGGGGAGGTTGGGAGAGAGGGAAAGAGGCAGGAGGGGAATATCATTATGTTCTTAGACTTATATCTACAAATCATATTGAATTTGTTAAAAATTAATTAAAATTAAAATTAAACTGAAAAATGACAAAAAAATTCCTTCCATACCTACACATCAAGTATGGTTCTGGGAATAAAGAGTTGGCATTCCCAGCTCTCATGTGTTCTGTACTCACAGTGACAAATGAACAAGTGTAAGGAAGTGCCCAAGTGGTGACTGGGGCCCAGAATTGTTGAGGGGAACACTGATCTACCATCGGGGAAAGTTTCCTGGGAAGGCTGCGAGGAAGGAGACGAGAAAAGACAATCAGGTGAGAAGCACCGCAGCAAGGAGAGTTGCTATGAGGGGTCCCCTCCGTGAGGACAATCCCCCCACAAATTTCTAGTGACATTTTATAGTCATGGAGGCTTGTGATGAGAGATGAACATCTTGTTGAAGCTGAGGCACATCAGGATCCATGTATCACAAGGGAGCCCCATAGTCCTCCCCAACTCTTAATCCAGGACTTCAGGGAAAGGAGCCTGGCCCTACATCCTCTCTCTCTTCCAGATGCCCTGTCATTTTTAGCTGATATCTGATGCTCCACTGAGGGACTGCATATGCTCACACCACAGAATTAAGCAGTTCAATTCAATTTTACCACTACCTCTAGGAGCAAGAAAGTACCTAAGTGACACTGGTGCCAACCAAGTAAGTGACAATGAAAATGTGAAATAATAGTAATAATAATAACCACAATGTGGAGAGGATAGGGTGCTCATGGGAACAGAAAAGATGGTGCCTAGTGTGACCTGGGGAGTGGGAGGCTGCTGGGGGTAATAGTGGGGAGGCTTTCCACCAGAAATGACATTAACATTGAGCCTGAAAAAAAAGTAGAGAAAAGTATTTTATGAGAAATACAGATGATATTTTGGCATATTTACTTTCTCTTGTTAAATTGCTGGGAATGAATGCATTTGGAAGATAAAAATTAATAGAGCAGGTAGGAGCAAAATGTTCATCCCAGAGCCCTCCAAAGTAACTTAAGAAATCTAAGGGAAACAGTAAGGTTCCTACTGAAGAATGTCTCCAAGGGGATTTACAGGACAGTTGTTAAAACTCTTCTAAAGGATGCCAAATGTGTTCCTAAAGTGGAAAATGGTCCAGGGTCTGCCCAAATTTTTAATCCAGTAAAGACACAACTTCTAGTGCCAGCACTGTGGTGCAGCAGGTTAAAGCCCTGGCATGCAAGGCCAGAATCCCATATGGGTACCAGTTCAAGTCCCAGCTGTTCCACTTCTGATCCAGCTCCCTGCTAATGGCCTGGGAAAGCAACAGAAGAAGGCCCAAGTCCTTGGGCCCCTGCGCCCATGTGGGAGACCCAGAAGAAGCTCCTGGCTCCTGGCTCCCGGCTCCCGATTAGCTCAGTTCCGGCCCTTGTGGTCATCTGGGAAGTGAACCAGTGGATGAAAGACCTCTCTCTCTCTCTCTCTCTCTCTCTCTCTCTCTCTCTCTCTCTCTCTAACTCTTTCAAATAAATAAATCTTTTAAAAAAACAAAAGCTTCTGGGGGCAGTTAGGCGATTGAAGGCAAGCCTTTGAGAAGACTTTCCATATAGATGGAAAAATCATTTGAAGTAAAAAGTGACTTCTTTAAATCTGTCAAATAAGAAAATTTGGTGTTTAATTACCATTTTTCAAACACCAGGTTTTCATTTTGTCCATGCAGGTGCCAAGAAGTGTCCTGGGCTCTCGGCTAATGATTTTAACACACCTTCCATTCATAGTACTTCTGCCTTCATCATGTATTTTCAGCCATCAGAATACAAAAGATACCTCTGCAGACTTTTTCATAGCTCATCAAAGTGTCTTATCTTACCTCTCAATATTTGCCTTTAACACGTTTAGGAATTACAGTCACTGTCAGAAAGATTTGGAGAGTAATATTTCAGAGAAGGGAGTTGCATGCCATTCATACCACATAGAAAAATAGTTATGTTCAACTTCTCAGCACACAGACTCAGAACAGGGCTGCTTGTTAGCACGGACACTGTCCCTACCACACTGAGCACACACACGTGTGTACATACACATATATGTGCATGCTCATGTGAACATGTACATGCACATTCACACTTCACATGAAAAAAAGGACTTATCCAAAGGCTATAATCCATCTTGCTGACTTCATCTCATCAATTCCACCTGATAGCTATCAGAAATATCAGCTCTAAAACTATATTCTAGAGCTTCTTAGCCTTACTTGTTTTCTTCCCGAGCCTCTAAGTAATTATTTGAGAGGAACCTATAATGTACATTAAATAAAATAACTTCTTTCCCAGACAGAGCTCAGACTTCAGGCATTTTTAAGCTGATATTGTATAGTAAAGTAATTGTGTAATTAGGAATAGATTTGGCAAGTAAGTAATTATTATGCTTAGAACATGAAAAAATGACTTTTTAAAGACAGAAATAAAAAGATGGTATTAAGACCTTTAATGGATCAAATGAAAGCTTCAAGTTTTATTGGAAAGAAATAAATGGCCCTAACCAGAAGTGGTTTTATGGGTCTATAAGTCCATTTTAAATAGGGTCAGATAATGAGTTTGGGGGAAAGTCTGCCTGGCTGAATTCCCACTGACGGCCTTTTGCAGCATGAAGCTGGCTGTGAGCCAAGTCAGATTCAGTGCCAGTCAGTCTGTACTTCTCTGCCTCTCCCCCGACGTCAAGCCCAGCTTCAGCTGGTTACTAATGGTGTACTTCTCCTCTCCATCTCCAATCTGGCCAAAGACACTCTCATCTCTTGCTGAACCAGTCCAACAACCTCCCAATCAGTTCCTACATCTGTTCTTTTTGTTTTGTTGTTTTGCTTTTTATTGAAGTGAAATTTACATAAAATTAGTAACTTTAAAGTGCAAAATCCAGTAGCACACATTACTAAGCAACCACTGGCTATATCAGTTTCCAAAACATTTTCGTCACCCCTACACCCTCTTCCCTTTATACCAGCACCACAACTCCTGGCAACAACCAATCTGCTTTCTTGTATGCAGACTGATCTGGTCTGGATATTATATATAAATGGAATCAAATAAGAGGTGACTTTTTGTGTCTGGCTTCCTTCATTTAGCATAATGTTTCCAAGGCTCATCAACACTATAACACATTCAAGTATTTCAGTCCTTATTACAGTGAAGAATACTTCCTTATATCTATATACCAGAATTTGTTTATCTACTTCTCTATTGATGGACATTTCAATAGGCTCTCCATTTGGGCTATGGTAAATAGGGCTTGTATGAAATTCTCACATACACATTTGTTAAAGTATCTGTTTCCAAATCTTTTAACTATGTTTACCTAGGAATGAAAATTGCTGGACCACATAATTTCATATGCAAGTATTTTCAAGAACTGCCAAACTGGGATAGCAATTATAATCAACAATGGATAAAGAGTCTAGCAATGAATAAGGATTATATTTTTACCAACAATGCATAAGGATTTCAGTCTCTCTGTATCTTGCTAGCACTTGTTATTTTCTGGATTTTGTCTTATTTTCTAATTATAGCAACCCTCATGTCTAGGAAGTGGTATCTCAGGGCCAGCTCACTTGGTTAATCCTCCACCTGCAGTGCCGGCATCCCATATGGGCACCTGGTTCTAGTCCTGGTTGCTCCTCTTCCAGTCCAGCTCTCTGCTGTGGCCTGGGAGGGCATTGGAGGATGACCCAAGTGCTTGAGCTCCTGCACCCGCATGGGAGACCAGGAGGAAGCACCTGGCTCCTGGCTTCAGATTGGCATAGCTCCAGTCGTAGCTGCCATTTGGGGGGTGAACCAACGGAAGGAAGACCTTTCTGTCTCTCTCTCTCACTATCTGGAAAAAAAGAAAGAGAGCAAGAGAGCAAGGAAGGAAAGAAGGAAGGAAAGAAGGAAGGGAGGAAAGAAGGAAGGGAGGAAGGAAGGAAGGGAGGAAGGAAGGAAGGGAGGGAGGACGGAAGGAGTGGTATCTCTTTGTGGTTTGGAATTGCAATTCCTTAATCATAACTGAGCATCTTTTCAAGCGCATATTTTGGCCATTTTTGTATCTTTGGGGAAACATCTATTTAAGTACTTTACCTACTTTTAGTTGAGTACTTCATCATTTGTTTTTTATTATATGAGGTCTTTAAATATCATATATGAGTTTTTTATATATTTTGAAAGTTAGACCTCTAGCACATGTGATTTGCAAATGTTTTCTCACATTCTGTAGATGGTGTTTTCTCTTTCTTGATAATGTCCTTCAATGAATCTAAGGCTTTATTTTAATGAAGTTCAATTTGTCAAATTTTCTCTTTTGTGGTTCATGTTTCTGGTGAAAAATTAAGAACTCATTGCTGGGGCCAGCGCTGTGGCACAGTGAGTTAATCCTCCACCTGTGGTGTCGGCATCCCATATAGGTGCCAATTCGAGTCCCAGCTGCTCCTCTTCCAATCCAGCTCTCTGCTGTGACCTGGGAAAGCAGTAGAAGATGGCCCAAGTGCTTTGGCCCTTGCACCCATGTGGGAGACCTGGAAGAAGTGCCTGACTCCTGGCTTTGGATCGGCATGGGTACAGCTCCGGCCATTGTGGCCATTTTGGGGAGTAAACCAATGGAAGGAATACCTTTCTCTCTATCTCTCCCTCTCACTGTCTGTAACTCTAACTCTCAAATAAATAAAATTTTTTTAAAAAATAATTCATTGCTAAGTCAAGGATCATGCAGATTTGCTTCTATGTTTTCTTAGATTGCAGTTCTGACATTTAGGCTAACAACACATTTTAGCTCATTTTTTGTATGTGGTATAAAGTAAGAGTCCAACTTCAGTCTTTTGTGTTATATAGCTATACATTTTCTATTATAGGACTTGTTGAAGAGAATATTTTTTCCTCAATGAGCAATATTTGCACTCTTGTTGAAAATCAATTAGCCACAGATACATGAGATTACTTGTAGATTTTGAATCCCAACCCATTGGTTTGCATGTCTGTCTTTATGCCAACACCACACCATATTTTGATCACTGAATGAGGAGCAATTAATTCTCTATTACTGTAAACACATCTTGTTCCATCTAGTCTATAAATTCTGCTTTATACTTTTTGTCTCCTTTGTTAGATGGTCATACAATTATAATTATTACATCTTCATGATAGAAGAATGCTTTTTTAAACATATAATTTCCTTGGTTTCTTATCACAATTATTGATTACAATTAATGAATTAAAAGCTTTTTGTCTGGTGTTAATATAACCACTCTAGCTTTCTTTGGTTATTATTTTCATGGAATATCTTCAGTCAACCTTATACTTTCAACTTGTTTGTATCTTTGAGTCTAAAGTAAGTGTCTTGCAAACAGAATACAATTCAATCATGTTTTTTATAAATCCCTCCTGCCAATATCTGCCTTTTAACTGGAGAATTTAATCAACTTCCATTTAAAGTAATTACTGATAAATCAGGGCTTGATTATTCCATTTTGTTTTTTTTTTCTATATGTATTATAAATGTTTGTAACTGTTGTTCCACAAACTTCCATTTCTACCTTCTTTTGTGTTTTGCCAGACATAGAATTCTTAGCTGGTATATTTTTACTTCAAAACTTTAAATACATCATCTCACTTCCTTCTGGCCTCTACAGGTTTTGATGTGAAATCAGCTGCTAATCTTATTGCACATATTTGTATGTGATAAATTGGCTCTCTCTTGCTGCTTTCAAGATTATTCCTTTGTCTCACTTCCTAGTTTTATTGAAAGTATGGCATATGTCTTGGTGTGGATCTTTTTGAGTTTATCCTTTTTTGATTCATTGAACTTTTCAGATACATGGATTTTATGTCCTTTATAGAATTTGGGAAGTTTCAGGCATAATTTTTTCAAACGTTCTTTCTTCTGTTGACATTCTCTTTTCTCCTTTATCTCTGTCCCCTGGGAATTCTATTACCAAACTCACTGTTATATTCTTCAAGCAAATGACATTTTTGTATCTTGACTGTATTTTGTATCTTCAAGTGTTTTCCTTTGCTGCCTCATGCTCTCTGGTATTTGTTTTTCTAAGCCAGAGAGATTCCATCTCTCTACACACACATGTGCCAGTAGCTTGTTTCTAGCTTGCCATGCCTTCATGTAACAACTAGAAACCCCTCAACCTTCCTTCCACTGCATCCACTTCTGACACGTCCTTTGAGCTGCCCTCCCACATACTGTACTCTTACTAATGCAATCATCACACCCAAAATGCATTGCTGATAGTGTCAATGATTCAGTCACTGTATATTTTTGACAGTTATATTTACGATTTCTCAGCTGCTTCTTGCTTTCTGTGCCTTAATAAAATTTATATAATATATATATATTCTGATTACAGTGAGGGTTAATTAAAATATTTACATAACGTCCTAAAGATTGGTAATCAAGCACATTATTATTGTAAGTACACTTGAAAACTAACAACTACATTTTTCAATAGACATTGCTGCTGGAAAGAAAGCTTCCAGTTCAACAGTGATCAAGTAAAGGTATTAACACAACTAACCTAGCATCAAAATTAATTTTATCTTCTTACTGGAACCAAGATATAAACTCTTGAAAAACAACTTAAGAAGAGGCATGTATAAAAAACACTCCACATATCAAGTTCATGCAATTAGATTCAAAACAGAATCCCTTTTTCAGGTTGTGAAAATAAAGCAGGATAGAGAAAAAGTCTCTTTTGTACCAAACATATGTCTTTATCTAATCCCTAAAGCAGGAAAATTCTCGACCAGGGCCCCGTAAATCCTTGCAACTGCACAAGGCAGCATGTGAGATGAGATGATTTGTAAATGCAATATCATTGGAAAGAACAAGAAAATTCTGACATTCAGAGAATTGATCAAAACTAAACACTCTTTAATACACTGAGATTTAGATTTTATTACCATGTTGGAAATTAGGTAATATTAACAGAGTGACTGTAAGCACCTTATACAATTTCTATAAGCCTCGATTGCCTTACCATAATATGATGAGATCTGTCTTATTTGTTGCTAGAGTAAAAATAAATTAAATTACTTTCATGGGGCCCAAAGGCAAGTATTCAGTAATTGGTGTCTATAAATGGGAAGTGGTGAAATGTAGGAGCTACAATGGTCATATGTCTTAGCTACACCGTCTTACCAAGATGTTAACTTGGCTAACTTGTGCCTTGGTTTTCAAATCTGTAAAAGAGGGATGAGATTACTTATCTCATTGACCAGCTAAAGGAATTAAACTACCAAGTAGGTGAAAAGCATCTAGGAAGTTTTTCGTGCATTGTGGGTACTTGGTAAACATTAGCCATTATCATCCTTGTTTCTGCCTTCACATCAAAAACTCATGTTTACCTTACCAATGAATGCCAGCAAATATTAAATTCTTTACAGCAATAAGTTTTGATTATAGTTTTTTAAAGATACAAAGTTAACTATTCTGAAATTAAAAATTTTCTCCACATAATGCCCTTGTAAACCATTTTCAATGCTAGTGTTGATTCCTTGTCTTCCAAATTCAAGACACCACCTTAGTAGTTGGATCTCTTTGTTCTCTCTAATGCCCTACATTGAGACTGAAGCAATCATACAAAACTCTCAGAAAGAAAGGGCTCTATTATTACAGTATCTAATAAATTTGTTTATATTACCACTTCAGCTACTTTAATATGAAATTTCCTAAATTGCTGTTTCCATCTAAATGATATGTGATGGCCAAATTAATATCTGTATAGAGTATATTAAGTGATTTTAGTGGAAAAAATATGTAAGTTGACAGTGTATGGTAATCACACTGTCAAAGACTCAAGATCCCATTTTCTCAGAGCCATCTATATCCCCTGGCTTCCCTCCCACAGACTGACATCAGGATGGTAAGATTTATTTCACCTCTAATTGTACTGTGGCAGCCAGTTTTATAGAAAATATAGCTGTGATGTCCACTTTTCAAAAAGGTACAAAATCCATGGCATCATTTATATACACGCACAATGAAGACTGGCTTACATGATAACGAAACTTGATCTCCTTCCCCATGAAAGGCTTCAGAGACACCCGGGATATACTTCCAATGGGTGAAATGCAAGTTTGCTCATGACCTGAACATGACAAAGGAATTGTCCATCACACCATGCAAGTTTAACTTCTTTTTATACACTTTTCTGACTTGCTTTGTCATATACTAAAATATGGAGCATATATTAAAAACCCTTCATAGCTGTTTCAACAACAGCATGTGGCTTCTGTCATTAAAGGCAGATAATGATCTGGAGCTCAGGACCAGGAATTAGAATTAGTACTTGCTCCACACCTTCAATCTGTCATGACTGTCACTGTAAGATATTTTTCTTGTCCTTCTCATCTGAACTTTACCATTTCCACTTTTTCAGAGGTTATAGATTATTCTGCATCTATAGCCCCTCTCTCTTGGCAACTCCCAATCTGCTGCCATATGGATAAATTTCAATGAATTTTTAGAGGTTTTCTAAGTCAAGTCACACATCACTCATCATAATTTTGATACTTGTGTAGGCTATTGCTATTACCAATAGTTGAGTCATTTCTATTGCTGACTACTCTCCCGTTTCATGGATACACCACAGATAGTTTATTCTTTCATATGTTGATGGAAATTCACGTTGTTTACTGTTTGGGCCATTACAAACAAAGTTTCTATGCACTCTTCTAAAAGTTTTGTATATACATATGCTCTCTTTATTTTTGAGAATATATGTAAGAAAGGAATAACTGATTTATAATTAAGAGACTATTTAGCTTTTTAAGTAAATACCAAAGTCTGTGCCAAAGATGTTGTAGCCACTGTACATTCCAAATAGCAATAATGTATGAGTACCAGCTTCTCCATATCGTCACCAATAATTGGTAATGTTCAGTCTTTTTAATTTTACCAATTCTCATCAGTATGGGAAGTATCCCACTAGGTAATTATAATCACTTTCTATACACTTATTTGCAATCTATATATCTTCTTTGAGGAAGTGTCTATTGAATCCTCCTGCCTAGCTTTTTTTATCAGAATCATACTGCTTGTTTTCCTATTTTTTTTATTTGAGAGAGGGAGGGGGGAGGGGAAGGAGAGAGAGAGAGCAAGAGAAACTCCCATTGTTAGTTCACCATCAAAGTGTCCACAAGGGCACAATGTCCTGGGCTTTATCAAGCTGAAGCAAGGATCCAGGAAACCAGTCCACCTCTGTCATGTGAGTGGTAGGGACCCAAGTACCTGAACCATCACCTGATGCTTCCCAGAGTGGCCACTAACAGGAAACTGAATTAGGAGCAGAACCAGGATTTAAAAATAGGCTCCACTATGGGACCTAGACTTTCCAACAGGCATCTTAATCTTTAGCCCAAGTCCCCTACCCTGTCCCATTTTCAGATGGGCTTTATAAACATAATATAATCATCATTATTTTCACATCACATATTTATAAAGAAGTTATACAATTTTCCCAGTTCACAGAATTGTTGTAATCAAATAAGCTTGCAAAATCCACAGCAAAATAAAAGATAGTATCATTTCATAGCAGATAATAATTAGCAGGTTTTAATTAATTTATGATTATTTATTAAATTAACTCTCTGACAATGACAACTATACCTCTTTATTATACAATATTCAATGTTCATCAATATTTTCTCTGGAAAATTCCATCTTATTTCCTTTCCCAGCACACTTTGCAGAGTGTGTTCACGGTATGATGGGGAACCATTTGCACCCCTAGCATCAGCTGCTGATCTTCTGCACTTCTCAGTAACCTATGAGCTTCATTCATTACATGCTAAATCATTGCTCCCCGAAAGTGGCAGGTGACTGCCACACTTCACTGACATAATACTTACTCAGTAAAAATAAAGGAGCCTTAGAAAAAGAGGAGTCTGGAGAAATCATAAAGAAATATATATATTTCAGGTAGCTGGTGTTTTCCCTAGTGTCATAATAAGTGAGTTAATGCTAAGGAAATAAACAACTGCAGTCAGTGAAACTGGCTATTCGGCAGTCAGTGAAACCGGCTATTAGGAAAATCAAACTCTTCTTACCACTTGCCATCTAAACGAGTTAACCTATTACTTTTGACTGCAGCTACATTAACAGAAGCATAATTTGTTTGTATTAAGATGTTCCCAAAGCTGTACTTTTGTCTATAAAAATAAAACCATTAGTCAAGTGTGGAATGTTATGTTTTCATCTTTAAACCCCTACCAACAGCTGCCTCACTGTGGCACGTGGGGATACTGAGGGCTTATTTCTAGCAATGATTAGTTTACATGGGGTTTTACTGGCATTTTAGAATCAGGGATAATGTTCTGCACTGAACTCTAAGACGCCTCTGTAACAAAGTGATGTCTAATCCTGTGTGATTTTGTGACACAGGAAAAATGGAAGCAGAACCTCAAATCTCAGAGTCAGAAGAATGTTTGCTAAAGAGGAAAATTCATACCACTAGCACCCCATCTCTTCACATACAAACTTTTACAATGAAATTTCTCCCTCCCTTACCTCTTCATTTCTCTTTGGTCACTTCCACTACCACTCCTTACTCAGTCAACCTTAAGTCTGAAAGATCACCAGTGGTCTCCACATCGCTAAGCAAATGGACACCTTAATGATTCTCTAACTTGGCACATGAAAAGAAGGTTCCACCATGACCAATTCCACTTTTACAACATTATTCGCTCTTGGATTCCATGACACACATTGTACCAACTCTCCTCTCTTGTTCCTTTTGCTACCCTTCCTCAGATTTCTTTCTAGCTTAATCTTTCTCTAATATCAACCATTAAAAGCTGGTAAGGATCAGCCCCAGGCTGTCATACCTTGCACTATCCCTTGAAGATCTCTCCACTCCCATGAGCAAGTCATTCCATTCCCTCGCTCTCTCATACTGTCTCTTCACAGCCAAAACAGCTCATCATGCCCAGGTCCATGCTAAAACAAAAGTGTTTCTTTAAAAAAAACGCAAATCTGAGAGGCTAATCCCCATTTTTCCAACTTAAAACAAATACGTCAAGGGTTACTCCTAAGAGAAAACCCAACAATTCACAGGAATCCAGGCAATGTGTGTCTCTGCAGCCTCACCTCAAATACCACATTCTCTCTTTGCTTCAAACACGTGAACCACCCACTGGGCTCTATGTCCTTCACCTTTACCCCATTTACACCTGCCAGGAGATCTCGTAGGGCCTTTTCACTGATCCACTGTTCTCTCTCACCTCCTGTTAATGTGCTCACCCTCCAAATCTTGGTTCATGTGGCACCACCAAGGCCACTTACCACCACCTGCCAAGGAAGAGAAACACCTTTCATGTAGTGATGCCATGGTGCACCATACTTCTGAATGCTGCAATTTATGTTTCTGAGTAAATCTTCAGTTAACGTGAGCCTCCACACAGAGTAAAAGCTCTGTGTTGGCAGGAGCAAATCCTCTCCAGCCCATGTTCAGAGTTAGTATAGTTGGTGATCAGTAAGATTTCTTGGATGGATTGAGTAGTTCTTTATAAACTGAGGCCTGGGGCCCAGCCCTAGCTCTCCCTTTACTGAGCTTCATGACTTTGAGCATAAAGAGCTGCTGCTCACCCAATGTCTTTTGGCTACCTCATCAGGGGCCTGCTCTCTCCCAGATGGACCTCGGCCCTATATGAATGCTACAAAGACTTCAATGAGTACTGTCTCCCATCATTTCCAGCTAATGACAGGGAAAAAAGGAAAGAATAAGAGAAGGAAAAATTTAGAAGGACCCCAGGCCACACTTAGTTGTATTCTCTGTGCTCACTCATTCTACCACTTTCCAGAGCACTTCTAAAAGAACGACTCCAGAGAGTCGGGGCTATGCCTTAATTTCACAACAAAAAGACCTCTGGATAAAATTGTGCTTAGATTTATAGGAACTTCCTTAGAGGAGGCAGCCTACTCAGCCATGAGTGAGCTACAATCCACTGGATTTTGGCAATGTGGGACTTCATATTACACAAGAGTTAGCAGTGTGTTCAAGCAAAAGCAAGAGTGGTTTAGTTTTACAAGCTGGCATGTATTCATTGTATTTGAAAGGCAGAGTGACAGAGAGAGAGGGAGGGACAAACAGGGAGAGATCTTCCATCTATTGGTTCACTTCTCACATCTCTGCATTACTCAGGAGCCAGACAGTCCATCTGGGAAAACCCATGGGTGACAGGAACCTAAGTACCTGAGTCATCATTACTGCCTTTCTAGAAACATTAGCAAGTATCTGGTCAGAAGCAGAGGAGCCAAGACTCCAACTCTGAAATGAAATGTGGGCCATCCAACGATGGCTTAAACATCTACACCACAACACCCACCCCCAATTTCTATTTTTAATGCAGGATGGCTTAATATTTGATAGAAGTATGAGGTAAATCCCCAGGAAACCCAGCCCCCCTCTTCTGAGAATAGTCAAGGCTCTCAGAAAGAGGTTGAAAAAGGAGCATATATTCAAATTTTATGGTAAACTGTGGATTCCTATTAATTTTTTCTCAAAGAATTTTAACTCATCCCAGTACATGTGAATCTTCAGTTTTTATGGTAAGCATTAGTTTTGTTCTATGATCAATATGTTTCTTTCTTGAAATGCAGTCTTTTACATTGGTATCTCTACTAATACCAAGCTAATTGTTGGATGTAGCAAATGTCCTATTCAGGATTATGTCCAGAGCAAATTAAAGGGTTAATAAATCCAATTACTACAGAAGGTGCCACACAGTGAGCAAAACCAAACCATCTTCTCTTCCGGAAGGCTTGTCCAGTATGTGAAAGGGGGAAAGTTTGCACACAGGAAGCACATCACAGACATCACCGCAAAATTAGAATTAGTCCAGCTGAGCTCTAAATTCACGTTCTTGTCGGTTGGAGTTAGACTTAAATTATTTGCTTCTTGGGGCCGCCATTGTGGCACAGCTGGTTAAGTTAAATTCAAATATCTTTGTAGAGAAAATTTTAAAACAAAAAAATTTTTCTCTATATAATTTTTAATTTAGAATGTTGTTGCCACACAGATAGGATCTGTACAAAAGTGGCCACACTTTCTGCAGCTCACCTAGGGAAATGAAGAGCCTATTATGAAAAACATTGAGTTACTCTGATAACAGTAGAGTTTTCATATTCAACCCAAGAAATATGCATTTTCCTAAGTCTTTGAGGGAACGTTCTAAAGATATTAAGGTTCCCATTATTCAGTGTAGGCTGTGCAAAGCAAAAAATACTGCCTTCTTCCAAAAACTAATCTATGGGCTGACATATTCTCTGTCCTAAAGATCTAATAAATTTCTGCCAATGCAGCACACGGAGAGAAGGTTAAGTAGTTGGTACTGGAGTTGGTTCCAGATGAGCCCCTTGAAATGAGCGCTTCTTATGCATGTTTTATATTTCCAGCTGCAAGGGAATTTTGTGATCACAAAGAGTCTTTCTCTGAGGCACTGGTGGTTACCAAGATGGCTCCATGGAAGATGCTCCTGTTTCTTGGATTTACTGTGTGCCTTGCTGACTCCCTAGCCTGGCTGAAACTCCCACTTTACAAGTTCTTATAACACCTTGAGCCTCCACGTTGCAACACATCAAACAGGTGTGACTATAAACTCAGTGCTATCTAGAATTGGTTAATTCTACATCTACTACTAGGCTATGAGCCCCAGGGCTGAAGGGACTATGAAGGCTTCATTTACCTTCGTGGCTCCCATTAACTAGCCTTGGAAACGTGGAGGTAAATTCTGGAAATAACTAGTGACAACACAATTTAGAATGTTTCTTACTCTTGGTAAGTGACAATAGCTACAGATTCCAGCAAACAATATATGAATAATCCTAGCAAGAGAATCTAGAAATAGCATTCTTTCTCTACATGGACTAAACAAACGGGCCAAACCATATGTACTTTAAAAAATATTTACATCCTTAATAATACATAAAATGTTGGATATGGTTATAAATGAACATGTATTTTTAAATCCTGGGGGGAAAAAATCTCACACTTTGTTTTATTGTGTTTTTTTTTTTTTCATATTTCAAGATTCAGAGCGTACATCTTCAAAAATCTGGGACTTGCCTTTCCCTATCTCACCCATCCTCATTCCCTCGCTGTGTTCCCCCTGATAACATGGGGATAACTTTATTTTGGCTCTTCTCTCATCATAATCTTTTGTCCTCTTACTGTGAGCATTGGCAGGGAAGGGCTGTGCTCATTCATCTTTGAATCTGCACTGCTATCATCTTGCCTACTGCCAACTTTCAGTGCACCTGAGCTCTTTGTGGGAGGAATTAAAGTGCCTGGATTTGGTAGGAATGAGAATATGTAGCATAGACAAGGAAGTTGCCAAAAGAATTGGTGTTTTTTGGCTTGCGGGAGATCCCTCACTAGATTGATTTCCATTTCCATAGTTGGATGTTTCATTTTGGCAGCTGAACACTGATGAACAAGAGTTCATAAAGCCAGCTCCTTCCCGTAGGGGACTCTAGATCCAAACATGTCTGCTGCAGCCAAGCGCTACATGATACCCAAACAGCTGACTTTGATTCTAGCATCTTCATGTTGTTTCTCATCCATCCTTTCTCAGTTGAGCCTACGTTAATAGCAAAGTGCCAACCACTGATTTGCTTGTAAACAAAACAAAACAAAAATTAAGCAATAAAAAGCTAGTATTTGGGACAAAATGGTAAGTATTCTCACCAAAATCCAGATGGAAATGTGAAGAACTCACCTCTAACTTTTTATTTCAATCTTCCAATTTTACCAATTTTCATAAAAGAATGACCACATAAGAAGACCCCATTTCCCATCTTTCCACCTAGAAATTCAGAATAGCCTCTCACAATTTCAACAACACTAATCTTTATAAAAACATCACTATCTCAAGTATTGAAAATATACTGTTGGGGCCCGCACTGTGGCACAGCAGGTTAATGCCCTGGCCTGAAGCGCTGGCATTCATATGGGTGCCGGTTCTAGTCTCAGCTGCTCCTCTTCCGATCCAGCACTCTGCTATGGCCTGGGAAGACAGTAGAGGATGGCCCAAGACCTTGGGCCCATGCACCAACGTGGGAGACCCAGAAGAAGTTCCTGGCTCCTGGCTTCAGATCGACTCAGCTCCAGCCATTGCGACCATCTGGAGAGCAAACCAGCGGATGGAAGACCTCTCTCTCTGTCTTGACCTCTCTCTAACTCTTTCACATAAATAAAATAAATCTTTAAAAAAGAATATACTGTTTAATCTCAAAGAAGATTTTGCAGGGCCCATGTTGTTGTGTAGCAGGTTAAGCCTCTGCCTGTGATATCCATCCAATGCAGGCACCTGTTCAAGTCCCGGCTGCTCCACTTCTGATCCAGCTCCCTGCTATTGCACCTGGGGAAGCAGTGGAAGATTTCCCATGTATTTGGACCTGTGCACCAATGTCAGATACCTAGAAGAAGCTCCTGCTCAAGACCTAGTTTTTCCTCATTCATTGTTTTTGTTCACCTTCTTTAAATCATGTCCAGGATGACCTGTACCCCCTTGCTTCATTCCAGAGACACTGGTAATATGCAATATTTCACCAAAATATGGCATTTTGTCCCATTACCTTCTTGTGCAGGAAAAATTTAGCCACTGTTTATGCAAAAAGATTCCATGATTACAAGTACATGTTTTATGACCCTATACTCTAAAAGCAGAAATACACACTAGGCTGGAAATTTCAAATTTATTTCTTCTTTTGTTCTTGCAAAGACACACAGAATGCTTTATTGCATTTGGGATCCAATATACTTTAATTATATATACTTTAATTATATATAATGAATCTTCCTTAAAATAAAGGAAAAGCTGTCATAGAGGTTTCTCAATAAGTTCCCATTATCTCATATTTTAAGTTTTACATTTATGTTGGATTTGATATCTTCTTTTATGATGATATTATAGTACATTACACTTAACTCACTAAAAGCAATTTTCAAAGTTGAACTCTATTTAAACTCAAGTCCAGATGATTAGGAGAGGTAAGAACAGAGACACACACAGCCCACATAAATTTTTCTTAACTGGGCTCATACATGTTAAACATTTTATTCAGAAACGAAATATATAAATATACATTTATATAAATATAAGTATATATTTAAATATATGTATTTATATATTATGTGTTTATATATTATATATTCATATATAAATACATATAAAATATATAAATATATATAAAATGGTCACTTGCTCTTCCCTACATCTCAACCCTCATTCCTTACACCTTTCTCTATGAATAAACTGATTCCTTTTCAATGTTATATACAAATATCATTGAAAAGTGACTAAGTTTACTTTAAGCGATCATACTCATCTGAAAATTAACCCATCTCTACTCTCTGCATTGTGATGATGAGATTGGGATTCTGAAAACTGTATTTCTCATTTTTAGATGGCTCTCTTTCAGTTGGGGTACTACACTGACCTGGAAGATAGGAAGAGGGAGGAGAAGGCTTGTTACTTCCTGTTAGCATCACTCCAGCCTCTCAAGCATCAGCAGTTAGTCACAGTCTTTAGTAACTTTGATCCACTTCTCCAAAGGCACTAGCGCTTCCTGCAGGATGACTCACAGCCACAGGTCTGGTCGCAAACTCTCCGTGGCCCAGTATCTGATCTCCTGAGAGCCCAAGAGTAGTCAAACAATATCTCCTCTTCAGAGCTTGAGCCAGAGCTCTACATAGGCCCTCTCTAAGCTCCTGTGCTAGTAGCTGCTGCTGTGTTGCACTCACTGCATAGAGGGAATTCCTAGACCCAGGGGCATTCTCTCTAAATTTCTCTAGAGCTATAACTCCTTTCTTCTGAGTCTCTAGCCCTGGGGATATAACTGTTGTGCGTTAGTACCCTGTTTTGACTCTTCAATTCTCTAATACCCCTTATTTAATGTTCCAAATTCTTTCTGCGGACATATTTACTACATTATCTGTCCCTAACAAGATTTTGAATCCATTACTATTTGGTACAGAACACAGTCCCAGGAAACCAGACCTCATGGGTTGGGATACTTATATCCTTGGCTTCAACAATATACTGAGCTTCCCACCAAGGGGTATCAGGAATATTTGTTATGCAGGGTATTGTGGTTAATTGTCACCTGTTTTGATTCAATGAAGTATTACAAAAATTGTGAAACTAAGAGTTTGTTTTTGATGAAATTCTCCCTCTTACTACACAGGGGAATATACAAAAATGAAGTGACAACCTCAGATCGTTAAAGCTTTATCTCAGGCCATTGGAGGGTGAACCAATGGAAAAGGAGGACCTTTCTCTCTGTCTCTCTCACTATCCACTCCGCCTGTAAAAAAAAAAAAAAAACACACACACACACAAGAGAACTCCTATATGACCCTAAAAGAATGTCTTATTTCACTGAAAATCATAATCAAAATTAAATTGTGTGGGTTGAAGAAGTAAACACTGTCAAATTCACAGGTTTTCAAGATTTGATAGTCTGGGTCTTAGAAAAAACAGGGTCCCCAGAGCATATCTACAAGCATAGGCCATCTTGGTTGTTTTTAGTAGTCCTTCAGCTGTTGGTCACAAAACTTCATGGAAAGCAAATTTGTACAACAAAATGAATCTATTATACATTCCAGATAGATGATGTTCTGTTAGAGTGATGCACAGAGATGGGTAGAAAACAAAATGGTGTTAACACAATTGTGCATGCAGAGTTAACTGAGAAGAACTCCTCCTACCAACCCCTCCTACCAACCTGAAGAAGTAGATAGTACATCTATTTCACTTGACTTGAGACAGTAAATGGGAACATTTGTGGGAGGTACTTACAGTTCTTTGAATAGTGGGTGGTTCTACATCAAAGTAGGTTTAATTTACTGTAGTGATATCTACTCAATACCACTGACTCACTACTCCAAAGAGCAGGATTCAGTATCCATGCTCATTACCATAACCTTGGTTAAGCCAGACTAGCTTGTTACCTAATTCAAGTGGAAAATTTTCCAAAATAAACTAATTTTATATTCCTGTACAACTCCATCTTGGTCAGTCTTGGTGGATTCTTAGAATAAAACATTATTCCCTCACCACCTCCAGTCTTCTGATCTTAAGCCTACCTCTTATTTTTCTCATATCTCAATTAGCTAATCAAGGCAGCTTTATAGAACATTTCACTTGGGTTTAACATGCTGATCTTCCCCTCCTGATACAACATGTCATCACTCCCATCTTTCCTTCCATAATCCCAACCTTCTCTTACATAAGCACCTATCTTCCATACTCCATCCCACTTATTGATTATATCCTTATTTCCAGAGTTGATAAATAACACATAACAGCCAGAGTTAAGAGTCATTATATTTGTTCTACAGGTGAGTAAACTGAAGTTCCTGGAAGACTATATATTAAGCCAAATGGCAGACAATAGGTAAGTAGCAGGCCAGGAATCATAACTCCTAGTAATCAAAATTCATAACCCAAAGCTCTTTCCAGTGCACCATAACATAGCTCCCACTTCCTGCTAGATAAGCACTTTCATGCTTATGTCTTCTGCAGTTTGCCTTGGAGTAGAACATAATCCCTCTTGTCCTGGAACCTAAAGAGCACAAGAACAGTGGTTGTAGATATGCCAAGGAAGAGGAAGGGATGAGCAGATTTGATTGTGCAGGGCTGCAAAGCTCATACAAGGTTTTAAGCATGAGAATAACATGTCTGGATTTGTTTGTGAGATAACTCTGAAGGAAGATAAACTGGTCAAATAAGAAAGAATACTATTGTAAGAAAGCAATCTAACATGGACTGAATTTGGAATGGTGTTAGCACCTCAGAAAAATGTCCCTATATTCAAGAGTTAATTTGTAATATAATCAACTGAAGTTAATAACTGATTCAAGGGAGCAGGAGTAAAGGAGAGAGTGAGGTTAAGGAAAACTCCAAGGTTTCTGATTATGGATTCTGTGTAACACAACAGAACAAAAAGAAATTGAGCAAAATGGTACTGGTGAGAAATAAACAATTTCTGTTGCAGACAAATTAAGTTTGAAGTATCTGTTCTCATGTAATTATAAAAGTTTTTTTTAGTTTCTCCAGGGAAAAAAGAATATCTTATCCAACTTTGTACAAGCATGCTTTTATCTGTCATTAAAAACATTGCTGGGGTGGAATGCACTCAAGTTTATTGAATTAGTAACAGTAATCTGAATGTGTCTCCTAAAATTCTACGTTGTGGCTTCTGGTCTTCATTCAATTACTGACAGTTATTTAACCTTGGTAGTAGCTCTACAGCTTTACATTTCATGATGCCAAGTGTTCCATGTACCTTGAAGTTTTGTTTCAAAGATCAAATGAAATAATGGTAGGAAAATTCTATAAAATAAAAAAGCACTTTACAACCTAAATTGTTGGTCTCTGACATTTGACATCATGCTTGCAGGCAGTAAGTCTATTAAATGGAATAGAATTACTTAGAAGAGATAAAGTTCATGTTAAAGAGAAAGATATAAAAGCAAAAGTCTAAGGCATGTATCCTGACCAAAAAAGAAAGTGCACTTTATAGAGAGAATATTCTAGAAACCTGAATCTCCAAAAACATCTCTGAAGAGTGAACATTCACTGCTAGTGATCACATAGCTACTGAAGGGCATTAAATAATTTTGTGCTTGAGTTAAAATTAAGATTCTCCTTGTGCTTGAGTTAAAATTAAAATTCTCCAAGATTAAACCTAAGAAATTAAAAGTAGAATAAAAACCGTGTAATTTTTTTTAGAAGAAAGGTTCAAATCAAGCAACATGAACAGGGATAAAAACAGAAACAGCATTGAGACAGATATTTGCTACAACAATACTCTGTTAATACCACATGGGAAGTGAAACCCTCTCCAAGATGCTGAAAAAGTCAGCTCACATCTGTTCTATATTTATTAAACACTACACCACCTAAATCCCTTAAATCAAAGTAGTAAACAAATGAACAAATAAAGCCAAGATCTAATTATCTGTTTCTTTTTGTTATCACTGGCTGTGGATGGGTGTTACTTTGTTGGCACAACATCTATTATTCTGGTTACTGATATCTGATTTTCCTTGGCAGAATTTCCTCCCCCCACCCAGTCATTGTTTGAAGGGGAGGGCAGAAAAATCCAATACTGGCTATTAGGGATGACCATGTGAATCAGGTCTTGCAAACAAGAGCATCTATCCCTGCTAATAATTCCAGTAATGCCTCGCAGTAGACATCTGACCAAAGCTAGGAAATTACAGTCTCATGAAGACAGCACTCATGCTTGATCCATTGCAAAAATGAGGATGCTTTTATGGATGGTATTCTAAAACTTTGGATTTAGGCCTGGGACTTTCTTGTGACCATGTTACCACCAAATATTACTTGAAAATTAGGTAAACATGTGGGAAAACAGGGCTAAGAGACACAGGGAGAATGGCCTTTTACTCCTAGTTCCTGTTGCAGTAAAGTCTAGAACTCTGTCCTTTAACCTGCATCACGTGGTACTATGAGCTGTCCTGCTACCCAGCTAAGAGCAAAATAGACAGGCTTTAAAAGCCAAATTGACGCCACCCTATTCAAAGTCTACAGCTCTATTCCATGATTTGCAAACGTCAAAGACTTATATTCTCTGGGCTTCCACCTCAATACCCTTATACAATGTTCAGATTTACCCCCTTTTCAACTCAGATTTCATATTGGAAGGGTAAATATAAATTGAAAAGAAACATTTTAATTCTCCCTGTTGAATATAAGGGAAAAGACTTTTCACCTCTTTCATACTTACTTTAGAGGACTTGTTATTTAAAGTTCTTTGACTCTTTGAGATGCAAATGAATCCTTTTGAACATTATACATCTTTTCTTTTCGTTAACATACAAAAAAGGGGGACAATAGGACATTCCAATACACATACAGGACACTATATGCCCTCTCAAATCAGGACAATCAACACTGTTTTTGTCAGCTTTATGGCCCAAGAATACTTTCTCAAGGATCTGGAAACCACCTCCGAAAAGCAGTCATCAAAAAAGATAATATCCCTAGCCTCAAGTTTCTGCGTGCATGTAGAAATCTAAAGAGCAGGGGCCTGATTCCAAAGCTACCTCCTATAATAAAGATCTGAGAAGCTCACTTTTCCTTTAGTTAGTCAATGACCAACACAGTCAACTCTGTTACCAAGTGAATTTAGGGTGAACTATAAGTGACAAATGGTACTATCAAGTGCTCTTACTTGAGGACAAATTAGTGTTTCTTTGGAGAACATGTGTGTAATGAATCGTACTTGGCTTCACCTCATGAAAGGAAGAGATTTCTTTCTGTCTTTATAATCTGTAAACATATCACCTGTGATAAGTATCGCATTCTGGTTTAATCCTTAGTCAGCAACTTCATTTTTCAAAAATCAAATAGTGTATTAAGAAACCTAATAGTTTTTCACCAAAAAAAAAAATCCACCAGACCAGGAATTAAATCATACAGTAACTTAAGATTGTCATAGAGAGTGTTCATACCACATGGTATAAGTTTCCATCATTTTATAAGCTAACTTCTCTTCTCCTTTCTTATCTTTCCCATTCATATTTCTCTTTTTTCCACTTCCACAATCATTTCCATTTTAGAACTAAAATAGATTTGTGTTTTCATTCTTGATTTAGTAAACACCTTTTCTTGGTGGGCCACACATTATCACAAGGAACTTAGCAAATGTTTCTTCTAAACAGGTAGGAGTACAGAGTCCTCACTAACAGAATGCTCATGAACACTATCGTTTAGACCCTATGACACTATCATGCATGTGTATTACTTTCCTGTCTAGATAAGGAGAACTTTGAAAACCCTAAGGTTCAGTGCAAATGGGACCATTCTGATGGTAAAGTAGGCCTGGATCTATAAAGTGGCTCTAATGTGAATAAAAAGCCCAACGTATAATAGGTGCTTGGTGTGCATGAAGCTTCTAATTCCATCTCTTTGTTTTTAGCATTCACTGAACTGTCTGGCATGATGGAGTTGTAATAACTCCTGATGTAAAAATCATCACTCTCCAGGAGTCATAGCAAATTCCTCTATTCTAGGTGCCAATCAAGCCCTTCTTCAATCTCTGACTCTGATTGGCCCCTGCACCATATCCCAGCCTTTTACATCCCAATGAGTCCTCTTTTCTTGGCATGGATTATGCTGCAAGGCTTTTTTCAATTTAATGCATTTCTGACCTTTTTCAAAAAATAGTGATTCATATATCCGAATAAAGACATAAAAACAAAGACTATGAAATTTAAGGACAAAAGCTAGAAGCAGTAACTGAAAGAACAATTTCATAGTGGATAATATCTTGCCTTTATAATTACTTTTTAAAAACTAATAAATATATCATCAAGTATCACTGACATAGCCCAACTGCCAGGAGGGGTTATCATAAGGAGATTAATGCCTGTCTCCTGAGAGGTAGCCATTCTCTGATTTTGTTCTAAGGCATTGAATATACCACATTTAGTTTTACTCTAAGTTTAAAATCCTCAGCTTATAATCATTATATTAATGTAATGAAAACAGTAAATGTAACATTAAGAGGCACAGCTAAAAGACTGAGTGACTAAAATGACAGTAAAAACATGAAACTAGTATCACCTGTGTTGGTTCAGTGTACTACAATAAGTTTTCTTCCACTTCCATGTAAAGGCACTGTCCCTGATGTACACCCTAAATGAGATTTGCTATCCTAAAATAAGAACTTTGAAGGCATACAACTACTTTTGAATGAATATACTTGAATCAATATAAAACATATCAACATATCTTGAAATAATAAAAACCATATTGAAATCGTTGTGAAAAATATGTCTATAGTTATAAAATTAGCTCACTTAACTAAATGTTTTGATACAGCAATATCAGGATAACAGCATTGTATAAATTTGTAAAAGCTTCATCTGCAACAGGAAATCAACTAATAATTCCAGGGCTGGCATTGTGGCATACAGAGTAAAGATACTGCCTGCAATGCCAGCATCCCATATATGCATCAGTTCTTATCCTGGTTGTTCTACTTCTGATTCAGCTCCTTGCTGATGGCCTGGAGAAAGTAGCAAAAGATGGTCCAAGTTTTTTGGCTCCTGCAACCCACATGGGAAATCTGCATGGAATTCCAGGATCCTGGGCCCAGCACTGCCTAATAAGGCCTTCTGGGGAGTGAACCAGCAGATGGAAGATTCTCTCTCTCGCCTTTTCTCTTTTACTTATTTAGAAATTCTGCCAATCCCTGAATCTTCATTCCCCCAAACTGTATAAACAATCAGTTCATCCACCTGTTCCAAGAGACAGTATAAAATAACTGCCAAAAATAAAAAAAAAAAACCTGCATTTCCTTGTTGTAGCTAAGACATCCATGTGACATAATGTAGACTAATGAATGTAAGGGTATATTTGCTGAAGGTTTCTGTGAAAACGTGTCTGGTGTGATGTTGGGAAGCCCTTGTCATTGCTGTCTCCCTTGGGCTTCAGAGGCTGACCTGAGCTGCAGGGAAGCTGCTACCTTGTAAGTCAATGCATAGACACAGGAGAAACCAATCATAGCAGGCAGCTGGCCTTTCCGTTTCCTTATCTTTCCTTTATGTTTGGAGCCTACCAGATTCTCTGTTCCAGACCCTTTGCAGAATATAATGCATTATTGTGAGCTATAGTCATCCCCACCATGTTTTTGGTACCCATTATCTAACCTCCCTCCCATTTCTAGTAATCACTATTTTCATAAATATGTTTAAGAAATTTAACTATTTTAGTGAAGCATCAACAGCCTAAAACCCACTTTCTGTTGCAATCTGGGTAATCTAAGCCTGAAAACCAAATTCCCAAGACATTCCTCATGCATCATGCTAACCGCTGCCTACTGAGATTCACTGACTGAATGTCTCCAAAGGAACCCAGGCAGCCCTTCACAGTCTTGAAAACCAACAGCAGCAACCAGCCCTGTCTTCCACACTTGTTCTGGGATAGCAATATGCCCACACTCTCCTTCTGTTACCACCATTACTTACCCCAAATCCTTCCTGAGTGGAGATCAAGGTGGTGATGAACAAGACAATGCACCAAAAGTTGAGCTGTGAGCATGAGCATGTGTATGCTATACATCTGAGAATCTGAGTGAGCAGCAGTTTTCCCTGAAAATCACTTGGCAAAGGACAAAGACATCATCTGTGTATAATAGAGACGGGGATGGATGTGACTGAATTACAATATAGTCCTCAGAAACAAATCAACTCTGCTCTTCCAGAATTTCTCATCTCCTCTTGAAAAGTCCATACTTTCAATCACATGAGTAGTAAACCCCAATCACTCAATTCTGAATGGGGGGGGGGGGGGATAAAAAGTGTAAGCAAGATGTGGCTGCAATTTCAGCTGTCAAAATCTTAGCAAAAGGACTGTGACACAATGTGTGTGTGTGTGTTTGCGTGTATTTGTGTGTGTGTGTGTTGTGTAAATTCCATGGCTCCTGGAAGTCCAAAGCTCTCCTCAAAATGTGTTTGAATATCCAGGGATATGCCCACATTCTTGTGGCCTTCTCTGCCTCTTAGACATCCTCTTTTTGACTTCAGATTTCTCACTCCAAGTTCCCATTGTTCATCATATTGACTCAGACATAAAATTCAGTTCTTTCATTAATTTTTCATCAACATCCTACCACATTCTCAACTCACATGAAACATGAGTCACTTCAGACGGTGGCTCTCACATCACTCACTACAACACCAATAAAGTGGCCTATTGCTCCTCTCCAAAAACTTTTGGGCAACTCATTACTCAGGATGCCCCAAATCCGTTCTTCTACCTAACCCCTCTCATTTCTTCTCAGCCTTCTCTCTAGAGCATCAAGTTCTCTGCATACAGAGGCACCATACCTTTTCTCTGAGGTCCTTGGTTCCCCCTCTTTACACCAAACACTTGGTTTTCCCTCTACTTCCTTCCACAAATGAAACCCCAGTGTTTGGTGTTATACAATAGCATGCCACCTATACTCTCACCAACAACGCTTTAGTGAGAAGGGAAGGAGTCCCCTCATTACCCATGACAATTCCCACCTGGATTTGCCACCTTGCCTCCCCCCCTAATTCAAAGATGGGCTCAGCACAGCAGAAACACAGCAAGTCCCCAGTTGCACTATTGCCTATTACACAACAACCAGATCTGATCTCATCCTCATCATTTTGGGATGAAACACAACCTCAAAATCACATATATCAGTGGCAAGAACTGTTTCCCATTCAAACAGCAACCATCACCATTTGTAGTAAATAGCCACATACCACCATAATTGGCTTGTTTTCTTCAGTGAGAGACAATAGGGATGTGTAGAAACAGTCCACACATGCACAAAGGAGAGATTTCCTGCAGCCCACACAAATGAAAGGAAAGATATGCCCAAAGCAATGAAATCCAGCAATTTTGCCACTCAAATATCTAAACCTGAGACAAGTTTTGGAATCAAACAGGTTTCAGTTCAATTCCCAATTATTAAAAAAAAAGATTCCTAATTATTAATTTGCTATTCAAGTATCTTAAATGCCTTAATTCTTCTTTCTAAGGTATACAATGAGGTTAACAATTCTCATCTCACAGGCACAAATATCAGTTAATATATTTAGTAAGAGTACAGTAAATGGCAGTTTTTACAAGACAAGTTGCATAAAAAATGACTCAGTGCATAAGTTCAACCTTTTGTACAACCCTGCTATCACCCACTTATAAGCAAAGCAGTTTTAAATCCAATATCCTAGAGTCTATTAGTTGACTACTCTAAATCTTTCTTCTTTGCTTTCTTCTCTGAAACACTTCTAAAACATAACAGGCTCAACATTTATATTCTCAGTCTGATAACGTGTAACCAACGACATTGCTTTCTTTTCTATTTTGCTCAGCTTCTGCTCCCTTTTGGACTCTTCACCAATGCCATACAGCCAACCAGCTGAGATTTGGATCTATATCAAATTCCAGAGTCCAGTCGTAAAGGGCTGACTAAAATTCGAGTTTCTCTGGACGTTTTAAACCGAAGTATTTAATTAAGGAAACCGATAGGATGGATAATGAAGGATAACATAGCTAGGCAAGTAATAATGGTTAGAGCAGCCCTACAGGATACAAGGTTGAGCTAGAAGTTCTCATAGAACCAAATCTGTTTTCCAAAGAGAACGTCATCTCTGGGAATTTTCATCAACATGAAACGTAGGAGTAGAGTTTCTAACTCAGAGCTAAGGAAAATAGTAATACTGAACTTCAAGAAAAGGGCCCAAACCAGCCTCCATATCTGAGTATTGGGTTTGGCCCAAGGAGGTTTCCATTTGTAGTGAATTACAACCTAGCTTGATGTGCAAGCCCATTGTATCCTCACCCAATCACAGCAGCCAAGACCTCAGCTAATTCCAGGCTGATGTTTACCAAGTTATGCTCAAATAAGGCAAATACAAAATTTCACCAAAGAGGTAAACTCTATATGACATGTCCTATCTTTCTGGTTACAAAAGCAACGCCCCACATTGTATAGGGGAAGGTGGCATTCAAAATGCTGTTTTGCCTAAAATGCTGTAGGATTCTAGAATCTTTTTCAAGTTCATGTAAACCTCATTAGACAGAAATAGTCTCAGTTTGTTACAGTAGGAATCTAGCAAATATATGCTGAGAGATAAACTGAATCCATCGTCACTGCCACTGTTATGTGACAGGATAGCTCTTCACCTGAGAATAAAAACGACTCTTCTGTAATTCTAAGATGGGACTTTTCAATTTTTAATTATAGAACCTAGGATCCTTCATATCAGCCTCTATGGTTCTGTGTCTAAAGTTGGGTGAAATAAACTTTATGATTCATCTGTAATTTGGATACATACTTGTTGCTGGGAAACAATCCCACATTTCTGAACAGAATTATTAGAAGGATTCAAAGGGAAAAGATAAAAGAAACCCATGCAACCATTGCTAGCCTTCCATAAAGGCAGTGCATTGATTTATACTGTGACAACCTCTATTGCCTACAGCTCCCACCCAACAAGACCTAGCCTCCAGTTCCTCAAACTTAATAAACCTTCTTGAGGTTCCATTTGGAGCACACATGTTATGACTGAGTGTGGTATTTTGCTACTGTTGTAAAGCTGGTGCTCTAATGAGATAATATGTTTGTTTATTAAAATAAACAAACCATAAAAATGATGGCATGCAGATTTCTCTACTCAAAGTGTCAGCTTTAACTGAGAAATAAACTGAATGATCCATCTGCCTCCATCGTCTATTTCACTGATATTCAAGAACAGTCAGCATTGCTTCTACTAATTATTCACTAACAAAATTCCATATAGGGATTGATTACCCTTGTAATACAATTTTGCCAACATTTAACATACCATGGCTCTTCCAATACACCCTAATCTAATGACTACAAAGAATCTTTTCTACTTAGCAAAATTTGCTTTATCATGCCAATACTAATAAGATTTTTCTCTTTATTAGAGTCCTGCAGGCAATGATGGAAGTAATATATCATGTAACCAGGGAAAAATAATCTAATCTATGTTCCAAGTGGCGATTCCCACTATGAATCTGACATAAAACTTGCATTCCTGACACTGCCTTGCCTTTCAATAAGACCATGTCATTGAGAAGACATACCTGGGGTAGGCATTTAGCATAGCAATGAAGATTCCGACTGAAACAACACATGACAAATCAGAAAGCCTGGTCCAAATTCCACCTACTGTGTTTCTCATTCCAGCTTCCTGAAGGTGATGGCTCAAGTGGTTGTGTCCCTGTCACATATGTGGGAGACCTGGATTGAGTTCCTGGCTCCTGGCTTTGGTCTAATCTGGACCCTAATCTAGATCCAAAGGGAGCTCTGTTGGTATACCTATGTCTCTCCAGTCTTTCTAGCTCTCAAACAAGTAGAAAAGAAGAAATGCCTGTTTACTACTAAATAAATACACAGAAACTGGAAGCAGACAGTTTTGCAGCACAGGTGAGGCTGTCCAGTTGGGTTGGGTGACTGTGAATCCCTCAGGCTTTAGCAGGTTGCATGTTTTGTGCACTCAGGCTGCAAGCCATGGCTGGGAGCTTGCTTCCAGACCTGCTAGCAACTTTCCCCACTATACCTTTCTGTTCCATATGTGTGAGCCTGTGGTTTTAACCACAGCTTCAAGCTAGCTACAATCTTCCTCCCAGAACTATCAGGGGAGGGGAGCTGAGCCCACTAAGGGGAATTGGGCTGTCTCGAAGGGACCCCCACTATCTCTATGGGCCCCAAGCCAATGAGCATACATTATGTGAAACTCCTGTCCAACAAGCACCCCATAGGAAGATCCCATTAAAAAAAGAAGAAGAAAATACCATTAAAAAAAAAAAAGCAAGATCTTAAAAACACCATGTTCCTGAAAGCCAGCATCCTGTTTTGAGTTTGGACACTGGGGGCTGGGCTACTCTCAGACCAGATGCTTCTTCAGTTGCTTTGCAACACAGATGATAAAAGTACCTGCTCCTTTGCAACTTGTTTCCCAGCTTTGTATTTCTACACTAAGCTGAGGAGAAGAACACAGGAAACTCCATCCAGTATCCACCCTCTCCTCTGCGACCAGTAACAACAGGTAGACCCAAAATGCTTCGCGTAAAAATATCACTTGCTCTATTTTTCTCAATTTACTGCAGACCAGTAAAAGCTTTGTAAAGCTATTGCCAGCTCAGCACCCTGTTTTCAAGAGCTGGGGCACCAAGATATCAGCCGCTTGGAGGTTTTCAGTTTCTATCACAGGGTCACGTTGCAGACAGCAAACACCAATAGCATAACTGCAGCAGTCCTTAGAAGGATTCTGCTCATGATTCATTTTACCGGTGGCTTTCAAACTTCTATGCAAAATGCCTGAATTTAATCCCATCTCCAGATCTTACTTTTTTTTTTTATACAGAAGATCAATTTAGTATAAAGATTTCAACAGTTTGCACCCACATAGAAACACAAAGTGAAACATACTGTTTGAGTACTAGTTACAGCATTAAATCACAATGTACAGCACATTAAGGACAGAGATCCCACATGAGGAGCAAGTGCACAGTGGCTCCTGTTGTTGACCCAACAAATTGACACTCTAGTTTAAGGCACCAGTAACCACCCTAGGCTGTCGTCATGAGTTGCCAAGGCTATGGAAGCCTTCCAAGTTTGCCGACTCTGATCATATTTAGACAAGGTCATAAAAGACAGAGTGAGGATAGTAACCAATGATCCTAAGAGTGGCATTTACCAGGTTTGAACAATTATACAGCATTAAGTGGGGAAGAGGACCATCAGTACACACAGGTTGGGAGTAGAGCCATTGGTGGTAGAGTAGAGGTTATGATTACAAAGGAATGAGGCCCAAGTGTGCTAGACAGGGTCTAGAACAAAGGACAGAGTCATTATTAGAGGAGCTAAGAAAGGTGCTGTCTAAGCTACAATTAAGTTTTCTGATTGAGAGGCAAATAGAACCTGATAGAAGGGGCTTGATAATAATCTGGTGGGCTTTAGGCCTTGTAAGTGAAGAGGCCCAGACCTATCTATCTCTTCACATGGGGTATATCCTAAGGGAGGTGTGAACCTCCTAGGGGAAGGCACTCTGTTGACTTTCATCACTTGGCTGGCCTGGGAGGAGAGCTGGCCAGGTAAAGGCAGGTGGCATCTCTAACAAGAAATTTACAGTTCTGCCTGCAATGTTGCTGACCCTACTTGACCATACCCTCAGCTGCAGTGGTCACTTTGGAAGTTGGGCTGAGTGAAGGGCTTTTCAGCTTAGAGCCAATAAGATCTGTGGCTCTGACCTGGGCATCCTTCGACTCCAGGGCAGGTCCATTTCCAGTGATCCAACTCTTGGCAGAGCTGCCAGGGCTCTTCACAAGCTGACTTCCGCTGAAGCCCAGGCTTACCACATTGAAAGCCACTGCAGTGGACTGTCCTGTTGGGTCTCCTTGAGGGCAGATCACTGTACAGATCAGCCATTAATAGGCCTGCCACCTATTGCTTCTGATGCCTAGCTTTCCTTTCCTCCTGGTTTGTGTCAAAAAAAAAAAGAAGAAGTGGAAGATGGCCCAAGGGCTTAGGACCCTGTACCCATGTGGTAGACCCAGAAGAAGCTCCTGGCTCCTGGCTTCAAATTGGCCCAGTTCCAGCCGTTGCGGAAATTTGGGGAGTGAGCCAGCAGATAGAAGACCTTTCTCTTTGTCTCTCTTTGTAACTCTACCTCTCAAATAAACAAATTTTAAAAATCTTTTTAAAGAATAATGTAAGGGTTTAAAAACGTGACCATCATCATAAGCCCCAGCATCCGAGGCAGGATATATTAAGCTGAAGCCTGTGGTACCAGCATACCATTCGAACACTGCTGGGGACCCTAATATCCATGAGGGAGATGAGAGCACCTGACCATTGCAGCATCTGGGGAGTCAACCAGCAGACAGAAGATCTCTCTCTCTCTCTCCCTCTCCCTCTCTCCCCTCCCTCCCTCTCTCCCCCTTTCTCCCTCCATCCATATAACTCTGACTTTCAAATAAATAAATAAATCTTTTTTAAAAAGTGAAAATTTGACTTCAAATAAGGCCATCATGTGAAGAAGTATCCTTCACCCTGACTTTAAGGTCTTACGGAATCTAAGACTGCTCTGAAATGAACCACAATGTGTTTCCAGCTTGCGTAATGCCCCAACTACCGTCCTGGAAGATCTATAACTTTTCAAATTATTTTAATTATATACTCAAAAAATATTTGTTTTTCAAAAGAATTTAAGAAAAAAATCTTCTGTTTTAGTTCTAAGTTACTAATATGAGTAGTTTGGAAAAATTCACTTTATGACTCTATATCAGTATTCCTAAACATCAAATTTGAATAAAAGAGTTTCTGTTTAATGTTCTTTCGAAAGAATGAGAAGCAAAGGTATGTACTCACGAGCTGCTATTAGTTTTCTATTTCTCATGTCTTCAAGGCAGTTTGTGAAATTTAGCTTTAAGTCTCTTCAGAGTACTTTTGGACATGCTCAGTCTGATCTGTGTCTTTAACAGGCCCTATTGTAATATTTTACAAATAGATCCCTCTGTAGATATTTAAACATTCTGTAGGACTTTCTAAAAAACATTTTCTATTTATTCCCAAAAGCTATGAAGAATTTTAAGTTGAGCATAATTATGAATAACAAAAACTGTACTTCTATCCAGCAACATGTGAATGAGATTTGAAGTGAGCAGGCAAATGCTCAAATGTCAAATGGTACACATAACTTCTAAGCAGATTAAAATATAGCAATAGGTATTATCTGTAATCATAGCAACGCTTATGTGGAAATATGCAATCCTTGGAAGCTAGCTACTATGGAGCTACCTCCTAATACCATCATTTTTTTTAATCTAGGAGAAGAAATATAAATGGGTGCTTTTATCCATTTCTACCTCACTTTAAAGAAAATAACAAAACAGATGTGGAACCCACCAAACACAGACTATCACATGTCATGTGTATTCACTTGCAGCATTACTTATGCCTCCTTGAAGTTCTGCACATACATGAAGCCAAATACTTAAATTGCACTTTAAGGATTTTGAATGCACCATTAAAACTGTGTCATCTTCAGGCCAATGGAAGCTCAAGCCAAAACACATTTCTTCAACTTTAAAACTTTCTCTGTAAATCATGATTTTCCCACAAACCATAGCCCTGACTCACTTCTTTCTGCACAAGAATGATCAACAATTAGGAGAGCCAGATTAGCTAATGAAAAGACAGCATCCAGTTACATGTGAATTGCAAATTAACAGTCAATTTTTTTCTAGCTTAAGTATGTTCCACAAATTGTATGGGATACAATTATACTAAAAAATCTCACACAGGGGTTGGTGCTGTGGCAAAGTTGGTTAAGCTGCTGCTCAGAACCCTTACATCCTGTATTGGTGTGTGGGTTCCAGTCCCATCTCCTCTGTCTTTGATTCAGCTCCCAGCTAACACCCTTGGAAAGCAGTAGGTGATGGCCCAAGTACTGCCATCCAGGTAGAAGGCCAGGATGGAGTCCCTAGCTCCTGGTTTCTATATGGCCCAGTCCTGACTTTTGCAGACATTTGGGAAGCGAACCAGCAGATGAAAGACCTCTCCCCTCCCCTCTTCCTCTCTTCCCCTCTTCCCCTCCCTCTCTCTCTCTCTGCCCATAACTCTTTCCTTCCTTGTCACTCTCTCTTTCAATTAAATATTTTAAAAATCACATGCAATTTATATGAAATTCATATTTAACTGGAATCTTTTATTTTATCGGGAAACCCTAATAATAATGTGCTAGGACATGATTATACATTTTTTAAAAGATTTATTTATTAAATAAAAGATAAAAAACACAAAAAGAAAAAAAAGATTTATTTGAAAGTCAGAGTTACACAGAAAGAGGAAGGGCAGAGAGAGAGAGAGAGAGAGGTCTCCCATCCTATGGTTCACTCCCCAATTGGCTGCAACGGCCAGAGCTGTACTAATCCGAAGCCAGGAGCCAGGAGCTTCTTCTGGGTCTCCCATGTGGGCACAGGGGCCCAAGGACTTGGGCCATATTCTACTGCTTTCCTAGGCCATAGCAGAGAGCTGGATTGGAAGTGGAGCAGCCAGGTCTCAAACCGGAGCCCATATGGGATGCCAGCACTGCCGGCCAGGGCGTTAGCCCACTGTGCCACAGCAGCAGCCCCCATGATTATATATTAAAGCATCAGCGGATCAATGCCCTGGCATCTCACAAGAGAAAAAGCCAAAACTGAGACAGATAAACCTAAAACATTTAGGTCAGAAACAGAAATATATTCTTAAATGCATGCATAACCAGGAGAATATAGGTAATATAAAGGGGGGGGGGAGACATGTTTCCTTGTTGACCTTTTGAACATTACACAGATTATAGCCCATTCTTATAGCAAAGGAGGGGAATTCACATTTTTCATATGCATCTCATCATCCAGAGCCTGGTTGAAAAAGTCAGCTCTGCACAATGCCTTCCCCAGCCATTCAGACATTAATATAATGCTCATAATCTTGAATACATTCAATAAAAAACACAAAAGGAACAAAGAAGACTAAACAAACTGGGCAGATCTATTGTTTCACTTAACAATAGATTTTAGTTTTGCCACAAGGAGGTTTTAAATTTCGTTAGTATTAAAAACAATATTTTGGCCGGCGCCGTGGCTCAATAGGCTAATCCTCCGCCTTGCGGCGCCGGCACACCGGGTTCTAGTCCCGGTCAGGGCACCGATCCTGTCCCAGTTGCCCCTCTTCCAGGCCAGCTCTCTGCTGTGGCCCGGGAGTGCAGTGGAGGATGGCCCAAGTGCTTGGGCCCTGCACCCCATGGGAGACCAGGAGAAGCACCTGGCTCCTGCCATCGGATCAGCACGGTATGCCGGCAGCAGCACGCCTACCACGGCGGCCATTAGAGGGTGAACCAACGGCAAAAAGGAAGACCTTTCTCTCTGTCTCTCTTTCACTGTCCACTCTGCCTGTCAAAAAAAAAAAAAAATTTTGCCTGCAAAGGCCCCAAAATTTTCCTCCTATTTCCCATCTTACTCAAGACCCCTTTGGGCATATTTTATGAGTCACAGAAGGTCTTAATTGTTGCTTTTCAATATTACAACTCTGAAACCCCAGGTGGCATTTTGCTGCATGGATTTTATACATGGAGGGTTGTTGGATATTTACAAAAAATAATATTGAAGCACAAAGACAACTAAAGTTCCTGGGATGATTTTCCTCTTCTGATCTCTACTTCTGTAGAGATGAACAGAAGTAGAGATGAACAGGTTTTATGGAAGGAGAGAGCCAAGTTCCTGCTCCTGTTAACTTTTTTTTTTTTTTTTTTTGACAGGCAGAGTGGATAGTGAGAGAGAGAGAGAGACAGAGAGAAAGGTCTTCCTTTTTGCTGTTGGTTCACCCTCAAATGGCCACTGCAGCCAGCGCATCTCGCTGATCCGAAGCCAGGAGCCAGGTGCTTCCCCTGGTCTCCCATGCGGGTGCAGGGCCCAAGGATTTGGGCCATCCTCCACTGCCTTCCTGGGCCATAGCAGAGAGCTGGCTTGGAAGAGGGGCAACCGGGATAGAATCTGGCGCCCCAACCGGGACTAGAACCCGGTGTGCCGGCGCCGCAAGGCGGAGGATTAGCCTGTTAAGCCACGGCACCGGCCTCCTATTAACTTTATTACACTTTATCTTTCACCTAGAACAGCACAGTGTACAAGCTACCTTTTATTCTCCTTTCTCTCTCTCATTTATATCTCAATGTTGAGGAACATTAATTGTAAGGTAGGATGAAAATTACAAAATGAAAGCTGAGGCAAATGTCTTTGAGTTTCCTGCTCCCTTCCTTGCATTATACACTGCAGTACTTTGGTCTTAATCAACTTTTACTGTATCAATAGTATGCTAAGGCTGCTAGGAAAAAAAACTTCTAATTTGGAAGGATGGAGGAACTGTCTGTGAAAATAGAACAAAATAGTTCTGGGAAGTCATTGAAATTGCGTGCTGGGGATTCTGGAAATTATTTATAAAAAAAATCTGAATTTTATGCAAAAGATTTTCAAGATGACTTGAGAAAGGGATTATGAGAATTAAATGTGCTAAGGCACATGACATACTATACATAGGACCTGGCATCTGGGAAGCACTTAATCGATACAAGATGTTATTAAGGTCTAGCTCTGTTCCTCTTTGGAACCATGCAGGAAGGCCTGACATACAGACTCTTCAGGAGAGAACTTAACTTCCACAGCACATTTTCAGGGAAGGGCATCTTGTCCTGTCTCACAAGATCCATAGTAACGTGGAAGAATAAAACCACAGTGGCCTGGCCAACACTGTGCAACAGAAAGGAACTTGCATGGGAGGAGGATTTCATCATTCCTGTCTGGACACCTCGAGACAGCCCCACTCAAAAGGCCACTGCATCACAGGTGTCATCCATAATCCTGATCTTCTCCAAAACAGTTTTGACTTATAGGCTCTCTGAGCGAGTCACCTGAGCAAAGTGGGGCCTCTCTAAAGCATGCCAGGTTTGTAAGCAGCAGGAGCCACAAATCAGCCATTTGAGCTTCTGCCCTCACCCCCTTTCCTCTTGAAAGCCTTAGGAAAATGTTAGTGACCTTCAAGATAAATTCTCAATATGAGGAAAGAAAAGTATTTTAAAAATTAACAGAGACTAAGAGGACTGTCAGACAATTTCAAAAGTTCTTAACAAATTTGTTCCTGGACTCACTTAAGGAGAGGAGAGTAAAAATGGGTAGAGAGACTAGCTAAAAGAAAGGCAGAAAATTATTCACAGCTAATAAAAAAACAAATTTCCAAATTCAGCAAGCCCAGAAAATATCAAACAGAATCAATATATGGAAAACCATATCTATAAAAATCATATACAAACTATTTTTTAAGATTTATTTTATTTATTTAAAAGAGTTTCAGAAAGAAGGAGAGACAGGGAGAAAGGTCTTCCATCCTCTGGTTTACTCCCCAAATGGCCACAAAGGCCAAAGCTGAGCTAAACCAAGGCCAGGTGACATGAGCTTCTTCTGGGTCTCCCATGTGGGTGCAGGGGCCCAGGCACTTGGGCCATCCTCTGCTGCTTTCCCAGGTGCATTAGCAGGGAGCCAAATCAGAAGTGGAGCAGCTGGGACTCCAACCAGTGCCCATGTGAGATGCCAGCATTGCAGGCAGGGGCTTTAACTTGCTGTGCACCTGCCCCATATACAAACTATTGATAAGCAAAACAAATTGGGAAATTCTTGAAAACAGCCACAAATGAAGAATATGCTATATGTAGAAGAGAAATCAGAAAACACGGAAACTACAGGACACTGGGAGCACATCTTAAATGTGCTGAATGAGGGGGAAAAAAATTCCATCTTCAAAGAATGAAAACAAAATAAATGTTATCCTAGGGGGGCTGATGCTGTTGTGCAGCAGGTTAAGCCACTGCATGAAATGTCAGCATCCCACAAGTGAGTGTCAGAATCCTGGCTGCTCCACTTCTAATGCAGCTCCCTGATAATGCACCTGGGAAGATGACCCAAGTGGTTGGACCCCTGCAACCCACTTGAGAGTTCCAAGTGGAGTTTCTGGCTCCTGGCTTCAGCTGGTCCAGACTTAGTCAATGCAGCCATTTGTGGAGTGAAACAGCTTATGAAAGATCTCTGTCTCTCCTTCTCCCACTCCCTCTCCAGTGTGTGTGTGTGTGTGTGTGTGTCCTCCTCTCTCTCTGTAACTCTGCCTTTTAAATACATTAAAAAAAAAACCTTCTAAAAAAGAAATATAGATCATGCTAGGTAAATTAAACTAAAGTTTGTTTTCAGTAAATCTATACAGAAAAATGCTAAAGGATGCTCTTTATACTGAAGAGAAGAAATTTATTGAAAGGGGACTCAGAGCTTCAAAAAGAAACAAATATTCAAAATGATAAATGATAAATATCTATGCTAATATGGCACTACTTTTGCTCATTTATTTAAAATGTATATGACTTTTTAAATACACCCCCCCCATTAACAGCTTCTATGGACACCAGACTATGAGGTCACCTGATCCTGATATGCAACCTCCAAAATGTAACTGAAATAAATCACTCAAGAAGCTCCTCACAGGCATTTTAGTGAAAGTAACAGAAAGTAACACATCCATACCATGGACTATTACTCAAGGATATAAAGAATAAAACCTTGATACACATGGCAACGATGGAACTCCAGAGAATTTTACTGAGTAAAAATTTAATCCCAAATCATTGTTTAATATATGATTATCTTTATAGGACATTATTTAAATGATATTGTTATAGAAATTGAGAATAGAACAGTGGTTCCCAGAGGATAGAAAGGGAGAACAGGTGTGAGGGAAGTGAAAAAAAACGGAAGATTGTCTCAGACAAGAGATGACTATGGAAATTCATTTTCAGCAAGCCTTTTCTTTAAGAATTGTTTGATAAAGTTTTTCAGACAGAAACAATATGATCTCAAAGGGTGCCCAGCGGCCAAATCTGGAATAATTTGTAAGCAGAATAGTGATACAACAAGATAATAATATTAAAAAAATAAAATGATTGCCCACAAGTACATAATGATATAAATATACTATGGGATTAACATATAAGAAGAAACACCTCTTCCATACAGAACAATTATAATTAATAAACGTGAAGGGAATAAGTGAAATAGAAATTTACCATTAAAACATCACAATAATTACTATAGACAAGATTCATGGATAGATGTAAAAATCAGTGAGGCCAAGTTTTAGAAGATAGACTAATTGCATAGTGTCAAAGTATCTCCCCTCAAAATACTCATCCCAAAAGAAAAAATAGTAACTAGCAGTAGAAAGCCTGCAATAACTGCCTCTTATCTCACTAAGAGATCAGAGTTAAAATCATCAGTGCAGCCATGTAGATATCATCTGTAGTTCTAAAATTATTTCAGTGGCAGGCGTTCGGCATAAAACTCCACTTGGGACACCCACATCTCTTATGAGAGTGCATGGATTTGAGTCCTGGCTCTGCTCCTGATTCCAACATTCTGCTCATGTGCACCCTGGGAGTTAGCAGGTGACATTTCAAGCACCTGATTCCCTGCCATCCATATGAGGGGCCTGGACTGGGTTCCCAGCTCTTGGTTTTGGCCTCATCCAGGCCCAGCTGTTGAGGCATTTGAGGAATGAAGCAGCCATTGGGAAATGTCACTCTCTGTGTCTCTCAAATAAGTAATAAATTTTAAAATTTTAAATTAGTTCAAAGTAACAGGCTTTTAGAGAGAAAAAGGCAAAAGCTATTAATAAGAAATTTATAGAACAGGTTTTCTAATTACAGAAAAATGCCTAGTATTCCTAAAAATCAGAAAAATGCTCATTTTAACATTCATAAGTTATTTTTGGACCCACCAGACTGTTAAAGTCAAAGAGAGTGAGAAAAGCTTATTCTGACAATGTGGAAGTGAGGTGCCCCCCAAATTCTCTCTTTCATTATAAATAGAGTTGTGAGTAGTAACCACTTTAGGGATCAATTTTTCTCTGTTTTTTAAAATAAAAAAGATGCAAACACCCTTTTATCTATCAGTATCTCTTCTTGGCATCTACCTGATGGATACAGAGGTGGTAGTTTGCCAAAATTTAACAGTATTATATTCAATGATATTCATGGCAGACTTGTTCCAAATGGCCAAACTCTAGAAAAATTAAGAAAAATACAATGTATCACTAGAGATTAAACTAATAAAAGAAAGAATTAGATATCTATCAAGGAACTAGGAGAGATGTCTAGAATATATTTTTCATCATAAAAGTGACAACATTTATTTGCTTCTTTTATATTTTCATTTGGTCATTCCTGCCTGCCTGTCCTCTAATCCACATCCCGGTACACAAGGCGTTTGTCACTGGTTACCTAGAATGGAGAGAAGACTTGACGCAGGTGGAAGTGTATGAAGTTGAGAAGCAGGGAAGCTTCTTTAAGTTTCTTTGGAGATATCCGAAAAGAAATGCAATATTCCTAAAACTACCTCATTTATGTCAAACAATGAATATGAACATGAAGAAGATGTGAAAGTGTCAAAAAGCTTCAGGGTGGTAAGACTTCAAGTGAATTTTTAGGATATCTCTTATGTTTTGTACATTGTTCAAGTTATTCCAAAGAGCATATACTACTGATGTAAGTATAAATAACAATCAAACTGTTTTCATATGAGAAAAATATATTAATGAAGAATGAATGAGTTTCAAAAGTGGGTGACTCTCATGTATATCTGTCCTTTCAAATTTTAAAACAAATTACAGTTTTCTGACAGTACGGTAACACATAAGACTTCTACATACAATAGAAAAAGGACAAAAACCTATGTTGCACCCCCTGATTGTATCCTTTTACCTCAAGGAACTACTTGGATTTGTTTTCTTTCTCAGAGGGAAAGATAATTCCAGACTCCTATAAATCTTCCAGTGGTAAAGCTCATCAAATTAATGGGAGAAAGAAGTTTCTAAATAAACACGTAAAAATAATATATACATTTCTGCTCCTTTAGAATAGGCACTTGAGGTCAGGGAATATGTTTTATTTTGGGATGCCCAATTGCTGTTTGGATCAAACATCCAATAAATGTTTATCGACTATAAGAATGAGTTAGTGGTGAAGTGTAGGCAGACACAAAAAATAAATCATTGAGGATCAGTATCTGTACTCCTAGAATTTATAACCTAAGCAGATTTTAAATAAGAGAGTACAAGTGAAGGCTCAAATCAAACGAAAGCTTTTAAAATCTTAAAAGTAATTTTGTTTGAATTCTCTCCTGAAAACTATTTGCTTATTTTAACCATATTTCATCTCCATTTCCCTTCTCTAGAATTTTTGTAAGCCACCACCAACTGTCTTTCATTCCCTAAAGAAAAGTCCTTCTCTGTGAAATAGAAAACTGAAAGAAAAAAATGTAAAAATAATAAAAATAAAAATATTTGAACATTTAATAACACTAGACACAAATAGTACCTTTTCTTTATTTTACACTCATTAATTCAGTTCATTTATTTGCTCACTTAATAAACATATTTTATTGATGATAGTCCCCATAAGAAAAGGGGACAAAATGATGTTCCTGTTATCAATCATCTTACCAGCCTGTGGAAACATCAGGCACACTCTAGATTACAAACTAGTATAATATAAACAGTAATATACAAAGCAGAGGCACTTAAGTCATTGTGGGTAGAGAAAGTAAGGAAGAAAAGGAAAAGGACATCATAAGGGAGGAACATTTCCAAGACAAGAGGTATTCGACCATTGTCCTAAAGTCTCAATATGAGTTGCTGATATGGAATGAGAAAGAAAATTCCAGGCAGAAGGAAGACCATATGCAAAGGTACAGAGTTTGGCACAGTGCTTTGGGGGAAATGTTAAATAGTTCAATGCAGTGAAAGCAAAAATTACACAACCAAAAGTGAGACAAACAATACGAAGTGAGAAAGCAGACAGACTGCATCATGAAGAATGCTAGGTTCCAACTTATGGAGTCTGGACTTCATCCTGTGAGAGTCAAAAAACAAAAACAAAAACACCGTACCATAGGATTTTTTAGAGAGGCATAATGACATGCAAATCTAAGCAAAATCATATTGAAACTTCTGAAAGTAGAGTAGTTGGATGAGAGACGAGGGAATCATTAGAATCTAAATTTGATAGGATTTGATGAGCAGTTAGATGTGGGAGTCCAGAAGTGTGATACTGGAAAGAAAGTCTCTTGTGAGATGGCTAAGAGAAAGTGATGTCACTCTTTTGGATAAATACAAACATAGAAGAAATAATTTTGAGAGAAAGAGTTCCATGGGACAAGTTGTATCAGGGGAGTCTACACCATTTTCCACTAAAAGTGACAGCAGCAGTTAGAAATGCCAAGTAGATTTCCCATTTAGAACCCAACCAGCCATTGCTTCCTGCAAAGGAATGGCACTTAAGTCAGCAAAAAGGAATAAGAAGAGCTTGCCAGGTGGATGGGAAGTGAGATGAGGAGGGGTCATAGAAAGACAAGCTGGGGGAAGAGGAGGAAATTAGGAACAGAATGGAGGGCAGGCAGGGGGGTGTGAGTGACAGATGAAGCAATTAAAGCATTCACTAGCCTCGATCTGAACCATCACAACATGAAGCTTCAAAGAGTTATTTGTAAGCACTTTGTTCTTTGGAGGAAGAATGAGTTATTAACCTTTTCTAATTGGAGTCTGATTTTTCACTAGACTTATCCATTTCAAACAGGATTTTACAAAAGCATGGAATGAGCAGGGGCTGGCTGTTTTAAAAGCTACAGGGGTCACTTCCCGAAGAACTCAATTCCCACTTCAACCCTTCTCATCATACCCTGTCTAAACCCACCTAGTCCCAAGGTATGGGTCAGCTTTTTAGACCACTGCACTTGCCCATAAAGGCTTCCTGGACAGAAAACAGTACCATAATCTGGACGTGTGAATCCCCATAATGTTCAGTTTGGAGCTCAGGCCACAGTGTGATGGTATTTTTAGGAGGTAATTGGATTAAAGTCATAAAGGTGGAACCCCCTTAAAATGGGTTGGTGTCCTTACAATAAGAGACACCAGAAAGCTTTATATGTCTCCCCCTGCCTCATTTTTACACAAAGAATAGATATTTGAGCACACAGAGAAATAGCAACTGCCTACAGGCCAAGAGAAGAGGCTTTGAAATGAAACCCTCCATGCTGGAATCCTGATCATGCACTTCCTAGCCTCAAAATGTCTGTTGTTTAAACAGCCTATTCTGCTGGGTTTCATTTTAGCAGTCCAAACGGACTAAGATAAACAGTTAGAGAAAATTCTAAGATGGCCAAACAGAGCACTGGTGCTCCAATGTAATGCATCAAATCCAACAGGAACATTCAACTGCTTTGACTAGACGTCTACATCCTTTTCTCTCTCCTGGATTACTTTCTTCAACTACGATATTCATAGGGAGGCCAGAAGACAAGTCAGAACACAGATATTATCAATCCTATTGGGAGACCAGCTGCTCTTAAGGCCAAAGAGAGTGATGAAATAATGTTCATGATGCAAAATTCGGGGAGAGGAAAACAATGGAAGCTAGATTTTTCAGGTTCTCATCTATAGCTGAGTACTGTCAACCACCTTGAAGAATTTTCAAAAAGCTCAGGGTATCAAAAACACCTTAATAGGTACATTACTACCAAATAATGTGTGACAAAATTTCAACCTTAAGGAAGAAGATTTCTCTGAAGTGGCCATGTCCCACTTGCTAGATCCACACCCCTGTTGCTGAAGACATGGAGTAATGAAATAAGCGTGATGTAAGGCACATCGTGTAGTCAATGGGCTATGCAATGATCCAAAGTGATAAAGAATATAAAGATATAGTTTAAGAAACATGCTATTTACTTGTAATACTCAACTGTCTTCTTAAAGAATCATCAATTTAGTAACATACATCCTGGGCTACAGTTTGATTTTAGCCTCCTTCCACCTAGTAAAATGTGAATACTTGGTGGGTTACCATGGTTTATTCATCGTAGAATTTAAATCTGAACATCTGGTTTGTGAGCAGCAAACAGAAATAATATCTTAACAGTATAATTATGTCAAAATACCAATGTAGAAGCATGAACGAAAATGAATGTGAGAGTACACAGCAATGAAATGACAATAGTAATATAAAAATAAAATGCTTCAAACTATTTGGTCTGAATAATCTTGAGTGCAAGAATCCAAGAATCAGAGCAGGTGTTGTGGCATAGCAGGTTAAATTACTCTTTGGAATGCCCACATCCTATATTCTTGTGCCTAGAATCAAGTAGTACCTTTGATTCTAATCCAGTTTCCTGCTAATGTCTGGGAGGCAACAGATGATGGTCACCCACAAGAGAGACCTGGACACAATTCTTGGCACCTGACACCTGACTTTGGCCTGGCCAAGCCCTGGCTCTTGAGGTTTTTTGGGGAATGAGCCAGCAAATAAAAAATCTACTTCTGTCTCCCTCCCTCCCTCCCTCCTTTTTTCCCTCCCTCCATCCCTCCATCCCTCTCTCTCTCTCTCTCTCTCACTGTCACTGTCACTCTCCCCTCTTCTTCTCCATCTCCCTGTCAATCCCCCTTTAAAATAAATAAATGAAATTTGAAAAAAAAAACTCAGGAGAGAATTGTGGTGCGACAAGTTAAGCCTGTACTTCTTACAATGGCATTCCATATTGGAGCACCAGTTCCATAGTTGCTTTGTTCCCAATCCAACTCCCTGCTAACACACTGGAAAGGCAGCAGAAGATGGCCCAAGTACTTGGGCCCCTACCACCCTTGTGGGGGACCCATTTGGGGTTCCTGGCTCCTGGCTTTGGGCTGGCCTATTCCCAACCATTGTGGCCATTTCATTTGGGGAATGAACCAACAGATGGAAAAACCAATCTCTCTCTCTCTCTCTCTCTCTCTCTCTCTGCCACCTTCCTCCCTTCCTTTTCCCTCTCTGTGTCACCCTTATCTTCAAATAAATAAATCTTTAAAAATAAGTTATCCAAGTGTCAATGTTAGCTATAACCACAGATCCTAAAACATCATCTCTGACCACAGAACAGGTTAGTCAAATGACAACAATATGGAAAGAGCAAGTGAACTCCACCTCATATCCTATCCCTCCAAAAGATCTTCAAACACAAAGGCTGGTGACAATGCATCACACACATTTTGTCATAGCAGGAATCACATGGCTTGCTCAAGTCTGGAGCAGGGCAAACAATGAGCAAATGCAGTTGTCACAGTACAATCCATCAAAGCCAGTTACGTAATATCAGTAACACAGTTTGCATGAATTAAATCTTGTGTACAATATTAAGTTGAAAAATGCTAATTGTCTCCATCTATATTCTAACCTCATACTTTTTTTTTTCCATTTCGCAGCAGGAGTCCACTTAGGTTACGTTTCTATAATTAATCCAAAACAAAGATGAATTACTTACCTTTCTCAGAGCTCCTATAATTCAAAGCAGAATCCAATTCATCAATTTAATAAAATTTCTCCTCAATTCATCAACTTAGCAAATGATGTTCCTTCCTACAGATGTTAACCTGAGTTTCCTATTCAGCTATATTTTGTAAGCAGACTAACACTAAATAGGAACAAAACTATTCATAAAGTAACTCAAATTATCCAGCAGTTATGAAAAAAAAATAATTAAATCTAAGAGATATTTGTATTTATTAAATATCTTTAAATAGTAACATTTTTAAGGCTTCAGGTAATCTGCACACCTAAGCACAGATTGCCTCTCTCAGCCTCCTGTCCCGTTGCTGGCCGGATCTCCTTCAAAGAGTAATCAAAGTAGAGCTACTGTCCCTCCACTCTTCCAGGGGGTGTATTCCCTTTAGGAATAACAGAAAGGTAAACACTGAGTCAAAATTCGTTGTGTGAGGTGTGTATCTGATATAGTAATTAAGATGCTGCTTCTGGGGTGAAGTGGGTTAAGCCACTGCCTGAGATGCCAGCATCCCATATGAACTGAGATGCAGTTCAAGTCCCAGCTGGTCCATTCCAATCCAGCTCCCTCTAATGCACCTAGGAAAGTAGCAGAAGATGAGAAAAGTGTTTGGGCCCCTGCACTCAGGTAGGAGATCTGGATGGACTTTCTGGCTCCTGACTTCAGGTTGACCCAGACCCAGCAACCATTTGGGAAATAAACCAACAAATGAAATATCCCTCCTCCCTCCCTCTCTCTCTCCCTCCCTCCCTCCCTCCATAATGCTGCCTTTAAAATAAATGAATAAATCTTTAAAACACGCACACACACACACACACACAAAATCCCTGTATCCATTGAGCTGAATCAGGCTGCAAGAGTAGCTATTTCCTAATCTATGGAAAAGCACAAATGAACCTCAACTGTAAACTCAATCATACATTTGTTAACATGTTAACATGTAAGAATAACTTTTTTTTCTTTTTTTTTTTTTTTTGACAGGCAGAGTGGACAGTGAGAGAGACACAGAGAGAAAGGTCTTCCTTTGCCATTGATTCACTCCCCAGTGGCCGCTGTGGCCAGTGCACTGTGGCCGGCGTACCGTGCTGATCCGAAGCCAGGAGCCAGGAGCCTCCCCCAGTCTCCCATGCAGGTGCAGGGCCCAAGGACCTGTGCCATCCTCCACTGCACTCCCGGGCCACAGCAGAGAGCTGGACTGGAAGAGGAGCAACCGGGACAGAATCCAGTGCCCCGACCGGGACTAGAACCCAGTGTGCAGGTGCCACAGGTGGAGAATTAGCCTATTGAGCTGTGGCACCAGCAAGAATAACTTTTTAATGAAATTTAAAACTCTTTAAATTCCTTAAGCGGAAAGGAATGTTTGTTATGGGATACATGCATGTACCAAGAACATACAAGGGCTGGATCATAACTGAATCTCAGAAACCTCAAGCCTAGCCAGATGCTCCCCTCTCTTTGCTTTCTTTGTTCTCTCTGTCAGCCTCATTATCTCCTCTTATTTCATAGCAACTAATTCCACTTAGCCTGGGACTGTTAAGACCTCCCTAGTTTTCATCTTACAGTCTTAGTATGGGCAAGACACTTACTGGCCCATGCTAGGTCAAACAGACATGGTACCCACTCTTCAACCAACCAAAAATGTTCAGAGGATCAGGATAATATGAAAGAAAGATAATTTTTTAGCAACTTGTGGAAGGGGTCAGCCTGGAGATGTGAGGAGAGAAAGCCTCCTGAAGAATGGGAAAGCCTTTTAGTGTGACAGATACAATAGGCATTGATTAAAAACACGTTAAAAAGATAGGTCCAGATAATCACACAAAACTGAAAGCACCTCATTAAAAAAGTAAAAAAAAAAATTGTCTTCAATATTCAGTCAAAAGCACAGGCAGTTTTGTGCATGTAATCTCATGTCTTAAATCCCAATCTGTTCATCTAATTCCTATTAGACCATGAAAGCATATCTCTTTTCCTCTGTCAACTTAAATAATCAGTCTGATTGGAGGCTCAATGTTAAAGTTTATTCAAATAGTCCAACTGGGGATTTGAATGTGGAAGCAATCTGTAGTGTTTGATTTGCAAGCTTCTATTTGATTATGGGTCTTATACTTTTCTTATAGGATGAGTGCATGCATTGAAACAAGTTTAAATATGACAGACTTATATGTGGTCAACAATTACAATGAAAATCATGAAGGATAGCTGGTAATAGCTATAGTCTTCACTATTGATTATGATCCCCATACTTGATGTTATCTATATGCAGGAAGAAGCTAAGGATGGAATCACTAACTGATCAGACAAGTGGGTCATAAATCCATTTTTCTATAACAGCCCTGAGACATAAGGCTTACTCTTTCAGGTATAGATGTTTTGAGGCTCACAGAGTTTGATAAATAGTCATGTTACCTGGGAAACTGACCACAGGTATCTTTACAACACAGAGAGTATCCTGACAGACGTGGGACTCTGCAGTCACCATTCAACTCCTACACCCAAAGTTACAAGAAGTCGTCTCCAAGTATCATACACTTCAGTGAAATATTTCTTCCTTCCACTTACAACATGATTCATACAAGATATCACATGCTCAGCCCCTACTTTTATTCATTAATTACTATATGCATGTAGCTCATTTCCTCCTCTGTATTTTATCACAACTATGGATTACATCATGCATAATTAAGCATCATCTTCCTTCTGTCCTATGCATCTTCTAGCACAAGACTCAGTACAGTCTTTGTAAACATGTTTAGGTATGAACCCTGAAAGATGAGATTTAGCATAACTTACACAAAGCATAGAGATAGCCCCACAGCAAGCTGATAAAAATAAATAGCACGACAACTGATTCTTTCCAGAGGCATACACTGGATAATATGCTAAGGAAAAGTTTTCAAGACACCAAGTAATATGTGAAGAGAAGATCTCAAATGTTTTTAAAATATGTCATAGAACTTAGTACCCTTAAAGTGCTTTATTGATAATGAGTTAGGAGAGAGGATATAATTGCCTCACCTTTTTCTCTGCTTGAAGAAATTCCAAGAAAAATAACGTCCAGAAAATTTACAGATAGAATATTCTTTCTATAAGACAACCAAAGTTTGTGATTTAACCTAGATTTGCAAATTTGAAACTGATAGAGCAAGGCATGGAAAATGATCATCAGGACTCACAAAATTGCACTGAGTGAGTGATGATCACGGTGACTTTGTGAAACATGAAAATTGCAAGGCATATTTTAACAGTACAATACTTAGAATACGATCAACCAGATGTTATGGGAAAATGTTACACAGAAAGTACCTGTTTAGTGAACTAGCAATGAAGATTTTATATTGCCATGTTTGCAATTTGGATGTTAAAAATGCTGTCAGAGTGCCTGAAAAGAGACTTTTAGAAATCAGACAATTTTTTGCTTTAACATCTATCTAAATTATTTTTCTTGAACTTAATACTCATGGCTGTTTTATCTCATTTATAGGGGAAAAATGCAGCAAAGTAGCACATTCTCAAGTAAACTTTCTGTGATTTTTCACCCCTTTCACAGATAGAAAAAAATGAGGCTTTTAGAGTTTTCACGATTTGCCAAAGGTAGATCAGGTAACCAATCTAAATTACACAAATTCCAAGTCAGTGAAGTCTGAATACATATAATTTCTTATAATTTCTTTTTTACTTTTTTTCCTGAAAGATACATAAACCCATATGGCGAAGATTGCAAATGAGAAAACATTGTAAGGAAAATGTCTAATTTCTGGATTAATTCCCTAAGCTCTTACAGACAATAATCATGAAAGATGTTGTGGAGAGATACTAGGAAAGATAGGAAGTCAATTCCTGCAGATTCTGGTTGAGCTTGCCTACAGTGTAAAATATAATTTCATTTATTGTTTTCACTCTTCTGATTTGGAGAGATTTATGTGTATACAAATATATTTTCTTCACTTCAATAAAGTAATCATATTTTTTCCCATGTTGGTCTAGCAAGAGCAGATAATTGAAACCAAATTGACCTTTTGAAGTTCTTCCCAGAATCTTCTCTCCTGCCTATCTCGTTCACCTGCTCCTGCAGAGGGGTGATGTTGGAGGAAATTACATTCACTGTTTGCATAAACCAGTCTATTTAGCTGGTGACTCTGCAGGTTCAATTAACTATCTAACAATATGGGGGAAATGAGGTTATGGTTATGGTTGCAGCCAATTAGAACTGTTTTGATTGAGCCTTGCCTCTTACAGTCTTAGTTAAAGCTAAGCAAACACAGCATTGAAATGGATTTCATAGGATGAGACAGGATACCTGGAGGAAAAAAAGAAGAAATCTGTCTGGGCCATGATATGAAATGCATGATTTCTCATTTACTTAAGTAAGAAGACAAAGATTGTTTGAACTAATTAAAAGTTGTACATAGCACATTTTGAAGGCATATTTGACTATCAATAGCATTACTACTTCATTATGAGAAAGATACTGATGTCAGATAAAAGAGTTGAGAACCAGTGGGTCCACATTCAAAGGCCAGCTGTTACTAGTGACCCACAGCCTCTCTGTACTTTCCCTTGCCATTCTTCAACAATCTATAATAGTTGGCAAAAAAAAAAAGCAATATACATAAGAAATAAAAATAACCATTTGCTAGGTACTGCCTCAAAAATAGTATTAACTTGTTGAGCTTCATAACAACCTGAAAAGCCATGATGATTACTTCTACTTTACACACAAGAAAGCTAAAGCAAAGAGAGTTGTTGCTGTGGATTCATTCTGAGAGGAGGAGAGTGGTGAGGGCAAGAGGCGCAAAGTCACCACTCAGACCCTGGGAGTCGGGCGAAAGCGGGCCAGAGGTGAGCAGCCTGCAGACTCATTTATTTCAGTTGGTATAGCAGCTTATATAGCCAAGGCCAATCTGGTCAAGAGGTGTTTTATGCCCTAACAATCACAGCCTGTTGTCAGGCAGGCTCCTTTGCCATGTGGTTTCCAAAGCCATCCAATCACAACCTGCTGCCAAGCAGGCTCCATTGCCAGCGGCCATCTTGGCATGGCCTTCTCATTCCAACACATTTACCCTTTTCATTTATTTTTGAGCAACGAGAGGCATGATTCTTGGCCATCCCATTGTTGACCCAATTTCCATGTGGTCTCCGTACGCAGCTGTGCCTGTCTTAGGTTGTCCCCCAGGGGATCTTACCTGTCATTGACTAACCAGCCCTCAAAATGGGAGATCACAGCAGTGCTCAGATAGGGGTAGGAATGAGGAACAATGGTAATCAGGAATGGCATGACCACATGCAAGCTGTGGGCCATTCAAGCGGCTGAACAGAGCTAAGTGGAGTATAAAACAGTAGCAGATGTGGCTATGGGCAGTTCCTCAGGGTAGGATGATAGGGCAGGTACGTCTGCTAACAAGGCAGTCTCTCAGTCTTGTTCAGCTGGTTCTGGTTGGCTGTCAGTTGCAGGCTTGATGTTTCTGGCTGGTACCCAAATGGGCTGTCCCGCATTCTCTGGAAAGACACAAGCATATCCTTGGCCCTTGGTTAGCAGAAGCCTTTTTACAGGTGTTGGAATCCAGGACCTGAATTCTGGGTCCACTCCGAGATTAACGGCAAACATGCGAGTGGGATGGTGTCTAGCAGCTGCCCTGAGAGCCTGGGGTGCTCAGATACTGCCACAAATGTGGGAATCCTCACTGGGTGTGGATGGGATGATCTCACATGAGTTACTGCCTCTAGGTCATCTAAGTTCACCCCACGGGTATTTGGGGGGTGGCTGACTAGGCACTGCTGCATTGTCTGCTGTCATGTCACTTTCCCTGTCAGAGCTCTCTCTCCCTAAGTCATCAACTGTTACCTGTGAGGCAGCAGCCTGGAGTGACAGGCTCTTATCACTCACAGATTCACTATGTTTGGTAATCTGTGTGGGCTTCTGAGAGGGGGGTATCTTTCCCATGTTTGATCATGTTGGCACATCTCGCCAACTCTAGCCAAAGGAAAGACACTCACAGCACTGCTGCCATAACAAAACAAATTCCTAGCACTTCAGCGGTTGATGACATTCCGCAGGGGGTTCCCTATGTTAGACAGACAGTAGCATATCAGATTGTAAGTGTGTCCTGTGCTTAGTGGGGGACTTCCTTAATTTGTTAGGTCAAGGCCATGTGCCCACACGGTGTCTCCAGAGTGTCACCTCTCTCGAGTGAGGGAAGATGACTTGGTTCCAAATTCTGGGATGATCAGTCCCTTATATGAATTCGCCAGACGAACCGAAAGTAAAAGGAGGAGCTGAGAAGCGGTGTTACGCTTCTGGGCGGTGAGTGCCTAACCTGGGGTCACTTAGACTGAAAACAAGGACAAGGAAAGGGGCATAGGAGGGGGTCCTGTGCTCACCCTCACTGAACCAAACAGCACACAAAACACCAAGGGGGCTTACTTGCTGAAATCAAGGGGGGACCACACCAAGTCAGACACGCTGCCTCTCAGTCACGTTGGCACCAGATGTTAAGGTTGATTCATTCTGAGAGGAGGAGTATGGTGGGGGCAAGAGGCACGGAGTCACCACACAGACACCAGGAGTCCGGTGAAAGCAGGCCAGAGGTGAGCAGCCCACAGACTCGTTTATTTCAGTTGGTACAGCAGCTTATATAGCCAAGGCAGCCAATCCAGTCAAGGAGCGGTTTATGCCCTAAGCAGTCACAGCCTGTTGCCAGGCAGGCTCCGTTGTCAGCAGCCACCTTGGCCTTCTCATTTCACTACAGAGAGTGATTCAGAAACATTAACAGGGCCTTTCTTTCAAGCCTCGCTGTTTATACTGAAATGAAATTAGAAATACTAGGTAATTTGGGTACCCTATTAGCCTTTTTACAAAGTTGTGACTCAGATGTTTACATTTTATTTCCCTAATTCCATGGAGAAAATATTTGAGACGTCTTTTCTCTTCTAAGTATGAAGCTCTATATAGATCTTGATAGCCAGTTATGCCTCCGACAGAGTATTTGTTACAATGTGATGTGATTGGGTACTGGGGAAATGTTTGGATGGATGTAATCTAAAACTGTATGTGGTGATTATTATATAAGTGAATAAATGTAGTAAAATTCTTTCAACTATGCAGATACTATTTATTTATTTGAGAGAGAAATATAGAGATAGAGATAGAGATAGAGATAGAGATAGAGATAGAGATAGAGAGTGTTCACTTCCCAAACACCTACAACAGCTGGATTGAGCCAAGTCAAAGCCAGAAGCTAGGAACCCAATCCAGGCCTCTCACATGAGTGTCAGTGACCCAATTACTTGAACCATCACCACTGTCTCTCAGGTTCTATACCAGGAGAAAGCAGAAGTGAGGAATCAGAACCCAGTATCAGTCCCAGATAGTCTCATGGCATTTTAACCACCATAACAAAAAGCCTGTCCCTGAAGCTTTAAAAATAATAATAAAACTGATGGATTTTGGTGGCATATTAAAAATTCTTTTAATTTGGTTCTTATACTTTTAAACTTTCCCTAATTTTTAACCAATTATTTATCTACATAATTTGAAATAGAGAGGTTTGCTGCAGAGGTTAAGTTGCACTTGGGATGCTACATCCCATAGCTGAGTGCCTAGTTCAAGTCCCAGCTTCTCAGCTCCTGATCCAGCTTCCTGCAATGTGCACTCAGAAGGCAGCAGATGATGGGTTAAGTGCTTGAATCTGTACCATGCAGCTAGGAGACCAAGACAGAGTTCTGGGTTCCTGGCTTTGGTCTGGTTCAGCCATGGCAACTGCAGGCATATGAGGAGTAAGCCTGCAAAAGGAAGACTGCTCTCTGTCCCTCTGCCTTCAAAGTAAAAATAAATAAAAAATTTAAAACACAATTTCAGTGCAACTCATTTCAAACTACATATTTTTCTAGCACATATTAGCATTGTAAAAGAATCTAGCATTGTACAAAGTAGAAACATAGCATGTGGTCCTTTCCTTAAGAAGTTTACAATTTGGCAAGAGTGTAAAACTGTAAAAATTTGCTTATGAATGGCACAATTAAATTACTTCGCAATCCAGCTGAATAGAAGACATGATTAATGACTGGCTTAAGATACAGAACAAAGAAAAGGGCAGAGTGGTTAGCAGGGCAGTTTTAGTCACCTGGAGAGTGGAGCACACAGCCACATCCTTAATTGGAATGAATTAATTAATATTTGCTTAAAACTAAAGTTTAGTAGCAAGGGCATTTGCTATGCTCAACGCATGTATTTATATCTTCTAGGAAAAACACAATTAACCTTGAGGAGACAGCACAATTTTATAGAGAGTTAGCAGAAAGAGGGAAAGTTGACAGAGAAAAGAGAATTTATCATTCTACAGGAAAATCAGAAACGTGGCAGGTTTTATTTTATTTTGAAAAGAAAAACAGAGTGAGAACATTTAAAAATATCATTGCTTCGGGAGCTGGCACTGTGGCTCACTTGGCTAATCCTCCACCTGTGGCGCCAGCATCCCATATGGGCGCCAGTTCTAGTCCTGGCTGCTCCTCTTCCAGTCCAGCTCTCTGCTGTGGCCTGGGGACAGCAGTGGAGGATGGCCCAGTTGATTGGGCACCTGCACCCACGTGGGAGACCAAGAGGAAGCACCTGGCTCCTGGCTTTGGATTGGCACAATGCCGGCCGTAGTGCCATTTGTGGGGTGAACCAACAGAAGGAAGACCTTTCTCTCTCTCACTGTCTAACTCTACCTGTCAAATAAGTAAAAAAAAAAAATCATTGCTTCTCCAACCCAAGTGAATGGGATTTGGGGAGTGGGGCCCTAGTAGCATCCCACATTGCAGGAGAATCAGAGTATAGATGCTCCTTTACAAAGGCTCTTCTCCCTCCAATGGAAAGGGAGTGCAGTTCACCGAAGCATGCCCAGGTCATTCGTTGCTGACTCACCAGTGGGTCATTTTATTCCCCATCTCTCAAGCTGGAATCAGTAAAAGAGGGGAGAAAACCCAGGAGCTACACCAAATTCATCTGCACAGGAAAAGGAGTCATCAGCCTAAGAATCACTTGCACATATTGTTAAACATGGAGACTCCATTGGCAAATCCATGGACACTGTATCTCAATGGGTTCTGAGAGGAACTCATAATCTGCATTTAAAACACTTTGACCCCAGAAAAACTGGCCAAGTCCATCGCAGTATGCCTGTATTACACTACGTATTAGAAACACTACACCAACTCAGGGATTCAAGTGAATGGGGCAGTCAATAAAGTAGTGACCACTGATAAACAGACTTATTTAATTATTTGTTGTAACCAATACTATCCCTGACTATTAATGGGTTGAGATTCTAGTCACATACTAGTTCCAAAAGTAATACTACAGTCTTGGAGTAAATTTTCTTCTTTTGATTTGATCCAAAGAAATATCTAAGGAAGATATTGACTGAGCCAGGTACTTAATAACTTTTAATTGCTTCTCTATGATCTGAAGTCCATTTCGTTAAGTGATTCTGAAATTCTCAAAAGATGGTATAAGAGGCCTTACCATCCTGGATCTTATCCCTGGTTTCTTAAATAAGTATCCACTAGGAATAAAAGACATTTTGCCTCTCCCCACCTTTGTCGGCCATGAGTAGACAAACATTACTCTTGCTTTTTCATGCTGAAGCAGACATTCAGTCTCAAGAGAATAGGAAAGCATGGATTCAAATAAGGAACCACAAGCTTGGATAGCTGCACATCCTTCTCTCTGGAGGATCTTCAATGAGAATCTTTTCTTGACCAGTTAGCACTTGAAATGTCACGGTCTGACTGCTTTGATTAATTGTGGCACCATGTTTTGTATGACCAGCTAAAAAAGGACATTCGTCTAATTTTAAGAGCAGTTTTCCATATTCAGAGGAAATTCGTTGTCCCCAAATAAAAGGCCTTGATATCATTAGCCAGTTCAGGCGCCACCTGTTACTATAATAAATTGGGAGATTTTAGAGTTGTTCTTCAATTTTAACATTTATGATAAGATGTTGTTTGAAGAAAAGAAGATGCAACCTGTGTCAGAAGAGCTCAGCCAAGTGGTATCTCTGCCATGACAGTTTCTGAGTTAGTCTGTCATCAGATTTGCCTGCTCATCCTAGGTTCCCATGTAACATAATCACAACCCCTATGCTCAGACTGACTGCTGTTGAAGCTCCCCGCTGGGGAAATCTCATCAGGACTTTGATGAAGATATTTAACCCCATAACCCAGGAAGAAAATAAATCAGGACAAGGACCAAGAAGTACTGCTTAAATGATGGGCATCCCCTTGGTGCCCTGAGCATAGATCTTGTGTAGCAATTTTAGTTCAAAATAATTATTGTTGGTAGCAATAATGGTATCATAGTAACTACAGCTTGAAGTACATACTATGTGCCAAGCACAGAGTTAATTCTTATGGCTTATTTAATTCTCATAACAGCTTTCTGTGGTTGGCGTTATTATCCTACCATCACCCTTTCATAGGTGAAGAAACAGGTTGATTCACAGTGGTAAAATAATTCATTGGAGATTGTATGGCAAAGGTGCTACAAAACAGGTTTGTCTGAGTTTGGTCCCCATGTTCTTAACTAGTATACATTATTATATTGATCTATGATTTTGAGCTTAGTGGAATATAGAGAATTTGTGCCACAATATATGGACTTTGCTGAATGACTATCCCAACACAGGCACAGAAGCATCAAGAGTTCACAGGTCCAAAGCCTTCCTCACACTCACACAATGGACATGGACCTAAGATGCTTTGGAGTTAACATTGAAAGGTACAGTTGGTATTATCATGTCTACTCTACAGTCAAAGATATTAAATTCAAAAGTAATTAGCAGAACCACGTTCAGGACCTGTTATCTTTTGTTCTGGGTAGTTTTGTAGATACAGAGAATGCATCTTGGAAGTAATATGAAGTGTCTTCAAACAGTTCATGAAAAAGCATATAATAAAAAAGCTACATGTAGATTTCAAAGAAAAAGTTGTCCTTTTAAATTGTTTTTTAAAAATTTTTGCTTATTTTATAAGCAGAGATAGAAGAAGTGGGGGGTAGGGGGAGAGGGAGATCTCCCATCTTCTGGTTTGCCCTCCAAATGCCCACAATGGTAATGGGTCAGGTATTAACCCAGGACCTGGGGAATCAATCCTGCTCTCCTATCTGGGTGGCAGGAAACCAATCACTTGTGCCATCACCACTGCCTCCCAGGATCTGCATTCGCAGGAAAAAGCAACCAGGAGTGGAGCCATATACTGAACCCAGGCACTTGCTGCTAGGCCAAATGCCTACTCCAAAGTTGTCTTTAATTCCTTTTCTTCCACAAAGTTTTTCAAGTCCCCTCACATGCTGGAGAAAGCTGGAAGAGCCATTTCCTCTCCACACTTAAATCACGTAAATGTCAGGAAAGATGTATTAAAAATGTTAGGAGTGTACACATCTGTGGGAGGTAGGAGATGTGGATGGGATTCTGACACCCCTCCCCAGGCCTAGGTCATGTGACATGGATCTGTGACTAGAAACGTTCAGGCATTGAGAATGTAGTCCAGTCATCTTTGTTTTCCCCACGTCACTTACCCTTGGCAGCGTGGAACACAGTGACCTGAATTGAATAGAGACAGAAATTGGGGGGTTGGGGGGAGTTGCATCTGATTCCATCAATCAAAATTATAAGAATCTGTTCTTGAGGGTTTTTTTTTTTTCCCCTCCTGTTATGAAACCTTCATGGGGCTGGCTTTGTAATTGGCAAATGGAAGATACCACATTCCTCACTGTTGAGTGCTACTTTGGCTGGGAATGGTAGGGGCAGAGGGGAATAAAAGAATCCAGAGATGTCGGCCAAGTCAATTATGTTTTTTATTCTTATCAAATTTCTTCAAGCAAATTGATTGCCAAAAAAGACCAGTGGACTACATAATTGCATTTGCCTCTCCTAACAGCCAATTGCTTCTGAATTTATGTGTGACGCATGCAATGTTGCACATCATTGTCAGTGTAAATTTAGGGGTCTAGAGTTCAGCAGAAAGACATTAAACCTTTTTCTTGGAAGCCAGTCTGTAGCTAAGCAAAAAATAATAATAATAATAACAAAATTACAGCTAGTCTTTTTATAACTGGGAAGTGAAGTACAATAGATACCTAGGCAGAGAACAGTATCTGAGAATTGCCTTGGTGCACCCAACAAGGCTTGAGTTTGTAACTCAAGAGACAGACACTCCGGGGAGCCTGAGTGGGGAGATAAATTGCAGGTGTACATCACAACTAGAAAAGCAGTAGCATACTCCACAAAGAAACTACCAAGGTCTTTATTATTAACAAATATAATGTAATACAGAAATGTATAGGCTCATATATTCCAACATAAAAGCTTTGAATTCTATCCTAACCACTAAATAGTTGTGCTGGCTTTAGTAAAGTTATTTAATTATCTTAAACTTTATTTCATCATTTGTAAAATGGGGATAGAGCCTCATGAGAATTAAATAGATTAATGCAAAACTAGAGCTTATCATAATGTCTGACATTAATAAATCCTTAGTAAATGTTAGCTATTATGAATAGTCAAAAATAGGAGTAGAAAGGTCAAGACTGGAAATTATCAGGTCACACTCATGGATGCTTAGAAAATTAACTTAAGTAACTTAAGTGACTGTGTGGCAAAGAAGAGCCTCCGAGATTTGACTGCAGTTCAAAAGGCGCTAATGTAGGGAGGAGTGATACCCAAAGAATCTTCAACCAAACAGAAAGATGAGGGAGAAGTCTGAAGTCAAGAGTGTGAACCAGCGTTTGACATGTGATCCCATTCAACACAGGCCAGGGTCAGCTAATACGACGTGAGTGAACTGACCAGGGATGTGCCATCAATGCAGTGAGTGCTACTTGGCTTCCACAAGGGAATAAAATTAATGAGACTCCTTGCATTTGGGAATTTCAGCCAGGAAACACAAAGAGAAGTTCATGAAAGTACATTACTGACTCGTGTGCACCATATTCTTATGAAGGGCAAAGTCCCTAAAAAAGTAGATCATGGAAAACAGAAAGATGTAGAGTAGCAGAAAGACTCAAGAAGCCATGGGAAAGAAGGCAGCAGAACCATCACACCACAGAACATTCTGGGGACTGAATTATTGCTGTTCTAACGCCAGGTGTTCAGCTTTCTCTTGAAGCCTTGCTTTCACCTTACCTAACTCTTCCTTCCAATGGTTTTATCTGAGCTTCGTTTTATTTTTCCCCCTGAGGTAAACATATTCCCAAAGAGAACAGCTGTTCTATGTTAATTCTATAAACAAGGCCAAAAAGAGCAGTTGAATACCGGATCTCTTTTACTAAGAGATTTCTGTACACTGGCTGATGCTTTGCAAATGACCCAAAAATTAAAGGCGACTCAAAAACTGGCTGGAATAATCATAGGGAAACCAACGTGAATCCCGAACAGTTAGCACTTTTCCTCAAGAAAACACTTTCTGTTGTAGCACAGAGTTCCCACGGCTCAAAGAGAATAAATGCAAGGTCTAAAATTACATGGATGGTGGTTTGAAACTGGACCATGTGGCCTTGGACTGATGACTGTTGTGTTCTACTAAGAGATCTTAATTTTAAGTTGTTTGTTTGCTTTGCTATTATATTCTCATGGATTTGTATGTTATTCAGTGAATAATAATCCATTTTGTCAATATTTATTGTCTTACTCTAATTGCCCTGTGAGCTCTTCTAGCTGGATTCCATGCCCCGTAGGCATATTTCCCATCAGTCCTTCAACATTACTTTATGGCAAAGCATCACAGTTCAGGTTCAGCTTGTGCTTTCTTTGTCCCACTCTCAGAAAAATTATTTCCTCCCAAGATCTGACTTCTGTAAGTAGAAAATCATACTTAGAAACAAAGATCTGGGGCAGGGATCATAATGCAGTGACTGATCCACTGCTTAGTACTCCGACATCCCATATTGGAATTCCTGGTTTAAATCCTGGCTATTCTATGCTTTTTTTAAAAAAAATTATTTATTGGCCAGTGCCGCAGCTCATTAGGCTAATCCTCCGCCTGCAGTGCTGGCACTCTGGGTTCTAGTCCTGGTCAGGGCACCAGTTCTGTCCCGGTTGCTCCTCTTTTTTTTTTTTTTTTTTTTTAATTTTTTCCGTGCACAGAACACAAGAACGACCGACCGCGGAGTGAGTTTTGGCTTAAGGCATAGAGCAGAGCAGCTCGCTACCTCTCTCGTCCCCGGACCGCACCGCCATGTCCGCTCGGAGATGCTACTGTCTAGACGCACCCAGACTACTATATACAGGTACACCTACCAACACAGCCCGACTGCAAAACGCTTGGCCTGGGCCCACCACACCTCGCCCCGGCTCTGCCCCCGAGTTTTCCGTGGGGCTTCGACCCTGTGAAAGGCAAAGGGTGAAAATGCTGGCAGAGGCAGCTCCGAGCATGGCTGCCCTTTGTCTTGTTAAAAAGCCACAAGCATGGAGGTCTGAGGTTCCCTTGCGGGAAGAGTCGAGAGCACCATCGGTCCCCACTGGGCCGGTTGCTCCTCTTCCAGTCCAGCTCTCTGCTGTGGCCCGGGAAGGCAGTGGAGGATGGCCCAGGTGCTTGGGCCATGTACCCGCATGGGAGACCAGGAGGAAGCACCTGGCTCCTGGCTTCAGATAGGTGCAGCGCACCAGCTGTGGCAGCCATTTGGGGGGTGAACCAGTGGAAGGAAGACTTTTCTCTCTGTCTCTCTCTCTCTCAGTCTAACTCTGCCTGTCAAAAAAAATATATATTTATTTATTGAAGAGGTAGAGTTGCAGACAGTGAGAGGAAGAAACTGAAAGAAAGGTCTTCCATTGGCTTGTTTATTCCCCAGATGGCCACAAAGGCTAGAACTGAGCTGATCCAAAGCCAGGAGCCAGTAGCTTTTTCCAGGTCTCCCACATGGGTGTAGGGGCCCAAGGACTACTTTTCCGGGCCATAGCAGAGAGCAGAATCAGAAAAGGAGCAGCTAGGTCATGAATCAGCACCTATATGGGATTCCAGCTAAGTCCACTGTGCCAGAGCACCAGCACCTACTCTATGCTTCTAATCCAGCTTCCTGATAACATGCCTGGGAGGCAGTAGGTGAGAGCCCAAGTACTTGGGTTCCTGCCACTTACATAGGAGACCTGGATGGAGTTCCTGGATCCTGATTTTGGCCTGGACTAACACTGACTATTCTTTCTCTTTCTCTTTCTCTCTCTCTCTCGTTCTGTGTTTCAAAAAAATCTTAAAAAGAAATAACCAGAATGAATACCCTATTATTAGAATTCTATGAACTACATTGAATCTGTCATCTTTATATTAGTCTCACGCTAACATGAAAAAATAAAGTTAAAAAAGAAAAACAATCTGGGTGCTAGATATATCCATTGCTTGGCATCATTTTATTTATTCATATATATATATATACACACACACATATATATATATATGTTTATATCAATTCTCCAATTCCAATTCAGTATCTTTGCATACATTTCAATCTTCCCCCTTTAAATACCCCCTTCACCACCCACCCCAAAACCAGAACCTGTGATTTTCCCTCTCTGAGCCAATTGTCCCCTTTTCAAAATGCTATCTTCCTGAATCATTCTCTGTGCAAGTTAAATTTAATGATGGTTACAAACTTCCTGGGACAGGCCTGCCATGAGCTCCCTTGGTTCCTCGGGCAAGACAGGCTACTTTCCAGTAGACACTTGGTAAGAGCAGTATGAGCTACCTCTTTAGTCCACTCTGCAACCTGACTAATAGTAACCCATGAGACCTTGCATCATAGGTAGTCACTAAGTGGTAACTGTCATATGGAGATGTGCATATATTTTTAAAGATTTGCTTATTTATTTGAAGGCCAGAGTTACACACATAGAGAGTGGATAGGGAGAGAGAAAGAGAGGTCTTCCATCTGCGGGTTCACTCTCCAATTGGCCGCAATGGCCAGAGCTGCGCCAACCCAAAGCCAGGAGCCAGGAGCTTCCTCCAGGTCTCCCACACAAGTGCAAGGGACCAAAGCACTTGGACCATCTCCCACCGCTTTCCCAGGCCATGGCACAGAACTAGATCAGAAGTGAAGCAGCCGGGACTTGAACTGGAGCCCATATGGGATACTGACACTGCAGGCGGCAGCTTTACCCGTTAAACCACAGTGGTGGCCCCAAGAAGTGCATATATTTTTATTGCAAAATATTCATAAATAGGAAAATAGGTAGAGCCAAACAAAAGTGTCCCAAAAGGAAACTCAAGAAACTCAGAATGCTATCAACAGTCCCAAGTATATCTCCTTGGTCTTATGGAAAACGGTTTGCACTCACCTAGTATGGATCATTTTTTAACTTGATGCCCGACTATTTCTTACCCTAAACACTAAATCAGAAGCAGATTGAAGTGAAAATAAAATCCATTCCTGTCATCCAAAGGCTAGCTATCAGCCAAGAAGGAGTCATTATACAATGCAGAGTATATAACTCAAGATGACAATACAGGGGGAAAGTTCACCTAATATCAGTTATGTGGAGCATAAAGCTTGCTGACAGATGTGTGTGTTATAAACATGTGAAGTCCCCATTGCCCAAATGTTCCACTTGCTTCCTTTGAAGACTAAAATCATCAGTTCATCCTCAGGGCCCTCGGATGATCTTTCAAGGGACTGGATGGACTTTAAACCTAGACAGGTGGTCTGTCAGTTACCACATCACTTAGGATGCTTGCATCCCATATCAGAGTACCTGCCTTTGAGTCCCAGCTCTGCTGCTAATTTCAGTTTCCTGCCAACATGCACCCTGGGAGGCAGTATATCATGGCTCAAGTAATTAGATCCCCACCACCCTCATGGGAAACCCAGATTAAGTTCCAGGCCCATAGCTTCAGCCTGACCCAGCTCTAGTTTGGCCAGCATGTAGGGACTGATCCAGTAGACACATGGACTGGAGACCCCCCATCTACCTCTCTCTTCTCTCTCCCTCTCTTTCAATAAGTTTTCAGATTTTTAAAAAATCTGTTGACAAACTTAACAGACCTACCTAAATGATTCACATAGTAGATCTGGATTGTCAAGCATTGAAAGTGACACAGGCCTTCACAGAGGCATTTTTCCAAGGATACAGCAAGGTTACCATAGTCACATCTGTGGGGGGATATGGTGGAGAGGTTGTAGGCAGTCCCCTCTCATCTTGAGGGAGGTCACACTACATACACAAGAACCTAGGCCACGCTAAGCCTTTTTAACCTTTCATTGGGGGTAGAAAAGAAGACTCACAATCAGATGGTCTATCACTTCCAAAGCCAGGTATCAATAATTCCTAAAGTGTGTCACGTGGAAATGCTAAGAACTAAAGAATATCACTCAATGGGACCAACGCTCTAGCATAGCCCTGGCCTATGATGTTGGCATCCCATATGGCCACTGATTCAAGACTCAGCTGCTCTACTTCCAATCCAGATCTCTACTATGGCCTGGGAAAGTAACAGAAGATAGCCCAAGTTCTTGGGCCCCTGTACACACGTGGGAGATACAGAAGAAGCTCCTGGCTCCTGGCTTCAGATTAGCTCAGCTCTGGCTATTGTGGCCATTTGGGGAGTGAACCAACAGATGGAAGACCTTTCTCTCTGTCTCTACCTCTCTCTGTAACTCTTTCAAATAAATAAAATTAAAAGGGACACTATGAGAAACAGTGACTTGATCAGCCCGTGTCCTGACTGTTGATGTACAATTTAATACTTTGTCCCTTTTAGTATTTTTTTTTGTTCTAGTTAATACTATTGGTTGAACTCTGTAATTAACACGCAATTATTCTTAGGTTATTAAATTTAACTGAAAAGTGATCCCTGTTAAATCTAAGAGTGGGAATAAGAGAGGGAGGAGATGTACAATTTGGGACATGCTCAATCAGACTTACCCCAAATGGTGGAGTTAGAAACGTGCCAGGGGATTCCAATACAATCCCATCAAGGAGGCATGTACCAATGCCATCTCACTAGTCCGAGTGATCATCTTCAGTTCAGAATTGATCACAGAAGACTAGTGTCTGCTAATACTAACTGATGGAATAAAAAGGGGAGAGAACGATCCAACATGGGAAGCAGGATACACAGTAGACTCATAGAATGGCAGATGTCCTAAATAGCACTCTGGCCTCAGAATCTGCCCTTGAGGCATTTGGATCTGGCTGAAGAACCCATGAGAGTATTGAAGGCATGGAAAGCCAAGACACTCTGGCAAAAAATAAAAGAGGACCTAAATGAAAGATCTCTGCAAGTGAGATCCCAGTAGAAAGAAGGGGCCATCAAAGAAGGAGGTACCTTTCTCTGAAGGGAGGAGAGAACTTCCACTTTGACTATGACCTTGTCTAAATAATATCGAAGTCAGCGAACTCAAAAGGCTTCCATAGCCTTGGCAACTCATAAGAAACTAGGGAGATTACTGACGCCATAAACAATAGTGTCTAATTGTTAAGTCAACAACAGGAGTCACTGTGTACTTACTCCTCATGTAGGATCTCTGTCCTTAATGTGTTGTCCAATGTGAAGTAATGCTATAACTAGTACTGAAACAGTATTTTACACTTTATGTTCTGTGTGGGTGCAAACTGATGAAATCTTTACTTAATATATACTAAATCGAACTTCTGTATATAAAGATAATTGAAAATGAATCTTGATGTGAATGGAATGGGAGATGGAATGGGAGATGGAAGGGGTGTGGGTGGAAGGGAAGTTATGGGGGGGGGAAGCCATTGTAATCCATAAACTGTACTTTGGAAATTTATATTTACTAAATAAAAGTTTAAAAAAAAAAAAAGAATATCATATGAGAGAAAGGAGGCAATGTTTTTGTTCCCAGAGTTGGCAGCTCCTGCCTGCACAAACTTTAATGAGTTTTGAAAATTTGGGGGTTCATGAAAATTTCCTTCTTCTTTGTGTAGGATTCCATCCCTTTTTCCTATGGAGTATGGAAAAAAGAAATAGGTTGATCCCATTCAAAGGAGAGGTGAGACAGGATTTCCTATGTCACTAAAGGAAATGTGCTCCTTCATCCATAGCCAGGGTTCAGTAAGCCCTCCTTTCTCTCTACCTACATCGAGCAGCCATGCAAACTCTCACACAAAGTGGGAAGTAAGTAATAACCCTGAACATGGGAGAGGAATCCCTACTAACTCTCTGTAAGAAACAATTGTGCATGTAGGTGCCTCTGGTTGGCCATCATGGAGAAGTTGCTCCTGACCACACTGTGGCCCCCAGCATGGTCCAGCACTTAGTCTAAGTGTAGTGTTCAGCATAATGTAAACCCACGATCAGCTGTGTCACAGCCCAGGCATGTACGAGTGGAGATAGACAGCTGTTTGGAACTGGTTGGTACTGCCAGCTAAGTCATTTGATGTCCCAAGTCTCAGCTCCATCCTCTCTACAACAGGAATAACAGAATCTATTTCATAGCACTGCTGCGAGGAACAAACATGATCACGACTTCAAGATACTTAGCTAAGTGCTTCACATTCTAGTATAGTTGTACCTTGGTATCAACAGGGGATTGTTTCCAGGATACCTGTCAGATACCAAAATTCATAAATGCTCAAGTCCCTTATATAAAATGGCATAGTATTTGCAGATAATCTACACACATCTTCCTATATATACTAAATCATCTCTAGATTACATATAATAACAGACTTAATAGAATATAAATGCTATATAAATAGCTGTTATACTGTATTGTTTAGGAGAATATGACAATAAAATAAGGCTGTACATTTTCAGTACAAACACCACTATCCTGGCCTAACTATATAGTACACATCAGCAAAAATGTAAATTTCACAGCAGCGCATCTCTTGGATATGGAAGGCCACCTGTACTCATACTCAACAACTGTCAACTATCTTCTTGTTATCATTATTATCATCATCTCTGGCTTATTAAGCAAGAAATAGATGTGTTAAAAATGGCAAGTGTGGGAAACAGCATCTACAGCAAACCAATGACTACCTTGCATTATGCCAAGTAAATTCTGCTGTCGCAATTAAAGATAAAATACTTTCAAAAAACAGTCCAGTCCCAATTTAATGCACTAAAATACTATGAAGATACAGCAAAAGAATTTAAAAGTTGTCACTGGAAATAATGGTCAACACCACCCTAACTCACCAACCCCAATAGGGAAGAGCCCACATTAGGAAACCCCTTCCTAAGCCAGAAACACATCACTGATGTCTCCTCCAAGTGAATACAATGGAATCTAGGATTCCAGAATGCAAAACAACCTTAAAGAAGCCTTTGGGGGTTAGCAGATTTGGGTCAGGTTCCTCAGCAGGGAGGCAAGTGTTCTGTGAACCTCACAGCACAGGTCATTGCAGACTTCTAAGGAAAGTATCTGTCTTTAGCCCTGCAATTTTTTTAATGTTGCAAATATATACAAGCAGGACAAATGGTGGAGCACAAAATGACCATTAGTATTACAATACATGTGTGAATAAGCCATCAGGATAGACTCTGCAAATAAAGGACCATTTCAATGGTAATATTCCCACCTCTTACTCTAATAATAGTGTGTCATCTGGCCGAAACAGTTCCTTAAGTACTTTATGTTCTCTGCTGGAATCAAATCATTAATCCCATTTATACAGTTAATGGGGAAGCCCTGAGTCCAAATTAAGGCCCTGAAGAAAAGTACTGAAATTAATGACAAAGGGGAATCATATTCTCTGCACAGTTAGAATGTGGCTTTGCTAAATAGCACTTTTTGACCCTGAACTTTATTTTGAATACTGAATAATCTACTAGGAAAGAAATGCTTAATAAGCCTACATCACTGGTTTTTGGATTGTTCAAACCGCTCATTGCTAGGACCACACACTGACCCTGCTTCCCTCAAGTATCCATATTCGTATCAGCCCAGAAAGGCTGAGCTAGCTTTGCAGTGCCCATGAACCAGGACAGTGACCTGCCCCAAACTCAAGGTGATGAGGTGATGCATTTTTCATCTACGACCTCACCACGTGAGATCCAGTAGCACAATGTGTTCATGTCTAAGTGAGCTCCAGGTCTCACAGACATCTCCATCCTGCCAACAACTGGATGTTCTGGGTCAGTTACCGTTATTCAGGCCAGTTTCCTATGTCTTTAAAGTGCCTGTAGGAGTGAGAACTTCATTATGCATTACTATAAATAAGTAAGTGACAAGAAGGAAGAAGAGTGAGGGGGATTGGCAAAAGAAAGAATGCCATTTTGCTCCAAAGCCCAGTGCCTGGCCAGGCTGCAGAAACCCTGCCAAGAGCCCAGGGTCTCTCCCACCAGACTCTGTCTGTGTTCTCTGTCACAAACCTCCATTTGTGAACCTGAAAGGAGCAGCAGCCTCCTTCCAAGACCTAGACCTGAGCAGCCCTTAAAATTTTTATTCATTTATTTGTGAGGAGAGAAAGAGAGAGAGAGATTAAGAGATATCTGATTCACTATTTCACTTCCAAAATGTCTACAATAGCCAGAGCTGGGCCAGGGCCAAAGGTGGGAGCCAGGAACTCAATCCAAGTCTCTCCATTGGTAGCAGAAGCACAATTACTTCCTCCCACTATCTGCACTAACGAGATGCTATAATCAGAAGCTAGATCCAGGAACGAAACCCAGACACACTGATGAGGGACACGGCATCTTAACTTCTAGGCCAAACACCCACCCCAGTATCAGCTTTTTCCTGGGAGTGGTGGGAATGCACTGTGAGCATATTCAAAGACCATAAAAAGATGGAAATGCTGAGTCTATCTTTTTGCTATGCTTCTAACTGACAGCATCTTAGCCTTTGTTCTTGCTCTAATAAGAGTGGGAGGTTGCAGCAAAGGTGCCTTACCCAGCTTCAATGACTGTTGTTAGCCACTCCACTCATACATGTCCCCTGGGGCATTAGAAGGGGTACAGAGGAACAATTGAGCTCCAGCGTGGGGCATGGGATTCCTTTTCAATGTCAATAAGCAGCCACATTTAGAAGCTGCTCCTCTCCTTACTTTCTGCCCAGCCTTGTGATGGAATGAAGGAGTCAAACTTTATCCCCAGAGGTCCTCTGGCCCCAGGCCAGATGCATCCATAAATATTAAAGAGAAGGCCTTGGCCCCTGCTGTTTAGCCACTCTGGGCACGCTGAGTGTCAGGCAGGCTGCACCCTTGGGACCCCTCATGAGAGGCAGGAAATGGCCTCTGTGCTATTTGACTTCTCCTGGGAAACTGTCCTGGATGCTTTCTTCCTTCAAATACTAAAGGAAGGAAGGGGAGAGGGAAGAAGTGAGGAAGAACCCTCTGGAAAGGGCAATCACTTGTGAGGTGTGTCTTTGAGCTGATGGATCACCCAGCTCCAGCCCCATCATGGGTCAAAAGGACTGCTTGCCCAGACTCCGGGACCTTCAAGTTTGTAGTCTGTCACTTCCAACCAGGCAGCCTGGTGCAGATTCAGACCTGGAAAGAGAACAGGCTCCAACCATGCTGGGAGGGTCCCTACCAAGTGCTCCTCACCACCGAGACAGCCACACAAAGAGCTGAACAGGCTTGGATTCCATATGCTCGAGCCTAGAGTCTGGTAAAAGCAGCCCTGGAAAAGGGAAAAGCAAAGCAGTGGGAGACACACAGGTGTCTGGAGGAACCCTTAAAAATAACAGACAAGCCTGACCCTGTTGGAGGTATCGAATTAATCCCTCCTTTGGACAGTTTTGTGGCTCTAGGGGGGTAAAGGGGGTCAGTTATAATAAGAACAGAGGGTACAACCTGGGGAAGACAAATTTCACATCAGTATCTAGTATATAGTTATAAGCATAACTAAAACCTCAGCTCCCCAGACCCTTCAGACTGATGTCTGCCAAGTTCTGCCACATGGGAATTTAGAAGATCAGAGACAAATTTCACAGCCTGATGTCTTTGTCCTGAGCTGAGTCCTATTGAGAGGCAGATTAGCCTAGTGAGCCGCAGCGCTGGCCCCAACAAATTATTAATATGTGTAATATCATTAGTATCTTTATCTGTTCCTGCCTTTGATGTTTATGGTATAATCAGAGCAACAAGCTTTAATATAGAGAAAGACGGGCCGGCGCTGCAGCTCACTTGGCTAATCCTCCGCCTGCGGCACTGGCACTCCGGGTTCTAGTCCCAGTTGGGGTGCCAGATCCTGTCCCAGTTGCTGCTCTTCCAGTCCAGCTCTCTGCTGTGGCCCAGGAAGGCAGTGGAGGATGACCCAGGTGCTTGGGCCCTGCACCTGCATGGGAGACCAGGAGGAAGCACCTGGCTCCTGGCTTTGGATCAGCGCAATGCATCGGCCGTAGCAGCCATTTGGGGGGGTGAAACAATGGAAGGAAGACCTTTCTGTCTTTTTTTTTTTTTTTTTTTTGGACAGGCAGAGTGGATAGTGAGAGAGAGACAGACAGAGAGAAAGGTCTTCCTTTGCCGTTGGTTCACCCTCCAATGGCTGCCGCGGCCAGCACGCTGCGGCTGGCACACCACACTGATCCGAGGGCAGGAGCCAGGTGCTTCTCCTGGTCTCCCATGGGGTGCAGGGCCCAAGCACTTGGGCCATCCTCCACTGCACTCCCTGGCCACAGCAGAGAGCTGGCCTGGAAGAGGGGCAACTGGGACAGAATACAGTGCCCTGACCGGGACTAGAAGTTGGTGTGCCGGCGCCGCAAGGCGGAGGATTAGCCTCTGTCTTTCTTACTGTCTAACTCTGCCTGCCAAAAAAAGTAAAAAAGATGAGTCCATAGTTGATAACCAAATCATTAAGTGCTAAAATTAGGGAAATATTCAGTCAATGCGTATTTAGAGGACATATAGTATATACCAGGCACTGTGCTCAGAGCTGGAGATAAAATGGTAAATAAAATAGACATAGCCCACTTCTTATTCAGGATTCTGGTAACTCTAAGAATTCCTTCCATTGCCAAAGCTCTACACTGCCCCAGATTAGAAGGCTGAATGGGGAGCCTTTTGTCTAAGAAACATCCACACATCAAAAAGGCAGGAAGAATGGACTCTTGAAGTGCTCAGGGGCTTTTTTGCCATCTCCCTCCTAGCTTAATATAATCTGCACAAATTTGTAGGAAGCTCAGATCATCCCCAGATGTAAAATCCAGAGTCAGGACCTCTAGTCTTAGGACCTGATTTGCATCCATGAATATGCACCAGCAGGAGCCTCTGCTGCTGGGAGCTCCACTCTTTGATGGGAATTAGGCTGTGTATGTGGCTCCTTTCTCCTTTAGAGTGGAGCCAGGGAAGATAGACCTCAGACCTGTAGGGACAGGAGCAGCCACGTTTAGCCCCCAGGCCCCGTTTTCTTCCTGTTAACTGTGTCTCATACTAGCCATTCCATCCTTCAACTTCTTTTCAGTTCTGTTTAGAACTGCAGAACAATATGATATTTGAGCATCTTCCAACTTCATTTTTGAGTAATGATAAGCAAATGATTTAACCGCAAAGTGATTCTACTAATAGTCTGTTCAGACTCCAAAAATCTCAATAACCAAACAGCTACAAAAATATTGCAATCTATGTGCTTATCTTAAAGGCAGAGCCAAAGAGCTTCTATGTTACACATTCAAGACAGAGTTTAATCTTAGACACAAACAGTGAATTCTATTTTAAGGATATTTATGCCAAGAACAGGTCTTCAAAATTATAGCAAAAAGAATACCTACTCCTCCTCTTTGATTTTGGAAAGTACCCTCAAAGATAAGACTCAGCAGCCCAAGCTGGTATCATGGACTTTAGATCATCCCCATCATCTTTGTCATGAAATGAGAGGTCCCCTTGCTCCAGGACCCTCTTGGAGTTTGTCAATGGGACCCTGAAGAGTATCCAGGGTACCTCGTTGGGGAGGAAATGGGTTTTTGAGGCACAGGCTAAACTCTGCCTTGGGAGAGCATCATCCCCAAGAGATGATACATTGTCTCCTTCCAGCTCCTGGGCTCTGAAAACCAAGACAGGGACTACCAAAGGCAGCAGGAAAGGAAGTTAGCAGCAAAGGCTCTGGCTGAACCTGATGTTACTATTTCCTTGGATGCCCAGAAAAGTATTTCAGGAAGCCTCTTACTAATATCATAGAGGTTCTTAAAATTAAAATAGAATCACCTGCTAATGACAGAACTGAGCAGCAGGATGCTGCTGCTCTACAGCTGTTGCCACCTCTGGAGAAAGAGTCCATCATGCCATGTGTAGAAAAGGGCCTTCCTTGTCAGACTATACCTGAGAAGGGGGAGAGGCAGACCCCGAAGGGAGACAGAACACAGGGTACCACCATCCCTCATACACACGCCCTCATCAACAAAGCCAGATCTGCCTCACAACAGCATTAAATTAGCTGCCCCATGGGCTTCCTATGGTCATCCTCACTTTACAGATGATAAAAACAAAGCTTGGAGAGGTTCAGCCATTTGTCCAAGGTCGCAAAGCCACATACAAAATGCAAAGCCAGGTCTGCTGATTCCTCTCAGGGTTCTTTCCACCCCCACATGATGCCTCAAGATATATCTGCAAGCCCCAGCTCTCTCTCCTACTGGCCAATACTGTGACTTTTTACCCTACAGAGAGAGAGAAATAAAGCAGGGATAGCCTGCACGGGGGCTGAACAACCAACTACACTCACAAAGATTCAGTGATAAAACTAGGGATGTGATCATGTTTTGAAAAAAAGCAAAATAGGGGTTAATGCTATGGCCTAGTAGGCTAAGCCTCCACCTGTGGTACGAGCATCCCATATGGGCACCAGATCCTGTCCCAGCTGCTCCTCACATGATCCAGCTCTCTGTTATGACCTGGGAAAGCCGTGGAGGATGGCCCAATGTCTGGGGCCCTGCACCCACAAGGGAGACATGGAAGAAGCTCCTAGCTTCGGATCAGCCCAGCTCCAGCCATTGAGACCCTTGGGGGAGTGAACCAGTGGATAGAAGACCTTTCCCTCTGTCTCTTCCTATCTCTGTATGTAATTCTACCTCATAAATAAATAAAATCTTTTTTAAAAAGAAAAAAATAATCTCAACCTGAAAGGCATATACAATTACTAGGAGGAAAAAGTGTTTTAACTCACAGGATTAAAACTAGAAAATGTATCACAAAAGAGGATAAAATAAGAACAGAATACAAGTTTACATATTTTGATGATTTATATACCACAATATAGTCTCTTTGTAATTTTTTCTTTCTTCTTTTTGTTAGTTTTATTTATTTGAAAGGCAGAGAAAGGGGATACTTTTGTGGCACCACATGTTTACCTGCATTTACAACACCCGTATCCTAATGGGAGCGCCTCTTTGAGTCCTGTCTACTTTGCTTCTGATTCAGCTTCCTGCTAATGCTCCTGAGAAGGCAGCAGCTGATTGCCCAAGTGCTTAGGCCCCTGCCACTCACATGGGAGATCAGGATGGATTTCCTGGCTCCTGGCTTCAGCCTGGCCCAGACATGGCTGTTGTGGCCATTTGAGGGGTAAAACAACAAGTGGAAGATTGATTTATCAACTGGTTTCTGTTTTGTTTCGTTTCCCTCCCCTCCCCTCCCTTTCCTTTCCCCTCTCCCTCCATCCCTCTCTATCAGTCTGATTTCCAAATAAATAAACAATCCTGGTCTCCTACATGGATAACAGGGAACCTACACTTGAACTATCACTGCTGCCTCCTAAGCTTCACTTTAATAGGAAGCTAGAATTGGAAGCAGAACTTGGATTCAAACCTAAGCACTCTGATGCAGAACATAGGCACCCCAAGCAGGGGCCTAACCTCTGCACCAGACACCGGGCCCCTCACTGTCTATGTTTCAGTACAAACATGAAAAGATCAGAGTTTGCTTTATATAGTGAGCATATCAATAGGTACCAGGCTTGACTCTAAGTCTACCAGCTCAAAATCTCCCTGGGTGAAGTTCAGGAATCTATACTTACCTCCATCCCCTTCTTTATCCCCATATAAACTTCTAAGGAGTAAAATGTTGCTTCCCATCTCCTACTGCAGCCAGGATTCCTCATAAAGAAAGTAATGGGATATTAAGGTTGAAAACAGATTCCTAATATACTTTTCTGGACTTCATTAATCAGACAACTATAGGCATGTGGGCGTATGTGCTGTTGCCATGTGTTTTCGGCAGGACAAGCCTCAAGCTTAACTAACCAATCAGAGAGCTCAACACTTTGTCTGGCCAAAGCAGATGAGAGCTGATCATCTGGTACAGCTCTTGTCCTTGAGGCGCTGGCCCTTCAGGTACCACAACTTTTATAGGGTCTGATGTCAGGCATGCACCCCCAACAAATTGTTAACATCTGTGATATCATTAATGTTCTATCTGTCCTTTCCTTGGAGGTTTATAGTATAAACAGAGGAACAAGGCTAAGTCACAGACAGATGAGCCCACAGTTGACAACAAAATCAGTAAGTGTTAAAGTTAGGGAACTATTAGTCAATTCATATTTAGAGAACATGTAGTGTATACCAGGCTTGGTGCTCATAGTTCTCTACTTCTAAAAAATGAACTTCTTTAGCTTTCACATAGGAGTGAGAAAATGTATTATGTATCTTTCTGTGCCTGATTGGATGGACAGTTCCATCCAAATGTTTCCACAAATGACAACATCCTATTCTTTTTACGGCCAAGTACTACTCCATTGTGTATATTTTCAACATTTTCTTCATCCATTTATTTGTCAATGATGTCTTAGCTGATTACATATCCTAGCTGTTTAAATAGGGCTTCAATAAACTGGAGTCCAGGCATCTCACTGATGTACTGATTCCACGTCCTTTGGACATATAAGCACTATTGGGTTAGCTGGTTCATTTGATTGTTCTATTTTTGTTTAATGAAGGACTTCCATAAGGTTTTCCAGAGATTTCTAAATTATTCTGCTGTGTATTTAAGAGGTGATTATTAAGATCACTTCTTAGAGTAAAAATAGTGCCTATCAAACAAGTAAGGTAGAGGCTTCCTACAGAGAGCAGGGAGCAAGGGGCAGGGGCAAGGGGCAGGGAGCAGGAAGCACACACTCCACTGCGGGGCTCTGTCCAGTCCTTGAGAGCCCTGCTTTCTGTCAGCATCATCCATGTGAACAGAAGTTTTGAAACCTAGAGATATGTGTTATAAAAGCATGAATAAGAGAGCTAGGAATTTTTAAAAATCTGGTTTTGAAATACAAAGGAAGAAAAAGTTCATAAAGAGATGTCTACTACATAAAGTCATCAAATGTCTCTTTTATAAGGAAGAGAAACCTACACATGCCAGACCATCATAATATTGCAAGTGAGTGACAGCAGATAAATGTTTTATTCTTTGTCATGTACATGCTCAGAGATTTACTATTTGATCATTTTTAATGGTCTTAAATGGATAGGCTAATGAGAGTCATTGTACCTGCATATTTAAAATTAAAAACATAAAGGAAAGAAAGTTTAGAGTCTGGAAGTTTTTTTTCTCTCCTTTTCCATGCACACTAGATCATCAATATGAATTTGGCACAGAGGCATTGATTGATGGTTCAGGACAAGCAAATCTGTCAAGAAAATAATTTCTGCCCATGAATCAGTCTTTGAAGAAGAAAGGCACAAAGAAGGGGGAAGGCATCGTGAAGAGGACTTCTCTCTGGGGTGTACTTTTGCAAGTCTGGAAGAGTTTGGGGACTTAATTTATCCAGGGCACACTTCACTGAACTGACAGAGATAGTGTCTTCAAAGATAATCATGTGTAAGTCTTTGGGTTGTGGAGGAAGTATTCACGTTTCTATTCTCTTTCCCTTTTCTAAGATTCTCACCATCAATAATCTACAATATTAGATCAGTGAGACTCAAAACCATTCTGGTGATTCTGATGTGGGGTCTTTGAAGTAGTATTTTGAGTACACTGAAATTGAAGCACATGATTTTGTTCTGCCTCTCCCTCCATAACCTCAGAGCTGCAGTTAGAACTTAATTTTCCTACCTGACTACGGAAACTCTTGGCTCAACAGAGTGCTTTCTACAGAGGAGCCACTTTCTCTCATATAGGAACTTGTGAAGAGGAATTTGAGTGTCACTACATCTCATGACAGAGTTTGCAAACTGTGAAAATAGGTAGAATAGAAGAATTCTCTGTAACATCGAAAGTATAGAATAGGTCTTTTTTTTTTTTTTGACTAGTGAGCTAGACATAAGAGAAAGAAATTGAGGAGGAAAATAGCAGGAGACTTAGAACCAGAACTTTAAAAGGCCAGTGTGACACTGTGTCCAGTATTAGTGAGCTCATTTCAGCTGCTCAACAGCTATCTCACTGCTCTTTCATGTATTTCTTACTTCAAACACACAAGGAGAGAGAGACAGAGACAGAGAGAACACTCCCATATGCTGGTCACTCCTCCAACTCCATAAAGACTTGGGCTGGAAACTCAATCCAGGTCTCCCAGGTAGAAGGCAGAAACCCAATTCCTTGAGCCATTACTGCTGCCTCCCACAGTCTGCACTAGCAGGAAAATAGAGTAAGGAGTTGGAGCTGGGACTCAAACCCAGACTCCCAGGTGTGCAATGCAGGAGTCCTCATGTCAAGGCAATAGATATAGATATATAAATATATAATATTTCTTCAATAAATTATAGTTTTTCACTTGACAAGAGCTGAATATATGACAAAGCATGACTAAATTGCTTTTTCCTACATGATTAGTTGAGGCCTCATTCTGTGCCAGGCACTGTATTAGGCATGTCTGCTTGGATTACTTCACTTAGTACTCCTGGAAATGCTAGGGAGTTTGCACTATTCTTGGCACTGTTTAAAAGATGAGGAAAATGCAAATCAGATATGTTAGCTCCTTGTCCATATTCATGTAGCCAATCACTGAGGAGACTGAGAGATTGGAACTAGGCTTTTATACTCCTTCCATGGTGGGCCACATTTTTTTTAAAAGATTTATTGATTTATTCAAAAGTCAGAATTACACAGAGAGAGGAGAGGCAGAGAGAGTGAGGGCTTCCATCTGATGGTTCACTCCCCAATCAGCCGCAACAGCCGGAGCTGAGCCGATCTGAAGCCTCCTCCAGGTCCCCCACACAGGTACAGGAGCCCAAGGACTTGGGCCATCTTCTACTTCTTTCCCAGGCCACACCAGAAAGCTGAATCAGAAGTGGAGCAGCCAGGTCACGAACTGGCACCCATCTGGGACACGGGCGCTTCAGGCCAGGGCATTAACCTGTTGTGCCACAGCACTGGCCCTGGGCCACATTTTTTGTTCAATCTACAGTTCCCAGCCCCATTGTAGTTTTTAATGTCAGATCTCTTTTAAATTAATTGTTTTCCCTCCAGAGTTTCCTTATATATTTCAAAAGATGTAGTCTTCTATTCCAACTTAACGCCTTCCTTTTATATTGCTCTTTCCAGGATGATGAGCTACTTGACAGCAGTACAGAAGTCAAATGTGGTTCCTGCTTCCTGTGAATGGAGAAGGGTTTGGAGCTCCACCCAAATTACTCTAAAAGTGGCCCAGACACAGTCCATGAGCCAGAGTGATAGTTCCTCTCCTCTGGGAATGCCAATCAAGCCATGGTAAGTAAAAGAAAATTAATGAGAGCATCTGTTCTGATCTCCCGATGTCAAACATTCAAAAGAAGCTGTCACTGGTACTGTCTGCAGCCCTCAGGGGTAAAAGAGATACATTTATAAAGCAGAGCCAGTTGGAGGAAGGGGGAAGACAGGTGAGTGCTGAATAGAGGGACAATGTTATGCAGCCCTCCACGTTTTCTTCCTGACCACCATCACTTACTTAAGTAAATTCCAGAAGACTCCTCTGACGGTAGTCACTCAAATGCTACTTCTCCCAACCATGCCAGATGGAACCGCCTATGTCATAGCATTGCCTTCTTACATGAAATATTAAATACAAAAGCCCAAAACCACCATTTATTGATTATTTTAATATCACATTATTGTATTATATCACAATTATTGTTTAATATAATATTATTTAATATCACAATATTATTGTATTATTTCAACACAACTCCCCAGGTGCTGGAGTGTTGGCTTACTTATAAACACTTTCATTAACTAGGCCTTACACCCCAAGTATGTAGAGATACACACACATGTTCCAATGGTCTATAGAAGCAGAGATCTCTCCTAGCAATGAGTAGTACAGCCTCCCAAATCTCTACACAAAATCTAGAGTAAACTTTCAAAACATTGATAATGTCATTCCAGCTTCCCTGACTCAGAATTAAGGCAAAAATCTGTGCCAGGTCTGTCTGCTGGCTGTCTGTCCAAGTCAACATAGGAAAGCTTGAAGAGAGAACAATGGAAGCAAATGAATTTGGTATTTGCCTACATGTAGGAGTCAAAGGCATTTTCCATGGTCTGAGAGGTTTGCTCTGGAAAGTGACCAGCAGACTCTCAAACACTGAACCCAAGTTATTGCCTCCTTTGGCAGTTCATGGTGATCCTTATTCATACCAAAGTTTTAAACCAGTCTGGCCCAGAGAGGCACATAACATCAAAGCAAAGCAATCTTATGAGCCTACACAACCATCATGCTCTGGATGAGCCACACCTGAGCTCCCTAGAACTGAGTTTAAGTCTGTCCCTGTCCCCAGGCCTTTTGTGTACAGTCCCACAAATCTCTGGCACTTGGTTTATTCTTCTGTAAGTCCATTTATCTACTGCTGAGAAACACAAATTTTTATAGATCTGCTGAGAAGGTAGGTGGTAAAGTCACTACCTGTGATGCCGGCATCCCATATGGGTGCCAGTCTCTCTTTCTCTCTCTTTTTCTCTCTCTCTACTTCTCCCTCTCTGTAACTCTGACTTTTGAATAAATAAATAATTCTTAAAAAAAAAAAAACAGATTCTGGAGGAGATGGCACAGTGCAAGTCATCATAAAACTCTGAAGAGCCAGACTACCAGGGCTAGTCCTAGTGAGAGACTGAGTCCTGGGGCAAGACAAGATCATTCCAAGGAATCCACAGTAGTAATCCAGGGGGTGAAAGGCCCTATGGTCATCAAATGGTGCTTGTCCAGACCTCCTCAAGAGCACATAGGAGAATATCCTGGAGGATACCAAAAGTATTTCAGGGAACTCTCAGCAAAATCAAGTCTAATGGGAGAAGCAGGGACAAGGGACAGTGATATTTGTGGCTGGGAACCAACTCTATCTATAGGCTAGTATAGGTAGGGGAAGCCTAGGCCACAAGTAAGATAGAACCATTGAACTAGTGCTGTGATTCTTAACTCAGTCTACCACAGAATTTCCTAAGGTAAGTGTGAAAAACAAGTATTCAATAATCAATAGGATAATCAATAGGTCCAGGTGGGCACCTGTATTTTTATCAAGCCTCCTAGGCCATTTTAATAGTCAAAATATGGATCCTTCAGAAAAGATGGACTAGAAAGACCAATCTTTACAGATGAAGAAGAATTGTTATGAATAGCCTACATATATTGTTTTATTTTCTATTTGCATATTTGTCTACTTTAAATCATTTTCTATGATCTAGTTTCTATTCTTAAGGACCATCATTATTTATCTCTACCTTTCAAAACATTTTTGGAGTGACTAGAAAAAGTCAATACCTTCTGTGAGAAAACCACAGAAATGATAATCTGTACATTGTGATTTAATGCTATAACTAGTACTCAAACAGGATGTTTCACTTTGTGTTTCTATGTAGGTGCAAACTGTTGAAATCTTTATACTAAATTGATATTCTGTATATAAAGAAAATTGAAAATGAATCTTGATGCAAATGGAAGGGGAGAGGGAGCGGGAGAGGGGAGGGTTGTGGGTGGGAGGGAAGTTATGGGAGGGGGAAGCCATTGTAATCCATAAGCTGTACACTGGAAATTTATATTCATTAAATAAAAGTTAAAAAAAATAATCTAACTTCTGTGTTGCATATATCCAAAAGAAATGAAAAAATGTCTATATAAATACTTGAACATGAATGTTTACAACAGTGTTATTCAGATCGAGGAAATGGAAAAATCAAAATAATCATCAACTGGAGAATGGATTTAAAACATTATTGTTTGGATACAATAAAATATTATGTGGCAATAAAAAGGAGAAAAGTATTGATGTGTGCTACAACATAGATGAACTTTAAATATATTATGTCGATTGAAAGAAGTGAATTAAACCAGGCATCAAACAGATATTCTGCAATTCCATTTATATGAAATATGAATAGGCACATTTTAGAGATAAAAATTAGGTTAGTGGTTGCCAAGGGCATGGGGGGAGTTGCTGAAAGAGAGAACAGAGTGATGGCTAATGAATACAGGGCTTCTTTTACAGGAGACAAAAGTGTTCTAAACTTAAGTTTTTTTGATGGTTATACAATCAATAAATATATCAAAAAGCATTGAGTTATGTACTTTGAAAGGGTGAATTATATAGTATCCACATTATGTTTCAATAAAGCTTTTGGGGAAAAAGATTATATATATAATATTATTAATTTTGTAATCAATATTTTTTTTTTGGACAGAGTGGATAGTGAGAGAGAGACAGAGAGAAAGGTCTTCCTTTTGCCATTGGTTCACCCTCAAATGGCCGCTGCGGCCGGTGCATCTCACTGATCCGAAGCCAGGAGCCAGGTGCTTCTCCTGGTCTCCCATGCGGTTGCAGGGCCCAAGCACTTGGGCCATCCTCCACTGCCTTCCCGGGCCATAGCAGAGAGCTGGCCTGGAAGAGGGGCAACTGGGATAGAATCCAGCGTCCCAACCGGGACTAGAACCCGGTGTGCCGGCGCCACAAGGCGGAGGATTAGCCTGTTAAGCCACGGCGCTGGCTTGTAATCAATATTATAAAAGGAATGGTTTCTTTACATGAGGGAGCATCCATAGCCTTAAAATGTTGATATTAAGATTGCATTTACATAATCAGAGTGCAGATAGAATCATAACAATTTTTAATTTTTTTTTTTTTTTTTTTTTTGAGAGACACAGAGAAAGAGAAAGCACTCCCATTTGCTGGTTTTCTCCACAAGGAACCTGAAATGGCCAAGATTTGGCCAGGCCTGGAGCAAGGGCTGAGAACTCAATACAAGCTGCCTACATTGGTGGTAGGAACCCAAGTATCTGAGCCATCAAGGCTTCCTCCCAGGTTTTACATTGACAAGAAGCTGGAGTTAGAAGCCAGAGCATGGAATACAACCGAGTTACTCAAATGTGAAACATGGGCATTTTAGCTGTTATACTAAATATCTACTCTGACAATTCAGTTTCATTCTATATGTAGCTTGGTTTAATGTACTGTGACAATCCGAAGTTTGTCAAATTTATTGTCTCTACTTTAGCTGTAGAAATAATGAGGGAAAAAGGAAAAAATTCTAACATGCCTTTTAACAACAAAAAAATGAAAAAAGCATTATTTGATATGTTTAATCCTGAGTATATGACTTCTTGAATCTTTTGAGCTAGAGATTCTTGTATTCTAATTTTGATATATTTGGTATATATACCAGGGACCATAAAAGATATTTTGTATAATATTTCTAAATAGCACCAATTAAAATTCATCCTTCTGAAAGTTAATACATTCACTTCTTAGACAATTGCACATAAAATTTGAGTGTCTTTCATATTGTTTCCTCTTTTTTAAAAAAATAGCAACAACATGTTTGAGGTTATATTTAAATCAACATTGTGATGTACTTGTTTTCTAATCTTATTATCATATTCACAGTCAGACATCATGTATGTTCATACTCTGCATTAGAAAATGGACAATACCATTAAAAAAGAAGAAACTATGGCTGAAGTTATTCTACCCATGAGCCTGGAAAACACACAGATATGGGAGAAGAAAAATATTGTATTTCAGATGACAGAATCATCATTTGAATTGCAAGTAAATAACTCCTTACATATGGAGAAAATAAGAGTAGTGAGATGGAGAAGGTGTGGAAAAAAAAAAAAAGCCATGAGGGAGAAGCCCAAAGGATATTAAGGGAGCTGAGGTCAAAATCCTGGGCTCAACAATGTCCTCTATTCATTCTATACTCATTTTGGCCTCATGTACAGAACCATAAGAGTTACTGCCAGCTCAGGTAGAATCAAGCTCCCACATTTAATCTTCTTAGTATCAGAATTTTCAATTATGAGGTTTTTATCTTCTTTGATCTTTTTCACCTCCATTATAACAAGAATTACAGAGTCCAGAGGTAGGTTCAAAAACCATCATATGGATACATTTACTCAACCTTTAGTGAGTGGCTGTTTTTAATCAGAATCTCACTGCCACCACTCCAGGCTCCAGACTCCTTGTCTCACGCGCCAATATGACCATGAAAAAGAGCTCACACCTATAAACCCACACTGACAAAAATTATATTAAGTATAATAGAAGGGTTATATAAGGTCTTAGAGTTCACTTCACTAAATCTATAGCTATTATAACTTCTTTCATCAGGAATATTTTATTAGCACATGCAGAAGAAAGAGTTCTTTCCTTCCTACAGGAAGGGTATTAGTCAATCTCTAGAATAATACCAGGCACCAGGAAGATATACATGGATAGATATGATGACCAAATGAATTATGAATAAATGAACAAGTAATAAACAACTACAGGGATTCAAACATGGTAGAATGGAGGGGGGGAGGGGCTTACTGCTCTAGTCTAGGGGAAGATAGTTTAAAAAAGAGTGGAGAGAGCCGGTGCCGCAGCTCAATAGGCTAATCCTCTGTCTTCGGCGCCCGCACCCAGGGTTCTAGTCCTGTTGGGGGCACCGGATTCTGTCCTGGGTGCTCCTCTTCCAGTCCAGCTCTCTGCTGTGGCCTGGGAGTGCAGTGGAGGATGGCCCAAGTCCTTGGGCCCTGCACCCACATGGGAGACCAGGAGAAGCACCTGGCTCCTGGCTTCAGATCAGTGCAGTGCGCCAGCCTCAGCGCGCCAGCCACAGCAGCCATTGAGGGGTGAACCAACGGAAAAGGAAGACCTTTCTCTCTGTCTCTCTCTCTCTCTCACTGTCCACTCCTCCTGTCAAAAAAAAAAAAAAGTGGAGAGAGTGCAATTCCAGGGAAGAGTTAAGGAGAAAACTGCAGAGGAAACTCCTCGTAAATTAGAGGGACGCTGTGGACCTACATGGAGGGTGTGGATGTGCACAACAGAGGACCCCAGCAGCCAAGAGCCTCAGCACCAGCTTTGGAGAGTGAGATGTGACCAGATGATAGCAGCCAAAGCACTGGCAGTAAAGCTGCGGGAAGAGCCTGGCATGATTCTGGCTTGGAGCTCTGTGTGGGAGAGTGTACCTACCAACCTAGAGGCAAAGAAATGGGGCACATTGCTCTCTCCCCAACTACCCAGCACTGGCATCCTGTAACTAGCTAAGAGAAGGCAGGTGACATTTTGGATGCTGGTGAACTCAAGAGGCTTCCATAGCCTTGGCAGCTCATGACAAGAGCCTCAGGTGATTACTGACATCATAAGAGTGTCAATTGTTAAATCAACAATGGGAGTCACTGTGCACCTCTCCCCATGTAGGACCTCTGCCCTTAATGTGTTGTACTATGAGAATTAATGGTAAAACTACTACTCAAACAGCACTCTATACTTTGTGTGTCTTTGTGAGAGCAGTCTGTTGAAATCTTAGTATATACTAAGTTGATGTTCTGTATATAAAGATAATTGAAAATGAATCATGATGAAAAATGGGATGGGAGAGGGAGTGGGAGATGGGATGGTTGTGGGTGGGAGGGAGGTTATGGTGGGAAAAGCTGCTATAATTCAAAAGTTGGTTGTACTTTGGAAATTTATATATACTAAATAAAAGTTTAAAAGTAAAAAAAGAGAGAGAGATTTTCTAGAACATAGGCAAACACATGGGGACTGACAACATGCTCCTGAATAAACAGTTGGTCACTGAAGAAATCAAAAGAGAAATAAAAAAAAATTCTGGAAGCCAATAAAGATGACAATACAATATCAAAACTTATGATATATAACAAAAGCAGTGTTAAAAGGAAACTTTATAGCAATCTGTGCCTACATCAAGAAATTGAAAAGGCACCAAATAACGGAGCTATCAGTGCATCATAAGGATCAAGAAAAACAACAGCAAACCAAATCCAATACTAGTAGGAGAAAATAAATAATTAAAATTAGAGAAGAGAGACAAGATGGCCGCAGAGGCTGCACAGGGTGGGAGAAGCCATGAGGGCAGAGGTGGCAGTGGAGCTGGTGGCGGCCCCAGTAGCGGGACAAGCATTAGCTGCAACAGCTTATTAGATAAGTGGACGGTTGATGATAAGCTTGTAAAAATTGGTAAGTGGGGTAGACCAGCTGTGAAAAACTCTCTGGATGATTCTGCCAAAAAGGTACTTCTGGAAAAGTACAAGTCCATGGAGAATTTTGGTTTAATTGATAGACACTTCACCATCTGTACTAGCTCCTGTTTCTTTGCCATAGTGGCTTTGGTCTGGGATTACATGCACCCTTTTCCAGAGTCCAAGCCTGTTTTAGCTTTGTACATCATAGCCTATTTTGTGATGGGATTCTCACCATTTATACCTCATATAAGGAGAAGAGCATCTTTTTCCTGGCCCACAGGAAAGAACCTACAGGAATGGATCCTGATGATATTTGGCAGCTGTCCTCCAGTCTGAAAAGGTCCAATGAAAAATATACCCTGAAGCTGACTTTGATCAGTGGTAGAACAAAGCAGCAACAAGAAGCTGATTTCGCAAGTCCATTGCTAAATTTCTTGACCACAGTGGAATGCTGGTCATGGATGCACATGAACCTGAAATATCCACAGAAAGAAAAATAAAATAACCAGTTCTAAAAGCAGCCCAATTTCTGCTGGCTCATGTTGAGTTACCAAGTGAGTTGGGGGGAAGAAGCAGAACTTAAAATGGGTAAAGTAAGAATGTTAAAAATGTCCCTGTCATGTCCAGAAAGTTTAGTCCATTCTGGATAAATAGGATTTTCTAGCACAGACATGAGAAGTTGTAACTCTGATGTCTAGCTGTAGCCTCTTTGGTCTGCTGATTGTATTATTTTATTCACTTTTCTGGAAAAGCATTTTTACTAAAAGCCGTGCAGACTTTTCCACTTGTACCTAGCAGTACTTATATAGTATAGCTTTGTGACGTGCAGCATTTAAAGACTCAGTTTATAAAAATTGCCGACCTCTTGTTGACTTTATGTTAATTCCTATCTCAACAGCTGTTTGCCTCAGAATTCAGGATACAACTTCTTTTGTATGACAGCTTCCCTGCACACACCATTTTTATGGGTATCTATCTCTAACTTGGGAAGAATTTAAAAAGAAAAAAACAACTTTTTAATTCATTTAAAACAGACCTTTGCCTGTTAAATTTTGTGCTCTTAACCAATTAAAGAGACTACTAGAACTCATAGAAGAGTTTGGAAAGGTAGGAGGATATAAAATCAACGCACAAAAATCAATAGCCTTTGTATATGCAGACAATACCACAGCTAAAAAAAGAGTTTCTAAGCTCAATCCCATTCACAATAGCTACCAAAGAAATCAAATACCTTGGAATAAATTTAACCAAGGATATCAAAGATCCCTATGATGAGAATTACAAAATATTAAATAGAGAAATAGAGGAAAATAACAAAAAATGGAAAAATCTTCCATATTCATCGATTGAAAAATCATCATCAAAATACCCATACTACTGAAAGCAATTTAGAGATGCAGTGTGATACCAATCAAAATATCAAAGACATTCTTCTCAAATATAGAAAAAATGATGCCAAAATTCATATAGAAACACAGGAGACCTTGAATAGTTATAGCAATCTTATGCAACAAAAACAAAGTCGGAGGCATCAAAACACCAGATTTCAAGACATACTATAAGGCAGTTACAATCAAAACAGCCTGGTACTGATACAAAAGCAGATGGATAGACCAAAAGAACAGAATAGAAGCTCCAGAAGTCAACCCACTCATCTACAACCAACTTATCTTTGACAAAGGAGTTAAAATCAATCCATGAAACAAGGACAGTCTCTTCAACAACTGGTGCTGGGAAATCTGGATCTCCACATGCAGAAGTGAGAAGAAAAATTTCCACCTTATACTTTACAGTTAAAAAATCCACTCAAAATGGATCAAAGACCTAAATCCATGTCCTAATGCCATCAAATTATTAAAGAACATTGGGGAAACCCTGCAAGACATAGACATAGGCAAACAGTTCTTGGAAAAGACCTCAGAGTCACCGGCAATCAAAGCCAAAATCGACAAATTGAGAAGCTTCTGAACGGCAAAGGAAACATTCAGCAAAGTGAAGAGGCAACTCACAGAATGGGAGAAATTATTTGCAAACTATGCAACAAATAAAGGATTAATAACCAGAATATATAGGGAGCTCAAAAGAGCAAATCCAGATGTGCAATAGATACATGAAAAAATGCTCAGGATCACTAGCCTCAGGGAAATGCAAATCAAAACCACAATGAGGTTTCACCTCACCTCTGTTAGAATGGCTTTCATACAGAAATCAACAAACAACAAATGCTTGGAGGATGTGAGGAAAAAGGCACCCTAATCCACTCTTGGTAGGAATGTAAACTGGTACAGCCACTGTGCAGACAGTATGGAGATACCTCAAAAATCTGAATATAGACCTAGCCATCCCACTCCTGTGAATTTACCCAAGGGAAATGAAATCAGCATATGAAAGATGTATCTGTACCACCATGTTTATTGTACCTCAGTTCACAATAGCTAAGATATGAAATCAATCCAAATGTTTATCAACTGAAGACTGGATAAAGAAAGTATGGGATATGTATACAATGGAATACTACACAGTGGTAAAAATTGAAATCCTATTATTTGCAACAGAATGGATGAAACTGGAAAACATCATACTTCGTGAAATAAGCCAGTCTCAAAAGGACAAATACCAAATGTTCTTCCTGATCTGTGTAAACTAATAGAGCACCTAAAAGTAATCTACAGAAGTATAAGTGACACTTTGAGATGTGATGACTTTGAATAGCCTTTGTCTCGACTATTGAGGAACATTTTTTTTCATATTATTTGTTGAACTCTTTACATAGTATAATCTCATGTATAAGTTAATTGAAAATACATCTTAGTTGGTTAACTATGGAGACAAAACTGGCAAAGGTGATGAGGATCTAAGCAGAGCATCTACAGTGTACACTACAATGTTTTAAGACAAATGAGGCCCCACCGTGGCTCACTAGGCTAATCCTCCGCTTGGGGCGCCGGCACCCTGGGTTCTAGTCCCGGTTGGGGTACCGGATTCTGTCCCGGTTGCTCCTCTTCCTGTCCAGCTCTCTGCTGTCACCCTGCAAGGCAGTGGAGGATGGCCCAAGTACTTGGGCCTTGCACCCGCATGGGAGACCAGGAGGAAGCACCTGGCTCCTGGCTTCGGATCAGCACCATGCACCGGACGTAGCGGCCATTTTGGGGGATGAACCAACAGAAGGAAGACCTTTCTCTCTGTCTTTCTCACTAACTCTGCCTATCAAAAAAAAAAAAAAAAAAGACAAATGAGAGAAGAAAGCAAACACAACAGCATCAATAAGAACTAATTCAGATCACCTATGTGGTCCCAGGAAAGCTACTTCTTATATATAAGCTTCGGATTCTAATATGTTAAAAAAAATTATTAGCACACACTTTTTAAGTTTGTTATAAGGAGTAAAGTAGGTAATAAATGCAATTCCATGTGTTTTAGCTGGGTAAACTGATTGTTTTAGAGTAATAAACAATGAGATAAAATCTAGTGTGAATAGGAAGAGAAGTGCTACTCAGACCCCTTTTGGCAGAAGAGTTTTCCTTTTCCAAGAGTTCAGAACCCCTGCGACTAGATTAGTTACCTATTTTAGCTTGGAAGAAACAAGTGCGCCCCATTTGACTACTGTGTTTATCTTTTTTCTGAGACTGCACTCATGGCAGGCACAGCTGTCCTCAGTTCTACCTAAGAGCTTCTCAGAATAGTGTCTCTTCCAGAAACTCAAGACGAAGGCGTCTAAGGAGATACATTGATGACTTATCAGGAGAAATATTGCTTTTGAATCTTCTTCTTTTTGACAAGATGTTTAAAGATAAAAACCTTTGAAAATGATAGAAATACAATACAAGTACACTGAATCTGAGAGCACATTTAAGGTTGGAGAGTAAAAATAATTTTGAGTCAATTCTTCTGTTTGTATTGATCCATAGGTCTCAATTTTCATTTATGATAAGACACAAATATAAGTTTAAAAGGAACCATCATTCAGCAAGAAATTTTTAAAAATTTATTTATTTATTTGACAGGCAGAGTTACAGAGAGAGAGAAAGAAAGGAAAAGAGATTTTCCACTGGCTAGTTCACTCCACAAATGGCCACAATGACCACAGTTGGACCAGGCCAATGCCAGGAGCTTCATCCTGGTCTCCCTACATGAGTGGCCAGGACCCAAATATTTGAACCATCTTCTGCTTCTTTCTCAGGCACACTAGCACAAAGAAGAATTGGAAGTGGAGCAGCTGTGACTCAAACCAACACTCATATGGGATGCCGGTATTTTAATGCATTACAACATTGGCCCCTGAATGATGATTCTACAATGCATGCAACATGAACCAAAATTTGCTGTTATGTGATTGCTCACTGCTACCTATTTTCTTACTGATGACCCTCCCTTCACAAATACGGTACCAGAAGTGGGTACATTGTCTCCTAAAGTCTTAGACCTCAGAAAAGAGATATCAGTAGAACAAACTTGGACGCCCAGTCTGGCATACCAGCACTAGATCTACAACAGCAGCAGACTGGTTAATATAAACATCTAACACAACATGTGTGACACTGAAAATCTGAACACTAATGGGTGGGAACCAACCATCAGTACCACTGTCCAACTCTATGTCAAATTTAGGAAGAAATGAATTGTAGGGGTGAGAGAAGGTCACTGATATGAAACACTACAACTTAGCCAATTAGTCTATTACTGGCTAATACCCAAGATGAAAAGAATAGAAGATTTATAGACACAACCAAGGAGTTTGGTTGTTGCTTTCATATAAAATATCTGAGTACAAAAATCAAAAGAGCTGCAATGTTAGATGCTTCTGAGACCCGATGAAACAAGAACTCAAGAAATCTTGTTTCAGAAACTATTATGTCCCTTAAACTGTGCGTATGATTATGGGAATAAAGGACTCTATTTTCAAACATTATGCAGTATAGTTGAGATGACAAGATGATCTGTATGAAAATGTCGGGGTTCAGAGTCTGCCACAATAAGAAAGAAAAACCTGAAATCATCCAAAAAGACACTGCAATCAATAGAGGTGTTGGTAACTGACAAAATTCTACAAAATAGGTCAATACATCATAATGTTTGAAGGGTGTACATAAATTATAAAAAGGTATGCATTCAGATAGAGACCCCATGATTCAGATGGAGCATCTACAGCACAGGGGAGAGCTGCCCTGTCTAAATTGGTCTTGGTGTGACCAGGAAATGAAATTGTCAGGATTTTTTCTTATCGTGCAGCAAAATCTACCCTATTCTGATTACTGAAAGCACTGATTTATCATTTTAAGCCCAAATCACAGGCCCAATCCTAGTTCTACTGCTTTGAGTCATGTACCTCATCTAGAATATTCCTTTGGACTATTCATTCCCCAAGAGACCCACACAGGAAAATCCAATTGATTGCATTACATGTTCCATAAGCCACTGATGGCCTTCTGGCAGGTAAATTACCAAACAGCAGTGTCAAATGCCTGCAAAATTTGACTTAATATAAAATTATTCCTTTTATTTGAAAATACTACAGAACTAGAAAGATAAACTTGAAGGATTGGGATTGCTATTGTTTTTGAAAAGTAATGCATCAGCATTAATCCCATGTAGGGGGACAATTTTCAATATAGAAAACAGTTTTTCTTTTAGTAAGTACAGCAAAAAAAAATTTCTATTCTGAAATGACTAGAAAAATCTATACCAGGCATTGTACAGTGAAAACAGAAAAAGTCAAACATGGTTTCTTTCATTCTGAATTTCAGATCTTGTAGGAAATTTCTACTTAAACTATGGACAGTAATATGCTCCAAATGTTGTGGAATGGGATTGCATTGGTGCTCTATAGCATTTTTTTTTAAATTTTGAGACTCAGAAGATGAAATATATAGAGCTATCTGAACACATTAACATACAATGTTATTACTGAAACTGTTCATGCCCACAACAAACTTGGAAGAATAGTGCAAGAAAAGCCTATATGTTCTTATATGTATTCATCACACTTATTATCATCTTTTTATAATTTTGGTTGTTCAAATTATTCAAAACTTTCTCAACTGGGACTTCTTCAAGCTAACTCTTCACCCATTTAACATATCCCCCATTAATCTTGGAGTATATCCTTGGTTTCTGTCTGGACAAGATACCCTAAGCTCATTTTCTTTTCCCCACCCCAAAACTGGAATAGACTACCCCAAAGAGATGGAACAACTACCAGCAGTATGTGGTCTGAAATCATGTAGCAACAATCTTAAAATAAAACTATACAAGCAATATGATGACAATAGCATCAAAAATTGTATTTAGTAGTAAATATAAGAAGAAATGAATGATCCTGGAACACATATACAAAAACACTATGAAGTACTACTTACAGAAATTTTCAAACACCTTAAAAAAGCTATTCTAAGTTCATGGATTTCAAGAAACAGTATCATTAAGTTATCAATCCTTCACAAACTACAAATTTATCAGTAGGAACAATACAGTTACAATTAAAATTTCATAAGTTCTCTCTCCATTGGCAAATTGATTCTAAAAAAATAGTTGGAAATCCAATGGGCCTTAAAAAATGATGATATGGGCCAGTGCTGCGGCGTAGTGAGTAAAGCCGCCGCCTGTAGTGCAGGCATCCCATATGGAAAATGGTTCGAGACCCAGCTGCTCCACTTCTGATCCAGCTCTATGCTACAGCCTGGGAAAGCAGTACAAGATGGCCCAAGTGCTTGGTTCCCTGCACCTCTGGAAGAACTGGAGGAAAAGGAAACTCCTGGCTCCTGGCTTCGGATTGGCACAGCTCTGGCCGTTGCAGCCAACTGGGGAGTGAACCAGTGGGTAGAAGACCTCTCTCTTGATCTGCCTCTCCTTCTCTCTGTGTGTAACTCTGACTTTCAAATAAATAAATGATGATAAATTTAAAAAATGATGATAAATTGGCAAGTTACTGAAGATGAAGCAGACAGAGAAGGAGATAAGATATGGAAGGATCCAAGGAGCCTTGCTCAGCCTCTTGTAGCCAAGAAGGGTCAACGACTCCAGTATAAGGTTACAGTATGAAAACAGATCAGGAAGCATGTCCTAGTATCTCAGAATGCCCTAGAGAGTAGGCCAAGGGTGGACATAGCTTAATATAATCTCACCTCTCAAGAGTGGCCAGGCATGCAAATAACTGCATCACAACAAGGTGTCATGAGCCTTTTGATATTTTAGAATCTACAAGATCCTAATTTAGAAGACAATGCAGGCCGGCGCCGTGGCTCAGTAGGCTACTCCTCCGCCTTGCAGCGCCGGCACACCGGGTTCTAGTCCCGGTCGGGGCACCGATCCTGTCCCGGTTGCCCCTCTTCCAGGCCAGCTCTCTGCTGTGGCCAGGGAGTGCAGTGGAGGATGGCCCAAGTCCTTGGGCCCTGCACCCCATGGGAGACCAGGAGAAGCACCTGGCTCCTGCCATCAGAACAGCGCGGTGCGCCGGCCGCAGCGCGTCTACCGTGGCGGCCATTGGAGGGTGAACCAACGGCAAAAAGGAAGACCTTTCTCTCTGTCTCTCTCTATTGTCCACTCTGCCTGTCAAAAAATAAATAAATAAAAAATAAATAAAATTAAAAAAAAAAAAAAGAAGACAATGCAGGGACCAAAAAATAAAAAAGCACTTTGTAAGGTGGCATTTGTTTGATGCAATACTGACAAAATCATATTATCCTTGTGACCCTAAACAATATATTAAAGGAAATGAACATAATTCAATATCTCATGACTTATCAATGCTTAATATTCATATGTAAATTGTTGTTATAGACAATGTGATAATTATAAAGATTACCACCAAATAATATTGTGTTTCTCACTTTAGCTAAGGTTAGCTAACATCCAGATTTAGTTGAAAACTGATTATGGTCTTTTACATTTTAAGATTCATAAGAAAACTATAAACTATGTTTCTGCTCATAGTTTTCCAGAGAGCACAACAAATGCACTGCCTGAGGCATGATTAGACAGAGATTGTGGATTGTGGGAGGGGTTTTTCTCCAAGATTTATTTATTTGAAATGCAGAGTTACAGAAAGAAGGGGAGATGGAGAGGGAGGACAGATCTTTCCTCCACTGGTTTAGTCCCCAAATGGCCACAATGGCTCTGGGACTTGGCCAGGAAGCCAGGAGTCTGGAGCTCCATCCAGATTACCCATGTAGGTGGCTAGGGCCCAAGCACTTGACCATCTTCTGCTGCCTCCCAGGTACACTGACAGGGAACTAGATCAGGAGAGGCACAGGCAAGACTGGAACCAATTAGTTACATGGGATGTCAGCGTCACAGGTGGCAGCTTAACCCCTGTACCACAACACTGGCCCCATGTAGGGAGAATTTTAAATCATAGAATCAGATGAAGTACAGTCAGTCCCAAGAGTCTGGGAGCCATTTTGGAGGCAGTGCGTGGAAGCATGCACAGTTGTCAGGCATGACTAATGAGAAAGCAAGTAAACTCAGTCACCTCCGGCAACTCCTCCCAGATCTCGGCCTCTCAAGACCAACTCTGCCCTTGTTTTTAGAGAGCCTCAGATAAACTGCAAGAAGCACTTCTGGGAAGACAGCTCCTGGAGAGTTTTACCTAAGAGAAGGAAGCAGAAATTCTCCACGGAGTATTCTGCTGAAGAAATCCCTCAGTCCTCCTCCGAGCTGAACATTATAGCTTGACAAACACAAACCAGAACTTGACATTCTCCTCTGCCCTCTTAACCTTTTCAATGCCAGCAAAAGAGACTGTGGCATCCAGTGCCAGATGGATGTAGCCCCGTCACTTCCACATGTGTGTTCACTACCATAAAATGTTCCCTGCGGGTCATTAGAAACCCCTGATTAATGCCTAAGGGAGTCCCATGTTTTGCTGTCAATGCTTTTCACTGAGCTCCTTGTACTCAGCACAACACCTGCACAACTCACACTGTTCAGAATTCAGCCTAAGCACAATATCCTTTTCTCTACCTGGTAATTTCTCCCCCTTCATCACTTAAACATTCTAGCAAATGTTTCCCTTGCACAATTATCTCCCTAACATCATGTCTCAAGTCTGGCTTTTCTTTTGATAGAGAGAAAATACCATACTCAGAAAGCATGTCCCTTTGCTCTTTTACTTTCAAGCAAAGCCTTCATTTTATTCCAGAAATCTTTTCCCATTTGACTTATTTCTTTTTTAATTTTCAGGCTCACAACAGAGAAATCTCTATTCAGAAACCTGTTCAGCTTCATTCAAACCTTTCAATTACCAGGTCTCTTCATTCATTTCTCTTCCTGTTTACAACAAAAGATCCCCTGCCTTCCTTCACAGGCGCCATCCTCTGAAGGTTTTGCATCTTAAGAATACAACTCCATGCCGGTCACATCTACACAGCAGGGGCCATTTAAATGTATCAGCTCATGATGGCTTAAGGTTACCACTTCTCAGAGCTGGCTAGGTCCCCCTAGTATAAAGGGAGGATGGCTCCAGAAAAACTCACAATTCTCTTTTGACTGTAAAACATATTCCTGAAAGAAGGGAGGGACTGCGTTACCTGTCACTTCATAAATACCGTTCAAGAAAAAAAGAGGGTAAAATAAATGGGAAAAAAATGAGAAGAGCAAAAATGTATTTAATACTCTCATTCTACTTACATTTCCCTTACTAACTCTTTAGCTGTTTGTCTAAAATTTCAGTCTCTTGTTTCTGTGGTAATCTGAGAGAGTACTAAATTGATATTGTGTATTTTACAGTTATATTAAATTATTTAACAAAAATACAGAAGAAGGGACCTGTGCTGTGGCAGAGCAGGCTTGTCTCTGCTGGTGGCGGTGGCGTCAGCAGCTGATTCCTGCCCCGCTGCTCCTCTTCCAACCCAGTTCTCTGCTATGGCGTGGGAAAGCAGTAGAAGATGGCACAGGTATTTAGGCACCTGCACCCATGTGGGAAACCCAGAAAAAGTTCCTGGCTTTTGGCTTCAGATCTGCCCAACTCCAGACATTGCTGCCATTTGGGGAGTGAACCAGCAGACAGAACACCTCTCTCTGTCTCTCCTTCTCTCTGTAATTCTACCTCTCAAATAAATTTTTAAAAAGGATTTTAAAAAATACAGTAGGGAAAGCCTTGTCTAAACTAGCAATTATAGGCATATTCTACCAGATAATATGAACTGACAATCTGGAGATGTCCTCACTCTTCTCTATGCCCTTTAGATATTCCCTGACTACTGTTCACAAGAAACTGCAAACTATCACTGTTTTCTACTACAATTCAAACCCTAGTCTCAAAATGTCAAATTGCTGTTGTGGCAAATGGAAGAATTCCACATTCAGCTTAGATCATCTTATGCTATATGGACACCCCAGAATCCTTGTAGAGATTTTGTTTGTTTTATACCTCTTTATTACATTAACCTTCTAATGACTCCTACACAAACTGACTCAAGAGAAAAAGCTAAGACTTCTACATTCTATATACAGAATTGTCACTTATGCAGCCAGTGCTATGGCATAGCAGTTTAAGCTGCCACCTACAACACTGGCATCCCATATTGGAGTGCTGGTTCTACTCCTGGCTGCTCTGCTTCTGATTCAGCTACCTGCTAATGCACCTGGGAAAGCAGCAGATGACAGCCCAAGTACCTAGTCCACTACCACCCACGTAGGAGACTAGGACAGAGTTCCAGGCCCCTGGCTTTGGCCTGGACCATCCCCAAACGTAGATGTTATGGACATCTGGGGAGTGACCTAGCAGTTGGAAAGTCTCTCTCTCTCTCTCTCTCTCTTTCTCTCTCTCTCTCTCCCTCTCTCTCCCTCCCTCTCTCTCTGTGTGTATGTGTCTCTCTATATAACTTTCAAAGAAATCAATAAATAATTTTTTTCAAATTGTAACTCACCTCCCACATTGAAACCTTTCCTCATCCCCAGATGATTTTTACCTTCTACAGGATTTTCTCAAGAGCTACTTCAGTCCTCATGCAAATAAATTCTCAGCAGGCCTTGCCACCAATAGGGAGGTATTTATGAATCCTACTCACAGTATGTTTGCTTTGTGCTCTCTAGTACTGTTAACTATATAATGCAACAGCACTTATATCTTCCTTGTTGTTGCTTCATCATTGACTAACTCTACTGTCTTAAATCTGGAACTAGTTAGCTAGATTAAACTCTTAAATTTGCTAAATGATTTGACCAGCTCTGGCTATGATCCCTAGGCATAGGCCATACCACTACGCCAGCTAACATCTTACTACCTCAGGAGTAGAAAGGGAAGCCCAGAAAAAAGAGAGGAAGATCTTTGAGCATTTCCAAGAATACCTGATCATTTAATGGGAACCTGGTTCAGCCGTCAAGGGGTGCAACTGTCTTTGTCATTGAGAAGTTTGAAATTCCTTGAGAGGTCAAATTTTCACTAATGAGAGAATAAGGATATAAATACCAGAGAATATAGCACAGAATCAAATACTCAACTAGGTATTATTTTGACAATGGAGTTGGTCTGCTCAGGCTATTATAATAAAATACCATAGATTGAGTGCCTTAAACAACATACAGGTATTTCTTACAGTCATTGAAGATGGCACAGAAGCCAAGGCCAATGAAATCGAGGAGGGTCTTCAGAAATGCATGAAACATAGGTGAGTACAGGGAATGGTTTTGATCTTCAGAGAGAGAAAAAGGACACATTCAGATTTCAAAACACACTGATTCAGATTCTACTGTGCTTCTCACTACCAATGGTGACTTTCAGAAGTGATCTAAGGCAGAGTAAACCCATGGGAAGCAAGAAGGAAATGTTTGCCATAGCAGATAATGCTGAAGATAATTGCTCTCTAAAAGCTAGAGTCTGTGAGATAAGAACCTAACCTTCACAAAGCCATTTAGACACAAAATTATTTTCTCACACTTCCAATCTTCTCACCCAAATTCAAGACCTGAATGTCTTTCTAAATCTAGTATGACTTTTTAAATAGAATGAAAATTAATTTGTGAGAGAATTCCAAATTTAAGCAAAGCCTTGCTAATTTTATATGAAATTAGCTTTGCTTAATAAGCACCAAGCCAATGAATTTTTAACCTTAACGACCTTAATCACCTTATTCTGTAACCCCAATGCTCTGGCAACGCTAAGGAAAATCAGTTTGTTTTAATACACTTTAGATTTAGCAATCCAATACACTTACCAATAATTTGCAAGAATAAGTCATTTTTTGGACTAAAACCAACAACATAATTAGCCTAGTGTCCCCTTGGGCTCTTAATCACAGAGGAGTCACCTTCAAAAGGGGTGAAAGTGCTTAACATTTTAACTGAAGCCAAGGTTCTGATGAAGAAAATAAGTTTCCTCAAGATTTTACATGGACTCTTTTTGGGAGGAGCATGGATCATGAATAAAAAACAGTCATGTTTGGAAAACAAATAGTGCAGGCCTAAACCAGTATGAGGAATTCTGGCTTTTTCTTATTAATTACAACTTTTTGCTCTACTACATAGATAATGGTAACATAAACCTTGAGGAATTTAATGGCTTCCAATTATTCCATTTACTACCATTTTTTATGAGTTTATAATTATTTTTATATATTTTCAAAAGGTAGTGAAGATTGTAGAAATAAAGTTATATAGGAAATGTGTTTAAAATCAAGTCATTTTCATTCATGAGATTAGCTTTAATTTCAAAATAACACAATGGAATAAAAGGTAAGATATTGAGTAAAAAGGCTATTATTATATTTACAAAAACAGGCTTTTCAGTCTGAAAAATGGAAAGCCATCAGACAAGCCTGAAAACTAATTGAGATTATTCCCACAAATATTTGGAGTTGTTTTTATTGTTGTTGTAGTGGTGGTGGTTGTTGAAACTTATCACCTTTCCTTCATCATCTTGAAAACCCAAAGCATTTTAAAATACCCTGCCATATTCCTTTCTACGTAGATCTTTAAGACCCACCTCAAACATATCAGTGTAAATGTCTGAACCCACTTGTTGATTTTTCCCATCTGGTCTTTTCCTACTAGTTCCTACTCTCGTCCAGGCTGTTGAGTGACCCCTCCCACATGCTATTTTGTGAGATCTTGGCCAAGTCAGAACCAGACTGAGCAAGGATCTCTTGACCAAGTCCACACAACACAAGCATCTCCAAAAGTAATGCAGTCAATTAAGAGCATGCCCATGTACACACAACCTGGAAGTAGCCTGATTTATCAGTTCTTTTATAAGTCTTATCCAACAGACCTTTAGCACCATCATCATACCAAATTAGACAGACATCTATATTGAAACTTTGCTACAAAAGTATAAAGCATAGCTCTGAAACAAACAAAAAATACACAACTGGGTTTGCTTTAACACTCAAATAAGTCCAAGAATCTTAATATAAGCCACTTAAGTAACACGTTCACATTCAAGAACTTCAATAAATTTACACCATATATAATGAGCAACAATTTTTGTGCAACTTACTGTCAGTAATTTGGATCCAATGAATCCAATGTATTATGAACCAGTCAACTATTCAAGTCTTTATAAACGAGTTTCAACTGAAAACTCAGAACACTGACAGCAAAAGCCATGGAATAATTGGAAGAATTAGGCGTTTCCATCATAATTAAGACCAAGGAGCCATCATCAGCAGTATGGAAGTTTCAAGGATACAAAAAAAATCCAGTTTTTATCAGTGTTAGATATTAACTGCAATGAGAGCTTGGAACTCCCGACTTTTATTTGGTGTAATAAAGACAATATCAAAAACCATTCCCCATCATAGTTACCAGGAGTTGTCAGCTGATTTTCTCTAAAAACAGTAGCTATCATTCACTAAGTAACTATTGGATAAGGCACTGTGATATGTTTAAGCTCATTACCTTACAATAATATTATGAAGGCACACTATCTCTATTATTCTCAGTTTACACATGAAAAAACCAAGGATTTAGAGATTAAATTGCCCACTGTCATACAGCTGGGAGTTACAGAGCCAAAATACAAAGCTTCATCATCTTGAATGAGTTTACAAAATTCTATACCACCATACAAGAGGCCTCAATTTGAACCATGGGTCTAAAGATTAACATTACCAACTCATACCCTCCCATGCTGATTGCCTTATGAAATTGTGATTCTTATGAGACTATCTATCTGAAAACTTGACAGAATATCCATACACATTTTAATTTCCTTGAAATCAAATGTCATATTTCGTTCATTTTTTGTCTCTAGTACAAAGCCCTGGGGAAGATATAACAGCCTCATCCAGCATATATATCTAATTCTGCTGATAGTCTGAGCCAACAGAGCTGCTGAGGAAATGAAGGCATGCTAAATTCACTTGACAAAGTAGACATACTGTGCACAGGCACACCCTAAAATCTCCTGCATGGAAGATGACTCCTTAGTGTGAAGAAGCCTTTGGAGTCTAGAAAATTCTCCATCAGGAGACATATCAATCTCGTAAGACTTAGCCATTTTGGACGAAGGACTCAAAAGGCAGCAGGAATCCTGATTCTATACATCACATCTGGCCCCTCAGCTCCCATCACTGTACCCACATTGAGCTAAACAGAGCTCAGTGCGTCCCTGAATCTGATAGGGATGCCCAAACACAATAAATTCTTTTATGTTTACCAATTAAGCAAGTTATTTATGTGTTTTGCTATATTTTATAGTACTATGTAGACAATATTTATTGTGACACTTACATGGAAATACTTCCTTTTTCATGCTACTTCCTCTAATTAAATAATAATGCTCTTATAGTCAAAACCAGTATCAATTCTACTCTAAAACCTAATCTATACATAATTCATAACTATATGGTTGACACTCATTACTATATTATCAGTTAATAATCCTGAAACACTAAGGACTACTGCATTTTTTATTTGCCATTCATTATATAATTTTTAGATATACTTACTTTTTAAAAAATATTTATTTATTTGTTTGAAAGGAAGAATTACAGAGAGGCAGAGGCAGAGAGAGATCTTTCATCTGCTGATTTATTTCCCAAACAGCCACAACAGCCAGATCTGGGCCAATCTGAAGCTAGGAGCTTCTTCCAGGTCTCTCAGGGACCCGAGCACTTGGGCCATCTTTCACTGCTTTCCTAGGCCATTAGCAGGGAGCTGGATCAGAAGTAGAGTAACCAGGACTTGAACCTGCACACATACGGGATGCTGGCACCACAGGCAGAGGCTTAACTTACTATGCCACAGTGCAAGCCCAATATAATTACTCTGTTTTTAATCATATAAAATTTTATATTCAGGCTTTATAAACACTATATATAAATTATTCAATTAATACATTTTTTAAAGTTACAGGACAGGGGCCTGCACTGTGCCATAGCAGGTAAGAGTCACCGCTTTGCAGTGCCCATCCCATATGGGTGCTGGTTCGAGTCCTGGCTGCTCCACTTCTGATCCAGCTCTCTGCTATGGTCTGGGAAAGCAGTAAAAGATGGCTCAAGTCCTTGGGCCGCTGCAACTGCAAGGGAGAACCAAAATAAGCTCCTGGCTCCTAGTGTTGGATCCGCACAGCTCTGGCCATTGCAGCCATCTGGGGAATGAACCAGCAGATTGAAGACCTCTCTTTCTCTGTCTCTGCCTCTCTTTAACTCTGCCTTTCAAATAAATTAGTAAATCTTTAAAAAAACATGTTACAAAACAAATATGGCATTTGAGGAAATGTTATAATTTCTACATGTCTAAAGTTTCAGTGAATAAAATATTTTTTAAATATCTGAGCACTCGGCCGGCGCCGCGGCTCACTAGGCTAATCCTCCGCCTTGCAGCGCCGGCACACCGGGTTCTAGTCCCGGTCGGGGCGCCGATCCTGTCCCGGTTGCCACCTTCCAGGCCAGCTCTCTGCTGTGGCCAGGGAGTGCAGTGGAGGATGGCCCAAGTGCTTGGGCCCTGCACCCCATAGGAGACCAGGAGAAGCACCTGGCTCCTGCCATCGGATCAGCACGGTGCGCCGGCCGCAGCGCGCCTACCGCGGCGGCCATTGGAGGGTGAACCAACGGCAAAAGGAAGACCTTTCTCTCTGTCTCTCTCTCACTGTCCACTCTGCCTGTCAAAAATAAAAAAAAATAAAAAAAAATCTGAGCACTCTATGAATTCTAAATGCAGTAATAGATTGTCTTGTCAAAGTCAAAACTTAAAGCAGTTAAGAAGTTTTTGATTACAGATTCCCATTTACAAAATTCAGTCCTCACATGGATAATCAAATCAAGCTAATATACTAATACACTTTTTTTCCAACAGTAATTTTTTTTAATTTTATTAATATAAAGAAAACAGATTTCATGTGTTTCAAAGATACAATTCTAACAAGGTAACCATACAACCTGCTCTTCCTCCCTCAACCCCACTTCCATCCTTCCTTTTTTTCCTTCCTTTAATTTCTGAAATAATATAATGCACTAGTAACCATAATATTCAATAAGTATGAAGTAGTAAAACTATTGTTCCGCAGGAGTACAGACAAGGGCTAAAAATAATAATCAATTCATAAGATGTCAGTTTCCTCCTTGTGCTTTTTTGTATTCTATCTTAACTACCACATATCAGAGAAAACATATGGTATTTGTCTTTTTGGGCCTGCCATATTTCACCAGGCATAATGGTTATATCCATTTTGTTGCAAAGATAGTATGTCATGATTTCATTCTTCTTTATCACTGAGTAGTATTTCAAAACACTATCTTTCTTTGCTTTACCCAGTCATCAGTTGATAAACATGTGGGTTGATTCTTCATCTTGGCTATTATGAATTGAGTTGTAATAAACATGGGGATACAAATAATTCTTCATTGTGCTGATTTCATTTTCTTTGTATAAATTTCAAAGAGTGGGATGGCTAGATCATACATATGACACATTTATTTTCAGATTTCTGTGCAATCTCCATACTGTCTTCCATAATGGTTACACTAGTTTACCTTCACACCAACAGTGGATTAGAGTACATTTTCCCCTATATCCTCACCAGCATTTATTATTTTTTGATTTTTGGATGATAGCCATTTCTAACAGTTGAGACGAAATCTCACTGTGGTTTATATTTGCATTTCCCTGACTTAGTGATCCTGAGCATTTTTCATGTGTCTGTTGGCCATTTTATTTCATTTCATTCTTCTTAAACTATTCAAAACAATTGAAAAGGAGGGTATCCTCCCAAACTCCTTCCATGTGGCCAGCATCACCTCAATTCCAAAACCAGAGAAGTATAAACATAGAAAGAACTGTAGACTGATATTCCTGATGGACATTGATACAAAATCCCTCCACAATATACTAACTGAATTCAACAATATATCAAAAAGATCACTGACCCAGCCCAAGTGGGATTTATCCCAGAAATTCAGAGATGGTTCAAAATATGCAAATCAATAAACATATCATATTAACAAACTGATTAATAAAAACCACATGGTTATCTCAATAGATGCAGAAAAATACAACATTTTTTCATGATTAAAAAAAAAAACTTAAGGAAATTTGGATTAAAAGAAATATTCCTCAACACAATCAAGGCAATATATGATAAATCCATAGCCAGCATTATATTGAATATGGATTAATATCTAGGATCTTTAAATAGCTCAAGAAACTCAACAACAAAACAAACATTGCAGTTAAGGAACTGGCAAAGGCCTCTTGTTTTTAGATAACGTAAAATGAGGTAGAGAAAAATTAATTTTCTCCAGGATACACTGCTTATAAGTGTCAAAATGATGTATAAGCTTGTCTAACTCCAGAACTTCCAAATTTCCACCCATAACTCTTAAATCTCCCACATATCCTAGTCTTCACACAGAGTTGCCATTCAGTACGTGTCTGAAGCTTGACTAGTCAAGCATAGATTGGGGCTCAGAAGTAGCAGTTATGGCCAGATTTCTACCACCAGAAACTGGGGATACTTCTACTGCAGGGATATTTAGCTCAATCTTTGTAGCTATTTGTGTGGTAGTGATAGAAAGCAATGCGTACATTTTCCTCTTCCTTTCCTGAATTTTTATAGTTTTCCTTACCCTTTCATCTTAACATTTTCTGCAGCAACAAGTGAGGCCAGGATTTAAAACCCAGGTGATGAATCTCCAAGACTCTCAGCAGTGAACCCTGGAGGCAAATTGAAAACAATTACCAAAGGTAAGTTTACTATGTGCCCTAGAAATGCATGTGCATACTTCACTGACAACTAACTGGACAGTCATATTCACCAATTTCCCCACACTAATTACTTGCCTCAGAGTCAATGCAGACAATTAGAACTAAGAATACAGGGTCTTTTGCATTGCAAAGAAACGTAGCTACATCATTAGAAAGAGATTTCAGAAAATGCCATTATTAAAGGATCTCCAAGCTACGATTTTGTTTAGCTATAGCTGTACAGTCTGGAAAAATCATATGTATTCACAGATTACCAAGTCCAGGGAGTTAAGGTTAGGTAACATTTACAAACATTAGGTGTCATGAAACATCTGTGAAAATGACCAGTGAAGGAGTTACAAATCTCTTTAATACTGTCCTCAGTTCACCACTTAACACTTGGCCTAAAAAGTCTCTAATTTTTCTAGTATCAGACAAACCTCATATCAGACAAAAGGCATGCTAGAGAGGGGTGTGGAGGGGAGGGAAAGGAGGAAATGGCCTGCACAACTGTGTAGAGGTGAAGAAGACCTTCTTAGGTACCAAGCAACAGTGAACAATTTATCTAGTGAGCATCAGCTATTGCATCTTAATAGTACTGTCATAAACTCATCACAACTGACATCCAGTAAAATTAAGTAAATATTGAAGTCGACACATGCAAAGCTTTGAAAAGCATTATTTCCTTACTCCTAAGAAGTAACAGTCTTTTTTTTTTTTTTTTTAGAAATGAAAATTGGTTTGTTCTTGTTTTTGGAGGAAATGCAACAATAAGTCACCAAATCTTTTTGCATTTTGTTACTTTCTGACCCCTCCTAATCACCTGAACTAATTTTCTGAATGTATTCTCTTAAATATCTAGAAAGAGTCATTTTTGAGCTGGTTACAGAACTTATGGAAATAAGATCTTATCAATAACTTATGGAAATACTCAAGTCATTGAGACAGGGGAGACACTGACTCGCCATCTGTTTGTAAAACTAAGACACGTACGTACTAAACAACTAAAGGGCAATCCCAAAGCAATCATCAGCAAGTGCAAAATAAGATGCTTCCTATTACTTAATTACACATTTATGCTATCTTTGTAGCTTTGTTCTACCATCCTGTTATTCCATTCAGAGTTTACAGAAATCCTTAATGAACATTGCTAAAAATAGCACTCCTCAGAGACACACATGACTCACCTTGATAATGATGGTTTCATTGCTTAACTTATTTTATTTGTGCAGCAGATGATCATTAAAATTAAGCTCTTGATTAAAATTACCCAGGGTAATTTATCTCAGGCAGCATTCTCACTTAACAAGTGAAGATATTCATAAATACTGATAGGGCTGAAGTTTTTACCATGCTTAGTAATTCCTTGGGATAGAAGGTGTTATGTTAGCATAAATCCACAGTAATTAAGTGGAATCAAACCCCTGGGTATCAACACACATTCACAGACTCATTGCCAAATGTAATGAAGAAATCATCACTATAATGCATATTTGATACAAGGCCTAATTTCCAAAGTATGAACCTGTACCTTAAACATTTTTTAATGGAGGGCAGGACATTTTCTTCTATAATATTATTCATCTAAAATGTACATTAGCAGCAATATTGCATTGCATTGTGTAACAAAATTCTCCCATGTAAGAAAAGTGGTTGAGATAATCAGAATACATTCCTAAGAGAAATATGGTCACTGTGATCTTCTTTTGCTTTCTTCAAATTGATAAAACCCTGTGTTATTTTGACTTTTTTTTTTTTTTTGACAGGCAGAGTTAGACAGTGAGAGAGAGAGAGAAAGGTCTTCCTTCTGCTGGTTCATCCCCCAAATGGCAGCTACGGCCGGCACACTGTGTGGATCCAAAGCCAGGAGCCAGGTACTTCCTCCTGGTCTCCCATGCAGGTGCAGGGCTCAAGCATCTGGGCCATCCTCCACTGCCTTCCCAGACCACAGCAAAGAGCTGGACTAGATGAGGAGCAACCGGGACAGAATCCAGCGCCCCAACCATGACTAGAACCCGGAGTGCCGGCACCGCAGGCGGAGGATTAGCTAAGTGAGTCACGGTGCGGGCCCTGACCTATTTTTATTATGCTTTTCAAGAGGGAGGACTTTGAGCTGCTTGAGCAGGTTCAGATTCTGCCAACATTAGGAAATCATGGGTTTGGTGCTCTGGCATAGCAGATAAAACCACCATCTGCAGTGCCAGCATCCCATATGGGTTTTTGTTTGCGTCCCAGCTACTCCACTTCTGATCTATCCCCCTGCTATGGCCTGGGAAAGCAGCTGAAGATGACCCAAGTGTTTGGGTCCCTGCACCCATGTGAGAGACTTGCATGGAGCTCATGGCCCCTGGCTTTGGATTGGCCAGCTCCAGTTGTTGTGGCCATCTGGGGAAAAATCAATCTCTCTCTCTTTGCCTTCTGCCTTTCAAATAAATAAATAAATATTTCAAAAAATGATGATGATCATGCCTAGAAGAGTTACAGCTGCATCTATTGCCTTAAGGACCCTGAGAACTCAATACTTGATTAATGCACGTCTTTATCATTGAAATTTTGAGTCAAGACAGGTGGTCAAAGAGATATGGCTCTACCCAAAGTCAAGAGTCCCTCAGATCATTCACTGGCTGTGGCTGATGGGTGATTTTTTTAAAAGATATTCATTATTTTACAGAAATATTATTTATTAAATCAAGGAGAGGAGGAAAATATTAGTTTCTTGCCAATTCTAAAAGAGAAGAACAATATTTCAATGAGAATTAAGTTTAATCCCCCACATCTCACTAAGCCCGGGATTTCTCTTACACAAGCACTGTCCTGTTCATCTCACCTACAAAATATGCAGACAACGCTAAATTTTGTAATTCCATTAGCATGAAATTTCATTCTTCAAGGTGAAAGCAGTAAGGAAAACTGCATTTGAACTTTTCCATCATATGTATTGAAAAGAAAATTCATTGCTACTCTATTAGAGCTATTAATGTTCTCAAAGCATATTATTTCCACATTTGACTATAAGCCATCAATAACTGCTTTCCAGAAAAATTTTTTCTTAGCAGGAAGAAAAGAGGTAAGAGTATATTTGCAATTATGGAAACTCACACAATGTATCTGAAACACCCAAGGTAGGAATGAATTCACAATGCCATGTAACAAAAGATGCATTTGAATAATTATCTTTCTTATTAATAATTGCTATTTCTGTAACAGAGATAGATGGAGAAACTCATCTGGAGGTTATACTTTTAAATAGCTATATTAAAAGCAGTTATGAAATGACTTTTGAAGTCTGGATGCAATTGAAGCAGATTCTGCCAGGCCATTTCCATCACAATAGGATTTTTGAAGTGAGTGCAGAGGCAAAAAAGGGCCCATTACAGACAGGTCACCTGATCCAGCCCTAGAGATAATGTAAAATTGTTCCCTACAGTAATGTCTGCAGGGCTTCATCCAGACTAGTCTGAAATAGAAACCCAGAAAAATGGGCAGTTCTAATAAGCCTCCTCCTTTATTTTTAGCTTGAAAGCCTATTTTCTAATGGCAGTAATGACTACTCTACCTACCCCTTCATCTTCCTTTAAAGGTGTCAAAGAAAGCAGGATTTTGGAAATGTCGGGCATAGTAGAAAGATGCTCACAAGTCCTAGGTGATAGCACGGTGGTAGCTGAGGTTACATAAAATACTTTTTAAGCTCCAACTTATCCAGCATATGGTAGAATAAGACTTATTCTACAGGGAGCCTGAGAAAATAGAGAAGCCTGGAGAACACATAAAGGAGGAGTGTGGACTGATTTCAAGGGTGATGAAGCTTCCCTGGAATTGCAGAGAATATCCCTCTCCTGAATCTCATCTATTGAAGCAATAACTGCTCCTAGAGCAGGAAATCTACATCTATGTGTTATGCTCTAACCATGGCTTCCAGATGTCACATTAATCAGTCTGTGATTCAGTGTCATAAATCATATCCTAATTATTCTACTACTGCACAGGGTAATGAAGCCATGGGAAAAATAAAACTCAAATGGTACTTCGTAAAAATTCGACAGTTGATATAATTCCACCAGGACAGCCCTGGTGTCAGCTGTGGTCAAGGCATTTTCTTTGATATTTTATGTTGTTTACACTTGGCCCCAACACTGCCCTCGAAGGTTATCTCAATTCCCTTGATTCCATGGACTGCTGTTCATTTCATATTCCTGCCTCAAGATTCCAGGAACCACCATCGCAGAAATATGTGTGTAGTACATGTGATAGGACCCATTTTGGTTTCTAAAATTAACTGAGGAAGCATTTAAGGCCAATAAGCAAAGATTGTGGACTAAAAAGTGCCTATTAGCCTTCCCCCGGGACTCCAGCATTAATATGATCTCACTTGTTCCCAAAGCCTCTTTTCAATAACAACATACTAGTTACCATCTTCAGTCCAATTACAAACTCTTTGAAAATAAGAGTTGTGATTGACTTTTATATACCCAAACCTAGAATATTTATCACACAAAAGGAATCCACTAAATGGTAATGATGACTTATTACTGACTTAATGTCAATTCCATATACCTATTTTCAATGAAATCCAACTGTAGAAAATAAACAGTGAGAAAGAATATTGAGGAGCTGTGGCACAGCGGGTTAACGCCCTGGCCTGAAGCCCGGCATCCCATATGGGTGCCAGTTCAAGACCCAGGTACTCCACTTCCGATCCAGCTCTCTGCAATAGCCTGGGAAAGCAGTAGAAGATGGCCCAAGTGCTTGAGCCCCTGCACCTGCATGAGAGACGTGAAAGAAGCTCCTGGCTCCTGGCTTCAGATCAGCGCAGCTCCAGCCGTTGCGGCCAATTGGGGAGTGAACCATCGGACGAAGACCTCTCTCTCTCTCTGCGTACTCTGACTTAAAAATAAAATAAATAAATCTTTAAAAAAGAGAAAGAATATTGAAAAAGAATTAAAAACATTTTCAGTCGCCAGAATAAGTACCTCACCTTTTTTAACTCCTATGGCGACGTAACACAGTGTAGAGGTACAGCCTAGTGTAGAGGTTGAGAATGTAAACCTTACTCTCAGGGAATCTGGTTCTCTACTTAGTCCTTCCTGCTATCAATTATTGAGGAAAAAGTCACCTGCTGCCTTACACTTGCTGAATTCATGCAAGAAAATCAGGTTAGAAAAAAAAATGTAAAATCATTTAAGCAAAGGGAATACATTTAAGTGAAAAAATGTTACCTGGAAACAGTGGAAACATGAAAGTCCTTGAAGCAGTCAGAAGTTTGCTCAAGGTGTAGCATCAGAAATGGTTTTCAGAATTTAACATATACAACATCACCTAATTTTCTAAAACCTCTATGAAAAATCAATGATTATGATCTGCATTTTTCAGAAAGGAACAGAGAGCCAGAGAAGCCAGGTGTCTTAGCCAAGGTTTCACAGCTACTTAGTAGCAGAGGTTAGATTTGAACTCATGCCCACTGAGTGCAAAATGCATATTCCTAACCTTGAAGTATGCTCCCCATCAAGGGTGTGTTACATATCCACAGGAGGTAAAGGAGATGAAGTATTTATTCCATTGACTAAAAAGATTTAATTGTTTTTCAATATAAATTAGGAAAGGAAAATCACATGGCTTTAATTTCACTAGTTTGAAATACACACATGCACACACACAACACAAAATGTATTTTGGAGTTTGAAGTCTTCTAAGTTGTGTGTTTTCTTTTTCAGAAATCAGAAACAAGGAAAGGTTAATTAATGGGCTCCAAGATTTAGTTAGATAGGAGTAAGTTTTTTAAGATTTATTTATTTGAAAGTGACAAAGAAAGGAAGAGATATGGATACAAACAGAGATACCTTCGTTCTGCTGGTTTACTCCCTAAATGCTGCAATAGCCAGAGATAGAACAAGTCAAAGCAAGAAGCCAGTAACTCCATCCCGATCTCCCACGTAGGCCATCATCTGCTGCCTTCCCAAGTGCACTAGCAGGAAGGAGAGCAGCTGGAATTTAACAAGACACTCTGGATACTGAATGAGGGTGTCCCAGGGGGCAGCTTAACATGATTCACCACAATGCCCACCTCAGAGATAAGAAGTTGTGATGTTCCATCACGCAGTAGGGTGTCTATATTTCCCTAACAACAAAAAAAGAAAATCTAGAAGAAAGGATTTATTTTGGATATTTTCAGCATAAAGAAAGGATAAATGTTTGAGGAAATGGATATTTACCCGTATAGGATATTACATAATATTTACATTAATTAAAATACCATATAGTACTCCATAATCATGTACAATTTTCAGGTGTCAGCTAAAATTTTTTAAATGTATACAAGCATAAATAAATATTGTCAACAAACTCAGGGAGAAAAACAACTCAGAGACTTCAGGGTTTAAGGACTATTGCAAAACTTCATTATCATTCGCAGATCAGAGTGTCTCAGATGCCAGGAAGATAACTAGCAGTGTGCTACTTCAAGTTCCTCATCACGATATTTCATAAAAGCCCACATAATAGAAACCTTAGTCAAAGGGAGCAGGTGTTAACAGAGGATGATACAATCAGACTTCACCTTATCTCCATACCTGCCAGCCCAAGCTTTTCTAAAGGGGAAAGGATTTTACCAACCTCCTGAGAAACAAAGTAAACCTCAGAAGAGTGTACTCATAACGGCAGGACTACCAATGCCGCAGCAAGACTACAGCAATAAACAGAGTGTAGTGCATCCAAGGCGTATGCTCCTGGACATTAGAAAGTAATATTAGATGAAAGATGTTTACTGGATTGGCCTCTAAAACAGACAAATGCCCAATCGCATAGCTGGTAAAAAAAAAAAAAAATTAGCTTACTACTAAACACTAAATGGATCAATAATCTATTAACTCTAACCTTGTTAGCAGTGAGCTTGCAGTACAATACGTGACTTGCCTTTTTAAAAAGCTCCTTTCAATCTGTTTGACTAAAATAATTTTCTTTTTCCATATTCAGCACTGATACACTTAATACTCCATTTTAACTCAAAATGACTTTGTCCCTTCCTCCAAATGCTGTTGACCTTCAAGGTTCTTTGTGATCATTACATATGTACCATTTTATTCAGCAGATAATAGTATGATTTTTATTTTATGGGCAGAAAGCATATCAGAGGCTAAACATTAGTCAGTAAATCTCCATACTCAAGATAGAATATTATGAAGCCCTTGATGACAAATAATTTTCTCAAAGTCATTGTCTTATCAACAGAAATGTCCTCATTCATATCCACCAATAGGCAAGAATGAGGGCTGAGTCAGCAAATGCCCACATAGAAGTTCTGATGGGAAACTTCAGGAGAATGGAAATAGGTTGAGGAAAAGGGCATAACTGTAGAAGGAAACCTTCTTATTCATACAAGTTTAAAGATGATTGTAAAATAAAGATATGTTGGCATGAAGATGGGGTGCTGAAAGCAATCTGAACGTTAACAGTGCCTATTTATGAATGAGAGGGCAGATTGTATAAGCAAGTATTATACTACAATGGCCAGGCAGCCACTAGAGATACTGCCCACTATGGGGCAATACCAATCAGCCCTCCAGAAGCAAACATTAATTTTCCGCAAAGTAAACCTCAATTCCAGCAGCGACTCTACCCTATTCACAAGATGGCTTAAAAAAAAAAAAAGAAAGAAAAGTTCCATGACTTCAACTTTAAGAAGTCAAGAAGAGAAAGAACAAAGTTTTGAAATAAATTATAGTCCCTTCAAACCAATATTAAATAAAGAAAAGCAAATGCTAAGATAACTTAGAAAATGTCAGAATTAGCAGCAAGCTTAGACCAGAGATAAGCAAGTACCTCAGAGAATTTAGAGTGAAAAAATATTGAAATTGCTGTCCAAGCAGGTTTCATAAACCAATCAAACCAGATAGCAAATAGTCCAGGAAAGCGTAGGTCATTCTTTCATCACTCAAGGGTCTGAGGAACCTTTAGGAAAGAATGTGTTGGTCAGTGATAGACCGTGTACACAATGCTGATCCCAAAGCTAACAGAGTTCTCTTGTCTTGTGATGTCACAGACTGAGTAAAACTGTAGCACAGTGCATAATTCACGGGTTTGTAGTGATGTTGGTGTAAACAAACCTATCATGCACCTACAATCATGTATAGTATATAATACTTCTTAATGATAAAAAATGTGCTATGGATTTCTGTAGTTACTACGTCATACTTTACGTCATTATTGCAGAGTGCACTATGCAAACAGCCTGCTGTAAAACAGCATGTCGAGTTACACTGGCCTCGGCCTCACACATCTGGTGTTCACTGCACTCCTTGCTTGCATCAAGCTGAGTGACTTCTCCATATAGGATTGTGTAAGTACACTGTATGCTATTTGGACCGTGAGGCATTTCTCAGAACCTGCCCCTACTATTATATAACATGTACTATATATGTTTATCAAATTATCACATTGTATAGCTTGACTATATATAATTTTTATTTATCAATTATACTTCAATAAAGCTGGGGCATGTGAAGATAGGAAAACAGTAAATTTCTTATTATGAGTGGTGCTTTACACAGTAGGATGGAAGTAAACACATGTCTAGTATGTTTCAGCTTATGGCAATTCCTAAATTCTATTTCAGCAAAGAAGTATCACTAAAACACAAGAAAGTTCTATATAAGAATTATTTCAAGTGAGTAAACTGATTATAATCATTTTATAGTAATTAATACAAAGTAGAATCTAATTCATAGTTACTAAATGCAAGTACAAACTCCCAATCTCCCAAGAAGTACCAAGACCAAGTGCTCATTACACGATAGACATGCAGTTCCTACACCAGAAAATAATAGGTTTATGTCCTATTTCTGAGGTTCATTGGTAGGGAGCTGGGTCAGAAGTGGAGTGGCCAGGACTCAAATCAGTGCTCCAATATGGGATACAAGCATCCCAAGTAGCCACTTAACCTGCTGTACCAAAACACCTGACCCAGCATACAGGTACCTCAATTGCTAGGCCAAAACCCTACAGCAACAAACTCATTAAGTGAGGGAGGAAAATGAATTACTCCTGGTCAGCCATGGTAGAGTTCATGGTGATCTATAGACCCCTTGCTCATTCAGGTCACTAATTGAGGCCCTCAATTCACCCATCACAGGCAGCATGTCAGCCTAATGGGCTGAACAGAGTCACACTGGCAGATGACTTTGGGCAAGATACGCATGTCCACAGATATCAGACTTATTTCTAGAAATCAGGGAATTTTACACAAACCCAAGCCACAGGGCCAAGCTGGAGTATTAGAAAACAAGATGTTGGTTCCAAGTGCAGTTTATCATTAGGAAAATGAAGCAAACCCAAAACTTATAACCCAGAATCTCTAGTCAGAGTCCTTTGGCATCTTCTGGCCATTATCAATGGGGGAACAGAGGCTGGACATTGATAATTTTGAATTCAGATCTCAAATATTTTTTAATTCTGGTTCTCTGGTTTGAATTTTGGCTGTGCTACCTACAAGCTGTTCATTCTTGGAAAATTATTTCACCTCTGTAAACCTTAGTCTTTCTATGTGTAAACAGAAATTCCTACAGTAAACTCCTCAAAAAACAGCCTTGAAGAAAGGATTAAATAGACTTTATATTTAAAGTCTTTAGCATAGTACCTCTCATATTGAAGTATTCAATAGTGCTAATCATTAATTTTGCTATTTTATTTTAATAGCATATAAATATAGCCATCCAGATACACTAATCTGACCTCAGGAGACCACTTAATGCTCTTAGACTCAGTCTATCATCCTGTTAAATGGGAGGAACATGTGCTTTACACGCATTGTTTAAGTTGCAAGTATTAAAGTCTGAAACAAAAATACTTAAGTCCCATTTTATGTTTAAAACCACTGATCTGGTAATACAATTTGTGGTACTTCAAAGAAATTTTTTAAAGAGAGGAATTTCTTTAAATAGAACAATAGGAAATGACTAAAGTGTCTTTTATTTTGCTTAATCTTTTAAAGTAATTTTTGCTAGGCATTAATAATTCAATGCTACCATTAAAGATTAAGTCATATATACTATATTTATCTAGGAGAAAAGAAGAGAATAAAAGGCAAAGAACTCTATTGTGCTACAAATCTAATGACATAAAAACCATGGTGTCTTTGAATAAAAATAGTGAATAAATGCAAAAATAATTAACTGGTTGTGTTAAGGTCATGAGGATGTAGTTATGAAAAGCATAATAAATGAAAAGGTACTGTGAAATTGTAAATTGTGACATGCTAGTAAGGTGTTAATGAAAATCAGCCATACTGAATTTCAATAAATAGGCAGACATCATCAAGTGCTCCTCCCGTTCACAATGACCCTATTTGTAACCATGTAGGACCTAGTTACTCTATTATTTACTCTTTGAAAGTGAATTTTCTGAGCCTGGTAAGCAGGGAAGAGAGACAACTTCCTTAAGGCAGAAATAGGTTTAAATTTTAACCATTACCAGGCCACTCAGCCAGGAACACACACACACACATCAAAGCCACAGCTCAAGCAGTCTCTCACCGGGGACTACTACTGGTCTGGCAGAAGAGCGCTCACAGCACACCAGACGTGCCTGACCAAAAGATACCTTTCTTCTAAACAGTTCCTCAGGGAGCTGCAGTGACTGATGTCTAAGCTTGACTTATTGCTGGTCAAGATGCTGGGGCCTTTGTTCTCCTTGACCTCAGACTTGGGCTTCCTAAAACTTCCAGCTGCCTCGCTTCCTGAGCACTGGATCAGTTTAGTAATGGGTAAACATGTGTTTATTTATGCTTGACTTCTTACAGCTACCTCCTTTTCCATAACTCCCCGGCTCCCCAAACTCCAAGTCCGCATAAGAAACACAAGTCAAAATATCTGGGAGCCTTACAGCTAGGGATGATGCTGAACTAAACCGAACCTTGAATCTCTCCTGGGTCTGACTTCCCACTGCCTCTGCTGAAGAAATCTCAAGAAAACAAAGGGCTGAATCACAGAATGTTCCTGATGCATGAAAAAGACGACAGTGAGCCCCTATGGCCACCACAGGCTTCAGTGAAGAATCTGCAAACTTACACGGCAGGAAAAGAAAGTGCAGCTCCCATGATCCTGATATTAAGACTTGGGTAAGTCCTGCTTGGTTGCATGGCCTGTTCAAATGTGGCATGAGGGGCAGACATTTGGCCTAATGGTTTAATTTCCACATTGCCCGAGTTCAGTACCCCATTCTAGCTCCTGACTCCAGCTTCCTGTTATGGCAGACCCCGAGAAGCAGCCTTGATGGCTCAAAAAAAAAACTGGGCTCCTTCCACTCACGTGGGAGACTGACTCTCATCTTTGATCGCAGTCCACCTGCAACCACTGCAGGCATTTGGAGGGTGAAGCAGCAGATGCGAGATCTGCCTCTGCGTTTGTCTCTTTTCCTCTTAATGAAATATGTACATATCTCATTATATATATATATATTTTTTCACTATATATGTATATATACATATATATACATATATATATAACGTGCAAAGAAATAGGAGGGGTGACAGGTAGATGCTTTCTAGCCACATTCCTCATCACTCTGACGCCGCTGAATGTCTCTAATCCCCCTCCCGTGTTCCAGTCCGGTTCTCTGTGCTCCAGTCTGGTCTCCTGAGCAACACTTTCTGCCACACACTCCCTAGTACCTCTGGATTTCCCAATTCATGGAATATAAACAGTGTTGCTTCTCACAGAAATGTGACTCAGGCACTTCTTCAGCATTTATGCAGTTTTCTTCCTGTAGTCCTATATACGGGGAACGACTCAGAACAAACGTATCAATCTTCTAAATGGAATTTCTAAAGTGATGAGTTCCACAGGTTGACTATTAAAAACTCTGTCTGCAGCCTAGACACAGATGAGCAAATGCTCTTACGGTTGTATTGAAATCCGTGAAGTCTGCCAGCATGCGATTTTGCTGGTTTTAAATACATTTGACAGAGCTGAGCTGATTTTTAATTTCACTTCTGTCAAAAAATCAATCAAGAAGTAGTTTTTCTGAAACTATTTGTTAAATGCTCACCACTATACTAGATGTAAGGGATTGAAAAGAAAACCAAGTCAGTCTATAGTCTCAAGACTTCACTATCCATTTGTGAACAAGTGAGTGTGCACATACACACACACACACGCAAATATATGCCATCACACATTGCTTAACGATGGGGTTATGTTCTGAAAAAAGTGCCATGAGGCAATTTTTTAACAAGGTGTACACAAGTAGGATGGCCACGTAGATACAACCTTATGGGACCACTGCCCCACGTGCAATCTGTCACTGACTCCACCATCGTGATACATTGCATGAGTACACACAGAGACACAAAACATTCACAAAACAAGAATACACAGTCAAATGTGAAAAGGCAGTAATACTATCTGCCACACATTGAGTACCTACAGAAGTAACTACTTCATAAACATGATTTTGTAGCCTCACGACAACTCAAAGTTCTCAGCTACTATTTTTTCCAGATTAGATTTCAAAAATTTCATTCTAAAATCACAATCAAAGTAAAATTCTTATTCAGTTGAGATCCGGTCTTCACAATTTTTTTTAGGTCAGGTGGAGAAATGAACTCAAATAATAGCCATTATAAGGTCTGAATATCAGAGTATACACAAGAGAGCTCAGTGCATGCAAATCTCTAGCAGGAAAACTAAGATGAGACAATTTTCCCTACACAGATGTTTCCCAGCACCAAAGACTTGATTTTTTTTATTTTATTTTTATTTATTTATTTGACAGGTAGAGCTATAGACAGTGAGAGAGAGAGATAGAGAAAGAGAGAGACAGAGACAGAGAGAAAGGTCTTCCTTCCATTGATTCACCCCCTAAATGGCTGCTACAGCCAAAGCTACACCAATCCGAAGCCAGGAGCCAGGTGCTGCCTCCTGGTCTCCCATGCAGGTGCAGGGGCCCAAGCACTTGGGCCATCCTCCACTGCCCTCCAGAGAGCTGGACTGGAAAAGGAGCAACCGGGACTAGAACCCGGCGCCCATATGGGATGCCGGCGCCGCAGGCAGAGAATTAACCAAGCGAGCCACAGCATCGGCCCCATCAAAGACTTGAAGATTAATCAGCTTACTCCAAAATCAGGACTTAAGCACTGGCTTAAAAAAAAAATAAAGTACTAACCCAAAGGTACTTCAAAAAGTTCATTGAAAACAGAAATTAAATTATTTTGTTGCAATTTTTTCATATCCATGCATTGCTTTGTGTGATATGCATTTCCACTACCTTTTTGAAGTTCCCTGCATATGCATATATGGATCATAATGTACATTGTATCCTCACGTGCACTGTTTCATTTTAAGCGTGATAAGAGTTTAGAAGTGAGATAGTTGTTTTATTTCTATCCCATTGATAAGACCAAGAACCAGACTTACTATGCATCACATAGCTCACCAGTGGCCCAGCTCTGTACTCACATCATTGTTTGATCCAAGCCAATGCCACGCGATGACAACTCAGTGCCACCTGGGACCGGTTACACACTTTGTGGGACCCAAAGAAAAAAATGAACATTCAGAGCTGCTTGTTCAAAATGTCCTAAGAATTTCAAAACAGCAACTGCAGAGTATTAAATCAAGTGCAGGGCCTTCTAAGTAGCTGCACGTGTCATAGGCTCATGACGCTGATACCACTGCAAAGCAAACTGTGAAATCAATCATTCAAGAAGGTGCTAATTGAACAAGGCAAAGAGTATGGAAGTATGAAAAGCTACCGCTTCTCTAGGAAGCACTGTGAAAATACCTGTGACAGATGCAATCCAAGCTGTGTGATGATAATCACCCTCCTCTAAATAAATTATTCAGATTCAGAAATGCCTGCCCATCAGCTTTTGCCAAAATAAGATAAACACATTTCTTCCCAAGCTACTTACTGAACACATTAATATGTATTTTTTTTCCAAATGTAATGCACTGATATACTTCAGACTGTGACAAGATGAAGGCATCAGCAAATTTTATTCGAGAGCAGGGAAACCATCAAATTAGTGTGTAGCTTTCAGCAAACATACTGTTTGGCCTGTGTTCCTAGCACATCATTTCAGAATAAGCGACCTCAGGAAGGTGGATACACAGATGTTTTCAGAACAGAGTAGAGAGCTGAAATAAGCACCTGAAGGGGCTATCCACAAAGAGCAGATGTTTGCAGGTGAGCTGGGACCCGTGGTTTGAATTCTCAAAATAAGATGATCTGGAATGGATAAAAGCCCACTGTTCTGTCACCTCTGTGGAACCTCTCTGCTGACTGGCTGTGAGAGCCAGTGCCTATTCTGACGTGGAAACAGGAAGGAAACAATATGTTCAGCTTCTTGTCCTGTTATTCACACTTTTAGGCCTACTAGAAAACCTCGGAACACTTGAATTCTGGTCAAGAACACTCAAAAAAAGATTTTTAACCAGGAGATGTTTAATATGGAGTGGAGAAGGCAAGAAGAAAAATTCCTAAGTGATTGATGTTATGGCTTTAATAGTTGTTCCCCCTGGTCTAATGTAGGAGTTTACTCCCCAGAATCTTATGTTAGTGGTAGAAAGAGGGTAGAAATTTTATCCAGTTATGGTGTTTACAGACCTTGGTGTTTAGGGGCCTGGGGGAAGTGATTAGACTGGGTTAGCTCTTTAGAATAGAGCCCCCGATTGAATTCCAGTGAGAGAGACAGAAAGATATTGTGCAGATACTGATATACACGTGTGCTCCCTGTGTCTTTCCTTGTGATGTCCTGTGCCACCTCAAGACTGTCAGCAAGGTCCGGCGCCATGGCTCACTAGGCTCATCCTCTGCCTGCAGTGCCGGCACCCCAGGTTCTAGTCCCGGTTGGGGCACCGGATTCTGTCCCGGTTGCTCCTCTTCCAGTCCAGCTCTCTGCTGTGGCCTGGGACGGCAGTGGATGATGGCCCAAGTGCTTGGGCCCTGCACCCACATGGGAGACCAGGAGAAGCACCTGGCACCTGGCTTCAGATCGGCACAGTGCGCCGGCCATAGCGGCCATTTAGGGGGTGAACCGACGGAAGGAAGACCTTTCTGTCTGTCTCTCTCTCTCTCACTGTCTAACTCTGCCTGCCAAAAAAAATTTTTAAAGTAAAAAAAAAAAGACTGTCAGCAAGAATGTCTTCATCAGAAGCCAAACCAATGGGTCCCAACTGATCATGGACTGTGAACCTCCAGAAATCTGAGCCAACATAAACCTCTTTTCTTTATGAAGTTAGCCTGCCCAGGGCATTTTATTATAATAACAAAAAACGCCTAATATGAGTAAGATACCTCCTTTATTTTTCATTAAAACTAAACCAGATATGATCTAAAAAAAATTTAAATCAACTAGATACAAATAAGGGAAAAGTTATACAAATGTCCATTTCATTTTTCTGAACAAATATCTATGCATTATAGTTTCTTTTTGAACAATTTTTACCCATTACCAAAGCTACTTCCACATTTCCAGGTATTTATCAACAGAAGCATCACACCACCAGTACCAATTCTGTCATAGTGCAGGCTGCTCTAACAAAACACCCTGAACTAAGTGGCTTAACAACATTCATACTTCTGGAGACTGAAAGTGCAAGATTCAAATGCCTGCAGATTACTTACTGGTTCAGCTTCATTATTTAGAGTCTTATTCTTTAGCATTGTAGGGTTGAATTTAGAAAAGTCTATTTGAAGGTTGCTTTATTATTCCCTTCACTAACTCATAGCCCTCTTGGGATCTCTATTTCATGAACTAGGCACTCAGGGCAGACCCCACCTCTACACATACATATGGGCTGGCTAGATCTCAAATGTGTCCCAGATGTCTCTCCAATGACTATGGGTTACTAGGTTAATAGGCTAGAGTTAACAGAACCTAGAAGGCTGAAAGAGGGGCCTGGTAGGTCTAAGATGAGGCCTCAGAGGAGGAGGTGCTGCTCTGGGACTCACATTCAGGAGCTTGGATGACATCCCCTAGGAAGTGGGACTATTGGGGACAGTGAAGATGACCTGTTCCTGTGAAAGCACTCAAAATACTTCAAGCTGAAGGAATCACAACCTCTGACTTTAAAACATACTACAAAGCCGCAATAGTTAAAATAGCATGGTACTGACATGTAGATCAACAGAACAGGACAAAGAACTCAGACACTATCCCATGTATATGGAGCAAACCAATTTTTGACAAAAGTGCCCAGACAACATATTGGAGTAAAGATAATCTCTTCAATAAATGGTGCTGGCAAAACTGGATGTATATATGTAGAAGATGAAATTAGATCCACACCTCTCACCATACAGAAAAATCAACTCAAAATCAATAAACAATTTAAATTTAAGATCTGAGACAGTGAAGTTCCTGGAAGAAAACGTAAGGGAAACACTCCAAGATATTGGTATAAAGGTTAACTTTTTGGACACAACCCCCAAAGCATAGGCCACAAAACCAAAACTAAACAAATGGGATTATATGAAACTCCGTAGCTTCTGAACAGAAAAGGAATAACTAACGTGAAGGGACCTCCAACAGAATGAGAAAAAATATTTGCAAGCTGCCTGGCCAATTATCAGCAACTCAACAACAAAAAATAACCAATCCACTTAAGAAATGGGCAAAGAGTTCAATAGACAGTTCTCAAAAAGGGAAAAGCAAATGGCTGACAATTAAAAATGATCAACATCACTAGCTATAAAGGAAATACATATTAAAACCACAATGAGATACCATCTCACCCCTGTCAGATGATCTTTACCCAAAAAATGAAGAGTAACAAATGCTGGTGAGGATGTAGAGAAAGGGGAGCACCTTTACACTGTTGGTGTGAATGTGATTTACTGCAGCCACTGTAAACAATGTGGAGACTTCTAAATAGACTTGCCAATTGATCCAGCAATCCCACTGTTGAATATATACCCAAAAGACGTGACCATGTTGTATCAAAGAAATACATGCACCACCATGTTTATAGCAGCACTGTTCACAATAGCCACAACACGGAATCAAACAATGTGTCCATCATTAGATGAATCGATAAAGAATGAAATATTATTCAATTATTTAAAAAAATAAAGTTATACCAGCCAGCACCACAGCTCACTAGGCTAATCTTCCACCTGCGGCGCCAGTACCCTGGGTTCTAATCCTGGTTGGGGTGCCGGGTTCTGTCCCGGTTGCTCCTCTTCCAGTCCAGCTCTCTGCTGTGGCCCGGGAAGGCAATGGAGGATGGCCCAGGTGCTTGGGCCCTGCACCCGCGTGGGAGACCAGGAGGAAGCACCTGGCTCCTGGCTTTGGATCAGCACAGTCCGCCAGCCATTTGGAGGGTGAACCAACGGAAGGAAGACCTTTCTCTCTCTCTCTCACTAACTCTGCCTGTCAAAAATTTTTTAAAAAAACAAAAATTTTTAAAAATAATTATACCATTTGCATCAAAAGAATACAAATGGAGGACATCATGTTGAATGAAATAAGCCAGACACAGAAAAGTAAATAATACATGTTCTCCCTTACATGTGAGAGCTAAAATTTAGAAAGGAAAAAAAAAAAAAGATGCCTGTGTGTATCAGTATTGCTGCACATATATTTTTGGCAAGCTTTGTTTTATATCTTTGTCACTCCAATGGTTAAGAATGTTATACTTCTATAGTGTTAATGATCCATGACTATTTTAAAATTTACTATAGATAAGTGAAATGGTCATCTTTCCATTTGATTTTTGTTTATGGCCCTTTCTTGTATTACTACTAAACTAGGGCCTTTTGCTTTTTATTGGTTTATCTATTTATTTAGTGGAGCATTAAGCCCCTTAAAAGTAATGTTAATTTAAAATATATTGTCTCAGGGCTGGTGCTGTGGCTCAATAGGTTAATCCTCCACCTGCGGCGCTGGCATCCCATAGGGGCATCAGTTCTAGTCCCAGCTGCTCCTCTTCCAATCCAGCTCTCAGCTATGGCCTGGGAAACCAGTGGAAGATGGCCCAGATGCTTGGACCCCTGCACCCACGTGGAAGACCTGGAGGAAGCTACTGGCTCCTGGCTTCATATCAGCACAGCTCTGGCCATTGCCGCTATTTGGGGAGGGGACCAGCAGATGGGAGACCTTTTTCTCTGTCTCTCCCTCTCACTGTCTGTAACTCTGTCAAATAAATAAATAAAATCTTTTAAAATATATATTATCTCAAAACCAAAGAACAAAGAAGGAAAGAAAGAAATGGGCGGGGGCAGAGGGAAGGGTGGGAGAAAGCAAGGAAATATTCTTAGAATTAGACCTGTGAACTACACTGCATGTGTTCTTTGTAGTCATATAAACATGAAAAATTAAAGTATCAGACAAAAATAATGAGATTAAAAAACTGTTTAAAACAAACAACTGAGGAAAAACTCTCCTTGAAGTGCAATCCTTTCATTCTAGCAGATAATTGATTCCTTTGACATATATGTCTGTCTTATTAAAAAGATGCAGTGCAACTTTAATTTCCATATAAACTCATGTATTTACTGCAAGTGTTTGGCAAACCAAAGGAGGATTTACAAGTATAATAAACCCAGTGCTTCATAAAAATTACATGCATTTTGAGCATTCATTACCAAGGAAGAAAGCTAAAAGAAGGGTCCAAAATGGGAGGAAAACTCTTGTCTGTGGGAGTAGAGATCTAAAGATGGACATAAGAAAGAATTCAAGAGGGCAGAAAAAAATAAAAGGTTACATGCTCAGGCCCTGGGAAACAGAGCCACCCCACCCCTATGAGATGTGTTTGTGCAAACTAGAAAAAGACTTCCCTTCCCAGGGATCCAGTCAGAGCTGGGTGACTTCAAGGCTAACATCCTGAATAACTGCAGATGGGGATCCTGGGAGAAGGTTCTATGGAAAGGGGCCATGCCGCCATTTGTGATGCCTGCCTCTAGAGAATTATCCAAGTACCTGAAATCTCCCACCCAAATCCCATTAGTCAGGAGAATAGGTAGATTCTCCAACAGTTCGTGGAAAGCACTGCATATCTAGCTGTCTACTTGGACATTAATGGGTGCCCATGGCATTCTTGAATGAATGAGGGAGTGATTGAATTGCTTTTTAGGAATCTGATGGTCCTTAGCAGGCAAGTCAGAAGGCTCTCCCAGATGATTCAAGGAAACAAAGAGCCAGCCTCAGGGATGCCAACATCCTTATGAGTGGAAGCTGTGCAGCAAAGGACTCATGGAAAAACCTCAAGGTAAGGGAGATGCCAGTGTTGATCCCAGTAATAAAGATGTGCAGAAAATACACAAGTACCTATACTAGATATATGCAGCCCGCAATTTTAAAGAAATATTAATAAGGAAGGTATGGAATTGAACTATTTGGGAAGTTTAAGACAAGAAAGGTAGAAATCCCACAGAATACTTAGAGCAGGCATTGACCCTAGAGTGTGCCTCATCTACCCGCTTTCATCTGGTCATGGAAACTTGGTGTCCGGAGACATAAAGGATGCCTCTGGCCCCAGGTCACTGGTGACAGAGGGCAGTTGGGAAGCCCAGTTTGTTTACTCCTTATCTGCTGCTTGTTCCGGGACTTGGGCTGCTTACCTCCCTTTGGCTTGAGTAAAGCTGTATGGAGGTGCTGACCTTAAGAACCGGTGTAAGGACCATTGCAGCCCTGGGGTTTCTCCATCCCCAATTTACCCACATTTTTAAAGGAATGATACTAATAGCTATCTCTTTGGGAATTAAGAGTTATGAGTTCCTCTCAGCCCCACTATTTAGAATATGAGAGGAATTATTACAACCATGATGTAATTATTACCATCAGCAAGTGGAGTTTGAGATTACCCTGTTGTTATTATCCTCAGGGTGATAGGCTCCTGGAGAGATGGGAGTTGGGCCAGTACTCATGTAACCCAAATATCATGATGAAATCAGATCTCTGGCCGGCGCCGTGGCTTAACAGGCTAATCCTCCACCTTGCGGCGTCGGCACACCGGGTTCTAGTCCTGGTTGGGGCGCCGGATTCTATCCCGGTTGCCCCTCTTCCAGGCCAGCTCTCTGCTATGGCCCGGGAAGGCAGTGGAGGATGGCCCAAGTGCTTGGGCCCTGCACCCCATGGGAGACCAGGAGAAGCACCTGGCTCCTGGCTTCGGATCAGCGCAATGAGCCGGCCGCAGTGGCCATTGGAGGGTGAACCAACAGCAAAAAGGAAGACCTTTCTCTCTGTCTCTCTCTCACTATCCACTCTGCCTGTCCAAAAAAAAAAAAAAAAAAAGAAATCAAATCTCTGTGTGAGTTTTGGAAGTTGAAAACACACACACACATACACACACACACGTTTACATATTTATCTGTGTGTAACACACATTTATTTTCTACTGTAGAATGGCCCCAAAACTTCACAAGAATAATCCTAAATCTTATGCAATAGGTGTTTTTGTTTTGTTTTGTTTTGTTTTGACAGGCAGAGTGGACAGTGAGAGAGAGAGAGAGACAGAGAGAAAGGTCTCCCTTTTCCGTTGGTTCACCCCCTCCCTAATGGCCGCTGTGGCCAGCGCACCGCACTGATCCAAAGCCAGGAGCCAGGTGCTTCCTCCTGGTCTCCCATTCGGGTGCAGGGCCCAAGGACTTGGGCCATCCTCCACTTCACTCCCGGGCCACAGCAGAGAGCTGGACTGGAAGAGGAGCAACCAGGACAGAATCTGGCGCCCCGACCAGGACTAGAACCCGGTGTGCCCGAGCTGCAGGTAGAGGATTAGCCTATTGAGCCGCGGCACTGGACAGTAGGTGTTTTTAAATTAGTCATCATCAGGAGCCAGCACTGTGGCGCAGTGGGCTAAAACCCCGGTCTGCAGTGCTAGCATCCATATAGGTGCCAGTTCACATCCCAGCTGTTCCACTTCTGATCCAGCTGTACCTGCGTGGGAAACAAGGAAGAAACTCCTGGCTACTGGTTTCAAATTGGCCCAGCTCTAGCCGTTGCAGCCATCTGGGGAGTGAACCAGCAAATGGAAGACCTCTCTCTCTCTCTCTCTCTCTCTCTCTCTCTCTGTGTGTCTCTACCTCTCTCCATAACTTGTCTTTCAAATAAATAAAATAAATCTTAAAAAACAGTTAGTCATTATTTGAAGTTGTTCAAGAAAACTGTCAAATTGGTCCTGCTATCAGGTAGATTCAACAGTCATTGATCTCTGCCTGAATTACAGTTCTTCCTAAAACACCAAACCACACCTAGTCCCCTAGAGATAAACAGCTGGAGTTGCCCTACTTTAAAGCGACATGCTGCCACTCACTAGTGAGAAATCAGCTTTCAGAAACCACCAAAGTTGGCCCTTAAAGTCCTGGAGGCTGGCCGGCACTGTGGCTCACTAGGCTAGTCCTCTGCCTGCAGCACCGGCACACCAGGTTCTAGTCCTGGTTGGGGCGCCGGATTCTGTCCCAGTTGTTCCTCTTCCACTCCAGCTCTCTGCTGTGGTCTGGGAAGGCAGTGGAGGATGGCCCAGGTGCTTGGGCCCTGCACCCCATGGGAGACCAGGAGGAAGCACCTGGCTCCTGGCTTCAGATCACCGCAGCGTGCTGGCTGTGGCGGCCATTTGGGGGGTGAACCAGCAGAAGGAAGACCTTCCTCCCTCCCTCCCTCCCTCCCTCCCTCTCTCTCTCTCTCTCTCTCTCACTCTCACTCTCACTCTCACTCTCTAACTCTGCCTGTCCAAAAAAAACAAAAAACAAAAAAACAAAAAAAAAAACCCTGGAGGTTAAAGAAAGAAAATGTCAGGTTAAATCTGGCAGTTCTTAAAAGGCGCTAATCAGAAAGTGACCATTAAAGAAATGTTACTAAGATTTAGTTTCCTAAGATGAGAAAAAAGAAATATATGAGACAAGAAATGAGAACATCAATGCCCAACAGGAAAAGAATTTTTCCTCAGCGATGTGCCACTCTGAATTTAGCACTTGCAGGCACAGTGAGCTTCCATAATTTTTTCCAAAGAAGAATAAAAACCTCAGAAATGAAAGACTTCATTACATCCATACCTCTTTTATTGAATATAGCAGAGGTGTTTTTAAAGGAATTTATTAATACATTATGTTCTCAAGGTCACAGCAAATGCATAATTACAACACAATTCTCATCAATTTTCATTTTAATGTGATTAATGTGCTATTAATACAAAGAGAACAATACTACATAGTTCATAGGCACAATCCTAATAATACAATGATACTTCCCCCCTGAATCCCACCCCACAGCAGCTTGCAGCCCCTACAAGCAGCTGCCCAGTGTTTCTAATAGGTCTTGTCATTTGGGCTTGTAACCCTGCTTAGAAGCTCAGTCCCTGTTAAATATGTTCCTATAAAGCTGCTCCCTAGTGAACAGAAAAATCAGTGGAAATTCCAACCAAGAAACAAAATAAGGCAACAATGTTATTTCCTCTAGTAATCAGAGAACTACAATTAAAACATACAGGTACTGCTTTTCATTCAGAAAGGTAGCACAAATATTTATTGATAATACTCCCCATGTAAATAATGAGGCAATAAAATTAGCATTGCATAATTATGTGGCCAGCAGCACTATCAACAGCTGCCACTTTCTAAGAAAGTACAGTGACATTCACAACTTATTCTCTCCTTAAAATTTTTATTCATATAAAGAGAACACATTTTATGCATTCCATAAGTGCAGTTCCACGAAGACCATCACCTCCCTCAATCATTTTCTTCTCCTCTAACCCCTCTTCCTCCCTCCACTCTGTCAGTTTTGGCAATGACATAATTTTAGTGCACTCTATATTTGCAGGCTTATTTTGCCACTAATCCTAACAGTCAACAAGTAAAAAGTAGGAAGGCCACAGTTCCACAGGATATAAACACAAGCCAAAAATGACAATCATATCCCAAAGTGACCATTTCATTCCTATACTTTTTTTGTATTCTATATTACTTGCTTCATATCAGTGAAAATGTATGGTATTTGTCTTTTCAGGATTGACTTATTTCAGTAAGTATAATCATTTCTGGTTGCATCCATCCTGTTGCAAAGATCAGTAGGTTGTAGATGCATGGATTAATTTATCAGGTTTATATTCCTTTTTTTTTTTTTTTTTTTTTTGGACAGATAGAGTTAGACAGGGAGGGAGAGAGACAGAGAGAAAGGTCTTCCTTCCACTGGTTTACCCTCCAAATGGCCACTACGGCCGGAACTACGCTGATCCAAAGCCAGGAGCCAGGTACTTCCTCCTGATCTCCCATGTGGGTGCAGGGCCCAAGCATTGGGCCATCCTCCACTGCCTTCCTGGGACACAGCAGAGAGCTGGACTGGAAGAAGAGCAACTGGGACTAGAACCCAGCGCCCATATGGGATGTCGGCGCCGCAGGCGGAGTATTAACCAAGTGAGCCACAGCGCCGGCCCCAGGTTTATATTCTGTTCCATTTTTCTACATGTCTACTTTTGTCCCAGTACCAGGCTGTTTTGATTATAACTGTCCTGTAGTATGTCTTGAAGTCTAGTATTGTGATGCCTGCAGCTTTGCTTTTGTTGTTTAAGATTTCTTTAGCTATTTGGGGTCTCCTGTGTTTCCATATGAAGTTAACATCATTTCCTCTAGCTCTTGGAAGAATGTCATTGGTATTTTGATTGGGATCACACTGAATCTGCAAATTGCTTTTGGTAGTATAGATATTTTGGTGATATTAATTCTATCAATCCATGAACATGGAAGATTTTTCCATTTTTTTGTGCTTTCTTCTATTTTTCTTTAATGTTTTGTAATTTCCATTGTAGAGATCTTTCCCTTTCTTAAATTTATTCCAAAGTATTTGAAATTTTTGTAGCTACTGTTAGACTTATCTTACAAGTTCTTTCTCAGCCATGCTATTTTCTGTGTATACAGACTATTGATTTTTGTATGTTAATGTTATATCTTACAACCAAACTCTTTTACGAGTTCCAATAGTCTTAGTGGAGTCTTTTGGTTCACCTATATATAGAGTCATGTCATCTGCAAATAGGGATAATTTGACTCCCTTCTTTCCAATTTATATCCTGTTGACTTCTTTTTCTTCTCTACTGCCTCTGGATAAAAATTCCAGGACTATATTGAAAAACAATGGTGAAAGTGGGCATCCTTGTTTAGTTTTGGATCTTAGTGGGAATGCTTCCGTCTTTTCTACATTCAATAAGATGCTGGCTGTTGATTTATTATAAGTTACCTTGATTATGTTGAGGAATGTTCCTTCTATATCCAATTTGCTTGATGTTTTTATCATGAAAGGATATTATATTTTATCAAATGCTTTCTCTGCATCTATTGATAATCATATGGTTTTTATTCAAGTTATTAATGTAACTTATCACATTTATTGATTTGCTTATGTTGAACCATTCCTGCATACCTGGGATAAATCCTACTTGCTTTAGTTGAATTATCTTGTGTTGCTGGATTCACTTAGCTAGTATTTTGTTGAGGATTTTTGCGTCCATGTTCATCATAGATATTGGTCTATTGTTCTCTTTCTCTGTTGCATCTTTTCTGGTTATGAAATTAAGGTGATGCTGGCCTCATAAAAGCAGTTTGGGAGGATTCCCTCCCTTTCAATTGTCTTGAGTATGTTAACAAGAATTGGAATTAGTATAATGGAAATATTTCTTATAAAATGCAATGGAAAACAAATTATGTATATAACTATACTCATTGCAAGTTTGTTATGAAATGACCTACAGTTTCATTTTTCTAAGTTTTATTTTTGATTGGTTTTTGAAAAGCAGAGAGAGAAACAGAGGTAGAAACAGACAGTAGAATTCTCCCGTATGCTGATTCACTCTCTAAATACCCACAGTAGTAGCGGCTGGGCCGAGCCAAGGCCAGGAGATGGGAATTTAATCTGCTTCTCCCTCATGGGTGGCAAGTATCCAAATACTGAGCCACCACATTCAGAAATCTACCAACAAGAGATGCTGGAGAGGATGTGGGTAAAAAGGGACACTAACCCACTGTTGGTGGGAATGCAAACTGGAAAAGCCACTATGGAAGTCAGTCTGGAGATTCCTCAGAAACCTGAACATAACCCTACCATACAACCCAGCCATCCCACTCCTTGGAATTTACCCAAAGGAAATTAATTTGGCTAATAAAAAAGCCATCTGCACATTAATGTTTATTGCAGCTCAATTCACAATAGCTAAGACCTGGAACCAACCCAAATGCCCATCAACAGTAGACTGGATAAAGAAATTATGGGACATGTACTCCATAGAATACTATACAGCAATAAGGAACAATGAAACCCAGTCATTTGCAACAAGATGGAGGAATCTGGAAAACATCATGCTGAGTGAATTAAGCCAGTCCCAAAGAGACAAATATCATTTGTTTTCCCTGATCGGCGACAACTGAGCACCAAAGGGGAAACCTGTTGAAGTGAAATGGACACTATAAGAAACAATGACCTGATCAGCTCTTGTCCTGACTCTAGATGTACAATGTAATACTTTATCCTTTTTAGTATTTGTTGTTGTTGTTGTTGTTGTTCTAGTACTAGTGGTTGAACTCTGTAATTAACACACAATTATTCTTAGGTGTTTAAATTTTAACTGAAAAGTGATCCCTGTTAAATTTCAGAGTGGAAAAAGAGAGGGAGGAGATGTACAATTTGGGACATGCACAATCAGACTTGCCCCAAACGGTAGAGTTAGAAACGTGCCAGGGGATTCCAATTCAATCCCATCAAGGTGGCATGTACCAATGCCATCTCACTAGTCCAAGTGATCAATTTCAGTTCACATTCAATGGCTTGGATAGGTCTAAGAATCAAAGGGATCACACAAACAAGACAAGTGTCTCCTAACACTAACTGATAGAATCAAAAAGGGAGAGAAAGATCCAACATGGGAAGTGGGATACACAGCAGACTCATAGAATGGCAGACGTCCTAAACAACACTCTGGCCTCAGAATCAGCCCTTAAGGCATTCGGATCTGGCTGAAGAGCCCATGAGAGTATTGTAGGCATGGAAAGCCAAGACACCCTGGAAAAAAAAAAAGAAGAAGACCTAAATGAAAGATCTCTGGGAGTGAGATCCCAGTGGAAAGAACGGGGCCATCAAAGAAGGAGGTACCTTTCTCTGAAGGGAGGAGAGAACTTCCACTTTGACTATGACCCTATCGGAATAAGATCAAAGTCAGCGAACTCTAAAGGCTTCCATAGCCCTGGCAACTCATGACTAGAGCCTAGGGAGATTACTGACGCCATGAACAGGAGTGTCAAATTGTTAAGTCAACAACAGAAGTCACTGTGTACTTACATCCCATGTGGGAACTGTCCTTAATGTGTTGTCTAATGTGCAGTGATGCTATAACTAGTACTGAAACAGTATTTTTACACTTTGTGTTTCTGCGTGGGTACAAACTGATGAGATCTTTACTAATTATATACTGAATCGATCTTCTGTATATAAAGATAATTGGAAATGAAAAAATAAAAAACCTGGTGTTAACTTGGAAACGGCATAGAAAATTAATTAATTTTAAAAAAATATTATGTAGGATCTCTGTCTTTAATGTGCTGTACACTGTTATTTAATGCTATAACTAGTACTCCAACAGTATTTTTTTTCACTTTGTGTTGCTATATGGGGGCAAACTGTTGAAACTGTTACCTAGTATATACTAAACTGATCTTCTATATATAAAGAGAATTGAAAATGAATCATGATGTGATTGGAAGGGGAGAGGGAGCGGGAAAGGGGAGGGTTGTGGGTGGGAGGGAAGTTTTGGGAGGGGGAAGCCATTGTAACCCATAAGCTGTACTTTGGAAATTTATATTCATTAAATAAAAGTTTAATAAAAAAAAATACTGAGCCACGACCTGTTGCATACCAAGGGGAGCATTAACATAAAGCTAGAGTTAAGAGCAGTTCTGGGACTAAAATACAGATACTCCAATGTGAGATGCAGGCAACTCTGATGGTGTCATAACTAATGCACCAAATACCAACCTCTTACCTACAGTTTTAACAGAGTAATTGTTGAATCTATCATTTAACACTGACACAATTGAGTATGATCCAGAAATTCTACATGATGGTCAGAGATATGTGATATGGATTTTTCTTATGATATATCAATTAAAACAGAAGAATGCTCTAACAGCCACAGTTTTCTCCCTGAACACTAGGAATCCGTTCAAGTCAATTTCACCACAAAACAATTTTATTGAAACAAGATAATTCAGTAAAACCCGGATAATTAGCATAGATGGCTCTCCAGCCAGGATCAAGACAGCAGTCCAGAGAAGACAATGTGGTAGCTCTTCACAAGGCACAGAAGCTCAGCCTGTACTTGCTGTCAACCCTGCATGGCAGCCTAGAGGCACTAGTACCACTGGCTCCAGAACTTGTACATGGCTGCCCCCAAATGTCACCGTCAGCTTCACAGCCCCTGCACCTTCTGGTCACCAGCTTTTAACTCAAGTCTGAGGTGGGTGGTGCCCAGCTGTTCATGAGCATTAGTGGCTGCTGGGACACTGAGGATCTAGCATTTGCAGATGAAACAGTGAGAAGAAAATCTTCCAAAGATTTTTAACAAAGAATATTTACATGCTGAGTATCCAAGAAAAAAACATTATAAATTTCCATTGAAAACGAACAAAAATATAATTCTATGATAAAAACCAGTAAAAATGGTCTACTGCAGAAGAAGTGAACAGGACAAAATTTATCTATAGAAGTTTGTGTGATTTTCCCCATTTTTCCTAATATCCTATACTCGTGAATGAAATATCCTATTAAAACATATTTTTCTTAGCTTCTAAGGACTATCATAATAAATCACTGAAAATGTGACATATCTAAACATATTTATTCAGAAGGAGATACCTTTCTCTGAAGGGAGGAGACAACTTCCACTTTGATTACAGCCTTGCATAAATAAGGTCAGAGTTTGTGAACTCAAGAGGCTTCTATAGCATTGGCAGCTCATGCCAAGAGTCTCAGGTGATTACTGATGTCATGGATGAGTGCCAATTGTTAAATCAACAGGAGTCACTCTGCAGTTGCTCCCCATGTAGGACCTCTGTCCTTAATGTGTTGTGCTACGAGATGGTAAAACCAATCTTCAAACAGTACTTTATACTTTGTGTATCTGTGTGGGTGCAAACTGTTGAAATCTTTACTCAGTATAGAGTTGATCTTCTGTATATAGTTAAAAATGAATCTTGGTGAAGAATTGGATCAGAGAGGGAGTAGGAGATGGGATGGTTTGCAGGTGGGAGGGTGGTTATGGGGGGGGGGGGAGAACTGCTACAATCCAAAAGTTATATTTTTGTTTACTTTAACTTTTATTTAATAAATATAAATTTCCAAAGTACAGCTTTGGATTACAGTGGCTCCCCCCCCAATAACTTCCCTCCCACCCGCAACCCTCCCATCTCCCAGTCCCTCTCCCCTTCCATTCACATCAAAATTCATTTTCAATTCTCCTTATATACAGAAGATCAATTTAGTATATATTAAGTAAAGATTTCAACAGTTTGCACCCACACAGAAACACAAAGTGAAAAATACTGTTTCAGTACTAGTTATAGCATTAATTCACATTGGACAACACATTAAGGACAGAGATCCTACATGAGGAGTAAGTACACAGTGACTCCTGTTGTTAACAATTTGACACTCTTGTTTATGGCATCAGTAATCACCCTAGGCTCTTGTCATGAGTTGCCAAGGCTATGGAGGCCTCTTGAGTTCGCCGACTCCGATTTTATTTAGACAAGGCCATAGTCAAAGTGGAAGTTCTCTCCTCCCTTCAGAGAAAGGTACCTCCTTCTTGATGGCCCCGTTCTTTCCACTGGGATCTCACTCAGAGATCTTTCATTTAGATTTTTCAAAAGTTATACTTTTGAAATTTATATTTATTAAATAAAACTTTTCTATTAAAAAATAAAGACATTTATTCCCCCAGAGTTCTGGAAAGCAGAATTCCATACTCAGGATGTCAACAGAGCCATGCTCCTCTGAACGTTCTAAACAAGAGTCCACCTTGCCTTTTCCTACCTTCAAGAGGTTGCTAGAAATCTTTGCCATTCCTTGACTTATGGCTTTACCACCCACACATCTTCATTTGACTTCATCAGTAAAGATCCTATTTGCAAGGTTCAGATGGACATGAATAGTAGGGAGACAATATTCAAGTACATTATTTTCAGTTTTTTTCCTTTTTCTTGAGACAAAGAAGAATTACCTTGTCAAGGATTGCCTTATATTTCTTTGGAATCCAAATATATCTGCTATTATAAACACGTAGGATAAAACCCAATATATATTGGCATTAACGAACACTCAATGAATGGTGAAGAAAAGCAAAGTATTGGGGACAAATTGAAAACACATAAATTAAAAATAGATAGGACAGACGTGTGGCCTAATGGTTTACATGCTAGCATCCTGTATCAGTGTGCTTGGATTTGAGTCCCAATCTGGCTCCTGATTCCAGCTTCCTGCTAACATGTATCTGGGAAGCAGCAAGTGAAGGCTCACGTACTTGGATCCCTGTCACCCATATGAGAGAACCAGCCCTTGCTGTTGCAGGCTTTTGGAGAGTGAACCAGCAAGATATCTATTTACTATCTAACAATCAATATCACTCGCTCTCTTGCTCTCTTTCAAATAAACAAATAAAAATTCTAAAAATCAAAGAAACAAATCATTCTATGTGGAGATAATGTTTCAAGATCTAGTTACTTATCTGAAGGGCAGAGCTACAGAGCAATAGGAAGAGACAGATCTTCTGTTGGCTTGTTCATTCCCCAGATGGCCTCAACAGTCAGAGTTAGCAGGCCTAGGCCAGGAGCTTGGACCATCTAGGTCTCCTATACAGGTGGTAGAGGGCCAAGTACTTGCACCACCTTCCACTACTTGCCTAGGCACATAAGCAGGGAGCTGGATCAGAAGTGGAATAGCCGGGACTCTCACATATGGGATGCTGGCATTACAGGCAGTGACTTAACCCACTGTACCACAGTGCCATCCCCATGGAGATAATTTTTAAATCTCCCACAACTTCAGGGACAATGTCTTCAACTTTCTCACAGTCCATTTTGACAGAGTCATCTATTAAAGGACCTGTCAAAATCAAGTTTGATACTCCCGCACAGGTATCACAGAAAAGACTGCTTCGTAAACAGAACCATAATGGTAACCAAGGGGGTTGGGGCTGTGGTGCAGTGGGTTAAAAAAGCTGGAATCAGGAGCCAGATAGGGACTCAAATCCAAGCACACTGATACAGGATGCTAGCATGTAAACCATTAGGCCACATGTCTGTCCTATCTATTTTTAATTTATGTTTTCAATTTGTCCCCAGTACTTTCCTTTTCTTCACCATTCATTGAGTGCTCGTTAATGCCAATATATATTAGGTTTTATCCTACGTGTTTATAATAGCAGATATATTTGGATTCCAAAGAAATATAAGGCATTCCTTGACAAGGTAATTCTTCTTTGTCTTCTTTAGAGAGATTGAAAAGTTTACGAATTCTGCTGGCTCTTTTAGGACCCAGACGACGAGGCACCGTGTTATCAGTCAATCCAGGAATATCTTTCTCTCCTTTTTTTTACAATAACCAAGTTGAGAACACTCAAATTGGCATCGACAATGCGGCCCTGAACTGATTTGCACTTTCTTTCTCCAGTTCTCCTTGGTCTGTAACAGGAATGCCCCTTACTCAGCAGCAGGCGGACCCGCCCATGGTTCAAGACACCTTACTTCATGGGAAAACCTTGTTTGTCATTCCCACCACTGATCCGGACCACATAACCCTTCCATTCTTCACCCAGAGCGTCGGCAGCAACTTCTGTGGCCATACGCTTCTCATAGAAAGTATGAAGTTTATGTTCATCATCCACTTCGATGAGTTTCTGGCAGCCAGTGGCTGGGAAGGAGATATTCAGCTTCATTTTGAAGCAGCTGACCGCCTCGGAGGCGCCAGGGAAAAGAGCACTGGCCTGAAGCACTGGCATCCCATATGGGCGCCGGTTCGATACCTAGGTGCTCCACTTCCCATCCAGCTCTCTGCTATGGCCTGGGAAAGTAACAGAAAATGGTCCAAGTCCTTGGGCCCCTGCACCCACGTGGGAGACCCGGAAGAAACTCCTGGCTCCTGGCTTCAGATCTGCGCAGCCCCAGCCATTCTGGCCAATTGGGGAGTGAAGCATCAGGTGGAAGACTCTCTCTCTCTCTCTCTCTCTCTCTCTCTCTCTCTTTCAAATAAATAAATAAGTCTTCTTTAAAAAAAAATGGTAACAATGACAATAATAATCCATGAGCATTAGCTAAAATCCTTCAATGAAAGGATAGCTAAACATTAGGCAAAGCCACAAAATGGAATTTTGAATTTCATCAATAAGTGTTCTTTTGTTTTGAAAAGATAGGTAGTAGGTAGGTAGGTAGGTAGGTGAGTTAAAATAGCAGAAAAGTAAGGTTGGAAAAGTAGTTTAGGAGTGTTGAATAGGTCATAAAAACAAGCAAATATGTAGGCTGGTAGACATGACGGTTAAACAAGAATAGATAGGTAAATAGATAAAATTTACCTACAGACCTTTTTGTATAATCCTAGTTTCTACTTTCCAAAATTCTTAAGTTCTCACAGCACAATATCCTGAAGAAAAAAGTAAAATCATAAGGAGCATAAAGCTGCAATGGGATAAGATGAGATATGAGACTCTAAACACAGGTTTAACTATCAGAAGGCAGAAAGCAGAAACTAGCTAAACTAGCCACTATGTACTTAGTGCATAAATTGAAAACATTCAAAACAGCATGCCCTAACCACATGGTGCATTCCAGTTCTGCGTTCTCAGAATCCTTAATTACCCATCGCACTGTGGGACCTTTGATTCCCCATGGATTCCTTTGGCCCCAGGGAACCTGAAATCCAGCTCCTAGGAACACTCTTGCCAGTCAAAGGGCTCAGCTGTTTGGGAACAGAGCTCAGCAGGAAAGAGAAAAAAGGTCACATCTCAAAGGCTCTGAGTGACTTCATTTTTGCTATTAAAATCCTATTTATTCTGTTCCCAGGAAGTTCATAGTTTAAGCAAATAGTAATTACCTTTATGAGTAACAGTCGCTATCTATTAACTGTGTCTGAACAGTGTATGACCCATTTTTTAATAAATGCAATCCTACCATAGGGGCCATGGAAGAACATGGAAATATATTCACAGAAGTCTCAAATCAAGAGAAGGAAAATTAATTTATAACAGGCCAATAGATACAAGCATTGTGGAGCAGCAAGTTAAGTCATTGCTTGGGATGCCCACCTCTTATATTGAAGGGTCTGTGCCAAAAAAGAGAGCAGATGATGACTCGAGTGCTTGGGTCTTTGCCACCCACGTGGGGGATCCAGGTAGAATTCCTGGCTTTTGGCTTCAGCATGACCTAGTCCCAGCAGCATAGGCATTTGGGGGCTGAATCAGCAAATGTAAGATCTCTTGTGTCTGTCCCTCCCTTGTTGCCACTTTGATTTTCAAATAAAAAAATCTTTAATAAACAGGCCAATAAGCAGGTTTTATAATTCACAAAACATTATCAGCTGCCCAGATGCCATTCAAAACATTCCAAGATAGGGCTTTGCTTCCCATAAGCTACCCATAATCTCAAGAGCAGACATTGGAGGAAAAAAAAATAAGATGACAGCATGTATCATGAATAAAATGCATATCAACCAGGATGAATACAGCAGCAAGATAATTTTTAAATGTACTGAGCTAAAATAATAAAGACATTCATTGTTTAAAAAGGAGTTTGAAGATAAGCACGTGAGTGCATCAGCTCAGTGGCAGTTTGAAACGTCAAGTTCTTCACGTCCTACTCTGCCACCCTTAGAGAACTAGCTTGCCATTTAGTGTGTGCCTGGACTATCACAAGACAGAAGCCAAAGCTCCAACACATTCAAGTCAAAAAGGAAGATTTTTTTCTCATGAGAATTATGTAAAATAAAACTATGAAACTAAGCAAATGTCTCTGGTCTTAAGTTCAAGTAAAAGACAGTTCCTTCCAACCTGTAAACTATTTATTGGGATTTCTAAATCTTTCCCAGAAAATGCATATACTCCCTTCACCTCCTAACCCATCAGTTCTCTTTATTTTTGACCAATAGGGAATTTGGCTACTCTTAGCTACAAGGGAGTTTGGGAAAATATCAGGCAAAGGACAGCAAAGTTGTTACTGTCACTCCTCTTTCAAACCTCAAACACACACCGTGGAGTGCCAGCAAGGGGAAGGGGAACAGATGTGAACACTGCTTGCCAAGCAGCAACTGACAATGTCTCCGCAGGATTTTCACCATTGAAGCTATCCATTAATCTAGCCACGGACAAAATGTCTCTAACAGAGGCACAACTGTCAACCTTTCAGGAGTGGGTGGATGAGTTCCCATGATGCTGTCCTCAAAAAGAAAGAAGCGGGTTCCCATATCACTTATGAATTTGAAATTCACGATATGAAATTAGGACATTTATCCAGCTATATTTTAATAGAAAACTAGTCTGGAAAAACTGTGGGAGCAGAAGTCAGAGGGAAGGTCCATGTTTTAATATAAACTTGGGAACTATGAAAGATAATGTAGTAAACAGCTACTGTTTATGTCAGTATTGTCCAAGCAACCACATCACAAAAAATATCCATTGCTTCATGTAACACTCACTAATATCCCACAGAATATTCTTAGGGAACCGTTGACAACTTGTTTTCTTATTTCCATTACCCTGGGAGAGGGGTAAAATTCCATTTCTTTACCTATTATTTTCTAAGGAGAGATCTTATGATTATATTACTGATAGCTCAGTGCACTGCTAATAGCTGTTCATCAAAGTATTTTTTTCTTCCTTTTCTCTTTGTAAGCCCAACCATGCTATGAGTCACGCTGGAGAGAATGAGCAATCTTAAACCTTCCCAATTAACAAGAATAAAGAATCTAATCATGCAGAGGCCAGACTGAAAATAAAGTCATGCTTATCTTGAATTGTAATGCAGCAAAAATACTATTACTTGGTGAGATTTTGAGGGACTATGAAAAACAGTGACAGCCTGTCCAGGCTGTGACAACTTTAATGAAAACTTTTATTTAAGTGACTTTTAAATGGGACTCTCATCCAAATCTTGATGTGAATACAGTTTTCAAGGAGAGACAGAGCATAGAGACAGAAGATGAGAAGCTATGTCTTTTCAGCCTCCCCGATTCTTCTCCTCCTTTGCTCCTTGATCTCACCACGCAGTCTCCTGGCAAATTCATGGACGATACTATGGTCGAAGAGATACCCTGTGAGAAGGCTCAGTAGTAATATGGATCCAAACCTGGGTGGCCCAGCATGATAATGGACAAAAACTGTGTTATTTTCTATACAGTTTAATTCCAGTTTTCAAAGCAATTTTTTCCATTGCTTTCGTTTGCTGACATAAATAGAGTAAGCAAAATCATAGTAGACCCATGGGTAGACATGATGCTCAGAATTGATAATTATAGAACTTTTAAACTCCATAGAAATCTTTCCACACTGTAATGATTCTGTAGAATTACACTTTGATGTTCTTTTAACAGAAACAATTCTACACAGAGTAAGGTATCATAATGCATTGCCAAGGCTAGTAAGTTTTCCAGCAAAAAACAAACTCTGTCCTATGTCAGTCAAAAAGGTCTTCATTGTTGGTTCTAGCCAATGATAAATAGATCTACTTCTGTGGATCTGAACAGCAAGTAGGGCTAGTGAGTTTTAAAGATCAGACTCCAGGCATGGAAAATTACCCATCTATCTCTTTCCTCCAAAAATCTAATTGTAAGTGATCATCCAGAAATACTTTCTTCTCCTCTTGTTTATCTATCTCAGCCTGTTATGAGTTCCATGGGTCAACTGAAAAGCCATACATGGCTGAAGTCCCAGAAATTGGGAGGTGACCAGTGTACAAATGCCAGGAATATAGATTTGGTAAAAAATTAGAATTCTCACCACCAAAGTAATAAACTTTCTTGCCCATTTTCCTTCCTCTCAGAGCATCAGTGCCAACCAGATACACCTCACTACAGCTCAACCTCACATTTGAAAATTCTAACTTGGTTGGACTTTCCTCCTCTTCTCATTCTGCTTACTCAAATTCATCTTTATCATCACTCCTTTCTTACACAAAGCATCCCTAGCCCTTCCATCTCTTTCTTCATTCAATAAAAGGATTTGCCGGTGGTGGAGCTGAGATCTGAGCACAGATCCGCCTCTCTGCCAATGCCAATCATGTCCTCTCTGCCTCCCTTAGAGTCTCAAGCAGGAGATGAGTTGTGATTCTAACCCATAAGCTGGATATGAAAGTCCACACTTTGAATGTGCTCATCACTGCGGCCTCCAGAAAACACAGTGAGACATTGTTCCAAGCCCAGTCAGTGAAGTTCCAGACTCTCACACAATTCAAATATGAATCACAAAATGGTGGTGAATAGAGGGAAGGCTGCCAACCAGAAAACCCTGAGAAAACACATCACCACCAAAATCAAGTAGCCAGTGGCTTCCTTGACTGCTTCAAACCCAAATCTCTGACAAGCTTCAAGCAAAGGATTAATATAAAATTATTATAAAATAATTACCACATTTATGAACTACATATTTTACCCTCATTGAAAACTGGTATTTCCTTCACTGGGATATTGTTGCTAAACAACCTCAACAAGGAAACACTGTTCTTGTATGTATTCCTCACACAGGACAGTATCTTAACAAAGTGTTATTTTCCAGAAAGCATCCAATGATAGAAGTATCTTCCTAGGAGAAAACCCAATTCCTTTCCTGATGACTGCACCAAAGGCAGTACTCTGGAGTAAACAAGAACAGCCTCATCTCCAATCACAAGCTACAAAGGCCATTCTTTATAAGCCTGCTCTAGTTTGATTCTAGGCACTAGAACAGCCAGTGTGGGAATTTAAGCATCTTCAAAACTGTCATCAGGGATTTGAGGCAATGGCTGCCGTATTATAGGACACTGAGTGAGCAGAAAATTCCTCGGCAAGTTTTTTATTCCTCCTCATCTATCCAGTGTCACCTCATTTCAGATTACCATTGTCTTTCAAAGAAATCTACTGATTAATCCATATAACTAGGGAGTCTTGAGTTTATCTTCAACTTATCTTCTGTTCATACAAATGATGCTACACAGAAGCAACAGCCTGGGCCTTGGTTATCACAGCATCTGCATAATACATATCCAATGCTTATTTGCTAGCTATGCTAGCAGTAAGTGATCTTCAAATAGTGTTTTATTAATAACTGCAAGGCTTCATTTCAGAAGCTCAGGGGAATTTGCTGACTTGCTCAAGACGATTAATCTAACTTGTTCAATACCTACAGAGCTTAAATACAAGTCAGATTTAAACCCACCACTCCTTGGCTATGTCTTGCAAACCACACCGCTTTGGCTGTTCGCTTCATTCTTCCCCATCACGGCCAGACATATGCATATTAATGTTACCTGAGATATTTATGCTCCTTACTCTCATCCCTTCCTCAGTTCTTCCCTTGTTCTTTCAGCCTCTCCTCACCCAAACCTCTAGGCTGTCCTGGTAGGGGTAAAACTACAAGACAGAAATATAGCCATGGAGGCAGATCCACACTTTCTATTCTTGGTACCACCTGCAGAGCAGTTCCTGGCCCATGGTCTGTGTTTAGTAAGTATTAATGAATCCACATATAGATAACAATGATAGCTACCTCTGTACCAGAAAAAAAAAAAAAAAACTTCAATTTGGGGACTACCTCTCAAGGCTGGTTGTCAGGATTTCCTGCACAACCTCTAAGCTTCTGTCTCAATTTTCTACATGGTGAGCTGTTACTCATCCTTCAAGAACTAGCAAATATTTACCTCCTCTGTGACGATACCTTGGAGAAAACATGAGCCCCTGAGCCCCAACCTGCCCTGTGTTCTTTACACAACTCATACATTCTGCAACATTTGCTGCAGTGCAATGGGGTTTAGTTAATCACAGATGCAAATCAGACTGAAAACCCCTAAGGAATAGCTTTCCCAACATTGTCATCTATGTCTCCCCAGTGTCCACCCAGATACTGGGTACATGGTGGGAATCTGACATAATATTGTCAAATTTTCATTTGTATTTCACCACATCAATAAGTTAAAACCAAACTAAGATACCCATTAGATTGTTTTTTCTTTCCCTGATGCATTTGCTTGTTAAAAGGACAGCCACAGATGAGTCTCACAAACACAATGTTGAGCTCAACAGTATGAAATTACATGAAGTTCAAGAATAGGCAGAATTTACTGAAGGTGTTAGAACTGTCCTATTATATAAGTTGTCTTAATGTACCCAAACCTAAGCACCAAAGGGATTCAGAAAAAGCCAACTGTTTTGTTGTTGTTGTCTTTTTGGTTTTTTTTTTGTTTGTTTGTTTGTTTGTTTGTTTTTTTTTTTGACAAGCAAAGTTAGACAGTGAGAGAGACAGAAAGAAAAGTCTTCCTTTTTCCATTGGTTCACTCCCCACCAAGTGGCCAATATGGCCAGCACATTGCGTCTGGTGTGCTACGCTGATCCGAAGCCAGGAGCCAGGTGCTTCCTCCTGGTCTCCCATGCGGGTGCAGGGCCCAAGCACTTAGGCCATCCTCCATGGCCTTCCCGGGCCACAGCAGAGAGCTGGACTGGAAAAGGAGCAACCGGGACTGGAACCCAGGGTGCTGGCGCCACAAGAGGAGGATTAGCCTAGTGAGCCACGGCGCCGGCCACCAACTGTTATTTTTAAATGTTCACAAATTTCATTATAAGCTGACAATGAGCACAACTAAAAGTGACACCTCTCCAGGAATGTTTATGGCAGTTACACAACTAAAACACCAGGAAAGGTACCCTTCCTAGGCATTAAAAGTTATCACTCCCTGGAGAACATTTTTTAAATGATATGACACTGGCTTGAGATGTCCATACCCCATGGGAGCGCCTGGTTCCAGTCACCACTGCTCCGCTTCTGATCTTCCTGCTAACGTAAACCCTGGGAGGCAGCAGGTAATGGCTCAAGTACTTGAGTCCTTGCCACCCATATTGGGGATAGGGATTGAGTTCCAGCCTCCTGGTTTCAGGCTCACCCAGCCCTGACTTTTGTGGGCATTTGTGCAGTGAAGCAATAGATGGAAGATCTCTCTTGCTCACTCGCTCTCACTCTCTCTGCCTCTCAAATAAAATGAAAATAAATAATAAAATGGGCATCAGCTATGGCACTCCAAGATAGAATATTTTTCAGGAAGTTAAAATTTCCAGGGTCACCTTAAAATATAACACCTCTTTCTCACTTAAAAGATGCAGAATATTCTCAAAAACCTAAACTCTCCCCCTGAAAAAGCCTAAGATGGTTGACTTACAGTTGCCCTAGGTGGGGACCACCCACACACACCACCCCCAGTTTTCAGCCTCTTGTAATCTAGTGATGTTTCCTTCCCACCTCAGTGGGGTGAGAGTGGGGTCACCTCTTTTGTACTCTTCACTGAGAAGGTCACAGGGGGAACAGAAGGTCATTGCCACCAGGATACCCTATCTTCCTAGGGCTGATCACAGCAGAGAGCAACGGCTCATCCACAGGCTGGAGAGCACCAGTCCTGACCCCACTCCCCACACCATGGGGCAGTTCTGTTCCATGACTGGGATCTGGGCCATGCCCAGAAGCAGGGAGTATCTGAGAACATCGACTGTCCATTCAAAGTCTCCTCTCCTCCGGAGGAAGAGCAAATAAGTGCTGGGCTTCTGCATCTAAATTAACCTGTAAATACAATCTCCTTTGGTCTAACTGGAGCCCCAGGAACACTAGCAAGGAAAAACCCCTAGGAGGAATGTCAGCCTCCGGAAATTTCACTCTCACATCTGCATTTTTTGGTTTACACCCACTGCTCTCTGCCTGGTCTTCAGCAACATCCCCAGGAGAGGGAGACAGGGCACATTCAAGTTTCTTTCAGGATTGAGGTTTGGGGAAGACAACAAGGACTGGGTGGGATGAATGGAGGTCTTCCATAAGGAAATACTTGCATTACTTTCGTGGGAACAGGCGGGCAAAGGTTTCGGCTTTCAGCACCTCCCTGTCCAGAAACCCCGTCTAGCCACATTCTCAACGTGAGCACCAGTCAGCCTCCTCTCACCTCTACTCTCCGGCCTCCAACCCTACCACCTCACCTTCCCTGGGGCTGCAGGAGTCAAGGGTGAGACATGCAGAGTCACCTGTCAGAGCAAATGCCAAGACAATGGGCCTCAGTCCCTCTAGCTTCCAGCAGGTGGCGCTGCCTGGGTTCCCTCCTGGCCCGCTCAGCATCATGAGTGCCCAGAGAGGCCCTGTGGTTGGGGCCGATATCACAAGGAGCAACAGGGCTGCTGCACAGGCCAGGGGCGTGGAGGACCCCCGAGGCCCCTGCCGGCGAGGAACAAGCTTGGCCCAGCTGCGGAGTCCTGCGGGCGCCCACAGTTCCTATGCTGGGAGCGACAGGAGCTGAACGCGGGTTCTATACCCAAGGGCGCTGCGCAGTCCTCTTCCCTGGCAGCTGTGGGCAGGTGCTCAGGACCCCAGCTCCAAGTTGGGCCCAAAGGGAGGGTGGAGTTGGCGCTGGGCAAGGGGTGGCCTCTGGAGGGGAGAGCGGTGCCGCCCTGAGGGCTGGGGCCAGAGTCTCAGGGACCCTCTAGTGTCACTCCCGGAACCCAGGGGCGCTGGGATCCCAAAGCTAGCCCCACATGGGGGCGTGAAGTCTTCCTGCCCGCTCGCTCTCTCCTGCTTTGGGATGTTGACCTAAACCACAGCACAGCTGTGTATTAGGTCTTGGTCCCAATTTACCGCCAAATAATGAATGTGTGTGCTCCCTTTCCTGACTGCACCTTATCCCATTTAAAACAGCGCTTTCCGATCCGCAGTAGCGTTTTGTGAACACAAATTCTGGCTTCCTCAAAACACCACACCCTCACCGACACTTACCTCCTGTCTTTTTGCTAAATAACCATTCTTATGGGTGTGAGGTAAGACCACTCTGTTGTTTCTATTTGCATTTTCTTGATTGATGGGTTAATGATGTTTAGCACCTCTTCATGCCTACTAAGAGCAAGTGCCCATTTTTTTTTTACTAGATTCTTTGAGATGTGTTGTTGCTATTTAATTGTATGAATTTCTTATAAATTTCTAATGCTTATCCTTTGCTAAGTATTTCCTTTCATTCTTAGGTTATCTCTTAAAACATTAAACAGGCTACAATGTCTTCATAGTACTAAGTCCTAAAAGATTTAATAACACTGCTGTCTGTATACTGTAGACAATATTTTGAAATTCATAAATATCTATATTTAAATAATGAAGAGCATTAGTGGCAATTAACAAAAATATAGTACTGATTCTAACATATACATTTTTTCATTGCTCCATGGTATGGTTTAGAAAATAATTTGGGTTTCCCCCAAAGATCCTTATGTTAAAGTCTTGATCTCCAGACTCTTACATTAATGGATTAAGGATGGAATTTAATTGAGTTATAGCTTCTGAAGGTGTGGCCTTGGAGAGTGATTAGTTTGGATTATGTTATTGGGACAGAGGTCCTATGCCTCCATTATTGTGGAGAGATACTGGTTGTGAAATAAGTGAGTACTTCAGATCTTTCTCTGCTTCTCGCTCACTGTGGGATCCTTCCTCTGTACACATTCCATCCTCAACAGAAGCCAAATTAACAGGGCTACCTGATCTTGGACTATGAACTCCAAACTTGTAATACAAAGTAAAACTGCTTGCTCCCTAAGGAGCTCTTCTCAGGTATTTTAGTTACAGTAACATAAAGCTGATCAATACACTCCGTTTGCTCTGTTGTATCCATGATAACTCTGCAAAAATCTGCCCCTTGTGTCTCTTATGGGCTCCCCTTTAAGACAAGTTAGATATGGTACCTGATCAATGTTTCTAGGAGAGTCCAAGACAACTTCTTTTATGCAAATATTTCCCATTACAGAATTAAAGTACATTGAGTCAAAATTATAAAGAGCATTTCAAAATAAGTGAGAATAGGGGAGCAGACTGCTCAGCCATTGAAGTTAAATATGTGAACAGTTAACACATAAGCATTTGGCATTAAAGAGTATGGGCTGCACTTATTTTTGTGGTCCTTGACCAATGACTCATCCTTAGAACTTAATTCTGTGCCCTTCCATAAAAGCAACACCATCTGATGGACTGTGGCTTCTTGACAGGCAGGAGAAGAAGGAAGATCCTTCTTAATCCTTGAGGGAAAGTGCTGTTTGTGAAATCCAGGCCAGCCACTTTCCTCTCTGCAGGAAACTTTCGGAGCATTATACAATCTCATCTGTTTACTGCCCTCTCGCTACCCTACAAAACTTTTCCCTCCTAGATAACTGTGTGGGAATTCCTCAAGCCGGATTTTTAAAAAGGAGTGGAAAACCAGATCAAAAAATCAGAGACCCAAATGGAGTTCTTAAAGTTCATACCTCCTTTCTTCCTGAACTAATTTCCCCAATAATCCCTTTGGAGAAAGGATGCTTGAAATCCACATGTGACAAGTTCACTGAGGACTGATAACTTTCTTAATCCCCAACTTTCATTTTCCACTTGAAGAAGTGTTTAATCATGAAGATCTTGGCCAGAGGTTGGGTAGTTGGTTATTGGTTTTCTTTTTTTTTTTTTTATAGCACTACCTTTTAATTCATAGAACTCTCTTCTATTACTTCCATCAACAAGCAGAATTTAAAAAATACCAATTAATCTAACTTACCCCTTTCACAAAACCGGCAGAGAAATTGCCTTGTCAGATAGAGAAGTAAAATAGTCTAAGTCACTATTCTAAGCCAATCTTCTCTTGAGATCTTCCAGCATACTTCATTGATGGGACGCTAAAAGGATGAGCTCTCCAGTGCCAGGAGGAGGGAAGACTTGACATCAAGGACCAGGCAGTGGCAGAGATGCACACTTGCTACAAGAAGTCTGAAGACTCGAACTATGAAAAATATATTTCAACTCTATCTACATCTCCTCATGTCTACCACAGCAGACTCCACATCACCCTACTGCTCAAGTACTCTCTTCTCATCTTTTCTCTACAAAATTCACACTAAGAATGGGGCTCATATACTCTGACAGCAGACACAAGGAAAGGAAAAAAAGTAATACATTTATATATATATATATACATATATATTTATATATATACATATACATATTTAATTTTTATATGCAGAAGCTGGCCATTTTTCTTTACCTATGTGTAATTACTCAATCATAAAATAATTTAATAAATAAATATGAACTTTGGGAGAGCACATGTTCATAATTCTTTCTTTTAAATCATATATGATACAGAAGTCCTTGCACTACAAAGCAGCAAAATCAGCACAAGATTTTTAAACATATAACATCACATATCAACTTTTATTTAAAATCCCTTGATAACTTCCCACTCTACTCACAATAAAATAAAGAACTGACTATGAGCCAGCATTATAGCACAGCAGGTTAAGCCACTATTGCAACAGCAGCATCCCATATAAAGAGTGCTGGTTCTGGCCAGCGCCGTGGCTCAACAGGCTAATCCTCCGCCTAGCGGTGCCAGCACACTGGGTTCTAGTCCCGGTCGGGGCACCAGATTCTGTCCCAGTTGCCCCTCTTCCAGGCCAGCTCTCTGCTGTGGCCCAGGAGTGCAGTGGAGGATGGCCCAAGGGCTTGGGCCCTGCACCCCATGGGAGACCAGGAGAAGCACCTGGCTCCTGCCTTCGGATCAGTGCGGTGCGCCGGCTGCAGCAGCCATTGGAGGGTGAACCAACGGAAAAGGAAGACCTTTCTCTCTGTCTCTCTCTCACTGTCCACTCTACCTATCAAAAATAAAATTAAAAAAAGAGTGCTGGTTCAAGTTCCAACTACTCTACTCCACAAGCAGATCCCTGCTAATATACACAGGAAAGCAGTAAATGGTGGCCCAAGTGCTTGGGACCCTGCCACTCATGTGAAAGACCCAGATAGAGTTTCTGACTCTTGGTTTTGGCCTGGTCAGCCCCAGCCCTTGTGGCCAGTTGGGGAACAAACCAGCAGATGGGAAATATTGCATTCTCTTTCTCTCTCTTTCTCTCTCCCTCTACCCTTCTCTCCCTCTCATTCTGCCTTTCAAATAAATAAATTGTTAAAAGAAAAAAAAAAAAAAACAAAGAATAGAGTATGAGACCTGAAGAAGCTGGCACCTCCTGTGTCTTGACCTTATTATGCCTCAGCCACCATGCTTTCTCCCAGCCTATAGCCTTTGCGCCTACTGTTCCACCTTCTTGGAATGTCCAGCCTCACTCTTCCCTCATCACTCTGGATTCCTCTCTCTTGGGTCTGGGCTTACTCACCCTCTCTGAGTCTGGATGAAGGACTTAATTACACTCTAATATGGGGAAAGGTTCATCTACTTGACTCAGAAAATGCTGTACAAACTCATTCAACCTTGTAAGTCTGCTACCAGCATCAATGATACTGCCTTTTATTTATGATGCCCCATTTCATCAGCTCTCCTTTCGAGCTGTTATAAAATATAAGGAAATATACCCACAATCATAGACTTAGAGACAAAAAATCTTCAGACTATTCATGATAACCACAAACTAGAACACAACCCAAAACTTCTTCCATGACTGAGTTCAATGACAAACTATGATAGAACTACTCAACATTAAAAGGAGAATGCTGTTGTTACACGCAAAAATGTGGATGGACCTCACAGGCATTACACTGAGTTAAGAAAGGCAACACCAAAACCTTCCTTGGTATCTGATGCCATTGATACCTCAAAAAGACAAAATTGTAATTACAGAGAACTGATTAGGGTTAGAGAGAGGGCGTGACTCCAAAGGGCTACCACAAGGGAGTTGTTTGGAGCGATGGAACTATTTTGTATCCTTATTACCTTACTGATGATGTGACTACATACATACGTTAAAACTCATAGAACTGTACATCAAAATAAAAGTGAATTTTATTTTAAAGTATGTGTCTCAAATCAGAATTCTTAGATGAATCCTGACTCCACTTCTTATCAATTTTATTGACCACTACGATAATCCTGTGAATCAGATACTACCCTATCTACTTCACAGGTATGGAAACTGAAGATTATGAAGGTTAACCTCCCAGGTTTGCACAGCCAGCAAGGGCAACCTGACAGACCTACAGGCACACATTCATTTTTTTCTCTCATATGAGCGTAACAAACCTTTCTCAAAACTCAGGATTGTTTACTTGTTGAAACTTTTAATATTGAACACAACTGAGAATTATGAGTGCCCTAAAGGCAACTAGACACACTGCTGATTGTTGATTTCAAAGTTAACCAATTTCATGAATATAGATTTTTTAAATTAGCCATGACACAGCCAGAACTCCTAATTTAAAATATTGAAATATTTCTAATATTCAAAATAGGTGAATATTAAAAATCTTATGTATTATAATTTTTCTAAGTTACTTTCCCATCTAAAATTTAGTTCTAATTATTTTTAACTTAAAAAAACAAATTTATGATTTCTCTTGTGTTTTCTCCAGCATCTCATACACCTCTGCATTTTACATTTATTTTTTTAACTGAAAGACAAGTTTATTTTGGTACAAGAAACTTTTGAAATCCATGCATAGTTTTTTCACGGTTTGCAGTCTCTCTTTTCAATTTTTATTTATTTGCAAGGGGTGGGGAGCAGAGAGAGAAAAGACAGAGATCTTCCATTTTCTGGTTCACTCTCCCAGTGTTCACAACAGCCAGGGCTGGTCCAGACTGCAGCCAGGAGTCTGTCACATGGGTGGCAGGAACGCAAGTGCTCAAGGCATCATCTACTACCTCCCAGGGTGCACACTAACAAGAAGCAGGAATCAGAAGCACAGCCAGGATCCGAACCCAGGCATTCCAATGTGAGAGGCAGTTTTTCAAAGCAGCATCTTAACCACTAGGTAAAATGCCCACCCCATAATATGCCTTCCACTGAACTGTTTTAAGACCTCTGTACATGTACTTTAAATACCACCTTTCAAGCTATGGCAAGTTGAATCTTGTCGATTATATCCTCGTTCTGTTAATGTGTTCGATTTTTAACAGGAAATTTATTAAGGTAATTTTAATCTCAATTAGAATGTGACTGAGTTTCCACCTTACACATTCAATAAAAGTGCAACTCATTTTCAAATTATTGAGGACTAATTACAAATTAGATGCTGATTTATTTATTTGGAATCCTTTTTCATATCATTACTTCTAAAAGTATGTACATTTCATTAATTATTTTTGATGACTGCTTTAATGGGTTGTAGAACAAAGCAGTAATTTTGAAAATTATAGCCTTCTGATACCTACATTTAACAAAGACTCCAGACTGAGGGTTATTATTAACTTGACAGTAATTAAAAACTGCAGCACACTCTACAGCAAGATGCATTATGACTTCAATAAATTTCTATAATGAGATAAACAATCCTTTAAAGTTTCTTTTGCATAAATTATAAGAGCAAATGCAAATGTATTTATCTGTATAATATGAAGATTATTTGGGAAAACGTAAAATTCTGGGATATATTTAGGAAAGCAAATTTATTGAACACCTGTTTTGTGCCAAGAATAGTATGTACTTTATTTCATATTTCTAGCAACTCTGATCTATGACAGTCTAATTCCCATTCTATAAATAAGATAACTGTGGCATTGACTAAGATCCACTCTCCTAAGCCTGGATGGGGAGCATCCCAGAAAGAGAGACCAGACATGCAGTATGATGCTAAAGCCAAAGGAACATGGAGAGTTTGAAAAACTAAAAGAAGGCCTCATAGCACTGGTGAGAGTGGTCAGAACTGAGGCCAAGAAGCAGGCAGGGTATCCACTACAGGGTGATGCCTAATACCCAGTAAGAAATAAAGCCTTATTACTATCATCATTTTCTGGATTGTCTAAAGTGTAGATTTGGGGGCCGGTGCTGTGGCGCAGTGGGTTAAAGCTGTGGCCTGAAGCACCGGCATCCCAATATGGACGCCGGTTCTAGTCCCAGCTACTCCTCTTCTGATCCAGCTCTCTGCTGTGGCCTAGGATGGCAGTGGAAGATGGTCCAAGTCCTTGGGGCCCTGCACCCACATGGGAAACCCGGAAGAAGCACCTGGCTCCTGGCTCCAGATTGGCACAGCTCCGGCTGTTGCAGCCAACTGGGGAGCGAGCCAGCAGAAGGAAGACCTCTCTCTCTCTCTCTCTCTCTCTCTCTCTCTCTCTGCCTCTTCTCTATGTAACTCTGACTTTCAAATAAATAAAATAAATCTTCAAAAAAAATAAAGTGTAGATTTATGTCCCACAAAGCAATGTTCTAGGATTTAGTTCCCATTCCATCCCAACTTACATCCTTTTAGTCCATGCCATATTTGTTATTCATTAAGTACTTATATTGAAGTGTACTATATTCCTAAATCTGTATATATGAAATACATGAAAATTGTATAACAAATAAAATTTTAAAAATAAAGTAACTCATGCTCATACTTGAATACAAATTCACTATGAGTTTATAATAAAAAGCAATTGCTCTCAGTCATGGCTCCCAACCTGCAGTTCCACTTCCTAGAAATAACCAGTTTTCATCATTTTCCTGTTTTTTGTTTTCTGATGATCCTCATGAATCTGAAGTATCAAACTTCCCACTGTGTTGTTGATTCCTTTTATCTATCCATTGTCTTTGATTTCTGTTTTGTTCTTTATCTTTCAGAATTCTTCTAATGGTGTTCTATCCCAGCCTTGCATACAAGGAAGGAACACAGTGAAAAGAGAAGGAAGCTCTTTCTGCCCCCTTTCTCATCACCCAGGACTCCAGTGCTCACCAAGCCAGAGCCCTGTCATGTGGCCAAACTCCTCCTGCTGCCTCAACATCACAGATTTCTTATTGACTGCTTTTAGTGTCATTTATTTCATTGTAAGATGAGATTTGTAAAACAGTCACAATATTCTGCATGACAAACATTTGTAAGAACACTCTAAATAGTTTTGATGCCCACGTCAGGAAAAATTCAAGGCTTAGAGGTGTAATAACACACTTTTTTTTTTTTTTGACAATAGTATCTTTTGGCCACCATTCTGCCAACAATCTTATTTAACCACATGAATATGAGCAATTGGACCAGTTAAAATAAAGCATGAATGTCCTTGCTTTAGCATGCCACATTTGTAGTTTGTTTTTTCAAATAGTTATACAGAAAATGCAACATTTCACCCCATTTCCTCAGAGCATGGAAGGCTGACTTAATTTCAATTGAGGAGCATTTTTCATTTGGAGTTACCAAGAGACTGAGAAGCACTTGAAATGTTTGCAGAAGGGAATTCTACTCAGCTTGCAGAAGATTCAGGTGAGATGCGCAGACTATGAATTAATCACCAGGAAAGGGCATCCAAAAAGAGAGCCTATTGTTGCAAGCAAAACTTTGGGCACAGAGTATGTCGTTTAGTAATCCTGCTGCAGAGGACTGGCTAGCAAACAGGGCATCAATTTTAAAAGCTTGCTTTGGAACAGAACAGAAATAGAAGGATAAAATGTTGAAAATGCTGTCTGTTCAGTGGCATGTTTATAAAACTGCTGCTGTAACAGTGCCTCGCTTTCTCTAATTTTAGAAAGGTTGTCAGAGGAAAAGCTGCCCACTTCATGGCCAGTAAGAAGCACATCATAAGAAAAAAATTATATAACATAATCCATTTGTACAGTGTTTTTTACTTTGCAAAATATTTTTGTATTTGTGCTCCCATTTGAAGCCCACAAAAACTCTGTGAAATGGTAGAGCAGGTGTTAATGCTTATATTTTGCAGGCAAGAAAACTGGGACTACAGTTTGAATGAGGTGTCTAAAGTTGCATGTGAGTCAGCAGCTAAACCTGAGTTAGACCCACTTCTTTTCAATTCTAAGCTTTACAATTTGGGACTAGAAATAAAGTTGTAACAAGAACTAGAAAAGATATCACACTGTTAAATCTAATTCAGCAAAGCAGGCTCTCTGCCCCCACCCCGCCTTCTCGTTAGTAACATATCTTTGTTTCAATGCTTCAATTCCCTTTGCTCTAAGAACTTTTTTATAATTCCTCTTATCCCAGCCTGCGCCTCCCTACTTTTCCATTACAGAATTTAGTTGAAGAATCTAGTTCTCTTTTACCTACACATTTTCTTGTACCAATTATCTAGATTTGTGAGTAAAAGTCATTGCAAAAATGTAGTAAATCTTCAGAAAGTAGGAAGGCAATGTGGCTCTTCATTAAGAGCATTGTCAAACCTAGAATCAAATCCCATTCTGCCACTCATATACAGATGGTCTCTCTAAGCTTTAGTGCCTTTATCTGAAATGATTAAATGATAAAACTTACCTATAATAGACAGGAGACTTTTTTTGTTTGTCTGCCCTTTCCACCACACAAAACAAACTCTACTGGGCTACTTTTCACAGGATCTGGTTCATTAGCCCTCAATTTTGGGCAATGTGACCCAGGGCTGGCCAATGAGAACACTCCAGCTCCCTGGTTCTTGTCATTGGTTAATGACCAGACACGTGACATAGCCAGTTCCATCTGCTTCTACCTTAGGACATCACAGGGGAATCAAATAGGTCTGATTGCTGCCATGGCTGCCAGCCTCAACTAGTTCTTCCATAAGAGGAAAGCATGTTCATGGAGGGGAGCCCAAAGCCAATGCAAGAAGGAATGAGAGTTGGGAAGGGAACAAGAACTGGCCTGTTGATCCCTGATTGACAGAGGCTGGAACTGCCCCTCCCAGGGGCTATTGCTACAGTTGTTATTGCTTAGGCTGGCTTTAATAAGGCTTCTCTTGTTTGTAATTAGGAGAGGCTAATAGCCTACCTTGTAGGGGTGTGATAAGAATTAAATGAGGCAATACATATAAGGTGCTTAAGACCGCGCCTGGCACACTCAAACCCTCAGTAAATGTTAACTGTTGTGATGATGGCAAGGATGATGAAGCAAATGAGGGCTTCTATTATTTTTCAAGCGGCAAAGCATCCAATATGGCAATAAATGCTGCTTGCATGCCTTGCTGCTTCTCTCTGTAAGATTATAAGGAGAGATTTGAATGTTTTAAACATACTTTTCCTTTGCCATTTCTCACCACCCAACTTCATCAATATTATTTTTATTCTTTCTTGTTAACTCACGAGAACCTCAATTTAGGATCAGAATGGTGAGAAATAAGGCAGTCCCTGATTGTCAGTATATCTTTTTTTAAAGATTTGTTGATTAATTGATTTGAAAGGCAGAAAGGCACACACAGAGGGAAAGAGAGAATTTTCCATGTGCTGGTTTACTCCACAAATGGCTGTAACAACCAGAACTAGCACAGACTGATGCCAGGAGCAAGGATGCCCATCCAAGTCTCCCACATGGGTGGCAAGAGCTCAAATACTTGGACGCCCATCAAGGCCTCTCAGGCACATTAGCAGGGAGCTGGAGCAGAAGCTGAGTAGCTGGACTCAGCACTGCACTACAGGATGCTGGGCTCACAAGCAGTGGCTTAACTCTATGGCACAACTCCTACCTCTGTCATTATGTTAAGAGGAATAAGTAATTTGCTTTTTAATCAAGACAGTGATGTAACAGGCTAGTGCTGATGGCAACTGGCAATCATGCAAATTTAAAGCCATAAGTTTTATTGTTCTCCCAAGAGCTTTCTAATAGACTACTTGAGAGCCAGGATCCTGAGACAGTGGAGGAGTATGTATGCATATGTGTGTATGTGGTGGGAGATACGAAATAGATCCAAAGGCCATGACATTTCTAAATGTCGTTTCTCTGTCTAGGAATGATATATAGATGAGGACAACTGTTACAAGAGTTTGCAAAAATCTGAGAGAAAGAGGTGATTAAAACCATAGGATAAATAAATATGATTGATAATGATTACTAATCCTCATTTTGATCATCTGCATCAACCATGTTATCAATCAGTACTGTGCTAACTCTTGAAACTTCTAATTGTGCTTACAACAAGTATGGGGATTCACATTGCATTTTTAGGAGCTTATCTAAGTCAACATAATTTTAGGTAAAGACAGCCTACAGGAAAGAAGCCCTGTCCAAACTCATTCCCAGGATATGATCAACATCATTCATTTATAACAAAGTCTGAAGGTCAGCCTCTATCACTGCCTTGTATTACTTTCTTTGCTTTCCCTGTTACCTTCTTTTTAGGAACAGCCTCACCCAGCATCTATGTAGACCTAGAAGCAAGGGAGAGGCTGTCAGTCACGGGGTACTCCATCTCCCCCAGAACACTGAAAAGATAATACAAAAGGACAAACCAGAGACCACTTTTAAATCAAAATGAGGATACTGGGTGAGGAAGGGTCTCTTTCTTTATGAGATCACAAGCTGTAATGTCTGTAAGCCAGGCTATTATTCTGGGAGCCTCCAGAGAATGGAACCATGGGGCAGGGGGCAGAGAATATACTGGCGAATATAAATTGAACCTATAGATCCATCTGAAATGTGAGAGACAATTGAAGATGAGATTACATGTCCTGAAATTAGAGAATGTAACAAATTCCTTTTTTCCCTATAAAACAAATATTGAGTTTGGGTTCCATCATTTGTAAACAGAAATCTTGGGACTAATATATTGTGTAGTCTCTCTTGGTATTTTTTCATTTCAATCCTTTTTTCTTGTTAAGTATGAACCAGTTGCCCCTCTGGCTATCATTCAATAGAGAATGTTCACACTCAGGTGAAAAGATGGCCAGTCGAATATGTGTGTATGTGTGTGTTCTAAGCAGTCTTTAGACTTTGATCAGAAAACTCTTCTGTGTTCTAACTCAAATGGCTTAACTGCACTGAACCACTAATCTTTGGCATTCCTCAAATGCAAGTGTAAATATATCTGTATACAAGTCTGTAAAGAAGTCTGCACAAAATAAGTAAGTACATAATTTCCCAGAAAATATATGGATACTTAGTAAACTCTGGCCACTCTCAATTTCTACCTTCCTGGATAATTTCACAATCTGTGTTGCTTTTGGTTCATGATTCTGATCAGCAGTGCTGCAAAGATGTGGGAAAGATATGAGCAGATCATCTGTTCTGTCTCTGGGGAGCATGGGGCAGGGGAGAGGGGTGCAAGAGTGGGCTTTCTTGACGGCAAGGAAGCTGGGAAAGGAGGGAGAGTGCGACATGCAAGAGGCAAAGAGGGCCACAGGTGCAAAGGCAACTCCTAAGCAGCCTTCAGGGAAGAAAAGATGTGAGAGTCACTTAGGGATAAGACCACAGATAGTCACTTAGGGATAAGACCACAGACAGTGGGTAGCCCAGAGTTCCTCACTCCAGCGATGGAATCCATAGAGGAGCAACTCTGCGGACCTGGGCATTGAGGACGTCAGCAGCAGGCACACTAGGAAATGAGGGCTTGCCTCCCTTTTCTGGGTACCACCTACACCTTAAGATGCTGGCATCATTCTACAGGTAGCTTGGTCCCATAATAACTGGAATAGAATTGCTATCCAGTCTAGATGCAGGATGTCTGAAGCTAAAATTATGCAAAAGTGCCATTTCTTGCATTTCAGAGCTAATGGACTGCCGTTCGCAGCTACATGGATGCTAAGCCTAATTTCCATAGTCCTGGTCTTCGGCAATCAACAATCCACGCATGAGCATCACTGCCACTCTGGCGTCACCTGCAGGCGTTTACTGAAGACCAGTGGATATCCACAACACTCCTGTGACATTCCAGCTTGGACTCCAGGATATTGTGATCTTCTGTAGTTGGCTAAGAGTTAGGAAAGACAGGAGTTCCCTGGTCCGTTCCATCTGAGGCTAGGCAAGCAGGTAAAGTCTGCGGAAGAAAGAGAGGGAGGCACCTAGAGAGAGGACTGGAAGGATCATTTTCCTCCTCAGAGCTTAGTTTCCAGGGATGGCAAAGGACATCAGGCAACTCCTCAGTAACCACAGCCATGGGTCACAGAATTGATTTGTTTCTGTTTTGTGAATGTGATTACTTTGATCCATTTCAGGGTGGGAAGCCAGATCCATATGCTTGTCAGTCTTTACTGAAGATCACTGTATACCTACACTGTGGTACAGATTGTAGGTAACAAAAAAAGGAAGCAGAAGACTTCTCCTCATAGGCTACAGCCCCTTAAAGTTAGGACCTGGGTGGGATTCAGAACAAACATACATTCTTTTTTCTTGGCCCACATAATGTTTCCTAAATTATTTGTCAACATTTAAATACCAGAAAATTTCAGACTAAACAAATCAGATTTCAAACCTCATCTCAAAAGTGCAACCACCTGATATCAGCCTCCCCTTTCTGCATGAATGAGCTGAGTCCCACCAGGAGCTGTCTGTTTACAGGCAAGCATTCTTTGCTCTTATACTGCTTGATTTGTTCTTTATTATCACTTGTTGAATTTGCAACTCCTTAGCTCAAATTGAGAGGCCAAACTGACAACAGGAAGATAATTTTAAATATAAACTCTGGGGGCCGACACTGTGGCTCACTTGGTTAATCCTCCACCTGTGGCACCGGCATCCCATAAGGCGCCGGGTTCTAGTCCCAGTTGCTCCTCTTCCAGTCCAGCTCTCTGCTGTGGCCCGGGAGGGCAGTGGAGGATGACCCGGGTGCTTGGGCCCCTGCACCCGCATGGGAAACCAGGAAGAAGCGCCTGGATCCTGCCTTGGATCGGCACAGTGCCAGCCGTAGCAGCCATTTGGGGGGTGAACCAACAGAAGGAAGACCTTTTTCTCTGTCTCTCTCACTGTCTATAAGTCTACCTGTCAAATAAATTTAAATATATATATATATATAAACTCTGATTTTAAAACTGTCAATGTCAGAGATCTTGTATAAAGTCTCACTTTTTTTCTTTTTCATTTAGCCAGTGCTGGGGGGTAGGGGGACCAGGATTTAGATATGAGTAAAATAGGGTTATGGGTAAAATTCAAGTGAAGAAAATTGTACCAAAATGTCATACAAAATTGAACTTTCATTGAATTATCTGTGGCTTTCTTATTTGCTTCATCTTAAATCCCCATCTCATCATGCCCTTTAGTGAAATAATGGAAAGTTTCTAGAAGCAAAAGGCTTTTAGATTTTTGTCAAGAATGATTCTGGACAATAATGAAAAGTAAATTTAGTTTTTGTTATGATAAATAAAAAGTTTTAAAAAAAGTTTTAATTCTCTGTTAGAAATAAATGAAGATTCCTCCTCCATCCTTTTTCACAGAGAATTTAACTAGTAACTGCAAGAACTTTATCTTCTCTTTGAAATGTGTATATACTATTTAGAAAGCTACATAGGCCCTTTCTCAGCTTCGTGGGCTAGAAAAGTCTTTGAGGATCTGGGAGCCATGTCTCTGAAATGTGAAGCATCAAGGGACTTAGTGCCCCATCTCCCAGTTTCCCTAGGAGGATAGGAGCCTAAGTTAGAAAGATGCCTTGCTCAAAGTTGTTAAGCTACCTCCTATCATAAAGATTTGAGAAAGTCCCTTCTCCTCTGGATGAAACCACTTAGCAAACATAAATGGTCACCCCAACTGTGGTAACTCTAGAATAAATTATGAAAGAAAAATGGTGCCGTCAAGTCTTCACACGTGAAGGCTCATTAGTGTTCATCTCAAGCACCTGTGTGTAGCAGGCTCCATCTGCTTGGCTGATACTAAAAGGCAGACTCCTTTTTATCTTTACAACCTCTTAGCAGTCACCTGTGACGTGGATCAAATTCTGGTTTAATGCTATTCAATAATCAAACTGTTTTCTTTCTCCACTACCTTTGTAGCAAGAATTTCTGGGTTGGAAACAGGTTTTTAAATATATTCCCCCAATGTTTTTCACCTGCAATCAGTGGTTGCCACTTTGAGAAGAAGAAAGGTGCGTTCTTGCTCAGATGTTCCTCCGTTGATATAAACAAAGCAGTTCTATGAACCGGGGCAGAGTGGGGAGTATAAGGTGCTCTCCAGAGTTTTTTCTCCTAGCCCTCTCTCCTGTCTGAATGTTGGGGAAGGGCTGCCTGGCAGTCATCCCTACCATTCTATAGAAGTTGGCAGTACTCTTCTAGGTATGTGATAGCCAGAGAAAACAGAGGTCCCATACCACAATCACTTAAGCAGCTCCTAAACCCATGTGCTCCCTGTTCACCCTTGACAAGTGTGGGATCATTGAAAGTGTTCTGCCATGCTGTGTGCACGAGGTTCCCTGGTTGCTTCAGATCTGAGCTTCAGATTGTTTCTTTCTTACTAAGGTTTCCCGAGCTGTATCCTGGTCCCCTTCAGTTCACTGGGAAAATAGGAATTCTCTTGTCTGCTTTCCAAAATCCAGTTATCCAGCTCTTTCTTGAATTCAGTCATTTCCTGTTAAATGCACTGAATTATTACTTGAAAGCAAAGGAGCCCAGCTGCTACTGGAGTTTCTGCAAGAATTTAAGCACAGATCTGGTGACTGCAAGATGGGAATTTCGTGTTCTCATATGTAACTGATGGCAATGATAATTCCCCAGAAAAAAACCTGCAGTAGGCCCAAATTTTAAAGAATTATATGTTAATATAACTTTTGCCTCTTCATTTGTGGTTGATTTTTATATTACTTATAGTCATCTTCAGTATTATTTTATTTAATACATGATACAACTTAATAATTTAGGAACTTTCTCTCCTTTACTCCATTTTCCAATTATCAATCAACAGATTCCTTAATGTCCTTGGACCAGGAGTCCCCATGTTCCTGCAGGTTTTCTAGAAAACCAAAATGACCCACAATATGCCAAGAAGGCAGCTGCACCTGGTCCTCTGCCACCTTGCACTGAATGAGCTGGCTCTCCCATCCAGTGAATTGACAGTATACAGCCGTTCCACAAAGGGGACCCATAACATTAGGCTCTTTCTGTTTTAGAAAATAATTTCACCCTGGGAATTAAAACCACAGATCCCAGCTCACTGGCAAACATCTGCTCTTCACTGATAGCACCATCTGGTATTTCAGCCCAGCTCTGTTGCAGAAACTTCCTGTAGTTGCTTTCCCAAAATTAATTATTCTGTAACAACTTGTTTTCTGGAAGCATAGGCCAAATAAGGTAGCTTCGCTGAAGGCTACTAAGTTGATGCTTTGCCTGCGCTTGAATGGGCTTTCCTGTGCTTTTGCATGGTCATGGTCAGAAGTGTTTCAAGCCATTCTATTTGGAGGAGGAACATTAGAGAGAATGCATGCTAATGGCTTGGGGAAAAAATGTGTTATCTGCATTTTATAAGCTCATGAGCATGCATTGCCTAATCTGAATAATTTATTTAGAGGGATGATTATGATAATACAGGCTGAGCTGCATCTGTCTTATGAACTTAAGTAGTACTTGGGAGAGTAGTGATTGTTTTTAATATAGCCATACCCTTCACCATATTCAATTAGCAACTTCTTTAATTATTGATCTCATCATTCAATTTGTGGCAGTGCTGTGAAGTTTCAGCACTGTGAGAGCAGCCAAGTCACAGTGATGCCTTGCAGTGGGCACTGGCTGTGGCTGAGTGACACTCAGCGAGTCACACTGTCACTCTGGAGTTCAGCCTCCTGCCTGGTGAATAAATTACCTGACTCGTCACATCCCAGGTCGTGCTGCTCAAGTGAGATGAGAGGTCAGAACAGTGCGGCTGGTAATGTGTACCATTTACATGTTGTGAATTCCATCCCTTTCCATTTTCTTTACAGACCAGAATCTGATTAAGTCAGGGAAACACATTGTAGCAACCCTGGAGCAATCGGCTTAACCCTGTAAGTATGTGTGGTTCAGAGTATTTGTATTAGGGAAAATTGTTCCATTTCAGCTTATTTGCTATAAATTTTTACATACCTAACTCTCTCTTCAGAATATACTTACATTTTTTCAGCATTTGGCTGCACAATGGAAGTTCTAGCATAGGGATTCTTCATTCTGGCGACTCTCTATAATCACCTAGAGCTCTTTAAATACACCTATGTCAGAGCCAGGGAGTGCAGTGGAGGATGGCCCAAGTGCTTGGGCCCTGCACCCCATGGGAGACCAGGAGAAGCACCTGGCTCCTGCCCTTGGATCAGCACGGTGCGCCGGCCGCAGCGCGCAGGCCGCGGAGGCCATTGGAGGGTGAACCAACGGCAAAAGGAAAACCTTTCTCTCTGTCTCTCTCTCACACTGTCCACTCTGCCTGTCAAAATAAATAAATAAATACACCTATGTCAGGACCTCAAATGAACAAAATCTCTGACAGCATGGCCCAGGTATCTCTATATTTTAAAAGCTCTGACTCAAATGCATAGTGAAGACTGAGAACCACTTATCTACAGGAAAGAGCGGCAGCTCTGGAGTCAGACACCCCTGATTCCACCGTTCTGCTGGCCATGTGACCTTGGGCTGATGTTCCTGAAGCTCAGTTTATAATATGTACAAAGGGAAGGGGAGCTGAGAACTTTTGGAGTTGTGATATGATAAGATCACGTATGTAAAGAAGTTCAGTAGATGGTAACTATCACATATGAACTGACATTCAGTGTATGCTCTCCTGAATGTGATTGTGTTTATGTGAATATCCACACATGAATTATAAGCTCTGAGGGCAAAGGCTATGGCTTACTTCGCCTCTAAATTCCCTACAGCTCCCAACACAGTACTGAGAACATAGTGAGTATGTGACAACTACAACAAACATTTTTTCAATATGTTGACAGGAAGAAGATGCAGTCATCCTCAGTTCTGTGAAGTATATTTAAAAACCTCACAAAGCATTCTGAGACCTGCTACAGCTTTTTACAATATCTTAAAAGTATTTGATGATCTGAGTCTAAGCCATGGAAAGTATTTTCTATAATCAAACAATGAGCCTACCAGCTCAGATTTTGTGTTTAGAGAGAGTCACACTTGCCCCAAGGCATTGCATTTGATACTGGAATCCAGGAAGGAAGCCATGCATAAATTTAAAGCTATGGCCTGGTTTTCTTTTCTGAGACAACCAGCGCAAGTGTTCTGTTCCACAAACTGAGGCTACTGCAGAGGAGTCAGTGACAGCCCAGGGGCCTGCATGAATCAAACTGGGAACTGAATGGACTCACAATGGAGGGATGGATAGGGACGCTGGAAAACACAGGAAGAAGCAAAACACATTCATTTCTGTGTCAGAGAGAAAGGAGTTACTGACTTCCTTTCTGGCCCAAGTCCAGATGAGTCCTACATGTGGACAATCTGTAGGGCTGGCAATGAATGATAGAGCAAGGGAAGCGAGGCGGAGTGCTCTATATTATCTCTGCTGGACATGCTACAGTACTGTATGGGCATCTTTGCTACTCTTTACCCCATGTTGGGGAGCAGGCATAAGTTGGAGCAGAGTAGTAGCCTATAGTATTCTTTGTGGTTGGTATTTTTAGACCATACAGTATTTGCAAAATACACAGTGCAACTAAAGAGATGTTGCTATACTCTTAATAGTTTAGCAGTGTCGCCATTTTCAGTGCCACCTGACTGCTCCTGTAGGATTTTGTGAACTCAGCGCAAGTCTGCTGAGAGCCATGGGGGCCAGCTGTTGTCTCTGGCAAGCACCAGAGCTGCTCTTCATTTTATTACACATTCCAAGCTTCAAGTCAGGGTCATTTCAGATTCCTTCCATATACACAAGGGTAATAGTAATTCAGACCAGTGAAGGAGCAAAGAGTTGGTTCACATCATTAATTAAAGGGTTCCCAGTAACACTGGGACACGTGCCATAAATTCTGCATGGAACTGGGGATCCAGGTCTTGTGAGAAGTCAAGCAAAAGTGGTCTAGAAATCACGCAAGGACGAATGTGTGGAGCAACCCAAACTGAGTATTAAGGCTCCAACATGATGGCTCACAGTAAGTCAAGTCAGAACTCCAGCATCCAAGCAGGACAACGTGGGCCAGCATTGGAAGCAAGTGCTGCCTCTGTCAGAAGCCTCTTCTAGGCTGCTCCATCTATCAGCGTAGGGGCAACTTGCACCTGACAGCTTGAGGGGTAAGTTTGATGTGAATTTTACTTGGAAGAGAAAGAGTCTTACAAGCTCCTATTTCAAAAATATTTCTAGTTTAAGAAAGTTTTTACTCTTTCCATCCTCAGGACTCAAAATAATCACTTTTGTAGAGTGCTTAGTCAAATAATGAACTCTGCTCTGGAAACTAGCTGGAGGGTTATTTTAAAAGAAATGATCCTCTGGGCTGATGTCTTTCCACTCGGGGCTTTCCATTAATAAATAACTTGTTGCCCTGTCACTATTTTCATAATGCCCTTTCAAAATTTAATTTTGATTCACAGGTTTTATAATATAAAGCATATGAATGCAGTTTTAATCCTTTTTGCATTCCTTTTGCATGTTTTCCAAATGTACAATGTATTACATTATTATATTTTAACAATACAGTTCTGTGACTTTTTACCATATAATGTCATAAAATTTTTCTCCTAGAAAAATGCCATCTTTAATGATGACAATATTTTTCTATAAAATGTTAACATATTACCATATGCCCGCATAATATTAATTTATGCTAATATAACATCCAACTATATTTACCTAAGATAAATGACCCAAAAAATACATTAATGCACCTTTCAGTTGTTTCCAATTCTTTGGTACCTTTAAAAGGCTTTTTCTTCTTTGTAATGATTTTCTTAGGATAAATCTCATGAACTGAATTACTGTGTCAGTATTTTAAATATAAAAAAAGGCTTGTTATACTTGCAAAGAATTTCACCATTTTTTAGCTTTTTTCTTTTCAGTTTTTTTTAGTTTTTAACAGATTCAATACAGTTCATAGATATAATTCTAAGGATATAATGATATTACCTTCCTCCTTCCCTCCTTCTCTCCTTCCCTTCTGCCTTTTTTTCCTTTTTTCTTAGTTTTTGATATAACATATTTTTAATTTACATTACAGTCAATGGCTTAATGCCCTACCAAATAAAATGTTTAACAATGAAAGAACAAGTTTATGGGGACAGTATGGAAGGTCTAAAAACAAAAATCAAATGGAAAAATGACTATTTAACCCATTTACAGTAAATTTTAATGTAACCCCAGATCATTAAAACTATAGTAATATAATATTCTTAATCACTGATTTGACAAAGGCATAAACAAAGATTGAGCTTTAGATTGTAATACTCAATGAATCTGCAATAAAGTAAGCAGATCAACAATTATTAACCCATTTTACAAACATAAGGACTTAGCCTAAGAGAGGTTAAATGACTTGCCCAAGCCAGATGAACTGCATCAAGACAGAGAAATTAAACAGAATTTTTGTTTGGCTGTATTTTACTTTATAACTGTCATTGACATTTCCCAAATTTGTAACTTTTTCAAAAAGAGGTTTTATTTACTTGAGAGGTAGAGTTACAGAGAGAGCAAGAGAGAGACAGAGAGAAAGGTCTTCCATCCACAGGTTCACTCCTCCAATGGCTGCAACAGTTGGAGCTGATCTGATCCAGAGCCAAGAGCCAACATCTTCTTCCACGCCTCCCACGTGGGTGCAGGGGCCCAAGCATTTGGCCCAACTTCCACTGCTTCTCCAGGCCATAAGGAGAGAGTTGGATTGGAAAAGGAGCAGCCGGGACAGGAACCAGGACCCATTTGGGATACCAGCACCACAGGCAGAGGCTTAGCCTATTATGCCACAGTGCAGGCCCCACCTAATATCTCTTAAATTATCTCTGACAAGTTCTCACCACTCTTGGTATTCAATATTTCTGGAAATGACTTGGGTTTTTTTGTAACTTAGGAAAATTGTGAGTCTAAGAATTTTCCTCTTAATAAAAACTAGTCCTTTTCTGCCTCGATTTAGGCCTTCACTCTACAGTTACACATGTCCATTTATGCAGTAGCAGAAAGAACAATCAATCAGGTGATTTTAACATTGGCTCCATTACAAACTCTACATGAAAACTTTTCAGATACTGGATTTCCATCATCTAATCCCTGATAAGGAATTTTATTAAATATACCTAAATACTTTATTCTTGACTAGTCCAAAGGATGATCATATGAAATGGGTTCCAGGTTCCTCAATAAGCTGGGAACTTTTTGTTTGCCTCTTAGTTAATCAGCAATACAAAGAATCCTGAGATTCTTCAAGACATGCTAAGCCACAACTCCATCCCACAAGTCAGCTTTTTGTGGGAAGTAGTGGTGAAAGTTGATTTAAAGAGAGACTTACAGGACAAGCATTTTGGGGTAGTAGGTTAAGCTGCCACTTGCAACACCAGCATCGCTTATCAGAGCACCAGTGGCTTCACTTCCTACAGCTCCCTGCTAATGTGCCTGGGAAAGCAGCTGAAGATGGCCCAAATGTTTGGGCCCCTATACCCACATGGAAAACCTGCAAACAGTTCCAGGAACCTGGCTTCAGCCTGGCACAACCCTTGCCATTATGATCACTATAGAGAAGTGAATCAGCAATTGGAAGCTCTCTCTCTCCCTCTATCTGTCTCTCTCTCTGTTCTCCCTTCCCTCCTTTTCTCTTTCTCTCTCTTCTGTCTCTCCCTCTCTGTCACTCTACCTTTTCTAAATAAATAAATGGATTTTTTTTTTTTTAATTTTTGACAGGCAGAGTGGATAGTGAGAGAGAGACAGAGAGAAAGGTCTTCCTTTTGCCGTTGGTTCACCCTCCAATGGCCGCCGCGGTAGCGCGCTGCGGCCGGCGCACCAAGCTGATCCGATGGCAGGAGCCAGGTGCTTCTCCTGGTCTCCCATGGGGTGCAGGGCCCAAGCACTTGGGCCATCCTCCACTGCACTCCCTGGCCACAGCAGAGAGCTGGCCTGGAAGAGGGTCAACCAGGACAGAATCCGGTGCCCCGACCGGGACTAGAACCCGGTGTGCCGGCGCCGCAAGGCGGAGGATTAGCCTAGTGAGCCGCGGCGCCGGCCATAAATGGATATTTTTAAAATAAAAATTAGAGACTTATTCTAGGTTGCACATTGGGAGATATTTGCTGAGAACTGCATGTTCCACCCTGCTTAATGATTGCAGTGATTTATTTAATGGAGAAGGAATAGGAAATTGATCAGATGTGGAATCATTGATATGAGAACTCTATTCTGCAGCAAATGAAATTGGGCAGTAACATCAATAAAGGAATCCCTGTACTTGAAAATTAAGTTTTCAAGGTTAGTTAGTAGACACAAAATTAATGAATTTAATAAATGTATTAAAAAAATCTGCACAGGTCATCAATACACTGTGGGAAAACAGGCAACATAAGAGGAAAATACTGTAGAATTCCCGATTTGGGGGCACAAAAAGAGTAACTGAAACAAAATAGACTTAGGTTCTGATGTATAATCAGTTGAGCTGCTTCTTTCTCAGTCACTGTTAAGGATCCCTATCTCCAAAACAGTAGGATAATGATGAAAACCACACGTCTGTGTAGTAAATAAGGCCAATACACTCCCAAGTTTGTTCAAGCAGAAACCCAGTTTGCTGACTTCGGGCAAATGTGTTGGGAAAGTTTGGAAAGGATTCCTCCAGAAGAAAAAAAGAGAAAGAACAGGGGTACATTTTGGTTTCTAAAGAGAGCCAAGTGTTAGGACCTTTCATAGCTACTGTACACCTGGTTGAATCTACAAATTTTACTAGTAGTCAGTATAGACAAAAGCCAAACATCTTGCAATCTCCATTGCCCTTTATGTTGTCTGATATCACATGGCATGGATAAAACATGCCAGATGGAACAGCCTTTTTTTCAATGTATTCACTTGTACTGTACACTCATACACTTAAAGTATACAACATGACATTTTAATATATATATAATGAAGTAATCATTATAGTTAATTACATCACCATCATTATCATATCCATCATCTCATATAGTTACTTTTATGTGTATGTTTTGTAAGAGTACCTAAAACTTGCCGGCGCCCTGGCTTAACAGGCTAATCCTCCGCCTTGTGGCACTGGCACACCGGGTTCTTGTCCCGGTTGGGGCGCCGGACTCTATCCCGGTTGCCCCTCTTCCAGGCCAGCTCTCTGCTATGGCCCAGGAAGGCAGTGGAGGATGGCCCAAGTGTTTGGGCCCTGCACCCGCAAGGGAGACAAGGAGAAGCACCTGGCTCCTGGCTTCGGATCAGCGAGATGCGCCGTCCGCAGCAGCCATTGGAGGGTGAACCAATGGAAAAGGAAGACCTTTCTCTCTGTCTCTCTCTCTCACTATCCATTCTGCCTGTCAAAAAAAAAAAAAAGAGTACCTAAAACTTACTCTATAGCAAATTTCTAGTATACAATACAATACTATTTGCTATGTTCCTCATGTTGACATTAGATCTCTAGATTATTCATCTTGCATAACCAAAACTTTGTACCCTTTGACCTACATCTTCCCATTTTCCTCGCCCCCCCCAAACATGCCATCACTAGTATTGTACTCTTTCTTTCCATGTATTCAATTTTGTTTTTAGATTCCACATACAAGTGAGATCATGTACTATTTTAATTTCTGGGTCTGATTTACTTCATTTAGCATAATGTCTTCTATGCTCATTCATGTTATTGCAAATAAAAAATTCTCCATTTTTGAGGGATATTATTCTATTGTGTATCTATATGTACCTCAATTTCTTTATCCAGTCATCCACTGACAGACATTTCTGTAGCTTTCCATACTGTGTTAAAATGCTACATTGAACATAGGAATGAAGACATCTTTATAAGGTAATGATATCATCTCCACAAAGTATAAACCCTGAAGGCTTTCTGGGTTGTGTGATAGTTCTAAATTTAATATTTTTAAAAAATTTCTGATTTTTGAAAATCGGGAGGGTCCTAGAATAAATGTACTTACCGCTGTGGCAATGGCAGCCTTTGCTATGGAATCAGAACCAATGATGCTGGGTTCACCTACATCTCCCAAGCCAGGAGTTTATGCCCAGTTTTCACCTGGATTTTTAATGGGGGATTTGCCAGTTCCTGTGACTCCACAACCTCAGTCACTTGCAATACCTTTACTTACAAGTGGGTCACCACCACAACTGGTCGTGCCTGCTCCTAAAGGTAAAAATGGAGCTCCGCCAGTTGGAAGTAGATATGATGACATTTCCAGTCCAGGACTTGGATCAATATTTTTTTTTAACTTTTATTTAATGAATATAAATTTCCAGTATACAGCTTATGGATTACAATAGCTTCCCCTTCCCATAATTTCCCTCCCACCCGCAACCCTCCCCTCTCCCGCTCCCTCTCCCTTTCCATTCACATCAAGATTCATTTTCAATTCTATTTATATACAGAAGATCAATTTAGTATAAATACTTCAACAGTTTGCACCCACATAGAAACACAAAGTGAAACATACTGTTTGAGTACTAGTTATAGCATTAAATCAAAATGTACAGTACATTAAGGACAGAGATCCCACATCAGGAGCAAGCGCACAGTGGCTCCTGTTGTTGACCCAACAAATTGACACTCTAGTTTATGACGCCAGTAACCACCCTAGGCTGTCGTCATGAGTTGCCAAGGCTATGGAAGCCTTCCAAGTTCCCCGACTCTGATCATATTTAGACAAGGTCATAAAAGACAGAGTGAGGATAGTAACCAATGATCCTAAGAGTGGCCTTAACCAGGTCTGAACAATTATACAGCATTAAGTGGGGAAGAGGACCATCAGTACACACAGGTTGGGAGTAGAGCCATTGGTGGTAGAGTAGAGGTTATGATTACAAAGGAATGAGGCCCAAGTGCACTAGACAGGGTCTAGAACAAAGGACAGAGTCATTATTAGAGGAGCTAAGAAAGGTGCTGTCTAAGCTACAAGTAATTTTTCTGATTGAGAGGCAAATAGAACCTGATAGAAGGGGCTTGATAATAATCTGGTGGGCTTTAGGCCTTGTAAGTTAAGAGGCCCAGACCTATCTATCTCTTCACATGGGGTATATCCTAAGGGAGGTGTGAACCTCCTAGGGGAAGGCACTCTGTTGACTTTCATTACTTGGCTGGCCTGGGAGGAGAGCTGGCCAGGTAAAGGCAGGGGGCATCTCTAACAAGAAATTTACAGTTCTGCCTGCAATGTTGCTGACCCTACTTGGCTGTCCCCTCAACTGCAGTGGTCACTTTGGAAGTTGGGCTGAGTGAAGGGCTTTTCAGCTTGGAGCCAATAAGATCTGTGGCTCTGACCTGGGCATCCTTCGATTCCAGGGCAGGTCCATTTCCAGTGATCCAACTCTTGGCAGAGCTGCCAGGGCTCTTCACAAGCTGACTTCTGCTGAAGCCCAGGCTTACCACATTGAAAGCCACTGCAGTAGACTGGCCTGTTGGGTCTCCTTGAGGGCAGATCACTGTACAGATCAGCCATTAATAGGCCTGCCACCCATTGCTTCTGATGCCTAGCTTTCTTTTCCTCCTGGTTTGTGTTAAAGCAGACCAGACGATGCAAGTCAAGGGAGTGCCCGTGTCCCATCTCTAATCTTTGGTGGCCTGAACTACAAGTCTATAGTCACAGGCATGTTCTGTAGTAGTTTTTCTAAGGTAGACAATGCCCATGAGGAAAATGTTTTATTAAGTTCTTATCTAAGGGTTGAAACGGTTTGCTAAGTATTCATGTAATATTGCTATTGTCAGCAAGTGATCTAGGACTTGCTCCCTCATCTCTCTATTCTAAGCCCAACTTGTTCTTTCACTTCTCTATTCTCTTCAAGGTAGGAAACTAATTCTATTATGAAGGAATCTGTAGGATGCACAATTTAATCTTTAGACCTTACAAGAGATGGCTAACATTTTTCTGTAATAGCATAGCCAAAATAAGAACTTAACTAATAATCTCATAGCTAGATTCACATCGCCATCAGCGAAGTATACAGTAAGTAGAAAAAAAAACCTCCCTTTCAGACCAAAGGGAAAGAAAGTTTTAAAGTGAGAATATAATTTTCCTCATGGGCATTGTCAGAACCAATGTCCAGGAGCTTTTCCCCTATGTTTTCTTCTGCAAATTGTAGTTTCAACTCTTACACTCAGGTTTTTAATCCCTTTTGAGTTGATTTTTGTGAGTATTGTGTAAGATAAGAACTCAGTTTCAATCTTTTGCACGTGGATATCCCTAACGTCATTTTCTCCAACACCATTTATGGGCGAGACCATCTTTTACCCATGGTCTGTTCTTGTTGACATTTGTGAAAATCAGTTGGCTGTATACACCTGGGTTTATTTCTGATCCCCATGTTCTGTCTCAGTGGCGTATTTATCTGTTTTTATGCCAATTTGATTACTAGAGCTTTGTAGCAGTTTGAGTCAGATAGCGTAAAGCTTCCAACTTTGTTCTTTTTCCTCATGGTTGTTTTGGCTACTCAAGATGTTATATGGTTCCATGAATATTTTTATTTCTGAAGAATGCATTGGAATTTTATATGAATTGTATTTAAGATGTAGATCACTTTATTATATATCTTTATATATTATTTTAATATTAATTCTTGTATGGGTATGTCATATTTTCATTGACTTAAAATAAATCTGGATATGAAGAAATATTAGATTAAAGGAACTGAACTTGTTTAATTTTTGATACTTACTGCAAAATTGAGATTTCTGTGGTCTATTGCTATCTAAGTACTAGCATTTTAAAAAATGGCAATTTGATGGGTCATAAACAGCATTTGATACTGTTTTGCTCTGATTTCTAGTGAGGGTAACTGCATAATCTGTCAATCTGGATATTTTCTAAGCTGCTCATTTATGCTCCTCACAAAAATTATGATTTGTCACTGGACCAGAACACCCAGAAAACCCTAACAACGACATTCCTCCTTAGTGAGCTTTGATGCTGGAGGCTAAAGCTTGGGCTAGGACCAAAAATCAACCACCACTCTAATAGTAGCTTTCTACACAATCTGGGCAAATTAATTCTTCCCAGTACCCTATTTTTCTCACCTAAGAACAATAAAATCCTGTATTCTACATAATCTTAAATTCTGGGATAAGATAACCGTATTCTAATCTAATGCCATGCTCTGCGTCTGTAAGAAACATTCAGAATAACTGAATATGTGATCCAGATCTTCTTAGGTCTTGGCTACCATCAGGTCTTCATTGTGTTATTTAAAGGAGGCATCTGAGCATTTTTATACATCCTCTCATAATTCTGAAAACTTCTAAAGAGGAAAGAAGTTTACAACTTTACATAAAATCTAAACTAACACTAAATGTTACCGAGCACTATGTGTCAAGCATTGGTCTAAGAACTGGCACTGTCTTCAAATACAGTACACACACACAGGCCCTATGGCCTCTGTATATAAACAATATTCAGATGAAGAAAAAGCTAAAAAGGTTTTTCATATTCTGCCCAAATTCACATGGTTAGCAAATAATAGAATTGGGTCTGATGCTTGCTGTGAATAGCTTGATATCGAAGTCAGATTTAAAAGCAATGTTCCACAGCTTCTCAAATACAGTAAACATGTAATGCTAGGTTAAGTGCCCTCTGGCGGCTAGGATCTCCCTGGGCCAGGTTTTCCAACTATCAAATTTATACCAACTCAAGAAACACAAATAAAATTTGATGCCAAATGTAGTTAACACAGTTTATTAATGCCTGAAAGCAAAAACAAATTCTCTGCAAAACACTTTATAATATAAAATATGAAAGACTTTTAATATTACTATTTTCACTGAAAAGCTTGAAACATTTATAATTTCTAATTTTCTCATTGATGAATGTGCAAATTGCTAGGGCAAATTGGGCAGTTAGTAGAAAACAAACCTGGATTAAAATCCAGGTCTTGGGGCTGGCTCTGTGGCATAGCAGGTTAAGATGCAGGCCTGCTGTGCAGGCATCCCATGGGGTGCCGATTTGAGTCCCAGCTGCTCCACTTCCAATTGAGCTCCCTGTTAATGCGCCTGGGAAAGCAATCAAAGATTTCCCAAGTCCTTGTACCCCACCACCCAATTGGCCTGGCACAGCCCTGGCCTTCACGCCCATTTGAGGAGTGTACCAGCAGACTGATGATCTCTCTCCCTCTCTCTGTAACTCTACTTTTCAAATAAATAAATAAATCTTTGAAAAAAAAAAAAAAGAATATCGGTCACTCTATAATACTTTGCAACTTGTTACAAATGACAAATATATTCTTGGACTTAGAAAATAAATACACTAGAGCAAGGAGACATATCACAAAGACATTCCACTTAGAGAGTATAATAGCATAAAATTGAAAACCACCTAAATGTCAATCAATAGGACATTGATAAACAAGAGTACACAAAAACCATGAATCCTACCAAGCCATTTAAAATGATGACATACAGCTCTGTTTATTGTCCTAGATACATAAGCCTGATGTATTATTATTTGAGAAGGGGGGAAGAATGTTACAAAGCAGCATCTGCGGCATGGACTACTTTATATAAAATTGCACATATACATCCATAGATGATGTGAGTTCTACGAGATGATGAGACTGTGATTTCATTTTTACTTTATATGGCCTTGATTTGGTATTACAGAAATTGTTTATCTTAAGAATGCACTGTACAAAAAAAAAGATTTACAGTACTGATTCTGTATGCCTTTTTTAAACAATCTACAAAATGGCTTCTCAAATTTTAATCACCTGGAGAATCTCATTAAAATGCAGATTTTGATTCAGTAGTACTGGGATAGGGCCAGAGAATCTGCATTTTTAAAAAGCTCCCAGATGATGCCAATGCTATGAATGCAGAACACTTTGCATTGCAAGGGTCTAAATGCTTTTGTTAATTATACCAGCAGGCCTTTTCATCACTCACTCCATATGTAATTTCTGGCAATCTTGGCTTGGAATTAGTTTATTGTTTATTAGTGCTACAGTGATTTCTAGGTAAATAGAACCCTGGAGTTTTCTTATTTTTCTTGTAGTTAATTAGCATAAACACTGGGGGACACTATTATAAATTGCTGAACACACATTATACAACTGGAAATATTATTCAACAATTATCTCTGCCTTCAGATAATTTTCATCTTGATATTTTTGACTGAGGACTTAATAATGGCATTGATTGTTTAAATGTATGAGCGGTGGTGGAGTAATTATGATTTAGAGAAAAACAGTAATTGGCAAGTTTCTTGGCAGGGGAAACGAGGTCGCAATATGAATGCTAATTTTCAACACATCCCTTTAATGTATTTTCATGAAGAAAAATAAAGCATTTAAATAATGATGGGGTATAGGATGGCTTAAAATTTCTCTGATGAAAGTAAGATGGTTAAACACCTGAAATCGCGAAGAAAATCAGAGATTATAATCTAATCAACAACAGTAACGTAAAATATGACTGTTTTTGTTGTAAGTATCTACCATTTTTGGAATGCTTGCTAGTAAAAGGCTGGGCAACTTGATTCTATGCATGATTTTGTATGATACCTTATTTAAGGGTTATATGGGTCCAGTAGCTTGCCCAAAGTAACACATCTTAGATAGATAGCAGTCAGAATTTCAATTTGCATCTACTTTATTCAAAGCTGAAAATCTTAACCACTATACTCATTCAACAAATGTAAACACATTCAACAAATATACATAAACTTAAAAAGAATATATAATTGTTTGGTATATACAAATATACATTATAAACATACATATATGTGCTATGCTTTAAGACTACACAACAAATTGAATGCCTATCTTTGTTCTAGGTAATTAGGAAAGAACAGTGAATGAACAAATCAAAAATCCTTTACCATGGACTGAAGGTAGAGGCATATCACATTTATACTGGACCTAAAAAACTTAGCTATGTAGTCCTAATTGACAAATAAAAGTCACTTCTTTCTTTCCACCTCAATTTTTTAAAAGAAAATGTTGCTCTTTTCTTCATCTCTCAAACCATTGTTTCTATGAAAATTCAAACAACTTTACATATCTTTGCAGTTCCTGATTCCAATTCAAATTTCCAACAGCCTACTTCACTGAGGCCTCCAGTTTATTGCCTTTAATTGCATTCCGTTTTCCAATAACAAGTGTTTTTGTATTAATACAAAATTAATGATTAAATTAAATACACTATGAATAATCGCAAATGCAAGGTCAGGCTGCTGTGAGAATGACTTTGAGGCTTTCTGCTGTCATGTTTAAGCCAACTTCATTCATCAAGCCTTCTCCTTCTATCTGAGCTAGACTACTGAGCATCTGCAATCTTGCTTGCAAACTCTACTACTGTCACACATAGGACCAATACACTGGAGTCAGGAACTCATGTATGAGAATCAAATGCACCAATGGAAATTATTGTTGAGAGCTCTTCAGCAATTATCACAAAATACAGCAGGCTTGCTCATCTTGGTCCAAAAAGACTCTGATAAGTCTTTACTCAATGTGCTTTCCTTTTTCATTGCACCTACCCATTCACTTCCAAAGATCTCAAAGCAAATGAAGTGCTCAAACCCATTCATTGGGTAACAAAGAATCTGGCCTTTATTCCAGCTTCCTAGCCTGCATTTTCTAAAATCATTGGTATTTTCTGAAGAATAGAAGTGCCTGATTGTCCAGAATTCCCTTGGATCATATCTGAATTTATGCTAATGAGATAGGATGATTCCAGATGCATGCTTGTCACTGGAAAGACCAATTACATGTTTAAAGGTTTGGAATTCTGATCCACCCCAAATGCCAGGGAATTCAAGGAAAGTGGAGAGTGTGTTCAATCACATGACTAACATCAATCAGTCACTGTATAGTGACGTTATTGGATTAGGTTGAAACCACTTGCCTCTGCACATCAAAAGGCCAAGTCCCCAATGCCACAGTCTTCTGAGAAGTGAAAATTTATTTCAAGGTAGCCAACCAAGGAGTCAGGAGCAATGCTCAAGTTTGACTCTCTCACTAGAGATCTGGAGAAAGATTCATGGGTTAGGTAGGAGAGAGCTGCTGTATAGAAATGCTGGGGAGGCAAGTTCTACTAGATGAGGCTTGGAATCAGGCAGCCATAGGGCAGTCTTGTTCTAAGCAGTGTTACTAAGAAAGCAGGAACTTAAATATGATAAAAACTCACTGTTCAAGCACAAAGCAGGGGAGATATCAGGGAAAACAATGTGAAGCATAACTGGTTTTTGAGTTTGGAGCATCAGTGGGAAATCTGGCAAAGAGGACACTCTGACCCAATATTAATAAAACCCCAATAAGAACTCCACATGCAGCAGCTCAGTGAAGCTTCCTGATTATAAAGATGATAAACCTTAATTTCAAAGGGAGGGAGCAAAGGAACTCTACATTTGGAACCTTACCAAACTTGTCTTCTGCATTTTTTCATTTAATAATGCCTGATTTGTGGTCTTTATAATGAACCACATAATGTATTATAAATAAATATAAAATACTATAAACTATACAGAATTAGTTCTGTGCCTCATTCTAAAAAAGTGTCAAAACGTGACGAGATTGCAGGAGCCCCTGAATTTGTCGTCTCCCAGATAGAAGTGTGGGTGGCCTGAGAACCCCTGAAGTGCAGGTAGTTTCTAACTAAGCAGGATTTTATGGAAGAGTGAGTCCTTCTCCTGGGGAGTTTGCACTAACTCCAGGTGATCAGCACCAAAGCTAAGTTGCAGTGCACTTATGAGAATTCCGCCCCTGAAAGAGATTTGATCAACAAAGACAACGCTTTTATGCCTGCTCCCTGTAGTTGAACTCTGCAAGTGTGGACATTTTCATATATTCTGAAAGTTAATCTGGTTTTTGCCTGTTTTGCTTTAAAATGAAGATGGAAAAGGCTGGCACAAATAAAATGGAAATAAAGCTCAATGACATGTCCAAATGGATTCCCATTTGTAGCACACAAGAGGGAATATGTATTTAAGAGGCCAAGCATAAAAGTCATATGACTACAAACAGGAAAGAGGGTGAGATCAGAGGAAAGCATGGCTTTTCCACTGATAGGCGTGGCCACCTTGCCTTCCCAGACTGGAAGCCCTCACTTTTCCCCTCCATGATACTGAGACATAATTCTCAAGACAGCTGTGACAACAAAATATGGCATCTTAGGATGGGAACACAGTGGGGAAGGGCAAGGACTTTGGGGTTTTTCAGAGCTCAGAGTGACTCCTGGCAATAGAAAGAATTAGGTGCCCATGGCCCGGTTATTCAATAGCATGGACCTCAATTTCCTTCTCAGTGAAATACGGAGAATCATCCCTTTCTTACTAGACGGCTGTTAGAAGTAACTGAGATGGTGAATAAAGAATAGCAAACTGTTGCCGGCGCCGCGGCTCAACAGGCTAATCCTCCACCTTGCGACACGGTTCTAGTCCTGGTCGGGGCACCGGATTCTGTCCCGGTTGCCCCTCTTCCAGGCCAGCTCTCTGCTGTGGCCCGGGAAGGCAGTGGAGGATGGCCCAAGTGCTTGGGCCCTGCACCCCATGGGAGACCAGGAGAAGCACCTGGCTCCTGCCATCGGATCAGCGCGGTGCACCGGTCGCAGCACGCCAACTGCGGCGGCCATTGGAGGGTGAACCAACGGCAAAGGAAGACCTTTCTCTCTCTCTCTCTCTCTCTCTCACTGTCCACTCTGCCTGTTAAAAATTAAAAAAATAAAAAAAAGAATAGCAAACTGTGCTCGAAACTTAGAGGATATTTAGGGCCACCATTCCGTAGCCCTTTGTCATCTAGTATCCACTTGCCTTTTCATCCTCTTTGTTTTGGCTCAAAACTGATTTCCATAAAGAATTTAATATTTCTCTGTATATATAACCCTAAAGCATTTAGAGAACCTAGAAAAAGTATGCATTGATATTGGACTCCAAGACAGACACCATTTTCCTGTTTGACTGATACCTTTCCTGGACAGCTCAATAGAGTTGGATTACTCGGGCAGTATTTTCACTGTGTTTGTGTGTGTGTGTGCGTATGTGTAAGCAATTCATGTTAAAACACTTTTACAGAAAAGCAAGGAAGCATTTCTATATTTTGCCAGTTTACTGGTTTGTGTGTTCTTGTTTTTTATCCTAAAACAAGGCTCCAGGCTCTCTCTTTAATCTGCTTTGTTTGGATTTCTTACAAGCAAATATCTGTGATTGTCCCTATAACCAGAGAAGCACCACACTGAGATTCAGAAGGTTTGTTTTCTCACTTCAGAGCACCTGTGTGAAGAATTCAGAGGGCAGAAGTGCCCCCTCCTCAGTGGAAGTGGAGGTGGGCACGAGTCCCTTGTTGAACACAATCCGCTCTGCAAGCTCGACTGGAGCTGGAAGGCGGTGTGGAGCCTGAGGACTGAGAGAAAGGAAAACAAGACCAGGAGAGGCTCTGCTTCTGGGTAAGTTAGCTGCATGTCAATGGTCCTGGAAAAGGACAGAGGACGAAACTATTCCCTGAGCGTTGGAAATAAAAATAAAGCCTGGAGACAAGAGGAATTTCTTGACAGGGATAAGCAGACAGTATGGTCAATGGGTAGGAAATATATCAGGATCTAAGAATCCAATTTGTCTGCAGTAGATTACAAGCCAAGAGGCCTTTCTGAAATCCACATGAGAGCACAATGAGGGAAAGTAACTAACAAGTTGTGTTTGGGGCACTGTGTAGAACTGTGGTCACATGTCCTGCCTCTGGAGTTTGAGAAACTTATTTAAACCCAAATTCTGTTGCTTTCTTTTCACTGGGTAGTTTCTGCACAAGTTATTAAGCCCCAGTGATTCTGGGAATTCTCAGCTATAAAACTGGGAAAACTACAGTTTGGGGCTCGTGGAGTCATTCTGAGGAAGAAGGAAGATACTGAACAGGAATAATTTTTACTTGGAATATTATAACTGCTTAAAATATTTAGCTAATATCATAAACATTTTTGAAGAGCTACTCTGTCCCAAAGATTATATTAGCATTTTCCATGCAATGCCTTAAGTAATCTTCCTAATGTCATAATGTATGTTTATTGCATCCATTATGTAAGTGAGGAAACTTGAGACTCAGAAAAGTTAGAAACTGAACAAATACCATAAAGCAGGAGAGAATAGCAGAACTTTGATTAAATCCCAAGTCCATCGCTTTCCAAGCTATACAGTCTTCTGTTATATGTCATACTGAACCCAAGTTCAAAAAGGTAAGCTACTCAATTCTTAAAATGCCATCACTTCTGCCTGTCTCCTTAGTAAAAAAAAAAAAAAATCAAAGTAGGTTGGAAAGTTGAATTAGAAAAAAAGAATAAGGTATGTTATTCTGTATCATGACCATTATATATAATGACATATAATATATATTATATGATACACATTAACATTAATAAGATATTTGATTACAAAGGACCCAAAATTCAGGATTTTTTTACTCAAATTTTCCTTCCTCTTAAATCATTGATGATAGAAATGAAAGGAAACCTGAGGCCTCTCATGTTCAGACACTGCCCTTAGAGAACAAGCTCATCTCCCGGCCTGAAGTTTTCCCATCTCATTCTGTCAGTGGCTATAGCCATTCAGAATTTGGGCCACTCCCTCTACCGTGTAACAAGGACCATAACCTCTTGAGAGAATGGAATGCATTTTGACATCTTTTAACCTTCAGATATTGATCTCCGGAGCCTGGCACATGGAAGACACTCACTAAATATTGACTGTGTGCTGAATAAATGCCCAAGTACTCCTCCCATCCCAGGAGTGTTTATGGCCCCAATGATAATTTTCTCTCACTCCTTTCTCCTTTTATATCCAGAAGGCCTCCTAGACACTTCAATGATATTAAGGGCAGTCATATTTCTCTCTGACTTCATTCTATGGTTCTTTTCTTTTGACTGTTGTCTGTTGTACAGGAGCATTATTTCACATTTTCTGTTCTTTCCTCTCTGGATTCATGAGATTAAAAACTAATGCAGATGGCCGGCGCCACGGCTTAATAGGCTAATCCTGCAGCGCCGGCACACTGGGTTCTAGCCCCGGTCGGGGCACCAGATTCTGTCCCAGTTGCTCCTCTTCCAGGCCAGCTCTCTGCCATGGCCCGGGAGTGCAGCGGAGGATGGCCCAAGTGCTTGGGCCCTGCACCCGCATGGGAGACCAGGAGGAGCACCTGGCTCCTGGCTTCGGATCAGCACGGTGCGCCAGCTGCAGTGGCCACTGGGGGTGAATCAATGGAAAAGGAAGACCTTTCTCTCTGTCTCTCTCTCTCACTGTCCACTCTGCCTGTCAAAAACAAAACAAAATAAAAACTAATGCAGAGTCTCTTCCAAATTTTCTATTGAGTAGGCCTGCGTCATTGAGGAGAGTTAAATTCAAAGGTGAGAGGAAGAAACTGCAAGCTCTGGCTCTGATAGGTAAGTAGAAAGTAGACCAGCGGTGTTCCTAGATTCTGTCAAATGCTTTTCCTGCGTGCACAATCTGTGTGCTCCTTGGTAGAGGGTCTGTCTTTGCTCCACGTCACGTGAGAGAAATAGTTACAGAGCATAAGAGCCAAGGCTGCTGCGGAATTCTTCTCTGCCTTAATTACATCAAATAAGCTTACTGTAAGCCTGGATTGAAATTAGACATTCGTGACAACTGCTCTCCCTCCAACAACACAGCTCCACTGTGATTCCCTATCAAAGTTTTTTTCTGCATGGGCATTTGCTGACTCTGCTCTTGATTGCCTAGGGGTGGGTGAATGAGGACGACATGGAAATGAGTTCAAGATGTTTTGCTGGCAAGTCTTCATAACATTTCATTTTAACTCTACAGATGTACTAATATTTACAGATTTAACTCTTAGATTTACTAAGCATAGTTCAATTCTCTGCTGTGATGCTTACAAGTAAGATAAAAGCATAGTATTTTAAATTTAATATAGTGGTATATACACAGTGTTCCTAAAAGACTTTGAAGATGACAGAATAAATAAAAGGACAAAGTCATTTTATTTTAATATATTGGAAGCAAGGACAAATGTATGAGTATTATCCAAGTATAAAGAAAACTCTTCCAAGTTGCTCGACTTCAGATAGAGCTCCCTGCTAATGGTCTGGAAAGCAGTAGAAGATGGCCCAAGTTGTTGGGTCCCTGCTACCTCAACCACTTCCAGGTGGGAGACCTGGAAGAAGCTCCTGGCTCCTGGCTTTGGCCTGATCCAGCCTGATCCAGCCCCGGCTATTGAGGCAGATGGAAGATTTTCTCTCTGTCTCTACCCCTCTTTCTGTAACTTTGATTTTTAAATAAATTTGAACTTTAAAAAAGTTTGAATTTAAGTTTAAATAAATTTAAACTTTAAAAAAATTTCCTTCAAAGATAGTGTTTTGTAGGTACAGGTCACAGAAGCACAAAAGGAGACTTCCAGTGCCAACAGAGATGGAGCAATCCCATTGCAGTCTATCTAATATTAATTGCAACTAAAATCTCTGGGAAAATAAAAAAGCGACTACTTGAGCATGCTGAGAAGTCACTAATACAAGCAGACTGTGGAGGGAAGAAAAGACTTGAAAAAAAACCTATTTGAAGTAAATTTATTTTTCTCCCTTTAGTCCCTGGCTTGATCCAAAGACAACTCTAGCATACAATTTCATATTGGGCAAGTATAGGAAAATTTATGAGTAAAATCATGTTTTTCTGGCCAGAAGACCAGGAAAAAGAACCCCTGCGACTTTGAGTATTGGGGTAATTAATGTTAAGGTTTTTTTCTCTTTTTTTCTCTTTACTTTTCCCAATTATGGCCCAAAGGCAGCCCTAGCCACAGCAATAGTGGTGGCAAAGAAAAGGTGACCTAAAACCTCAAGAGGAAGGCCACCCCTCTCTCAAGATGAATTGGGAAAAGGGGACCCTGTGATCCAAACAGTGGGAAAATCTATTGTTTTTCTCTTGTTGCTTTGTGTCAAGAGTATCTCCAGCTATAGAGGACTGTGCAGCAACAAGTGTAAATAAGATTCAAAAAAAAAAAAAATCTGGTCTCTCTAGTCACAGGAATGGAAAATGGAACATTGGGAACACAAGAATGTGAGAGCAACCTCAGGGGAAAGATCTAGAAAAGGGAATCCCCTAATTCTGCTCTGAAATAGCAAGCTCTCGGCTCATCACTGAGTTATGTGTGCATGGAATGGACTCCAAGCTTGAGGGCAAAATCTTTAAAAGCTGAACTTATGTTGAAGTTACCATGCACAGAAAATTAAATGGAACTCATTAACTGAATGAGACTGCATTTAAATTTCCTTCTAAAACAAACAGAAAAAGCAGAATTCTCCAGAAGATTTTAATAGGATTGAGTCTCATAATATAAAATTCAAATGTTCCCAAACATAATCTAAAATTATTTAAAATAAAAACAACTAATAACACCCTCAACTCTCAATGAAGCGACAATCAACAGATGTTTATATTGTCAAGGACTTTAAAGTAGCTATTATAACCAGCTCTGGGAATAAAGGTAAAAATATTTGAAACTGGTGGAAGGATGTGTAAGTGCTCTGCAGAGAAATACAAACTACAAAAAGAATCTAATTGAAATTTCAGAACTGAAAGCTACAGCATCTGGCTGAAAAGTCACTGTCTGGGCTTAACTCAATAATAAAGATGACAGAAGAATAAGTTACTGAATTTTAAGACAGAACAATGGAAATTATCCAATCTGAAAACAAATGAGCAGAGCCTTAGGAAGCTGTGGGATAATGTCAAAAAGTTCTAATATCTTGTCATTTGAGAGTCATAAGGAAAGATGGAAAAACAGTAGGCTTCTTTAACTGAATAATGGACAAACATTAAAATTTATAAGAATCTAAAGAATTAAGAACTTTGGCAACTTTTGTGTCAATTGATTATTGTGCCCACATTTTCCTTACCACACAATAGGAAAGCATGCATCTTTTGAGTGTCAAAAATATAGGATGCATGTTTCCATAATCACAAATATACTCGATGTTTCTATTGTTCCCACTGGAAATATTTGATTGATGGCTTCTAATCAAATGCGCAAATAATATGCTTAGAACATTAAAACAGCTCTATCACAATGATAATAGATTTCCTTTGTGATACATGTAAAACTAAAACAGCAACTTCCCTTGGTGCTTTTACCATAAAGCATCAAGTAACGTTATTCTGAAATTTGTGTTGCCTGTAAATTTTATAGCAAAGTCAGAAAGGACGGAGCTTGCATAGCAAAGACCCTGGACAGGAGGCTTGTACTTTCTCAGAGCATAGTATTTCCTCCCTCAATCAAGAAAAAAATTAGACTTGAGACTTGGTGATATGGAGAAAATCATACAACAGAGATATTTGCTGGAGTGTTTGAGTAATGGAGAAGGGGAAACGACCAGTAGCAGAGAAAGAGATATGCTGTTTGAGATGAATTCTGAGCAGTTGTACACTGTATAGGTGGGCTGTAGGAGCACAACAAATAGAAGTCACAGAGTAACTTCGGGATTCCTTTGCATTCATCAAAGGCTCCTAATGATCTTTGGGGAAAGCTTTCCATCTGAGCACATGTGTAGGAGGAGCTGGACAAGGAGAGCACTACTCATGCACTAGATATCACTGTCTCCACTGCAGAGGTAGAAAAGGTTAAAGAGTTTTAAGGTCTAGAAAAAACATTGAGAATCCAAAAATATATCACTGAAATTTTGAACAAATTCCAATATTACATTTCATATATCCACTTAAACCAAAAATCCATTTAGTAAACTAGAAGACAAAGGAATAATAGAAGAATTTTGAAAGGAGACATATAGAAAACAAAAAAGTAAAAGGGCAGATATAAATCCAACTAAATCAATAATAACATCAAATGTGAATGAATTAAGCAATACAAAAGATGTAATTATCATCTGAATTTTAACAATATGGTGTCTATAAGAGCCACACTTTGGATTCAAAGAAGCAAAAAGATTCAAAGTAAAAAGATGAAAATAGACATTATCATACAAAAAAAAAAGACCTTGTGTCACCATACTAGTATCAAACAAAATAGAATTTAAGACAAAAAATATGTTGGTGTAGATTAAGGGGGACATTTCATAATTATATAATGACCCACCAGAACAATTAATAATGTAAACATATACTCACATGATAGTAAAGCAAGCTTGATTTAATATCTGAAACTCAATTAATCTCATGTAGTATATTAGTAGAAAAATGTTTATAAACTGACAATTGGATAAGCTAAATGTGATATATTCATACAATGAGTTTTATTTGACAATAAAAGAAATGAAGGAAGAACTGTAAAATGAAATCATGTGACACTTATGAACTTAACCAAATGGTACAACTTCCATCAACAAGAGCAGGATATATGGCTATCCTGTGTCTTCTGATATGAACTATAAGAGACACACATCATCTTTGCGAGATTCTTGCCAGAAATGCACAATTCAAATTTAATCAATATCTAACAGTAAGACAAATACAGAATGTAGCATGTTCTCCAGAGTATGGACTATTATGAAGAAAATGAGGAAAAAGGAAAGAAGGAAGGAGGAGAGTTGAGAGAGGAAAGACGGGAGGCAAGTATGGTTATCTTTTTATAACTATATGAAATCTGTTCTCTTTATATTAATAAAAAATTAAAGATTAAAAAATAAAAAGGAGAGTGAAAGTAAAGTTCTAGGTTATGAGAGATTGAAGATACTCAATAGAAAATGATAAATACATATGTTAAATGTATCCTTATTTTTAAAATAAGTAAGACTAAGTGATTTTGGGTGACAACATTGAAAATTTGTGGTAGGTAGCATATTGGATGATGTTATGGAGTTAATGTTGATTTTACTGTATGTGGAACTAGTACTGAGGTTGTTTAAGAAAAAAAGGTTCTTGTTTTAGCATATGCATATGGACAGATATTGAGATGTTTTTATGACAGTATCAGAATAGTTAGGAAAAGAGAAGTATTCACTTATATATGGACATGGCTCTGTGTTTGTGTATGTGTATTCACTCAAATATACATACATATAGAGGAGAGACATACACACAGCTATTGTGGCAATGTGTTAAAAGTGATGAAACTATATGTTAACAGTGTACAAGCATCCAATATATTCTTTTTTCAAATTCCTATGGGTTTGAAATTATCAATATTAATTTATTGCCTATATTTATAATTTGAGCATTTAATTCTGCAAAAAATATTATGTCTCATTTATTTTTTAAACTTTCTACAAGATTTGTAAAATGACCGTATCACAATATTTGAAGTATAAAAATAGGAATTACCAACAAGAACAATAGTCTTAACAGGGTTTGCCTTTAGGTTTTGTCTAATTGTGGAAACAGAACATTCCAGAGAGACCTGAAATTCATACACAGAGAAAACCTATGTCATTAAAGATATCTCCGTTTGTACCATAAAAATTCCAGTAAGAAGAAAGAATAAGTTTTTTCTATGATCTCAGCATGTAAACATTCCCTTCCCTTCTTCCTTGGTGCAAGAACAATCTTCTATAATGAAAACTGGCCCCAGGATGGGATTAATGTAGATGAGATTGCCCAAGAACAATACTAATCATAATCTCTGGAGTTTAACTTTTCAATTTTGCAGTATTTGCAAAGAAAAAATCCCCCCAAGATAAATGTATTAATATTTAATAAATACAAAGCCAGATTACGGTGTTATTGGAAACCAAGTAATTTACATAAAGCCCTTCTATATTTGAACAAACACAGTAAACTGAGTAGCATAGCTTCTCAGACATGAAAAGGGTGTGAATAAAAGGAAGATTTTCAGACTGCCAAAATATTTTGTTCCTGGGCTAATTCTGTTGGCAAAAGTGACCAAATTCACAGTTTCAGGGTGATTATCCTTGTGGCTCTCGGACTAGTGGGCATGGATTCTATCAATGACCCAGGAAATTGGCCTTGATAGACAGTATTTCATCTACTCAAAGATCAGAAATGCCATGGGAAAATATAATGTAATTTGTGTTTTCTCCCATCTCAGAGCATAAAGGGAAATGACTCTTCCTCACATTTGATTAGCTTTGCTGGAGTTATCCCAAAGGTAGGTACTTGAGCCAAATAAGCAAGCTAAGAGTTGGTCCTTAGGAAACTGGGAAAGTAGTGTTCATATTAATATGGGTGGGCAAGACCATGCTGAAGGAACAAATGAAATATAACGTCGCCATGATTTAATGTAATCATATTTTATTTCTGGTTCATAAAATGTCCAGTTCAGGTTGGACAGCGCTCTGCTAAATTGTAGCTTCTCTGTGTGAACCATGGGGACTCTGTGGCACTATATCAAACAGAAGACAGAGAAGTAGAAAGTACCAAGAGTTGTTTACAGCAGTCAACTATTAAAGTGGCTTTAATCCCTCCTACCAATCTTTTCTTCGCCAGAACTCAGCCATTGGGCTTCAAACCCAGGACAAGTGAGGCTGGGAAAGGCAATCATCCAGAAAAAGGAAATGCTGGGATGGGGGCGGGGGTGGATTGCCTAGTATTGCTTTCACCAGTATTCTCATTACTGGGATGATCCCCTTACAGGTTAAACCCCACTCGGTTCATACAGTCAGTTTTTCACAAATATGGGAAGAATCTGGCTAGAAGTGACACCAACATAGAAAAAGACAAGGTAGAGACAGAAGACCTTTTGTCCATCTCAGTGTTATAGACAATGTAACTCGTCATGATTCTGAGCTAATAAATAATGTCTACCTCCATTTTCTTCCTCAGTTCAGTTTGAGTTGAATTTGTACCTTTTGTAACGACCTGTCCTAACTAACTCAGAGTCCTCAAAAATAAATTCCGTTATTGCTGAGGACAGTCTATGCTTGCAAACCAATCATTTCAAAAGAGGACTCAGTCTGTACCTTTCCCCCATCTTGTGTATTGTCGTTGCCATGCAGTTGAGTAAATTAGAAACACCACTATCTCCACGTTTTCCCCTGCCATTCACCGACTCCAGCATGTCTTTAACATGCTCTGCTTCACCAAAGCTTCTCTAAGACCAGCAATGACCTAAACTTTACTTTCAATGGGTACTTCTAGATCCTTATTTTCCTTGATCTCTTAGCAACATTTAACACTTCTAAGAATTCCCTCCTTGCAACTCTCATCTCCCTTGGCTTCCACTAGCCCACACTCTACTAGTTCTTCTGCCACCTCACGAGCTGCTTCTTCTTTTTTTTTTTTTTTTTCCCAGCTTTTCCTTCCTTACATGACTTTAATTTGATTATTTCATGGCTCAACCTAAAATACTGTTTTTGATCTATATTTTTCCATAAATAACTTTTTGATGGAAATCCTACATTTGTAAATCCTCTAGGATTTACAAAATCCTCTTCCAAGTATCAGATTGGCATAAACCCTAAATTTCTCTTCTTAAATGATTAAAATACATACAAAGAGGCAGGTTTTTGACCTACTAGTTAAGACACTGGTTGAAAAGCCTGCATATTGTACTGCTTGGGTTTATTCCTGGTTCTGGCTCCTAACTTCAGCTCCCTACCATTGTGGACCCTCGAAGGCAGTTGTGATGGCTCCAATGGTTGGATCCTTGCCATCTATGAGTGAGATCTTGATTGAGTTTCCTGCTCCTGGCCTCAGCTAAGCCCAGTCCTGGCTATTGCAGACATTTGGAAAGTGAACTGGTGGATGGGAAAGCTTGCTCACTCTGTCTTTCTATCTCTCTCTCTACATAGAGAAAGACATTATACTGCATAAAGTTAGCTCACAAGGTCAAAGAATGGAACACATCTCACTACCTTAGACTAATGACACAACAACGACACAAGTTTACAGATAATATACTGCATAAAATAAGCTATACAGGCCGGCGCCGTGGCTCAACAGGCTAATCCTCCGCCTGCGGCGCCGGCACACCGGGTTCTAGTCCCGGTCGGGGCACCGATCCTGTCCAGGTTGCCCCTCTTCCAGGCCAGCTCTCTGCTGTGGCCAGGGAGTGCAGTGGAGGATGGCCCAAGTCCTTGGGCTCTGCACCCCATGGGAGACCAGGAGAAGCACCTGGCTCCTGCCATCGGATCAGCGCGGTGCGCCGGCCACGGCGGCCATTGGAGGGTGAACCAACGGCAAAGGAAGACCTTTCTCTCTGTCTCTCTCTCACTGTCCACTCTGCCTGTCAAAAATAAAAAAAAAAAAAGCTATACAGAGGGTACATATTTTATAATTCCATTTGTTTGAAAATAAAGAAATGGCAAAACAAATTGATGATTGAAGTCAAAATAGTGATTATTTCAGTGGAGGTTACTAACTGAGAAGAGACATGATAGAGCTTCTGCTGTGCTAAAAAGTTCTATATTTTTATATGAGTGAAAATCACAAAGTTATTTACATATGCAGAAATTCCATCAAGCTGTACATTTACAATTAGTGGACTTTTTGGATTTCATATATCTTATATATTAATAGAAAAGGGACAATATTAAATGAACTTTGATATTGAAGAAAATGATGACAATAAACCCTGTGGAAATAGTTGTCTAAAAACAGTAGGAATATCCATGACCACATTTACTTAATGAAAATCTCTTAAAGAAGTTTTGCTCCAATTTTTCTCATTCTCATAAACATATTTATTATTATTTTATAACTAGAGCTCATATTTCCCTCTTTGCTTTGGCTGCCAGCCATTCTTAAATCCAATAATCCAATATGCAGTCAATCCAAGTGCTGGTGTAGTTTTTTCATGTGTTTTTAAAATTAATATCAGCTTTACCACAGACCTTTTTTTATTTATTTTTTAACCTTATGTAGCTTGTCCATTAATTTACTCACTTGTTATTTTTGAAAATCAAAACTGTGGATATCAAGATCTCTATTTGAATTTAGATTATGTAATCAATATCCTCTTAAATATTATTATTTTATTGACCTCATTAGAAGACTCAACGGAATTTGTTTCCTTGAGGAATAAGTCTTCCGTGTGATGCTCTTGGCACTTCTCCCTCTTGATTCTAACTTCCCATGATTCTTGGCAATTCCTTTGTCTAATCACATCCAGAACTTCCCCTCCCTCCCCTTCACCCCTCCACCTCTCCCTCGCCCTCTCTGGTGTCTTTGGGGTAGTCAGCTAGATCTGACTCTACCTGGTTTCTTCTATTTTTGATGCACTAGTGGAAGTTCCTTTGTTTTACAGCACCATTTGTTGAAAATCTTTTTTTTTTTCCATCATGTATTTCATGGTATTTAGGCTGAGAAAGAAAGCAGTGTTCAGGGCCCAGCTTGCCACAACTTATTCCCCAAATATATATACATTCACTTATGACTAGATTAAATGTTGTGTTTATCTTGATTTAATCATTCTTTTTAAGATTTAATTTCAATTTTAATTTTTTGTTAATATAAAGAGAACAGATTTTTGCATTCCATAGGTAGAGTTCCAAGAATACAACCACATTTCCCTCAAACCCCACCTCCCCCCACCCCTGATCTCCCTCTCTCTCCCTTCTCTTCATCTGTTTTTACAAACACATAATTTTAATCTACTCTATATTCAAGGCTTAATTTGCCAATCATTATAATATTCAAAAAGTAAGAAGTATAAAGACCACAGTTCCACAGGAGTATAAACATGAACTAAAAATGACAATAATATACCAAAGTGATCACTTCATTTTATACCTTTTTGGGTTCCATGTTAGCTGCCACATATCAGAGAAAACATATTTGTCTTGTTGAGATGAGCTTATTTCACTAAGCATGATGACTTCCAGTTAGATTCATTTTGCTGCACAAGATAAGATTTCATTATTTTTGGCTGAGTAGTATTCCATAGTGGATATATACCACATTTTCTTTACCCAGTCATCTGTTGGTGGACATCTGGGTTGATTCCATATGTTAGTTATTGTGAATTGAGCTGCAATGAACATGGAGCCACAGATAACTCTTTCATATGCTGGTTTCAATTCATTTCAGTAAAATCTCAGGCGTGGAATGGCTGGGCCATATGGTAGATCTATTTTGAAATTTCCGAGTAATCTCTATAATGGCTATATTAGTTTACATTCCCACCAACAAAGCACAGTACCATACAGTTAGCCAAATATGTGTACTTTGATAGGACTGATGATAGAGTATATGCCTGGTATGATTCCAGTGTTCTCAACCCCATCTCATCTCTTCATCACTAAAAGTATTTTGGTCTATTGGCCATTTGTAAAGAGTGTTTTTTCCCTTCTGTGCTAGTAAAGAAGTCAATACTTCTAATTTGATGAGTTCAGAGTTTTTTTTGTGTGAATCAAACTTTATAGTTTTTCTGAGATAAGAGATTTTTAATGACTGCTATTTTCTGGGACTTGAATGAACATCAAATGTTGATGGGAAAAAAAAGGAAAAAAAAAGCTGACGGATACATGTAATTCTGAGTGGATTCTGAGAACACAGGAAAGTGGTAGGGAAGCACAACTACATAGAAATGAGGAAATTGAGTCATAAAGCAGGTACAGTAGCTCTCTGACAACAGGGGTGACAGGAAGGTACCAGGAGCATTGAGAATCTATGTACCAGGCAATCTGGATAGGGAAGGGCTGAGAATGGTCACAGATTCTATAATTTGTTAATCAGCAGGATTCTCTCTGCCATTTGTATAGGTAGGCCTGCAGAGCCAAAGGCATTTCTTTGCTTACACGGTGACAATAGGCAAGATGAAGAGAACAAGAACACAGACATAAACATGTCTGATGCCACCATAGTATGTGCCAGACTAAGACTTAAATAAGCTAAGACTTAGATAAGCCTTGTATTATCTGGTGAGGTTAGTCCTGGGGCTACTTGCATTCTACAGATGAAGAATGAAGCTTATAAATATTGAGTGCCCATATTTCACATCTATGGAATGGTTTCTATATAACTATAAATCAATCTTACATTGTGAATATAAAAGATTATTACTTAGTTCAATTGATAGAGTTGGACCCAAAGCTGTGCTTCTGGCACATGTAGGATGGGTGCTTTCTGCAGTGAGCAGGTAGCAGGCAGCACATTCTAATACCTTTATCCAGCCCCTGCTTTCTGCTAGCTGTAGGTATTCATAGAGTGAATCTAGCACCACACAAGTGAACCCTGACTTTGAAACCTAAACATGTGTGTTGCGAAGCAGGTGCAGTAGAGCTAAGGATAGAAAAAATAAAAAGCGAGTCATTTTAAAGTAGAAACGAAAAGGTTTATGAAGAAAATTCTATTAAAGTCATCAACTTTCTCTTGCTTAAGGACAAAAACTTACAGCGTGTTGGAATACTATTTACTATATTACAAGTGAGTGCTAACAATCATCTATTTCCTTGCTCTTGTCATGTTTCTGCCTGGGGTATCTATATTTGATCACAGTTCTTTTAATGGATTAAACTAATAAACAGGCATATGAAAATTGCAGTACCTGCAGATATAAAGTCAAAAGGAGACATGAAATGCACCGTCTAGAAGAATTGCTATTTCCTTTTCCCAATAATCATCATGGAAGTCAGTATGGCAAGGGTGGCATTGATTTATGGTTGAGGACATGGAAATATATTGGGAAATTAAATGCAACCCAATTAATACATAGAAAAGTCCCTCCCCAATGTGGACTTGGCTATTTCTTTGATAGCAAAATTCTATTCTCAAAAGATTATATTTCATGGAGGATTAGCCTTTGTTATTCTTATAATACACCAAGATTAGAAATGAAATTCTCTTAATCACTTCATAGAATTACACATGGTAACTCTTGGCTGGATAGACTTGGAATGTCATCAAAGATAGAACCTGCAGGGCCCAAGTAGGGGGTCTACAATCAAGGCAGGATATATACTGACGAGATTAATTTTTAATCATCAACAGAACCAGAGCACACAGAGCAAATGTTTCATAATCATTCAAGAGAATGAAAGAATGGAAATAAAAGGAAGGATAAATTCAGCAGCTTCCAAGGTCAGGATTCATACTTATGTTTATTATTCCAGTGTAGAGAAATCATTTCATATTAATATTTAATCTACAAATGCATTATATATGGGTGGTCATAATCTGGTGTTACCACATATGCTAACTAACATAATTTAATTGTGAAGGACTTTTATGAATCACCAACTTTAGCTCCTACATTTTACAGAGGTAAAAATGAGATTCAAATAGCTTTTTTGATACTATCTAACATCATAACCCTACTTTACAATATAGCTTCAGGTAGAATTTTGGTTTCTGATGTATCAGCATATGATCTGATTTTCTGTTAATATAAAGCTAGAGATCAAGATCAATAACATTCTAATTTATTGTCTTTTCTTACAACTGTATTTGTATCATGTGCTAATTCATTTATTTAATTTTTTCAAATATTTGTTGAGCACCTACTGTAAGCCAAGTCCTGTGTGGGGCACTGAGAATAAAGCATTGCATGAGTTAGCCATTGGTCTGTCCAGTAAGTCTTACAGTCTCATAGAAGGCAGGCTACTAAATGAGAAATTACAAGTGAAAAGTCTTCTTTGAAATGAGGTTTTTCAGGACAGGCATTACCTCTGCTTTCTACATAAGAAAACTGAATGCTTCCAAGAGGATATTAGGAAGATGTGAGAGTGAGTCTAGGCCTTTGATTCCAAATTCAGTACACTTACCAATTCATAATAACCTTTCAAATATATAAAGATCAACTGCCATATATTCACTTTTAATCAGTTAGGCTCTTTTAAGTCTATGCACTAAGGTAAAATCTGTTATTTTGCCAGCATGATATCCATTTCAGCTTCTAGTAATGGAAACAAGAATTTTATTTTTGGGGCTGGCACTGTGGTGTAGCAGGTAAAGCTGCCACCTGCAGTGCTGGCATCCCATATGGGTACCAATTCAAGTCCCGGCTGCTCCACTTCCCATCCAGCTCTCTGGTATGGCCTGGGAAAGCAGTAGAAGATGGCTCAAGTCCATAGGCCCCTGCAACCATGTGGGAGACACAGAAGAAGCTCCTGGCTCCTGGCTTCAGACTGGCCCAGCCCTAGCCGTTGTGGCCAATTGGGGAGTAAATGAGCAGATGGAAGACCTCTCTCTCTCTGCCTCTCCTTCTCTCTGTGTGTAACTCTGACTTTCAAATAAATAAACAAATCTTAAAAAAATAATTTCTTTTCAAATCTGTTTTTTCCCTGTTTTATGTGTGTGTGTGTGTGTAAGTCTATATTGTGTACATGTGTATGCAAATGTGTGTTCGTACGTGCCCATGTGTGTATGTCTGGCCAGGGAGTTTGTCTCAGGAGTAAACACAAAATCCAAGTTGATGTATCAAAAACTTCTATGAAGAGAAAACACTCTCCTCTGCTAGTTATGAAGTGGGGAGTCTCAAAGATTAGACCTATGGAATTGTGAGAACCTGCCTGATGGGGCCAGCATTGTGGCATTATAGGTAAGGCTGCCACCTGTAACACTAGCACGCTTTATGATCATCGGTTTCAGTCCCAGCTGCTCCACTTCTTATCCAGCTTTCTGCTAATGGTCTGGGAAAAGCAGCCAAAGATGGCCCAAGTGCTGGGGCCCCTACTACCCATGTGAGAGATCCAGCGGATATCCTAGCTCTTGGCTTTGGCCTGGCCCAGCCCTGGTCATTGTGGCCATCTAGGGAGTGAACCAGCGGAGAAGGTCTCTCCCTGTCCATCTGTCTTTGTATCTGTCTCTCCTTCTTTCTCTGTAACTCTGATTATCATATAAACAATTAAACCTTAGAAGAAAAAAAAAAAAGATCCTGCCTGAGAGTGAAGTCAATGCTCAGAGAGGAGATCATAGAATCTCTAAAGGCAACTGTGTCTAGACCTTGAAACTTTGACTTATGGAAGTAAATTTTTTATTTAAACCAGATTGAATTGGATAATCTGATACTTTTAGCAGGAAGCATCTCGACTGATACCCCAACTATACAAAACAACTGGGGCATGTTTTAATATATCCACAACCTCAGATTAAGTATCCCCTGTCTAAACTCATTCAATCAGGAAGATTTTCTGGGCTTGGTTTTTCCAGCACAAATGACTGATGTGAGTCCCACAGGAATTATCCAAGCTAGCCACTGAAGGGGTGGGAGAGGATTTTAGGATCATGCGTCCTAGTCTTTCACCCTTTTCTGAGTTTTTCAAAAATCATCTCCAATAATTAGATTATGGTTTGACAAATTTTAGTCTGCATCAAAATCACCCAGACCAGCCTAATGCTGGAACGACACTTTTGAGAACACTGATACAAGAGCAAATGGATTTGATTGCCCCCTCCTTGCATGCCTGCAGAGCCACTGTTAGAAGTTAGTGTGCACATGTGACAAAGTCAATTTCAAGCTCAATGGAGTAGCTTCCAAAACTTGATATCCAGGTCTCCCTGTACAGATTCAGCCTTGTGAAGCGGAATATAGAATTATCACTAGGTCTGTCATCTGGTATGAAAACTGAAACAAATGTAGAGAATTCTCTGCAACCTGGAGAGGATGAGTAAAGGTATTTTGTTGGTATCAGAGTTCATGCTGTAGGGACAAGACCTTCTGTCTTTCCTGAGGCTAAAGAGAAGGGATCTGAGAAGGCAGATAACAAGGACTATGAATCAGAGCTTTTAAAGTCAAATTGCAGCATCTTCTCCATTACCAGTGGGTCCTCACTCGAGTGTATTGTGAGCTGCTCACCAGAAGCAAAATGGAGCTGAACAACCTCAGAGGGAATCAACAGCTTTTTGAAAAGATAAGAAACACTCAAGATTCTATAGCAACAACTGTGGGAGGTTACTACTGAGTCTCTTCAGCACACCACGTTGCTACTGCAGTCACTCATGGCAAATAATGGGAAGCCATAGCTAAAGTTTTCAGATAGCAATTGCTGAGAATCACCACAAATATTCACCAAGCATGGAGCACGTGCAAGGCTATTACTAGCTGTTGGGAGAGCTGGTGGCCTGAAAAAGGTAGACAAACTACTACACAAGACCTTGTGATCTGAAAGGAAGAGAAAGTGTGTCCCCAGAACACAATGCAACAAGAGTAGCAAAATGAGAACAAGAAAAGTGGCATTTAAGAGCAGAGAGTATTTGTCACTGGAATGCCTAGACTTGCTGTGGAAAGGCAGGGAGCACACAGCTGCACAGGGGAAAGGAGGACTATCCACTGGGATCTGATCATGAATGGCCTTGATGTCCAGACTGTGACCCCTAGAGACTCCTCAGAGATCTCTGAGAAGGGGAACATGATGGGCACAGCCAGTGTCTAAGAAGATCAGTCTGGTCATTTAATGACCAGCAAATTTCTTAATTTCAAAGAACTATCATAGCTCCACTACACTGCTGGCTTAGAAAGATAAAGATAGTCTTTCCTTACAGAATGAGGAAATGTACATGACTACTGTATTCTGGATCACTTCTGAAGGATGGGGTTTGAAAGTTTAATTCAGGTTTCCAGAACACCCATCGGAATTCCAATATTTTTCTAAATGACAAATTCACGTACTCTTGATCAACGAAACAGCCTCTGGAAATTTTACTTTCAGAAGAGCATGTATAGAGTGATACATGCACAGGTCATTCCCTGCAATGTCCTTTAAAATAGCAAAACACATTGCAAACCACTCAAGCATCCTACAGGAAATTGATAGAATCACTTATTATATATCTATGCAATGAAACATTATGCCCCTATAAAAAGGAATGAGAATTATTTTCACATAAAAAATATACCTCTGATTTGGAAGAAAATAGTGCTGAACAGCACAGTATTTTCTGTATAAAGAAGAAAAAGATTCAGGGAAAGTGTTGTGCCACAGCAGGTAAAGCCACCAACAACACCCATATGGGCACCCAGTTTGAGTCCCAGATGCTACACTTCTGATCCAGCTCCCTTCTTATGCACCTGGGTAAAGTAGTAGAAGATGGTCCCAGTACTTGGGAGTACTTGTTCTCAATACTTGGTCCCTATCACCCACATGGGAGACTCTTGGCTCCTGGCCTGGGCCTCAGCCCTAGCCATTGAGGCTATCAGGCAAGGCTGATTATTCTCCTACAACAGAACTCATGCTTCCAAGAAGGCTTTGGGAGTGGTGAGCTGGAGGTCACTGAGATATCATCCCCAGGTGCCCCCCACCCTGTGCTCAACTTCCACAGAAGGGAGCAGATAATCCAGCCCTGGCCAGTTTCCTGGGCTCAGAGAGTACATGCCAGCAAAGCAAAGCACTTCCTTCCACTTTATAACTCTCCCATTTTACATCAAATATTACCAAATAAGGGTGTGTCACCCATCATTAGCATCACCATCAACCATTCAGGAGCTACCTCCTTCACCTCTTGCAGACTTTGCCCATGCCTCTGTCTTCTTTTCTGTTAAATTTTCTCACGTTGGTGAAGTGCATGTGTGTGTCGGGGGGGGGGGGGGGGGGGGTGCATGTGCACTCTTCCTTGTAAAAGAAATTGGACCCTAGTGGGTAAAATATGTTGCGTTTAGAGTAAGATAAATATAGGTTCTTTTGCCAGTTAGGCACTTACTGGTGGCCTGGCCTTGGTTACTTGATTGTTTAAGCTCAATTGTCTCACCTACAAAACAGCCTGTTTTATAAAATAAAAAAGGGAAATGTTTTTACAGCACTAGCCCTGAACCTGACACCTAGAAAGGACTGCATAAATGTGTTGCTGTTGATATGGTGATGACTTTCACCCCCGGGGTGTGAACCTTCTGACACAGAGTGACCTCAAAGCTTTTGATAGAAAATATATTGAGGGACCCTTATCAGCCTGTTTGGATCAGTTGCAATACAGGGAGGTGCAATCTCCTCTGTGAGTTCCATAGAAACTTGTTTCATATTCTTTAAATAAACCCAGGGTAGCAGGGGGCCGGGGGGAGGTGGCTTCATTTATTTCTGAATCCATTCCCAACTTGTACAAGGAGCTAAAGTGGCTGACAGTCATTTAGGCTGCAGCAGGCTCCTTTGCTGTGAACTCCTCCTCTAATTAGGCTTGTGATTACAGAGAAAGGACAAATAGGCTCAGCCAAGATATCTTCTGCTGGGAGTGTGGACACTCAGCTTCCCCCTCTCTTTGTAGTCTTTAAACAGACCCCCAGCACATTCCCTACACTCTCATCAAAAATTAAAAGAAGGCTTTTCACATGGCCATGGCCTGGCTCCTCGAAGAAGGAGCCACTCTGTTCTGGTTCACAGAACACTCTGGTATTACACAGTGTCTTTTAGGGTGTCCTCTCTCTGCGCCTGTCAACATCCCTTCCTCTCTCTTCAAACTGTAACAAACAATTCTTTCCCAACTAAAACTAAAAGTACTTAATATTGTCAGGCTCCTTCTGAAGATTCAGACTTCCTTTTAGAGTAGAAACAACTTGGTCTGAACGATGCTAAGGAAGTGAACTAACGATGATTCAGGGAATGTGGAGCGAGAATGCAAAGCAAGTATGTCTGAGGCCAACTTGCTCTACCGCCTCCCATACTCAAACAGGGCTACAAACCAGTTGCCTTCCAGAGCTGGAGAAGGGCACACCACTGGACGTTCTCTCTCTCTTCTCTGTTTCTCTGGCACACAGAAACCTGGCTGCTTAGTCTGACTGGAATGTGAATGCCACCAAGGAGGTTTATGAATGGACTGGGGTTATCCTGAGATCCTGATGATGTGTGGGCTGACCAATTCAATGCCATCATGGGCTGTCACAACCATCTCTCTCCAAGGCATTAATCAGTATTCAGAGCAGAGTTCTGGGGCAAAAAGTGTTGGAAAAGTCAACATTCTATCCACAAAGGAGGGAAAAAAGCATCTTCCTTTGCCCTGATTCTAAAACAGCTTCCTGGGAACCCAATTTAGACTCAGGGTTTCCCCCATTAACTGTATAAATGGAATTAACAACTTGATTCCAGCAGAGAACATAAAGGACTTAAGGAACTGCTTTGGCCAGATGACACATTATTAGCAGTAATAAGGGCAGAATTATTTAGTAGCTACATGGTCTTTTATTTGCAGAGAGCGGCTGATGGCTTTCTTGCACATGTTATAATCCTAGTGGTCACTTCGCACTGTCCATTTGTTATATATGTCTGTATTTAAAGCATTTAAACACTGGTGATACCAAGTAAAATTAATTCTTATAAAAGCCTGCAGCTGCCTATCTGTGTGATTTGGCAATTCGTTTATTCTTTTTAAAAAAGGATTTATTTATTTATTTGAAAGGGTGGATTATGAAGAGAAAGGGACAGAGAGGGAGAGAGAATCTTCTATCCATTGGTCCACTCCCCCAATGTCTTCAATGCCCAGGGCTGCACAAGGCCAACGCCAGGAGCCAAGAACTTCACTCAGGTCTCCTACATGGGTGGCAGGGGCCCAAGCAATTGGGCCACCTTCTGCTGATTTCTCGAGCACATTAGCAGAGCAGCCAAGACTCAAACACATACTCCAATATGGGATGCCAGTATCATAGGCCGCAGCTTAATCCACTGTACAACAATTCATTTATTCACAGATTACCTGCCTCTCTGGCCGAGGCTTCTAAACCCAAGGCTCCTCGGCCACCATCTTCTATTTGGAGCAGCTTTTCTTTCTAACTGCAAATTCTTTTCTTGGTTTTATTTCCACAGCCATTAGATGCCTTTAAATAGGTTTAGTCTTAGGATGCTTGAACTTTTTCTTTTCTTTTTTTTTTTTTTTTTTTTTTTGACAGGCAGAGTGGACAGTGAGAGAGAGAGATAGAGAGAAAGGTCTTCCTTTTGCCGTTGGTTCACCCTCCAATGGCCACCACGGTTGGCGCGCTGCAGCCGGCGCACCGCGCTGATCTGATGGCAGGAGCCAGGTGCTTCTCCTGGTCTCCCATGGGGTGCAGGGCCCAAGGACTTGGGCCATCCTCCACTGCACTCCCTGGCCACAGCAGAGAGCTGGCCTGGAAGAGGGGCAACCAGGACAGAATCCAGTGCCCCGACCGGGACTAGAACCCGGTGTGCCGGCGCCGCAAGGCAGAGGATTAGCCTAGTGAGCCGCAGCGCCGGCCCAGGATGCTTGAACTTTAACTAACTAATCCCAACTGTAGGTTTATCAGTAGTATTAAGAATAAACTATGATTTGCTGTAAATTATATTTTTCCACCAATCTCCACTGTAAGTCCATTTCTGATATTGCCATTTCCTGTTTGGTGAGTTGTATGTTGGTGGCAATGAGGGAGATGCTAATAATCAAAAAAGAATGTATTGCGTACTTAGAAGTCAAGCACTTCATTTGCAGTCACATTACTCATACAAGAACCCTAGTCCCCTCTTAGGTTCAACCTGAGACCCAGGCCACACAGCTAATCAGTGCTCTAACTCACATTCACATCTACCCCATAAGACTCTATATCATGCACTTATCACCGCTGTTCAAACTTCATTGGCTTTCCATCTCTTGAGTCTTGTAAGCTGAGGGGAAAGAAGATTTGTTCTCATTTGTGAAACAGATTTCAACAGTTTAGTTTCATACACAGTGTGTTCTGGTAGGAAACCTTAGGGATTCAAATTGCTTTGATGCTGCAAGCTAACAGAGAATTACCTGTCTTCATGCTCTTTGGTCTTCCATTTTCGTCTTTCTTTATTCATTTTTTCCTTCCAGATTGATGGCTTGAGTTTCAATTTTGCATTTCTCCTTTTAGAATAGGATTTCAGCTCCTTCATTGTATAACCTGGCTTTTTCTATCTGATGTTCTAAGAGTAATGCAGTGGGCTGTGGGGATTGCTATGGGGCCACACAGTGATAATTGGAGGGGCATCAGGTAAGGAGCCCCAATTTTTCTTCTTAAGAAATATGAATGCCCCTGAGGCTCGAGAATCTCTACAAAATTTAACAAAGTTTGCTTGTATATCCTCTTCTCTCTCACCTCTGGCTTCCTCACCGTCCCCAGATGACTCCTCTTGTGCAGGAAAGCAACCTGAGATATTGATTTACAACGGGTTTGGTAACGTAAGGCAGTACCTCTGTCAGCAAACACTAAAATAGATGACTGTGTCAGGAGGATTTAAGGCAAAGGAATGTTTCTCCAATGGTAGAATTTTATGTCAAAGCAATTACAGCCGACAGATGTCATGTTCTTACTCAGTTAAAGGCATCACACCAAGTCCTTTCCATATCATCCCATTTAAACCTCACCTCAAAAGTGAATGAATGAATGAGTGAACTACAATTCAACCTTACACAACAAATACATATATCTCATTTTATTACGAAGAAATGGTAAGCCATTTGTCTTGTATGTCACAGATGATCAATGTAGGAAGTGAGTCTACACTCTAGTTGGTTTCCTTCAAAAACTACACGTAACTCCTGCTCACCTGGGTGAAGGGCACAGGTGTGGATGGGAGAGCCTTCCCAGAGGGCCATGCACACAGGCCAATCCTGACAAATAATTAACAGGGTTTCCCCCTCACTCCCAGAGTATGGTAATTTACTGAGTGGCCAAGGATGACAATGAGGTGATTCCTGACCCCTGGCTATGACTGAGGGATCAGCCCTAGGAAGCCTCAGATGTTCTCTGTTGGACTAAAGTAACCTTCCTTCTTCCATGCTCAGTAGGAGAGAGGCAGCAAAGACTCACTTATTGATCAACTACTGAATGCACTCTGTGCTAGACTCTTTCAGACTTACTTCCTGGAAAGCCCATCCCCCTTTCTCCTTGATGGGTATCTGTAGATTGAACACTGTCAGGGAATCAGATAACTGGAAGATAAACTAAAAAAAAAAAACAAAACAAAACAAACAAAACAAAAAAAAACCTTATTGGGCTTGAATTTTCTGCCTTTACATCATCTTCACCATCCCAGCAGATCAATGTCTGTGTGATAGCTTCAGATGTCTCTGCTGCTGAGCTGTAGCATCCAGATGTAGTACCCAGGAGTTGCTCTGAGACTATTTGGTTTGTGTGGTTAATATTTACCATGAATTGACTAAAAGTAAGAGAGATTACCCTCAACACTGTGAGTGGGATTTACCCAATTGGTTGAAGGCTTAAAAGCAAAACCAAGACCCCTGAAGACAAATTCTGCCTCAAGACTGCAACACCAACTCCCCCCTGTCTCCAGTCCGCTGGTCTGCCCTCCACATTCCACACCTGCCAGCCCCACAGTCAGCTGGGTCAAATCCTTAAAAGTCTATCAATTTGTTTGTCTATCTTTATATCTGCAGTATATCTACACTGTGTCATTTGCTCAGTCTGAAATTTCATAGCTCTTAAAAGTACATGGATGGGAGCTACCAACTCTGAACAAAGCAACATTGGCTCTGCTTTCTCTTGGATGGTATTCTTTAGCTCTCATCATTCCCCCAAGCACTCCATGGATGCCATCATCACCTGGCTCAAGTGATGAGTGATCACGTGATTTGAGTGCTTTCATTTCTGTTCCCAATGAAAGTTTTAAAAAGAACAGCATGTGGCTGAGTGGTTGAGGAAGTGACCTGGAGTTCTGTGTCATGCAAATGCCATCTTACTGTGCTTATCTAGAGGAGAGGTGACTGTCCACAATGTCTCCATTCTATTCCTAACGAAGATGTGGTGGACATCACTTTGCTGTCTCTAGGTAAAACATCAGCTTTGGGGTGGGGGCAGCTCCCGTGACACTTTTCAGAGACTTAAGATTGCTATGATGTGTCACATTGAGTCAAACTAAATTGGTTTCTCTCTGACAGATCTACAGTCCATCACGTCATGGGGAAAGATTATCCAAATGGCCTTAAGATGAGCCGATTTGCCTCTCTTCAAAGACAAATTAATGAAAAAATTCAGCAGAGGAGTGTTTAGCAGGTTGGAGCTCATAAATCTGTCAACAAACTTTACTGCCCGTGTACAAGAAATTAGGTGAGGTTTTTTTCACCCTTACCTCTAATGTCATTTTGAATTATGTACTCTGCATTATGGATAGGTTGGCTTCTTCCCAGGTGGTAGCCACGTCAAGGGAAGACAGGGATAGGTTTTATTTTTAGTTCAACCTGCTTCTGATTCAGAGCTTAGAGAGACATACATTCAGGCATCAGGTTAAGAAAATAATCTGTAACAGGTCAGCCAAACCAATGAGACGTAATCAGTGATATTGACAAGCCTCTAGATTGCATTGATTTTCCCATCCAAGCTGAAAAACTCAGTGACAATTTTCATTCCACTACCCTATTAGTTGTGAAAAATTCTCCCCTGAAAAAAATTATATTAGTCACAAGTTCTTTATATGTATCTGTGCTGTTTTCCTACAAGACATGACCTTGGGCATAAATAACTTGCTACTTATTGAATGCTGACTCTTCAGGGCCTGCATGTAGTCTTATACAGGTTGTGCATTACAACAGAGAGGTAAGCCAAGGCAAGAGGGGATGATGGGTAGGAACTGAAATTCAGCCACATTCCGCTTGCCAAACTGTCTACCTTGAAGAAGAGGCACCTTCTTCCAATTCACATGAGGTACTATGTGGCATGTCTGCTACTATGCAAAGACACTGGACTGGGAGGGTTACATACGCTGTCACAATTAATCTGTGCACACGCTATGAAACGTGGAGCTATGAGCAAACTATGATTGAGTCAACAAAACAAGAATGTGTGGATACTTTTCCAAAAGGCAGCAGGCTTTGGGTTCAGCATGATGTAGGCAGGCCGATAGGATAAAAACGATTAGATTTGTGAGCTGGAAGACCACGCCCCCTATGTAATCTCATGCCCCTACCTGATCCCACCTACACGCCCACCTGCAAATCAGACTACGTAACCACTCCCTCTTTGGGAGTAAATAAAAGGCCTGGACCACAATGGGCCCTTAACCTTGTTGTCCTGCGGGAGCGTGGCTTTCGGGCTGCCCACTCTCTTCTTTCCTGCGTGCATGCTTCCTCCACGTGGCTCACTCCTGGCCTGCTCTCTGCCTGGTAAGGACCCAACTTAGCCTCTGGATCTCTCTTTCTCCACTAAATAAGGTGCACACTTTCCTGTGCATTTCTCTCATTGAATAAAGGTGTAAAAACTTACCATGTTGTCTGGTCTACTTGAGCCAGTATTCAGAATTCTCTGAATAACTGGCAAGAACCCACGGGATTATTAATACTGAAAATTATTAATAAGCAGGATGATATCAAGCATGGGTAGGAAGGGGAAACAGGTCATCAGGAGTGCAGCAGAGCTCCTCTAGTGTAAAAATTCCTGGGCCAGAGCAGAGGATCAGAAAAACACAAGGGTCGGGTTCCTCCATGAGGACTTGGTTCAAATTCCATCTCCTCCACTTACCAACAGTGTGTAATTGAGCCCATATTGAAATCTTCCTGAGCCTCAGGCCCCTTATGTGTGAATAATGGATAAATGAATGTGCTTTAAATTAACACTGGAGGACTGTCACCATTGTTGGCTCTTGGACCATTGGCCAAGATTTGGGGCTTCCTGACCAGCTCACCGGACTTTCTACATATAGTGGCTCAGAGTAGACCTCTCTTTTGACAGCACTTTTCTTAAAGAGCCCCTCTAGGCCAGCATTGTAGTACAGCAGGTTAAGCTGCCACCTGCAACCTCAGTGTCCCCCCCCCCCCCCCCCGGAGCACAAGTTCGAATCCAGGATGCTCTGCTTCTGAGGCAGCTCCCTGCTAATGCATCTGAAAAAGAAGCAGAAGAAGAAGGCTCAAGTGTTTGGGCCCCTGCCACACATGTGGGAGACCTGGATGGAGTTCCTGGCTCCTATCTTCAACCTGGCCCACACCTGGTTTTTGCAGGTGTTTGGGGGAATGAACCAAGAGTTGAACGTTATTCATTCTGCCTCTCCCTCTCTTTGCGCTCTCGCTCTCTCTCTCTCTCTATCTCTATCTCTCTCTCTCTCTATCTCTCAACCCTCTCATCTTCCCTCCCTCTCTCAGTCACTCTGCCATTCAAATAAATAAATCTTAAAAAATAGAGGCCCCTCTACTTGCCCTGATAATCCACCCTAATCGCTGTGAGAAATAATGTACTTTTGCAGAAATGACTTTGCTTTGCCTTTGCGTTTTATAAACCCCATTTTCCCTTATAATACAATTAGACTGGGCAGGGACAAGGCTTATTATAAGTAGCTCTTCCTTATCCACCAGGCTATGTCCCAGGATGTTCCACAAATGCCTGAAACCACAAACCATGCCAAATGCTATGTATGCTGTTTTTCTCTATACATACATACTTATGATAAATTTTAATTTAAAAATTAGGTATAGCAAGATACTAACAATAACAATAAAACAGAAAAGTTATAAACTATGCTGTATCTAAAATTATTTGAAATTTGAATTGTTTCTTTCCAGACTCTTTTGTGTTATGCTTTCAGACTGCAGTGAGTAACTGAAACTGTGAACGGGGAGGACTGCTGTGTGCTTCTAGCTCAATACAATACAAGATTTGTTCACAACATTTCCATTTAGAAATACTTCCCTAGGAACATTTGAATTGAGGAGGGCAAATCCCCTTGTACATTATAGGGCACCTTCAGAAAGCTCACCTAGTGTTCCAGTTCTATTTTATAATCTCTAACTTATGATCCATGCTTTTTAAAGCACATTATATTCATTTTGTCACTGAATCCTCGAGGCACCAGGATTATTATTTCCACTTTGCAAATCAGGAAAAGTCAGTTTAGAAAGTTGTGACTTAGCAGCCACAGAATTAACATTAAGAAATGGGGCTACTTGTCTCCTCTCTGTGTGCCTCCATTTCACATGAAATAGTAATAATAATGACAAAGGTAATAGTAACATACCTTGAGAATGCTTCTTCTCCACTATTTTCTATTTTTTTTTTAATTTTTATTTACATAAGGTGAAGAAATTTCATGTATTTCATATACACAGATTTAGGAGAATAGTGATACTTCCTACCTTACCCTCCCTCCCAACCACATTCTCACCCTCCTTCCTCCTTTCCTTTCTTTTTCTTTCTTTTAATTTTTTTTTACAATGACATACTTTCAGTTCACTTTTTAAATATTTATTTATTTATTGAGAGGTAGAGTTACAGACAGAGAGAGGTAAAGACAGAGAGAGATCTTCCATCTGCTAGTTCATTCCCCAAATGGCCACAATGGCTGGAGCTGGACCAATCCCATAATTATAAGATTAACCCTCCACTAAGTAAAGAATTCAACAAATAATGTCCCCTACAGACTTCTGTTCCAATGAAACATCTTTCAATATAATGTTTCATTAACTTTAAATAACTTTACATGAGGAAGTATTCAACCAAATCAACCCTGATTGGCTAGAAAATAATATACTAACCTCTTTTCACCCACAGTGTTACAGAGTTAATTGTAACTGTATAAGCAACAGCTAAACATATTGGTTTAAACATACAGGGAATCCAATTTCGTTCAAAAACATTCTATGGGAGCAGTGCAGTCGGAGGGGAAGTGGGGAGAATCCTGAGTGCAACTTCTAAAAGATCAATTTAGTTCTGTTTACTCTTCTGTTTACAGGTAGACAAGAAAGAAAATAATTAAATGTATGTGTGTGTTTACCTTTCCAAATGAAATAGTCAAGGTCATAAATTTTACAAGGGACTCATTCAAAATCATCAGCATGGGCTCCCTGTACCCCCTACCAGTGACCCCTTTTAAGCACTGTCCTCAAGGGGCTAAATAATGTAGAAGGTTTTGTCTCCCTGTAATTCTTGTCCTATGAGCACATCTATAACTCATAAAAAAAACTTAGAATTTAGTAATTTAGAAATGCTCAAATTCAAACCAGGGCTTAGCAGTTGCCTAGAATATCAGAATCCAAGCATGTTGACTTCTAGTCCCCTCCACTTCTCAAAGGGCTCCCAACTCAGAAACCTGTTTACCTCGTGAAATCAAACCAGGGTTACATGAGAACAGACTCTAACTGTAAAGCACTGCTAAAATGTTAGAAAATCACATGGTAATTCAATTCAACAAAAATACAGATATGTAGAAAAGGAGAAAGATGATCTTCCTTTAAAGAACAAGCCGTGCCAGTCTCCCTGGGAGCATTACGCACGTCCTAGAATGAAAAGTTTCCAATTTTCCTTCGCTGTAGAAAGTGCTCTCTATGACACATTTTCTCATAACATTCTGTTAATCAGTGTATTGCCTTTCAATTGTACCATATAATTCACTTACCACTTAATTCTTACTCTTTACAAATTTAAGTTGATCATTGTTCACTCAATGTAAAACAATGAGCCTTGGTTGACAAGCCCCCAGATGTGGAAATTTTTGTTTCATACAGACATCCATCACTTCCCAAAAAGAATTTCTCCCCTCTTTATGCAGCTTCTGAACTCTATTTTTTCTTTTTTTTTTTTTTCTTTTTGAGACTTCAGTAAGTAGGTAATAAAGTAGGAGTAGGGGGTGGATTCTGCAGTGCCAGCATCTCATATGTGCACCAGTTTGAGTCCCAGCTGCTCTACTTCCAATCCAGCTCTCTGCTATGGCCTAGGAAGGCAGTAGAAGATGGCCCAAGTCCTTGAGCCCCTAAACTCATGTGGGAATCCCAGAGGAAGCTCCTGGCTCCTGGCTTCAGATCAGCACAGCTCCAGCCCTTGTGGTCATCTGGAGAGTGAACCAGTGGATGGAAGACCTCTCTCTCTCTTTGCCTCTCCTTCTCTTTGTTTTTTTATTTTTTTAAGATTTATTTTTTATTTTATTTTTGAAAGAGTTACAGAGAGAGGTAGAGATAGAGAGGACTCTTTATAACTCTGGCTTTGAAGTAAATAAATAAATCTTTTTTAAAAAAGAAAAGAAAGTGGGTAGTTGTGTCCTTACACTGTCACGTATTTTACAAACACTTTGTGTTTTATCTCTTATTTTGATACATTTTCTTGGCATATTACTCAATGCCTGGGTCCCATTTACATGTCAAGACAACATCAGTCACTGTGCTTTGCTTGCTATAAAACTATTCCATGCACAGTACATAAATAATATGAAATCCATCTTTCCCAAGTCTCTTCTCAAATACATAATTACTTAGAATGTATGTGGGACTGGACTAGAAGTTACAAATGATAGAATAAAGGCAACTGGCAATGACTTATACTAAAAGTAATAATTATTATAAACATTTCCATGGAGCTTACAATCTAGAAAGCGAGATGAACACTATGTTCAGAATCAGTAATAAACAATAAGCAATGTGTGATCAGAGAATACAGCAGGAGAAAGCAATAGGCCTGTGAAGACAATGACACTTGAGGAAGGTGAGACATGAAACACACCCTAGGGAATGAGAAGGATTTAAGTTGAATAAAATACAGAAAACACACTTTAGATTTGGACTAAGGGACATAACTAAGGGATCAAATTTTGCTGACAACGTTGAGTACATCTAGTCTGCTACTCTTGTCCTTTCAATTTGTTTAGAGATGAATTCAATTATATCAAATACACAGGCCCCTCCTTTTTTTAAGCAGTGGTAATAGACATTGATTGCCTGGTCTGACTCCATCTTCCAGGAAAAGCATGCCTGTTGTTCTTGAAGCCGTACTGTCTCTACACTCCTCCAACTCAATCACTTATGTTTTCTAAACAGACACAACTTGTTCCTGTGGCCCTGACTTCCAGTCCATATTTAATTCACCAAAAGTGGAAGCAAGCAATGAGTATTTTCCCTGAGATGTTTGAACTAGGAAACTCAAAAAACAGCAGGCTGGCTCTCACCAGACCTGAAGCTGTAAAGTGTAAACCTGGTATGATCTTAGCATTCATATTTATGGCAACATACAGAGCTACTCTGCAGTAGGGACAAAGGGAGCTGACATGACATGGGGAGAGAAATAAACATGAGAAAGTGAGAATGTCCTCATGATTCTGCTATTAGAGATGTCCAACCACAGCTTTGCCATTGGATCTTGGTCCAATATTTTCTTATGAAAATGTTCAAACACATATAAAGGCTGAAAGAATCGCACAGTACACACCACAGTAGCTACCACCTAAATTCTCCAGTTTTCATTTTTGCTTGATTTGTTTTATCACAGATCTATTCATCCTTATGCATAAAGCTGTCTTATTTTTTTAGGCATCTTGACATAGCTGCAAACATCATTATAGTACACCATACACAATTCAGCATACATATCATGAAGTAGAGTTCAGCTACAGTTTACTTTATGAGGGTAAAATTTACCCTGCACCAATTTTAAGGGTAGCAGTCAAGGAGTTTTGACAAATGCATACACTCATATAACTCATATTCCCATCAAGTTATCTAGCATTTTCTTTAAATAAGTTTCTCTTTCTGTTTAAGATAATTCAAACCTTTTGTTTCCACCTACAATCAAAGGTGGCATATCAACAAATTCATAGCTGAGTTGGGAACTGGACTCCAAGGTCTCCAACCTTTTTGAAAACTATGTGGCGGCTTTTTACAGAGTAGGATTTTTGCTTTGGATTTATGCAGCCTTAAACTGGCCTCGGGGGCTGGCATGAAGAACAGTTCTGGATGTCATCCCCTAAAAAGAGTGCTTTCCAGTAAAACTGCACACACACACAAGTCAGAATCTCACAAAGACCCTGGACGCTCAGCCTGAGACATCATCCCTGCTTGGTGTCACACTTCCTGTCACTTCCAGGACATCATTTTTCTGTGTGTCTGTGGAAGGGACATTATCACAATCCAAAGCATCCTGGAGTGTTCCAAAGCAAATCTGTCCCTCTTGAGTCAAGAAGAAAAATTTTGGGGCTGGTGCTGTGGTGTAGCAGGTAAAGCTGCCGACTGCAGTGCCGAATCTCATTTGGGTGCCAGTTCGAGTCCTGGCTGCTCCACTTCTGATTCAGCTCTCTGCTGGAAAAGCAGTAGAAAATAGGCCCCTACACCCTCATGGGAGACCTGGAAGAAGCACCTGACTTCTGGCTTTGGATTGGCCCAGCTCCGGCCATTGCAGCCATTTGGGGAATGAATCAGCAGGTGGAAAACCGCTTTCTTTCCATCTCTCTCTGCCTCTGTCTCTCTGTAACTCTGCCTTTCAAACAAATAAATGAATCTTTAAAGAAAAAGAAAACTTTCAGAGTTTCAGAGAGTGAAAGGACACTGTCTGTGGGGAGGTGTATAGGAGTGAAATAATATTATAGTAACATGTGCAAAATTTATCTCGTAGAGCAAGAAAGGATAAGCTGGCTACTGACTCATGAAAACACTTTCTAACCACACCAGACTTGGTTATCAAACAGTGTCCTCCAGGATGCTGCAAATTGGTATTTATAAATTATATTGGAGACATACAGCAAGTGATAATACAATCAGAATGCAACAGCAGTGGAAGTCACACCTGGGCAGGTTTGCAGGCGCTTCAAGGCATCTACAAACAAACAAAGCCTCCCTGAGCCCAGGTATAGGTTTCTGAAGGCACAGAGTAATTGTAACTCACGACAGATGACTGACTAGAAAATTGTCCAAAATAAGGAGCTGTTTTTCCCTGAGGTTTAGAGAAAGGCCAAGCATTTTCTCCCAGAAGGAGGATTGGTGAGGAAGATCTTCAACATAATTAATGGCTCATTGTTATAAATCTCCATTCGTTTTGCAGAAGAAAACTGTAATTCAGTGGTCAGCCAGGGGAAGGAAGAATACATTTTATTACGAAGGAGATATTTGATATACAAACTACATTTGGAGCCATGGTAAGGTGAACGTGGCCAAATAAAGCACCCTGATTGTCCAGCTCCGCTCATCACACTTAAAGACACAGAACCAGACACACAGGAGCCGAGGCGAAGGGTGGGGACTCCGTCAGGCAACATTTACACTCCAGAAAGGTGGACATGCATGTATCTAAGACACACGTCCCACACCAGTATGCTCTCTTTTCATCTGCACAGCCAATGGCCAGACCTTCATTCTCCATTATTCTGTGTACTAATTAGCCTCCTAGATTTGTCTTTGATCTTAATCTCACTGTCCTGGACCCTGCCATAAAAAAGCATTTTTCTCAATCACAAAAGATGAGAGATCTTGTAGAGGAGATTGACTAAGAACTTGAACTGCCAGGCAGATTTCCAGGGTTCAAATCCCACCTCCATCACTTCCTTAGAGGATGAGCTTGGCTAAGCTGCTTAACTGCTGAGAATCCTCCAATGACTTTCAGTGCCTCACACGTTCAGTCCAACTCCTGACAGTGATACGGAAACAAGACTTCAGCTTCCTCCTCCCACTCAGCACCTGCTGCCCTCACCCTGACTCTCACCAGTCCCTCGGACTCTATTTCTTCTGCTTGGCACATGCATTCATTCCTGCAATCCCTGCACAAACTGCTTCCTCCACCTGGAACTGTTTCTCCCCTAAACCCTTGAACAACTACTCATCCCTCAGGAGGAAGCTGTGAGAATTCACGGGTTGTAAGCCTTGAGAAATCAGAGAAAACAGGATTTTAATTTTCTCCCCAATGCTCATCAGCTGATTTTAGGCTATTTATGTTAATTTTCTGCACCTTAGTTTTCTCAACTGCAAAATGGGTACAATGTCATCACCAAATAATTGTAAGGATTAAAAGAGACACTGAGCACCAAGGCACTCAACACAGGGTCTGTGACTGTGACTCGCTTCAAGTTTTACTTCTGTAAAACTCCTCAATCTTTTCTCTGTGCTTCTAGAGCTCCTCTTATGTAAGATCATTATGACATTTATTAAACTTTAGAATATTACTTGAGCATGTATTTGTGCACAAACAATCTGCATCAATACAGGGAACCATGCCATATTTATCTTATAGCCTTAATGCCTTGCACAATCCAACATCAGCATTAAGTATTTGTCAGTACTGAATGAATGAATGAATGATAAAAGGAAGCAGATAAATGGCACATGCTTAAAATATAACTATCAAAGATGACAATGTGTGCCTCAGGGCTTGACAGAGAGTAGAGACTCTCAGTGCTGTAGACCTTCACAGAAAGAGAGACTTTCGTACCAGAGCATCAGAGATGGCTTTCTGGAGAAGAGGAAACCTGAGCCGGACTCGGAAGGATGAGTGGGTTGGAGGCAGGCCAAGGACACCTCTAAGCAAATGTGATATAGCTATCTGCATTGATATAGCTCAAAAATTATAAATCAGATTAATTCGCAAGTAATTGGGGGATGAGAATGGATGGGAGGTCATGAGTAAATGCAAATTATAATTAGAAAGCCCTGTCACAAACTTGTCTACAATTCTACCTAACATTTAAGAAAATAAATCTATCTGCTACAGCACAACCTCTGTTTTCTGCATGGCTTAGCAGGCAGACCAAATGACTAAACACAACATCTTATATACATGTATATATACATGTACTTTACTGTATGCAAATATTCATCAACTGATGAATGTATAGCCAACACATGATATAGCCATACAATGGAATACTATTAAACAATAAAAAGACAAATTGTAAACATATGTTACAACACAGATGAACCTCAAAACTTTGTTTAGTGAAAGAAACCAGACACCACTGGTTAATAAATACATATGGTATTAGTCCATTCACATGAAATAGCTAGGAAAAGAAAGTAGAATGTGTTTACCTAAGAAAGGGGTGTGTGAATGGAGTATGATAAATGTGTCTTTGTAATCTTATTGGGATGAGGACAATGTTCTAAAAATGATCTATGGTGATGGTCAAATAATGTGGCATGTTTACAAAAATAAGTAACTCCAGGAGCTGGCGCTGTGGCACGGTGGGTAAAGCCACTCCCTACAGTACCAGCATCCCCTACGGACGCTGGTTTGAGTCCCAGCTGCTTCACTTCTGATCCAGCTCTCTGCTATGGCCTGAGAAAGCAGTGGAAGATGGCCCAAATCCTTGGGCCCCTGCACCCATGTGGGAGACCTGGAGGAAGCTCCTGGTTCCTGCTTTCAGACAGGTGCAACTCCAGCCATTGCAGCCAACTGGGGAGTGAACCAGAGGATGGAAGACACCTCTCTCTCTCTCTCTCTCTATCTCTCTCTATCTCTCTCTCTATCTGCCTCTCCTTCTCTCTCTGTGTAGCTCTGACTTTCAAATAAATCTTTAAAAAAAATGAGTAACTCCAAATGTTGGTATATCTGGTCTTAGCTATTCTCAGCTCATGTTGAACTCTAAGAATGGATCTGTATCCCAGGAAAAATTTGAGGACATTTATATTGAGTTATAGCCAGTGAGATACTGAACTGCACACTTATCTCATAATTCCTCTGGTTAATGCAAGGTAATTTCAATGTTAGCTTAAAAAGGTGATCTTAGAAGATAGGTATTTGGACAATAAGTATATTATAAGATATGGCCATGAAAGTATATTGTAGGCATTTCAGAATATTAGAAGAGCAAACATTGAAGTGACTTAGTACACTAGGTTGATAACTATTAGGGGATAGTGCTATCATCTTAGTATATTAAGAACTATAAATTCTGAAAAACCACAAGGGCAATGAAAGCAGAAAAGTTGTGTTATAACCTAGGACTTAAGTTTTATGTAGGACATGAAGACAGGGCAAAGGGAAAGAAGAAAATGGCAATTGTTTTCTGGAAGTTTTTATTCTATGATGATGAACATGAATTTCACCTCTAAAATGGAAAGGTGAATAAATAGAATTGGGTTACACAAAAGTGTAGGAAAAGCTTGTAAACAGGAAGGAATCACATCATACATTTCTGGGATTTCTTTCTCACAGAAGTATTTTTATATCATATTTAGATGCAAAGCAATGGGGGTTCAGTTGGTGTGGAACCAGTAGGGGAGGTGGTTATGTCCTCAGGGTGTTGGATGAAGTCAGCCTCACTGCGCACTGACATTGGCTCCTTGCGTTAGTTTTCATGTAAGCCAGAGTTCAGTCGTCAGCATTACACCTCAACAACATTTCCCTGCCAGGAGTGAAAGTAGGTGAGATGTTTCACTCCAGAAGATGTTCCAACAGCATCAAGGGGAAGGTCTGGACAGAGGCCAGGCTACAACTTCTCAGGAATGATGCTCTCTGCTTGGGAATATCTCTAAACCTCTGCACACTGCCTACTGCTAACTCAAAACTAGGAGATTTACTTGTCTGTGAGCCCAGAAAGAAATATGCCTCCAGGGAGACTAGAGATGAGAGTAATTATGAGGGAGATGATATATGTAATGATCGTGCTCCAAAGGGGATCTGACCAGTGATGTGACAGGAACCTTTTGCCATTAAAAATATAGAAAGAGGCCGGAGCTGTGGCTTAACAGGCTAATCCTCCGCCTTGCGGCGCCGGCACACCGGGTTCTAGTCCCGGTCGGGGCGCCGGATTCTATCCCGGTTGCCCCTCTTCCAGGCCAGCTCTCTGCTATGGCCCGGGAGTGCAGTGGAGGATGGCCCAAGTCCTTGGGCCCTGCACCCGCATGGGAGACCAGGAGAAGCACCTGGCTCCTGGCTTCAGATCAGCGCGATGAGCTGGCCGCAGTGGCCAGTGGAGGGTGAACCAACGGCAAAAAGGAAGACCTTTCTCTCTGTCTCTCTCTCTCACTATCCACTCTGCCTGTCCAAAAAAAACAATATATATATATATGTATATATATATATAGGTATATATATATATACCTATATATATAGGAACTATGGATGTGCCTGGTAGATATAGACTGCTTGAAGTGCTAAAAATTCCACTTAATAAAGAGATGGAATTAATTTCAACAAACATATTTACTTTGTTTTTATATTCTCAGGCTGGACACTTGGAGTTACCTTCAGCAGTTTAATTAAAAGATGATTACCCTCCCCATTCAGCATTGGTCTGAGGATCTCAAATAGGGTGTATCTAGACCATACTTACTGGCTTTATGTCCATCTGAGGATAGTTCATTAAACTAATAAATTGAAGATGAGAAACATTCAGTAAAGTAATGAATGTACTTTGACTTCTGCCATGAAGAGTAATTTTTTTTTACCCTAGGTTTGGGTTAACTATAGAAATATAACCTAAGTGGACTCTTGCTTTGAAAGGATAAAATGCATAAGGTTAAATCACAAATGTTGGAAGGTGTATTTTAATTTAATAACAGGCACATAGCTTTAGTTAAGGCACATCATCTGGTATGAGAAGATTGGCTTTGACACACGAAAGTGTGGCTAATGAATTTGCTCATTATTCCTTTTGCTCTTTATTGAAGAGATCCATTGGTCTCTGGCTGTGGCATTGAAGTGTGATGCTATTGTCACTCATCTTCATGTTTGAGGATAATGGTGGTGGTGTTTGAGCAGAAGTAGCTGCAACACCTGGTGGGTGTTCACTTGCTTTTTGCATCATCTTCTCCAGACAGAGTTGTCATAAAAGAGTCTGTTCCTATAACCAACTTTGACTTTGGATTCCTCGTGAACCCAGCCTTCTGCTCCCATATCCTGCCCTGGTTATAGCTTAATTTCCCATTTCTCTCTAGCTTTGCCTCCACGTTACAGGCAATAGATGTCTTTGAGGCATTGCTTCTCTTTTGAGTACTGCTCATCCTTTGGCTGTTTGGATAGAAATGTAATGAATCAAATAGCCATAATTCATTATAATGAACTGTAGGAATTCCAGAAAAAATTAGAGAAGAGAGCTGATATTACACTAATTCTTTATCCTAGACTGGTAAAGCAGTTCAGTACCTCTTTACACTGGCAGAAGGAAAGCTGAAAACTGAAGTTGGAACCTACCTCTCATGAATAGAAATTATTTGTTTATCAATCCTTCTTGGAATGGGGTTCAATATTAAATAAATATGCTTTCTGGATCAAAGTGTTGGATGTTCACATGAGGATGAAATAAGATGAATATATAAAAAACATCTGGAATCACATTTGGAACACAATAAATGGTTGCTGAATACTTACTTTTATGTTTATTGTTATGGATGTAACATGTCTTTGGATTAAATAAAATCATCTTCAATTCAAGAATTTGGGGCAACATTGTCTTGGCTGAAGGGCTGTCTTCAAATGAATAAAATACAAAATAGCAGAGTTATACCCAGACAGCTCTCATGAGCAGGGGTCCTAGCTAAACACACAACTACTCTTAGGTGTTTAAATTTTAACTGAAAAGTGATCCCTGTTAAATATAAGAGTGGGAAAAAGAGAGGGAGGAGATGTACAATTTGGGACATGCTCAATCAGACTTGCCCCAAATGGTGGAGTTAGAAACATGCCAGGGGATTCCAATACAATCCCATCAAGGTGGAATGTACCAATGCCATCTCACTAGTCCAAGTGATCAATTTCAGTTCACAATTGATCACACTGATAGGTCTAAGAGTCAAAGGGATCACACAAACAAGACTAGTGTCTGTGAATACTAACTGATAGAATCAAAAAGGGAGAGAACGATCCAACGTGAGAAGCGGGATACACAGTAGACTCATAGAATGGTAGATGTCCTAAACAGCACTCTGCCCTCAGAATCAGCCCTTAAGGCATTCGGATCTGGCTCAAGAGCCCATGAGAGTATTTTAGGCATGGAAAGCCAAGACACTCTGGCAAAAAAAAATAAAAAATAAAAAAGGACTTAAATAAAAGATCTCTGCGAGTGAGATCCCAGTAGAAAGAATGGGCCATCAAAGAAGAAGGTACCTTTCTCTGAAGGGAAGAGTGAGCCTCCACTTTGTCTAAATAAGAAATAAGTCGGCAAACTCAAAAGGCCTCCATAGCCTTGGCAACTCATGACAAGAGCCTAGGGAGATTACTGATGCCATAAATAAGAGTGTCAAATTGTTAAGTCAACAACAGGAGTCACTGTGCACTTACTCCTCATGTAGGGTCTCTGTCCTTAATGTGTTGTTCAATGTGAATTAATGCTATAACTAGTATTCAACCAGTATTTTACACTTTGTGTTTCTGTGTGGGTGCAAACTGTTAAAATCTTTACTTAATAAATGCTAAATTGATCTTCTGTATATAAAGAGAATTGAAAATGAATCTTGATGTGAATGGAATGGGAGAGGGAGTGGGAGTTGGGAGGGTTGTGGGTGGGAAGGAAGTTATAGGGGCAGGGGGAATCCATTGTAATCCGTAAGCTGTACTTTGGAAATTTATATTTGCTAAATAAAAGTTAAAAAAAAAATAAAAATAAATTCCAAAAATTCTCAATATTCCCCAGATCAGCTACATCTCATAACTATTTTTCTCCATTTTCCCATGAACACCCTCAATTTGTTCCAACCGAATGGAGAAGATTTCAATCTGGGGGTCAGCAAGGTGGTGCAGTAGGTTAACCCTCCACCTGCAGCTCCAGCATTTCATATGGACGCCGGTTCTGGTCCCAGCTGCTCTTCTTCCAATCCAGCTCTCTGCTATGGCCTGGGAAAGCAGTGGAAGATGGCCCAAGTCCTTGGGCCCCTGCACCCACATGGGAGACTGGGAGGAGGCACCTGGCTCCTGGCTTTGGATTGGCACAACTCCAGCCATTGTGGCCATTTGGGGGGTGAACCAATGGACGGAAGACCTTTCTCTCTGTTTCTCCCTCTCACTGTCTGTAACTCTACCTCTCAAATAAATAAATAAAATCTTTTAAAAAAAGAGAGAGTTCAATCTGCAGAAAGCCATGCAAATAAGCTCAAGCAGCTCACAGCACCCTAGCAGGCAAGGCAAGGAGAAACAGAAGCCTTCAAGACACTCATGCAGCATTCAACCCTACACTTTGATTACAGATTGTCCAAAATCTGCCCAGAGAGAGGAATGAGAGAGTGACCCAGTGCCTATGGAAGAAGGGTTCATGGAAATTAGCATGTGGAGCAATGTACCTGGCTCCCTCAGTGAACCCCATTTTCCACTTCTAAAGGTCACACAAGTATATATTCATCCCACAAATGTTTCTCTCATTACATTTATTTCTGTAAATGTTCAACAACCTTGCTCAAAGACTAGCAGAATGCCAACATCAGCTTTGGAGTTTATAATTTTAAAAAGTAACAACTAAGAGCTGTGGTAACTCATAAAATATGCGACAAGAGGTTTTGAGTAAGATTGAAAAATAGGGGGAAAATCCGTGTTCCCAGCAGGCAAAATATTCCTGACATTCTTAATAATAATGAAACATAAGACCTCCTTAAGGCAAAACTGAAATCCATTTTGCATGTGAAAAAAATAGGTTCCATTTAATTTGTTTAGACGTCTTGGTAGGCTTTATGTTTCTTATTGAGAAGTTTGAGGACATGAAAAGTACATATAATAAATGTCTCAGTGGTTCAAAGGAAGTGTGGAATAGGGGACCAACTTCTCTAACCAGGCTAGGTAAAGCACAAAATTTTTTTTTTTTTTTTCATAAAGCACAAAATTTTATGCAAGAAGTAACTTCCCCTTTTCTATATGGATTCTGTTTTACTTTCACGAGGCATAAATGGAAATGAAGTGTAGGCCTTCTTGACTTTATGTGCATAATCTACAATTTCTTGCTAGTGCAAAAATTGAAGAAACTATGTTTCTCATCCTGATAAGGCTAACCTAATCTACATTAGGGAAAGAGAAAGGGAGAAAGGAAGTAAGATAAGTATCAATATGATAATTGTTTCAAATACCAAGTAGAGTTGTCCTGTGGCAGATGGACTAGACTAGGGTGTGCTTAAACACTGATATGAAATATGAAATAATTTTATCTTCCACTCAATTCTAAGGTCTCTTCCATTGGGAGAATGTGTCTCCTGTCCACTCTTTTTAAAAGATTTTTAAATAGTTTTTAACAGATTCAGTGTGATTTGTAGATGCAGTTCTAAGAACATAATGATGTTCCCTTCCTCCTTTCCTCCTCTTCTTGCTCCTGCTGCCCAGTAGGCTTCAGTGACAGTAGGGGCTAAACTGTACGGAGGTGAGAGCTGTCTGGTCACAGAAAGAGTGAGCTCCCCAGAGGCAGAAGTTCACCAGCACTGCTAACTGTAGGATTATAGCAGTGTTCCAAGTGTGAGGTAGGGGATGAACTCAGTATCACATGATGTCTGATCTAATTCTCATCTTCTACGATTCATATATATGGTATCCCATCTTCAGGGAACTGGGAATTGAGGGAAAGATAAAATGAAACCAGTAACTACAATATCAATTTAAACTACCTCATTTGCCACTGTGTAACGGTGGCCTCTTTTCACAGTTTTTAGGGAAATCATCCTCACAAACTACAAAACATTCCTCGGGGAATTAATCATATTCCGCAGTCCATGAGGAAGGAGGGCTGTGTGATTTTTCCTAGGACCTCATTGTCTTGCAAGAAAATACAATGACTTACTCCTCTGTTTCCTTCATCCCAACACTTTCTTGACAAAAGTGTACTTTGCTGAGACCAATGATAAAAAGCCTCCTAGGAGGCTTATTTATTTATTTGAAAGGCGGGGGTGGAGGTGCAGCACTGTGGCTTGCGGGTAAAGCCGCTGCCTGCAGTGCTGGCAAACTATACGGGTGCCGGTTCGAGTCCCAGCTACTCCACTTCTGATCCAGCTCTCTGCTATGGCCTAGTGAACCAGCAGATGGAAGACTGAAGGACCCCAAATCTGGGAATCCAACGCGCTCGGGTGGTCGCCCAAAGACCCAAAACTCCAGCCCAGTAGATGCAAAAGCAAGAGGATATTTATTAATACATTTGCGCAAACGGGCTCCCCAGCACCTCAGGCAGTTGAGAGAGCAGAGAGCCCCGAGCAGGGGTTACAGCAGTTTTTAAAGACAATAGCCACCTGATTAACATATGTATGTGGGGCGTTTGGTGATTAGCTATTTTGAAGGGCGATTTTAGTGAGGGAAGGGCTAAGTTTATACAATGGTCACAGAACCTTATTGCAACTCTTTTCCGGACTCCTGCAAGTGTTATCGCGTGAGACAGTTACACAGAGCAGTTTCACAAGGCAGTTTCCCAAGGTTATTCTGTAGGCAGGTGGAAACACAATTATCTTAAGGAATGGCTACTGTCAGCAGCCAAACTTTTTAACCCTTGCTAAAATTATTTTAATATTTACTTTTAGCAGGGGTCTTACAAGACCTCTCTCTCTCTTTCTCTCTCTCTCTGTGTGTGTGTGTGTGTATATGTGTGTAACTGTGACTACCAAGTAAAATAAATAAATCTTTGAAAAAAAAAAAAGGCAAAAAGGCAGAGGAATAGAAAGATAGAGATTTCCAGAGATCTTCCAACCACTGGTTCACTCCCCAAACATCCACAACAGCCAGGGTTAGGCCAGGCCAGACCCAGGGGCTAGGAACCCTGTCTGGGTCTCCCACATTGGTGGCAGGGATCCAAGCACCTGAAGCCATCATCTACCGCCTCCAAGCACACTAGCAGGAAGCTATATTAGAAGCATAGGGTAGCCAGTACTGGAACCAGGCATCCCAAGTGGCCACTTAAAAAGTGGAATCACACTATTTGGGATTTCTTTTTCTCGGTAAAAATATTTTGTTGCAATGACATTTGCTGGAAGAACGTGCCCAAAGCAGCCACCTAGTGCTGTCTGTCTCCCTGAGAGCCTCTCTGATTTAAAGCAGCCCCTGCTGCTATTTCTTAATCCACCTGGAAGTAATTGTGTTTCATTTAGGGTGTTCACCAACTCACTTCATCTCCCATCTACATGTTGATTGGCAGAAATGCAATATTTGCTGTTTTCATTTATACCTAATTTAAAATTTGATTGGCTTTTGGGAGCAAACAGAAATAACAATTTGCAGGAAGCAGTGGTTTTAGAATACTAAACATCTGCCAAGTGGGAAACACACAAGGCATCAGAGGAGAACCTGTAATGATACTAGGTAACAGAGCTGAATGCTCTTCAAACTGCAGCTACTGCTACACAAGATGGCTCAGAAGAGAAGGGGGAGGGAAGACTTTATGTCTTTATGTTCATCCTCTTCAAGGTGTGTCATATGGGAATACATTATTCTGATTTGACAGATGGAGAAACTGAGGGACTGAACAGTCAAGTGACTTGATCTGATTAGCTAATAGCATAACTTTGGGGTTGAACTGAGAACACTGATTCTCTCAGCTCCTTGGTATTATGAAAATTAAGACTTCTTGGAAATATCATCTCTCCAAGGTGTGGGGAAGGTGTGATAAAGTTTATGGTTCGTTTCAAGGGATGCCCAAACCACTGAAGGCCTTGGACTCTGTGTTAGGGACCTTGCTTCACCTAAGGTTCATCTCTCAGCTCTACCTGGTTTCTGGCACCAGGTGAGGGAATTAAAATTGAGACCTTGTTACACATTTCAAGATCATTCCAAAGTTGAATGATGAAGATCCTTAAAATGGCATACATACTTATGCTCTTCATCTAAAATACCTAAAAAGTAAGCGTAGGATATGAACTGAAACTCCTCTGTTGCTGAGCCATGGAGCCAGGATTCCTGGGTGTAGGTCCATGGGCCAGCTCAGACCTGTGACAAGGCTTTCACCAGCCCACAGTGAAATAAGAAAAAAGAAAAGTGACTTTTTCAAAGAGATAATTTTGGAACTTCAGGATTCATGTCTTTCCACATTTTTAGTAATACATAGCTCATTTTCCTTTTTTCTGTTTTGAAGGAAATAATGCTATGAAGTGTCTAGGTTTTAAATAGAAGTCCAGTCTCAAGTATCAAAATCCCTGGGCTCAAAGTCCACATCAAACACCCACTGGTGGGTTAGGTCAGGTTGAACAATGTACTTAGCCTGTTTCATTATCTGTAAAATAGAAATATTAACAGCGCCTATATCATTAAGTGCTGTATATACTGAATTTAAAGAATCATTCACACTGGGGCAAGTGCATGACGTAGCAGGTAAAGTTGCCACATGCAACACTGGCATCCCATATGGGTGTGTTGAAATAAAAAAGAAAAAAATAAATCTAGAACTAACGGATGCTGAGTATCGATTGCTTTTTGCTTCTGTACTGCGCTGCTTGCTCAATGAATTAATGTGAGATGTCTAGCGTAAGAACGGGGGGGAGGGGTATAATTGTATCTCCATGACAGGCTTCACAAACTCCAGGAAGACGGGAAGGCCCAGTTCTTAGAAAACGAAACTTGGGGCCTGCGCCATGGCTCACTTGGCTAATCCTCTGCCTGCAGCGCCAGCATCCCATATGGGCACCGGGTTCTAGTCCCAGTTGCTCCTCTTCCAGTCCAGCTTTCTGCTGTGGCCTGGGAAGGCAGTGGAGAATGGCCCAAGTACTTGGGCCCTGCACCCACATGGGAGACCGGGAGGAAGCACCTGGCTCCTGGCTTCGGATTGGCGCAGCACCAGCTGTATCGGCCATTTGGGAAGTGAACCAACGGAAGGATGACCTTTCTCTCTGTCTCTGTCTCTCTCTCTCACTGTCTATAACTGTACCTGACAAATAAATTTTAAAAACTTTTAAAAAAAAGAAAACAAAACTTGGTAAATACTTCCTGAAATGAATGGTCTCCCACTTGCTTGTGTGACCACTTCCTTGTGTGACACATAGTCAGTCCCCAGACTGCTGAGATACACAAATAAAATGCTCAAATTTAGGTAATTGTCATATAAAGAATATGGAACTAGCATACATGTGTAATGATGAATGTACTTGTTTACTCAAGCGTATAAAAACGCTGAGAAGGAAAGAGGCGGGGCTTCTCACCCCCCGCACTGCACTATGTTGTATGTGCCAGAGGGAGCCCCAGCTAGCTGGCAATAAAACAATAAATCCTCTTGCCCTTGCATCTGTGACTGTCTTTTGTGGGTTAATTGGAAAAGGTCTCAGACCCATAATTCAACAGGTGCTGGTTCAAGTCCCATCTACTCCACGTCCAATCCAGCTCCCTGCTAATGTACCTGGGAAAGCAGTGGAAAACGGCCCAAGTCCTTGGGCCCCTGTACGCACATGGGAGAGCCACAAAAAGCTCCTGGCTCCTGGCTCCTGGCTCCTGGCTCCTGGCTTCAAATAGGCCTGGCTCCAGCTGTTACGGCCTTTTGAGGAGTGAACCAGCAATGGAAGATCTCTCTCTCTCTCTCTCTCTCTCTCTCTCTCTCTTTCTCTTTGTGTGTGTGTGTCTCCATCTCTCTCTCTGTCACTCTGTATTTCAAATAAATAAATCTTTTTTTTAAAAAAGAATCATCCACAATTAAACACTCAAATATTAGCTAATATTAAGAATATTATGGGGTCAGTGCTGTGGTGTAGCAGGTAAAGCCACTGCCTGCATTGCTGGCATCCCATATAGGAGCCAGTTCAAGTCCCAGCTGCTCCACATCCGATCCAGCTTTCTGCTGTGGCCTGGGAAAGCAGTAGAAGACGGCCTATGTCCTTGGGCCCCTGCACCCACATGGGGAACCTGGAGGAAGCTCCTAGCTCCTGGCTTCAGATCAGCAAAGCTCCAGTCATTGAGGCCAGTTAGGGAGTGAACCATTGGATGAAAGACCTCTCTCTCTCTCTCTGTGCCTCTCCTTCTCTCTGTGTGTGTAACTCTTTCAAATAAATAAATAAATATTTTTAAAAAGAATATTATACCTATAACACATATAATAGATGGTAATGTACACAAAGGATCTTCAAAAGCTTTATGGAAGGTATTTATCGTGAAGAAACTATGCATGGGTTTCAAAATTTTTTCTATCAAAATAAACTTAGCTTTTAATTCCTTTTTACACAAACTTTTTGAAGTACACACATACACACACACATTCAACCATAGAAATTCTATACAGAATCCTCAAATTATTGTTTTTTGGGGCCAGCATTGTGGTGCAGCAGGTAAAGCCTGCAATGTCAGCATCCCGTATGAGTTCCGGTTCAAGTCCCAGCTGCTCCACTTCTGATCCAGCTCCCTGCTACTGTACCTAAGAAGGCAGCTAAAGATGGCCCAAGTATTTGAGGCCCTGTCACCTACATGGGAGACCTAGGTGGAGTTCCAGGGTCCTGGCTTCAGGCTGCCTCTGTCCCAGCTGCTCTGGACATTTTGGTAGTGAACCAGCAGATAGAAGATTTCTGTCTCTCTTTCTCTTTCTCTCTCTCTCTCTCTTTCTCTCTCTCTTTCTCTCCTCCTTTCTTGGTAATTCTTCCTTTTCATTAAATAAATAGTCTTTTAAACATTTTTTCTGCTGTGAAATCCTCATGTCCAGGCATCAGTGTTATTGTATAAAAGAGGAAAGAGAGCAGTAAGGAGAGATCAGATCATTTCACTTGCACCCAGCCTCCTTTTATTTAAAATTTTTTAGGTTAGGTTTATTCTATCTAGAGTATTTTTTTCTGCTTCTCTCTCTGAAACATAAGTTTTGAGGCAGCAGCAACCTTGTCTGGCTTGTTAACTGCTCTATCCAACATTACCACAGTATAGATATTCAATTATAAACACTGATTGAGTGAAATGAGGGTCAATAGATCCATTAGTGCCAGACATCTTGAGCATGAAATTGTCTTAATGTTAACAGCATTCTGTCCTCACTTGGCCGGCCTTGGCCTCATTCATCCCACTGGTGAATGCCACCAGCCAAGGGCACAGCTTCTGCCCAAGAGGACTTAGGAGCACCCCAGGAAGGGACAGCTTGAATCTTCCTTTGGTCTGTGCTTCAACACAGGACACAAAATGTGCCAGGCATCTCTTTCTCTTTTCTTTCTCTCTCTCTCTCTCTCTCTCTCTCTCTCTCTCTCTCTCTCTCTCTCTTCCCCCTTCCATCTCTCTCTCCGTTTCACCCATCCTTCTCTCCTCTTTACCTCTCTCCCCATCTCTCTTTTCTTTTCCCTTCTCCCTCTCCCTCTCTCATACTCATATCTCTATCTCTACCTCTCTTCTTTCCATAAATTTTACTGTAGGATTGCAGCATCTAAGATCACTGACCCCACTAGTTTGTCAACACAGGCAACAGACTTTAATTGTTTTTGATGTCAGGTTCAAAGATTTGTTTAAGATCAAAATATTTTTGTCTATTTTAAAGTGCCTTTATTTATGGCTTTACCTAGGACAAAATACAATAGGGGCATGAGAAGTAACTGTCAATTCTGAGTTAAAGTAGCTGTGTTTATGAACAAGAACTAGGTCACAATGCTTGCAGGACTGAACTTTTTAATGGTGCGGGGGTTGTTGGGGAAAGGAATGGGGTGTGTTTTTTTTATCATTAATTACATAGAAAGAATAAATGTCAATACATTAAGGCAACACTGAAGGCAACAGGCAACTCCTCAAATGCTATAAACATAAATTACTGTGACAAGTGATCAGGTGTCATCATATTAGAGGCCATCAAATGCAAGCTGGCATAGGCTCCCCATTAGCATCAGTGTGTTCTTCAAAGTCACAGAGTCTATGCCTATCACAGTCCCACTTGACCATGGTAAATTCACTTATGCCCCTAAGATTATTTTTTTCTTTTAAGAGAGAGAACACCATGTTTCTATCTTAACTTATCCAATAAACTCACACTGAGGACTTTAGCTGAAGGGATACATTTGGTAATGCCTGTTATTTGCATATGAAGTGACTTGGATTTCTAAGTATTATTGAGACTTGCAAATACTCTGATTAGTCAGTTCCACACCTGTCTCAGAGAGCATCTTAGATGCACAGGAACTAGAGAAGAATACTAAAGAGAAAACTCATGCTTCACTGCTGCAGGAAATGGATAGATAAACAGATTTTGAGAGATACACTAAGTCCTCTTTAGGGAGTCTATTTAATATCCACTTTCTAGATGAGCGGCTTCTTCACAGTGGGGAGGGGAAGAAGTGGCAGATGCACAGGGCAGTCACTGGAAGAGGGTGAGCAAATGCTTTCTCTTTTCCCTTAGAGTGCATTTTCTCCAGTGACAACCAAGTTTAAATTCAAAGAGCACAGACACGGGGCCAGCGCTGTGGCATAGCGGGTAAAGCCACCACCTCCAGTGCTGGCATCCCATATGGTCACCAGTTGGAGTCCCCACTGCTCCACTTCTAATCCAGCTCTCTCCCATGGCCTGGGAAAGCAGTTAAAGATGGCCCAAGTCCTCAGGCCCCTGCACCTACATGGGAGACCCGGAAGAAGTTCCTGGCTCTTGGCTTCAGATCAGCACAGCTCCAGCTGTTGTGGCCATTTGGGGAGTGAACCAGCGGATGGAAGACCTCTCTCTCTTTCTGCCTCCCATTCTGTCTGTGTGTAACTCTGCCTTTCAAATAAATAAATAAATCTTTAAAAAAAAAAAAGATCGCAGCCATGCATAGATGTATTTTTAATTTCAAATGTTCAGTATGTGCCCAACATACTGGAACAGCGCAACATTTCCCAGGGTTTTTCTGCTATATGTGAGTTTTTAAGGTATAAATAGATGTTCACAAAAAGGGAAGTCTCCAACATTATGTATGTTTATGAAACCCAGACCCTCCCAAAGAGGGTTTTCCACAGAGAAGGAATTTTGCTACCTGGAAAATGGAAAATGAACATCAACAGTTAATAAAATGTCATAGTGGAAAAGTATGACTCCATCTAATGAAAATAATAGCCAATTAAAAACTGCATATTGTCAGCCAGGCCGTGAGCTCAGTGCATATGTAAGTTATGATGTCATTAAACTCCCAAGATGAAGAACAGCACTACTGTTTTCACATATCTTTCACACATGAGAAAATTGGAGCTCATGCAGTAAAATAACACATCTAAGGTCACACAGTTCAGGATTTGAACCCAAGTGGCCAGAGTCCAAGACCCCTGCACTAAACCTCTCCCCATGTTTGCCACCAAAAGTCAGGTGTTCTGGCTTGGGTTGGGCCTTAGTCAATCCTGAGCCTCATCTGCCTTTGAAAATTCAAAGAGTAGGATGAGAATATGGACAGTTAAGTCTCTACAAATGGCATTTGCCTTGTTTTTCTAACATTCATGAGATAGGTCTTGTGCAATGTCTAAATGTCAATGTAACTTTTAAAAGACCTATGTGCCTTTATACTGTGAATATCCAGCAGTTTATTCTCAGCTCTCATTCTTGGTCTAATACCTGTTTGAGGAAGGACAAAAGAAGAAACTCTGTCAGGAGCTTAACTGTGGTCTGAAAGGTTACAATTTTTTAAAATTTTTTATGTATTTTTTCAATTTTTCTGCACCAAATATACATTAATTTTCTAGGAGTATGTTTGTCTTCTTAGAACTATATCTATGAAATACATGAAATCTGTTCTCTTTATATTAACAAAAAATTATTTTTTTAAAAAAAGACAAATGAAAAGAGATTCACTGATTAACCCCAATTATTCTAAATTGCCTTCCTGTTCTATCCTCACAGCATGTTTTTTTGTCTACAACACCTTATCTTGTTGATTTCTTGCTTTTCTGTTAATCTCAGTTTTATTTCCTTATGTTCTGTCCCATTCAGTTAATTGGAAAGCTCCTTAAAGACCTGCAGTCTTGGGACAACAGCTCATATATCCTTGTCTCTTTGTATTTAGTTACAATCCCTTTCTATTCAGTTACTAACATATGCATCATAAGCACATATTTAAAATTACTGATCACCTGTCCGTTTCTTAATCAAATCTCTATATTTCAAAGTTTAAGTTGAAAACAGACTTGTGCTTGAAGCCTCTCCTTTACCTAGGCCTATTTTTATAGGCTAGATTCCTTAATTAGCATATTATCAAATCAAAGGCCTTGGGTCAGTTTGACCACTGGATCCAAATTATCAAAGAGCTTCCCTGGGGAGGGATACATTCTTGTCAGCAATGTTTGAGTTGAAACTTCCTGTTTTTGTCAGCACTAATTGTTTTAATTTAATAAAAATTCTTGGCCAGTTTGACTGTTGAAAGTGGTAGCTTCTGAGTGGATTTATTAAAAAAAAAAATCTTCCACAAATTTGTTTTAAAATTTCTATGTACTCTTTTGAGTTGTTAATCATATTTGATATTCATTTAGCTATAAAGATCTTAGTTTTCTACTTGTACAAACTCTTTTAAGAAAAATAGAACTAATCTTTTGGTATACCTTGTGGAAATTTTTTCTCAGTCCACCTTATAATTTGATGAAACAAATTTTTTAAATTTTATGAAGCAAAACCTTTGTACTTTCTTTCAATTACTTTTCACTTAGATATATATTGCTCCTTGTATTAGTCATATTTAATCACCATAAAAATACTAATTTGACAAAGAGAAAATGTTCATCTGGTTCACAGTTTGGAAGTTTAAGTCCATGATTGGGCAACCCTATTCACTGGGCATCTGAGGAGGGTAGCTGAGAGCTTACAGAGGAAAGATCACTGACAAGCCAGGAAGCAGAGAGGATGACTGGGCCTGACTCAGTCTTTTGTAACCAACCCTCTACCGAGAAACAGTTATTGATGGCCTAAAATCCTTCTGCTAGGCCCCATCTCCAAACACCACAATTGGATTATTCCTACCCTTAGTACCATTAACTTATAACTGGAGATTAGTGCCCACATGAATTCAGGACAGGAGCAAAACCTTGTTCAAATCATTGCTTTTATTTACTTTTCTTTCCTTCCTGTGTTTTCTGATTCTCATATTTTCAATGACAGCTCTATGCTTGACTCCAGATAGTAACAAGAAAAGCTCAAATCATAGAAACAACAAATCAGTTATCTGGAATACATGGATAATAAATGTAAGTGGTTCATTCAGTTGGTGTTTTTTCAAATCTAACTAGGCCTCGATTTTTGTACTTGTGAATGGCTCTATTTCAAATAGAGGACTTTCAGGAATAAAGGCTTGGCCCTCAACCTGGGTAGGTAATGGGAGAGAGAACACAAGTAAAGCAGAAAAGACTTTCACCTGGAGCATGTTCCTTTCAGTCTCCTTTTTTCCTTCTTTCTCTTGAGCTGTGTCTCCGCCTCACCAAGGTGTAGACTATGTCACGCTCTTCTTCTTCTTTTCTTTTTTTTTTTGACAGGCAGAGTGGATAATGAGAGAGAGAGACAGAGAGAAAGGTCTTCCTTTTGCCGTTGGTTCACCCTCCAATGGCCACTGCGGCCAGCGCATCTCGCTGATCCGAAGCCAGGAGCCAGGTGCTTCTCCTGGTCTCCCATGGGGTGCAGGGCCCAAGCACTTGGGCCATCCTCCACTGCCTTCCTGGGCCATAGCAGAGAGCTGGCCTGGAAGAGGGGCAACCGGGATAGAATCCGGCGCCCCAACCGGGACTAGGTCACGCTCTTCTAAGAAGTCTTCTCTGACACTGTCACTGTGAACTCTACAGTTTAAACTATTTCCACACTTCCATTGTTTTGTCTGATTTCACAGTTATAATTTTAAACTTTTTAGGGCAAAGACTGTTGAAATGAGTAAAGATGATAGTGGCCTAATGTGAACATTCAAAGAGTAAATTTTTCTGCAAAAGCAGAATGCATTAGAATCAATCTCACCAACCCCACAATTCATTCCTTATGAACAAACATTTATCTTGTCAGAATGATTCACACCCATGGATATTAGCAAACTCACTCTGTTCTTTCCTGTATTCTGGCTAATTGTTTTAAGACACTCCTACTCATCACCAATACACGTCTTGCCTAGAGATTTCTATGACTTTGGTAGGGAGCTGGATTATTCTGTCTCCAGGAACTAAAAAAAAAAAAAAAAAATGCAAGGCCTCCAAGTGAAAGATTCTGATCTGTCTCTGGATAGTCTGACATGTTCTCCTAGCAATTTGGGGGAAGTTACTTAATTGTCCTGAATGTCGATTGTTTTATTTGCTACAAAGAGAATAATAGAAATTACCATAAGGCTTATTGTATACTCTCTTAAATGATACAAAATATATGGAAGTCAGTCTACAGCTGGTTCTCAAGATATGGTTTCCTTTCCTCCTAGAAGCCACACTGTCTCTATCTCCGGTATGCAATTGCCACAAGACAGTCCATAGATGAGAGGTGGTGTCCAGGCCAGTGGTTGGCCAAGCCCTTTATCTCCACCCCAGCACCATGCCTTCAGTTACAGCCCATATTTAAGCTTTTCCTAAAAAGCAAGGATCCAGAAACTAATCCTGACTAAGTCCAGTTCCCAGAGGAACTTAACCTCTCATGTGCTTGTCTTATATAATATGAATTTATCTTGGCATCCTCGTGAGATATAAGCAACATAGGGGCCACGAGAACACCTTAGTCATCTCTTAACATCTTACAGTCTCTAGCACAGCACTCAATAGCAGATGAGTGTAAGCACTTTTGAATTAGATTTCCCAACCACTCCACATTTAGAGGAAAGGTTTATTATCCCTCAGCTGGAACTACAAGTCACCAGAACACTTGTCTCCCTGCCAAGAATCAGTCCTGAGCATACACTGGTCAGCATTAGCCAATAACAATAACATAACCATAATTCTTTTTCTCAGGGATTGGTTTAAGACTGGACTAAAAAGGCATGATTAGAGAGCTTCCAAGAAGGGTCTGCTCTCAAAAGAGAAATCCAACTTCTTTGCAAAGATGCAAGACCATGAAGGAAATTATCCTGCAGACAAGACCAGTTTACCAAGGAAAAGGAAGCAGGGAAGACCTGGGCTGGGATGAAGGGTGACTTGATGACCTTGGATCCAGCAATCTCAGCCCTTCTTGATAAGAAAGGCATTAAATGTGTGTATCATAAAGCCAGTTGATGATTTTTAGTCAAAAACAGCCAAAAGTTCTAGTCCTTCAAAGTTCAGCAAACATTGAGAAAGCCTTTTGTCTGGCACAAGAAGCAGTGCAGGCACTTGGTCTGGCCTAAGTTGAGAGAACACATGGGTGTACCAGGCATGCTATGACTTGATTTGATTTTACATAGGAACCTATTCCCTTGACACATCCTTTCAGCAACAGAGAAATATTCAAAACATCACTCATGACATCAAGAAAATTTAAATCCCATAGACCTGAGGAGTAATTTGCCAGCCTGGTAATGTATGTCCCAGTAAGCCATTTGTTTCTTACCTTAGCAGTGTTGGGCACACAGTAGGCCTTCGTGCAATATGTACAAGTTGCTTGACTGATCAAACAACTCTGAGTAATGAACTTCCAGGATCTCAATTCCACACACTATGGAAAGAGAAAGAAGTAAAGGAGTGAGAGGAAAATGTAAGCTATTTCATTTCCATGGCAAAAATTTTATCCTAATTTTTGCTTTGAAACATCACCAATGCTTAATGTCAGCAATTGGCCACAACTTGCACTCGGAGTTCAGAGGCCCTATGTGACTGAGAAAAAGAAGCATCTACTCCAATTACAGAAAAAGCTGTTCATGGAACCCTTGCCAAATTATCATCTTAACAGGATGATTTTTTGTATGCATGCCCTGAACTGATTCTTAAATCTGGAAGCAGAGAAGAAACTTGAGAGACATGTGTTTGGATGACAAAAGTGCTTCCATGTGAGCATTTGAATTCCCTTGAGTTGCTGTGTATTTCATAAACATTGCACAGAATTGGCAAAGACATTCTATCTTAGGGGTTTATGGAACCACTTTCTCAAAATACAAAACAGAGCCTGTCTCCTCATTTGTTTTATTTTGTTTTTCTTGTGTTGTACATGAAGCTCCAAGGTAGAATCCATCCTGACCTCTGTTAGAGAGGAGCAGATGCTTCTGAATTACTACTTAACTTCTACAGTATTAACTTGGATTTTGCTTCCTGTGAGTAAAACACAGCTTTCTATGTAAGTTACTTCCCCTGCTTATTTACTTCTAGATCCTATGCTCCTAGCCCCTTGTTTCTGAGCATCCTGACCAGGATAAAAGTATAAGAGGTAGAGTTGGGGCCGGCGCCGTGGCTCAACAGGCTAATCCTCCGCCTTGCGGCGCCGGCACACCGGGTTCTAGTCCCGGTCGGGGCACCGATCCTGTCCCGGTTGCCCCTCTTCCAGCCCAGCTCTCTGCTGTGGCCAGGGAGTGCAGTGGAGGATGGCCCAAGTGCTTGGGCCCTGCACCCCATGGGAGACCAGGAGAAGCACCTGGCTCCTGCCATCGGAACAGCGCGGTGCGCCGGCCGCAGCGCGCTACCGCGGCGGCCATTGGAGGGTGAACCAACAGCAAAGGAAGACCTTTCTCTCTGTCTCTCTCTCTCTCTCACTGTCCACTCTGCCTGTCAAAAAAAAAAAAAAAAAAAAAAAGAGGCAGAGTTGGAGCCATCGAGGGTGTGAATGGAGAAAAGAGGCTCAACATGGCTAGAATGAGGAATTGCATGAGGAGTGTGGCAAGAAGGGATGTTGGAAATGACCAAACGCTGTTCATAATAGGTTATAAAGATAAAAGCTGGGGTTTTGCTTTGCACAAAGAGGAGACCCAGAAAACGTTGAGTAGGGGATTGACTAGATTGAGTTACCCTAGAAGCAGATGCTGAGAGGAGGATTTGTATCTGAGGATTTAATTTAGGAAGTAATCCCAGGAGTCTGTGGGAGGTTGATGGGAAAAAAAATATAGAGAACAGGCACAAGGCAGCAGAGTTTGAGGTTAAACAAGTCCCACCTGGACCCCGTTAGTTCAAAGGTTCTTAGATCTCTGTGTTCACAATAAGGAACTGGTTCTCAGTGTTATTCTGCCTCATTATAAGAAGAAGGGACTCCAGCAGACAAACATCTAGAAAATACAGAAAAAAGCCCAAACTTTGTATTTCTTAAAACCCAATGTGAATGGCCCTACATCATTTCCAATGTCCCTTCTTTCCACACCTCTCATGTAGTGTTGTAATATTTTTAAAATTCCATTTACATCAAAAAAGGGATAAGTGATGAGGGTGAATTTCAGTGTGTGGATGGGGGCACCAGGAGACATGGGGCATGGTGGTCTTGGGGAAGACTAGAAGAGCAAGAAGAAGACAGGACCTCCTTTGTGCTGTCTATAGCAGCTGCCAGGTTTTAAAAAGCACACTCTTGGAATTGAGCTGTAAGGTAAGAAAGCCACATTTCCAATTCTGGGAGGAAAACTCATTGTGAAAGTTGGTGATCAGGCCTAAGTTCATGTTTCTCTGTGAGCCATTAAGTTTGAAACTCTCACATTTCTTCTGAGGAAGGTCAGTGTGGGTCCAGGGAGCTGGTTGCAATGCAAGACCAATGAAGCAGTGACAGCAGGAGGTGGGTGAGGTTGTGGAGAAACCTATGCATCCCTAGAGATGGAGAGGTTTAGAACAGGGATTATGTCGGGCACTGGCTATGTCTGCTCAGCCTTCTAACCACAAGATGACCCTTCATTAATCAATAAGGATTTTTTAAAAGACAGCATCCACTCTCCTAACATGACGTAAATACTGTCCTGGATTAAGGAAATGAAGAAAAACCAAATAATTCTGAACAGGAAAGAGTTAAAATAAAAACTCTTGGAAAATGAAAAAAGTAAGCTTTTCTCTGAAATTACATGTGCTGTCTCACAGTGGGATAATTACAAATCATGGGGGGAAATTGGTACAATCATGCTTAATTGGTTTCAAAGGTTATTGTCTTTTTCAACCTTTACCTCTGAATAATATCAGCACAGAAACATAACTTATGTGTGAATTATTTGTCCTCTTATCAGGAATTATACAGGAATAATAGATTAGATTATTGTTCCACCTAGTAAATGATAAATTTTTTCTTCAGTGTCTATAAAATAGAAATAAAAAGAAATCTCGACAGTATCAGCATGATTAAATGAAAGTTATTAACAAGAACAGAGTTTACCATAGACTTAAATATATTTAAAAAAAAAAAAAAGCACCGGTGTGTTAAATGTTGGGAAAATTGCATTGCAAAGCCAATGAATTTCTCAACAGTTTTTGTTAGTGAGTAATTAGTATAAAACATGTTGACTGTACTATGAAGAATGAAGAAAACAGAGAGGTCCATGACAGGAAGCAGGTTGATCATCTAACTACATTTTAGTTCCAGGTGGAATATGAGGAACAAAATTCTACAAAGTTATCTATGTATTTTACAGAACACCGCACTGATCCGAAGCCAGGAGCCAGGTGCTTCTCCTGGTCTCCCATGGGGTGCAGGGCCCAAGCACTTGGGCCATCCTCCACTGCACTCCTGGGCCACAGCAGAGAGCTGGGCTGGAAGAGGGGCAACTGGGACAGAATCTGGTGCCCCGACCGGGACTAGAATCCGGTGTGCCGACACCGCTAGGCGGAGGATTAGCCTATTGAGCCGTGGCGCTGGCCTCTTGTTCTCTTTCTCTCCCTCCCCCCAACCTCTCTCTCTCTCTCTCTCTATCTCTCTCTCTCTCTCTCTGACAAATGAACAAGCAAAAATTTAAGAAAAAAATCCAGAGTAAACTGAATTTTATGTACTATTAAAGGCTTGGATTTTAGCCAAATCAGGTTCCTATCTCATGTCATTATCTTCCTGACCTTTGACAATTTATCTAAACTATCCAAGAATGGGCATCTATATGGGGCTAATAAGAGTCTGCTTCATAGGATTGGGACAGCAAGTTAAGCATTTTTAACAAAGTGCTTACCAGGGAGCTTTGGCACTTGGCATGTACTAAATTGTCTTCATATAATATTAGTGTAAGGTGGCTGTGTACAGTTGTAATTATACAATTTAACAATTACAAGAAAATTTTAGTATTAGAATGAAAAGTAAAGTCTTTTGTAGAGAGAAGAAGCTTTTAAGTTTATTTATTTTATTTTTGTTTGAAAGGCAGGGAGAACACGTGCTCTTCCATCCACTGGTTCACTTCCCAAATGCTTGCAAGAGCCAGGGCTGGACCAGGTGGGAGCCAGCAGCCAGGAGATAGATTCAGGTCTCCCACATGGGTGGCAGAGACCCAAGTACTTAGTGATCACCTGCTGCCTCCCAGGTACATGAGCAACAATAAGGATCAGAAGTGCAGGCACGACTTGAACCCAGGTGCTTGGACATGGGATGTGAGCAGCCCAACCTTCTCCCCCACAGCACCCACCCTGACAGAAGAAATTTTGTGTCACCTGAACAAACTTTCAGGTTTGGTAGTATGTGGCAGAAGAGTTCTTTAGAACAAGCCCATGATTTGGGTGTGGGAAAAGGACCTCCATGCACATTTCTCAAATGAGGCATGAATTCAACTTCCTTGATTTCCTCCTAGTCACACAAAGGGGACAGCACACATGTCAGTGACTACTGCATAGAGACTCTGGCTTTCTACAGAATGGCCTTGAAAGAACTAGGTAATAGGCAAATTGGTGACAGTATATTCTACATCAGACAGGAGGATTTGTGTTGTGGGAAAAAAAAAAAAGGATTAAAGAGTCATTCTCAGGAACAAGGATCCATAGAGATGGCATGGTTTGAATGTCAGCATACTGGAACTGGAGAACTCTTCTACGATGTCTGAGGACAACCGAATATCTACCGTAGATGGTGATTTCCAGCACCAACATCCCCAGAACCAGGCTTTTCAGTTGGCACATGGTGATTTGTGATGACAGTGTTCTACCCTTGGAAGAATTTGTGTGCACCACCTAGTGAAAAATCGATAAAGAAGAGGATGCTATTTGGAAGCAAAATAAAAGGGAAAGAAAATAGCCCTGGCCACAGATATCAAATCAAGAATAGGAAATCTGAACCTGTCCTATTCTGCTTTCATTATGTTTCCAAAAGGAAAGCAAGAAAGTGGGTTCGTGTGACGGATTGACAACATTTCGGGTGCTGAATTAAAACCTGCTCTGCTTGTAAATGCTTATAAATGAAGGATTTCAACCACCCTTTATTGAACACGTTCTATGTTTCAAGTACAGTGTTAATGCTTTCAATGCAGATGAAATGGATAACATTGGCCTCACTACACAAACAAGAATTCACCATTTACCTGAGGTCTCCTAGCAAGTGAGTTGCTAGCTGGAACTTAATGAAAAACTTGGTTAGGTGTCTGAGGGCTCAAATCCCTGGACGACAACAGTTGAATGTGACTTTGCGTTCATCTGCGTCTGCTCCAGAAATCTCCGTATTACTCTCTCTGCGCATGCCTGTTTTCACACAGCCCCATTGAAACTATTCGAAGAAAGGTAGCCAGTTAAAACAGTGTGCGACCATTTGCCATAAAAGGTGCTGGTGGCTCTTTAAACAGAGGAGTGTTGCCGTCACTGATTCATGAGACTCTGAAGCTATGCTTCATCTGGGACTAAGATCAGGTCCCTGCGTTGTGTGAGGAGGCAATGGCACAACTAGGAACTTGCTGTGCCTCTGCTGTGATAAGTTCTTCCTCCAATCAGGGAAAGGCAAGGTTGAAAATCTAATTAAGAACTACCAGAGGTGGTAAGGCCCCTCCTAACCCACTCTATGAAGCACATTCAGTGTAAAAACATGGTAATGTGTTCATGTTATTCTTTAACATCAAGCATTTAGGAACAGAAATATTCCATTTGGAGAGAGAAATGGATATTCAAAAAAATTACAAAAAAATCAAGGGCTTGGGGCAAAGGGTGGAACTTAAGCACCCAGCAATCAGGTGGCACCAAGGAACATACAGGGAAGTCTTGAGTCCCTTGTGGTTCTAGGCAGGGAGGAGAGGAACAAGAAAAAATACAGGAGCACCTAGAAATGAGAATGGGTAGGGCCAGCGCTGTGCAGCAGCAGGTAAAGCCACCGCCTGCAGTGCCGCATTCCATGGGGACACTGGTTCGAAACCCAGCTGCTCAACTTCCAATGAAGCTCTCTGCTATGGTGTGGGAAGGCAGTAGAGAGTGGCCCAGGCCCAAGCCCAAGCCCTTGAACCCCTGCACCTGCATGGGAGACCTGGAAGAAGCTTCTGGCTCCTGGCTTCAGATTGGCACAGCTCTGGCCATTGTGGCCAGCTGGGGAGTGAACCAGCGGATGAAAGACCGACCTTGCTCTCTCTCTCCCCCTCTCTCTTTCTCTCTCTGCCTCTTCTTCTGTGTGTAACTCTGGTTTACAAATAAATAAATAAATCTTTAAAATAAAAAAAAAAAGAAATGAGAATGGGTTTGGGACTGGATCCTGATTACGAAATTGCCAAAAAGTTCTTTGGAGAGGAGAAATAAGCCACATTATGGACTCTGTGATGTGACACCCACTGTCTATATTCATGCATGTTACACATAAATTAGAAGCACAGGTAGGAAATTGATGGGAAATCTATAAAGGAAATGAATTTTTTAAGTCTGGATCAGTGTAAAAAATACAGAAACACTGAACAAAAACAGAAACACTGAGCCCAAGGGGCTGAGATGGTCACAGGAATAGTAGCCCCCTGGGTATTCTCAGAAATACTGAAGAGGGCTTTGGACTATGACAAGCTATGGAATTACACACACACACACACAAGTCATTTTACTAGGATCCTGACAGCCAAAGTTCCAGCTGGCACCATTGTTACATATTTTTTTCCTTCCCAAACCCTCAGTTGAGTGGGTGGAGCCAACAAATTGAGGCGATCAAAAGCATGGGCTTTCCAGATAAATGCAATGAATTCTGGGAGGACAGAGTTGTTCTGCTTGTAAGGACCATCTGAGAAATTTGGTCACACCCATCCCCATCTCTGTGTCATGCACACAGGATGTTTTTGTCTCTTAATGAAGCTATGTGCAGAGAGAACAGCTGCTCATTCATATTCCCAGAAGTCCAGTCTGCACATGATCTGGGGTCTCAAGCTCTCAGAAGCTCACCTAACCTGAGTTTTGAGTTTAACTTTTTGTTGATTTGCTTTATGCCCATTTTACTGAATTCAGGCAAGAAGAGAAATACACTAACCTAAGATATATGATCTGGTTTCCAAGTGGTGCTGTAGTTTACAGTGTTTCCACAGGACATAGCTTTCTCTTTAAAGTAGATATTTATTCTTCTATTTGGGTCTCTGGGCAGGTGATTGCCAAGGCCAAGGCCTCTGCAGAGAACATTACTGTGAATGGAAGAAAAACCCAAGGAATTTTGGCTATGCTTGCTAGTGAAACAGATTTGTGTTTTCTAAATGAAGAATTGCAATGTCACACAATAAACTAGCAATGGAAAAGCACCTGTGTGTCTGTAATTGAAGAACGGTGAACTGGAGGGATTCAGACATGATCTCTATGTGAATCAGTCAATCAATGCAGACGAAAACTAAGAGGAAGTCTACATTTTTATTAAACATGCCTTAAAAAATCTCACTCAGTTTCTGGTCCTGAGACCTAGTTCTGGTTCCTAATTTATTTTTATTATGTTCAGTGGTAACTTCACTTCAAAACTGACAGTCTGTCAAGGCAGCTTTGGCTAGCTATGTGCACATAAATGCCTGGCTAAATTGCTCAGCAAATCCATGACTAATCAGAACCCGTGGGAGTACTCCCAAGAGAGACAAGCAGAGCAGAATCATTGTATTGCTCCTCAGGGAGTCAATCTCATCAAGAGTTAGACATTGCCTTTAAATGAAAGTGTAGGTGTGGAGGGGAACTCTTGGGAGCTGGAGTCCAGAAGTCTGTACTCAGCAAGCCACCCTGGCTCCACTTCTCCAGCCCTCACCTCAACTCATCTCTACATCCTAACCCAAAAGCTCTCCACTGTCTGTCAGCTTCCTACCAAGTACTACTGCATTGTAATTTTCTGAAAGCCCTGTTCTTACTTTACAACTTCTAAGAGTATTTCTAAGTCCATCACTGCACGTACATTGGCCATGATACCTTTGGCAACTGTTAGTCAAGAGCACTTGAAATTCAGTTTGCACTTTAGTATCCACATACTCCATATCAATTGCAGGCAGCCTCCTGTCTGTCAGTTGGAATCTATCTGTCCTTCAATAGACACTTGTTGCATGTAGACCAACCCCCAAGTATCTCACAGAGATCACATATATATTGTTTCTTAGAATACAAACAATGGCCATTTTATCAGATTCATCTTAAATTGCCTTGTATGAGATACTTCAAAAAGTTCCAGCAAAAAATTTTTAAATCCATGTGTAGTTTTTTATTATATGCACAAATTTACCACAAACTCTCTTTAAATGGATTTTAAAAATTTTGCACCAAAATAAATTTATAATTCCATTTCCCATGGACTTTTTGAAGTGCCCTCAAATTATTGACATCATTCTATATGTATAGCATTTGTCCTATCAGGGAAATACTTGTCCTATCTTCTTAAATTATAACCTCTCGAGAGACACAAGACCTTGCTTTAAAAACACTAGCATCTGCATATAATGTTGTACAGCTGCAAAGCCACAGTTCATTGGCCTCCATCTCCTTAAAATTCCATTAGTAAATGTGATATTGTCAGCACCCCAATGAAAAGTTAAAAATGTCTATTGGAAAAGCAAAATATCAAACAGATTAAATCATAATGTGTCCATGAAGAAGCTCAGACACAGGCTTATAAATTTTCCGATGCTTCCAACATGAAAGAACATCCAATCTGTTTCACTTCAAATGCCCTTGTTCACTTTAATATTGTTCCTAGAGAAGGAAAGGCCTGTGAAGACTTTGGAAGTTGGCTTCAGTAATATCCAATTATTCAGGCTTCAAGTAGAAATGTCACCAAATTGAGTCACACTTTGTTTTATAAGGCAGACACTGGAAAATCACCAAGAGAGTTTACATGCACTAATTCATTAAAGACTTCCACAGGCTCCCTAAAGACCGAATAAAAAATCCCAGTATCTTAAATTTTTTTGAGAACTTTCTTCCAGGAGTTCTTTGCAAAGAAGTCATTATATTTTATAAACCTTTAGAGTACCACAATCACCCAGGCATGCCTGGGAATGAAAGGTTATGCCTCCTACCTCTCTACTGGAATGACTTTGAAGTCTTATATTAAATAGAGTTCAGTGGTTCTGCACTGGGAATGTTTTGACTTGGGGAGACATAGATGCTATCCCCCTGTGCCTGAATTTTTTTCTAATCAGAGATAACACTATCCCTTCCTGAAAATAAGCAAGGACAACAATTTCTAGTCATTACCCATGAAAACAACTCATTTTAGCCAAGACAGAGTATTAGTAATCTGTCTGCCAATGAAGAGCCTAAGGTTGCTCATTTAATTCTAATCAACAGGAGGATGCATTTAATAAACTCCCTCCCACCACATTACTGAAATTTTTACTAAAGAAGGCACAGCTTCCTCTTGCATTTTGGTCAAAGCCAATTTAAATCCTATTAAAGTTGGACTCTTGGAGGAAAAAGGAGGACAAACAGTGCCGTGGAGGAGGGATCAAGAGAGCAAGGACTCGTGTGGCATGTTTGTCTGTAATTGCAGAAGCAAAGAACACAGGTCAGGCACAGGTGCAATTATTTGCACCCAGTTCTTGCAGAAGCTTTGTGCTCTCTGACCTTTACCCAGACCCCAAAAACAAACCATTCAATACCCATGTCATACTTATCCAACTACCTGGAAAATTCCATGTATCAGAATCAGATTTTCAGGAGAAGGGGTAATGGTCGTCACAGCCTTCTGAGCATTTACTAGTGTTGGAACTTCCACCAAGTATACTACATGAGTTATTTAACCTTTTGATGGATATGGTGGTGTACCACCCAGACCTCTCTCCAGTTTCTTGAAGCATTAGTGACTAATGACTTTCCAGTAATTGAGTTTGGCCAAATGAGCTTCCTCACCAGGTTCATGGTCCCTCATAAAAGACAGCCCTCATTCAACAACTGCTTAATGTGGGGGTACAAAGTCAGCCCCCTTGCCTCAAAGATGGACAATTCTGAAAGAACATTTAAGTTTTGAAGGACTAGTTAAGTACTCTTTTGTAACTGTACTGCCATTCATCTTCTTCCTCCGCCCAATCCTGCTTCCCTCACCTCTCCCAGATTTTGTTTCTGAAATTATTTTTCAATAATTTCAAAAAAATCTGAAAATTTACCTGCATAGTTCAAAGTAAAATCATTGAAACAAGAAGCAACCCAGAAGGCAAACTCTCAAATGAAGTCTTGGTGCTATATCATTAAGAACAGAGTAACACAAACAAAATAAAACCAGTATGTGACAGAGTTATCTGTACCACCATGTCTATCACAGCTCAATTCACAATAGCTAAGATACAGAATCAATTAAAATGTCCACCAATTGATAATTGAATAAAGGAAATGTGGTTTATACACACTATAGAATACTACACAGCCATCAAAAAGAATGAAACCTGTCTTTTGCAACAAAATGGATACAACTGGAAACCATTACACTTAGTGAAATAAGAGAAATATCATAGGTTTTCCCTGATTTGTGGTAACTAATCAACAGAGTACAAAAGATGCAATATATATGAGCAAAATTCAGATTCTGAGATTTGATTATTATTTATAGCGCTTTGTCTATACTTTTGAGGAACAGTAGTTTTTCTACTTACTACTTGCTGGTTTATTTAGTGGAGGATTAAGCTTTTGATTATAAAATAAATTGAAAGTTGTCATGGTAAGAATTAAAAGAAGAAATAAGAGAGGAAGGAGGTTAGAGTGTGGGCGGGAGAAAGGGTGGGGAGGAAGTATCATTATGCTCTTAAATCTGATTGTATGAACTATGTGAAATTTGTTCACCTTATATAAATAAAAAGGTTTTTTAAAAAATAACAGGATAACAATGAGGATCCCATCAATAGTGGTAGGAAGAGTGATGAAGCCCCTGCAATAGAGGTACAGTGCTCTTGTGAAGCTTTAGTTATGCTGAAAGGGATCACATTGGACAGGAATGCACTGGGGCTGCCATATCTCACTCATTTGAAAGTGTCACACAAAATAGTAATTACAGGGACTCTTGGTTGAGAGAGCTGTTAATGGGGGCCATGGAAAAATAATGACAGACAACAGGAAGCTTGAAAACCAGAGGGTCTTCTTGGCAGCACATGAGGAAGCCCTCATCTCTTGCAACAGGGCAGGAGGGAAAAAGCAAACGATTACTTATAAAAGTACTAGAGCTTCAAATAGCAAGAAGGACTAAGTAGAAGCCTCTTTTTGTTTTTTCTTTCCCAAAGAGAGCTCTTATTTAAGGAATACAAACTTTATGCATTTCATAAGTACAACTTCAGGAATATAGGGATTCTTCCCATCATGCCAGCCCTCCCACCCACACTCCCACCCCTTCTCCTCCTCCCTCTGCCATTCCCAGTCCCATTCTCCACTAAGATCCATTTTCAATTAACTTTATATACAGAATACCAACTCTATACTAAGTAAAGAGCTAGATAATTGGCACAAAACAAACAAACAAAAAAAACTATTCCTCAACAGTGGAGACAAGGGCTGTTCAAAGTCATTGCATCTTTAAGTTAATTTCACTTCTTTTTTTTTCTTAGAAACTTAATTAACTTTAAAGAAACACCCAAGAATGATACATCTTTTGCAAGCACTTAAACATAATTATAATAGAACTTTTTGAGGACAGAGGTCCTGCATGAGAAATTAGTGCACAGTATCTCCTGTTGTTAATTTAACAATTAATACTCTTATGTATGATGTCAGTGACCACCCAGATTTCTCAACAGAAACCCTACAGGCCAGGAGAGTGAACAGGTACAGTAAAATTTATATTAAAACAAAAAACTGTCAACCCAGAGTATTTTACCCAGCAAAGCTCTCATTCACAAATTAGGGTGAAATAAAGATCCGCTAAGACATAAAAATTGAAAGAATTTGTCACCACTCAGCGAGCCTTACCAATTATATTTGAGGAGGTACTACACATAGAAACAGAGAAAGACAATCAGCATCATAAAAGAATGCGAAGGCAGAAAAATCTCCCAGTAAAAGAACAAAGAATATTGAAACAAACAATAGACATATTCATGGGGAAATGGTAGGATTAAATTATTACTTTGCCATAATAACCATGAGTATAAATGGACTAAATTTTCCAATTAAAAGATACAGATTGGCTGAATGGATTAAAACAAAACAAAACAAAACAAAACAAAAAAACATGATATGCAGTCTACAAGAAACATACATCATTAATAAAAATACAGACAGAAAGTGAAAGGATATGAAAAGATAGTCCAGGAGTAGGGCCGGTGCTGTAGCGCAGAGGGTTAACCCCCTGGCCTGAAGCGCCAGCATCCCATATGGGCACCAGTTCTAGTCCCAGCTGCTCCTCTTCAGATCCAGCTCTCTGCTATGGCCTGAGAAAGCAGTAGAAGATGGCCCAAGTCCTTGGGCCCCTGCACTCACATGGGAGACCTGGAAGAAGCTCCTGGCTCCTGGCTTTGGATTGGCACAACTCCAGCCATTGTAGCCTTCTGGGGAGTGAACCATCAGATGGAAGACCTCTCTCTCTCTCTTTCTATGCAACTCTGACTTGCAAATAAATAAATAAATAAATCTTTAAAAGAAAAAGATATTCCAGGAAATGGAAATCAAAAATGAGCAAAACTAGCTCTCTTTTACCAGACAAAATAGACTTTTAAGACAAAAACCATTCAAAGATCATTATGTAAGGATTAGTGGATCAATTCCACAAGATGCTACTATAGTAAATGTATATACACCCCATGCTAGGGCATCCAGTTTTATAAGTCAAGTGTAAAGAGATCCAAGATGGCTGAATAGAGAAAAGACATGCTGATTTTGACCACAGGAAGAAAACAGAAGAAAAGGTGAGGAATTGCATTTCCAAGGGGCAGCTGGAGAGAAGTTTGCAGTGGAAATTCTACCAAAAAAGAAGGGAGATGCTGTGGACCACCTGGGATGGTAAATCACTCAGCAGCGAGTTGGACACCACCAGTGACTCCCACAGCCGTTGGCTGGAAGGAATCCCATCTTCTAGGAGAGAGGTGAGAGGAACCCACGGCAGCTTGTGACACTGGTAATATTGCCTGAGGGAGAACCTTGAGGTACTCACTGACTTTGAGTCCAGTCTGAATGACTAGTAGGGGGCAAAGTGCCCATCTAACCTCAAGAACGGAGAATATATTGCTTTATTTCCCTCCCCAACAAAGGCACCCAGCAACTACCATGTAACAAGTGCCATTTTAATAAGGTGAGTAGAGGCTGCTACAGCCCACAGGCAACTGAGGGATTTTATCAGATGGATAAAAGTCCACTGACTTTGAATCTGGTCTGGAGGGTTGGCAGAGGGTAGGATGCCTACTTAGGCCTTGATGTGTTACCCTCATCTCACTCTATCAAAGTGACTCAACTTGCAAAGGCAGAGCACTGACCAATGTCTATCAGGCAGATGGACGTCTATCAGCTGGCTCTGGCTCTGGGAACACTGGTTCTCTCCGGGGGTGGGAGAGGCTCATGGGACTGAGAGTGGATCCCCTGCTTGTGACTGTGGGAACCCTGTACTGTGATTGTGGGAATTCTGTAACTGTGTGATATGGCATGGGGGTGTGGCTGGGTCTTTGGGCAATCAGTGTGGGCTTCAGAGGCTCAGAATTCCCTAAATGCTGGGGTAGGTCATCACAGAATGCTGTGCATTCACACTGAGGAGTGCACAGATGTTTTGTGTAATTCATGCACCTGTATGGGTGGGGCACATAGCCACTGTGGACTCACCCTGGGTACTTGGTTCACCATGGCAGAAAGAGAATGAAGCTGTGATATGCCAGCCAATGTGATCATACCCTCTCCTCTGCTGGTGACATAGGCAATATACCACACCCAACTTCAGAGTCATTCTGGACACTCAAGAACTGTCCTGAGCTTCCAGGTTCCACCCAATACACATTTCTCAATAGACACTAAAGAAACAGACACTCCACTAAGCCATTGAGGCATATTTCAAAGATAAAAGCCCTCAGAGGATAAAACTAGCAAGTGTTTCCACAAATGCCTAAAAGTAAATGTAGAAATACAAAAAACATGAACAAGGAAGATAATATGACTCCCCAAAAGGAAAACAACATTTCAATATTAGAATGTGAGGGCAAAGAGATTGATGAAATGCCTGAAAAGGAATTCAAAACAATGATCATAAGATTACTCAAAAACACATAGAAGCAAATACATTAGTCAAAGAAATCCATACACAACACAGAGGAGAAATTTTTCCAGTAGATATAAATATTGAAGAGAAATCAAACAGATAATATAAATGAAAAATTCAATATGTCAAATAAAAAATACAGTGGAAAGTCTTAACAACAGACTGGGTAAGACAGAAGAAAGAATATCTAAAGCTAGAAGACAAATCTTTGGAAATATCTCAATCATGCCAAAAAAAAAAAAAAAGAAGAAGAAGAAGAAAATTATAAAAACTGAAAATGGTGTTAGAGGTTTATGGGATACCCTCAAATAACCAAACATACTTGTCTTAGGAGTCCCAAAGGTATGGAAAGACAGAATGGATTAGAATGCCTATTCAGAGAAATAATAGCAGAAAATTTCCCTGACTGGGAGAACAATAGGCACATGCAAGTATGTGAAGCACATAGAACTCCTGGTAGATGTGATCAGAAAAGATCTTCACCATGACACATTGTAGTCAAACATTCAAAAGTAAAACATAAAAAAAAGATCCTGAAATGTGCACAAGAGAAATGCCAGATTACCTTCAAGGATCTCCAATTAGATTTACAGCTAATGTCTCAAAACCTGCCAACCCAAAATACTATACCCAGCAAAGCTCTCCATCCTTACAAATGATACTTAAGGATGTGGTACACACAGAAACAGAGAAAGATAGCATCAGAAAAGAATGTGAAGGAAGAAAACCTCCTCAAAAAAGTACAAAGGAGATCCAAAAGAAACAACAAGAATAGTTATAGAAAATGGCAGGACCATTAATAATCAATAATAACCTTGAATGCAAATGGCCTAAATTCTCCAACTAAAAGATACAGACAGTCTGAAATTAAAAAATAAGACCCATCTATAAGTTCCTACAGGGAACACACCTCACCAACAAAGATACACACAGACTGAAAGTGAAAGGATGGAAAAAGATATTCCATGCAAACAGAAAACAAAAGTCAGCAGGAGCAGATATCCTAATATCAGACAAAACATATTTTAACACAAAAACTGTTAAAAGAGACAAAGAAATGTGTCATTAATGATTAAGAGGTCAATTCAACAGGTAGATGTGACTATAGTAAGTTATATGCACCCAATGCTAGGGCATCCAGCTATTAAAACAAATGTTAGTATATCTAAAGGCAGACATAGGTTTCCATACAATAATAATGGGGGACCTCAACACCTTCACTTTCATCAACAGACAGATCAACTGGACAAAAAATCAACACAGAAACAACAGCGATAATCTACATCATTGACCATATGGTTCTAACTGATGTCTATAAAACATTTTATCACAGCAGAATACACATTATTTTCATTGGTTCATGGAACTTTCTTTAGGATAGACCATATGCTAGGCCATAAAACAGGTCTCAACAAATTCAAAAAAATGGAAATTGTACCATGTGTCTTTTCTGACCACAACTGAATGAAGCTGGAAATTAACAATTCAAGAATCTCTAGAAATATGCAAATACATGGAGATAAAACAACATGGTCCTGAGTAAACAGTGGACCATAGAGAAATCAAAAGGGAAATCAAAAAAAATCTAGAAACAAATGAATATGATAAAATGCAATATCAAAAATTACAGGATACATTAAAAGTAGCATGAAGAGGAAAGTTTACAGCAATTAGTGTCTACATCAAGAAATTGGAAAGGCATCAAATAAATGATCTAACAATACATCTCAAGTATCTAGAAAAATAATAACAGGCCAAACCCACAATTAGTAGAAGGAAAAAATAAAATTAGAGAATGAATAAAATTTAAATTAAAAAACCCACACAACAGAACAATGAAGAACTGATTTTTTTGAAAAAACAAACAAAATTGATACACCATTGGCCCAACTAATCAAAAAAGGACAGAAGGCCCAAATTAATAAAATCAGAGATGAAAAATAAGATGTTACAACAGATACCACAGAAATAAAAATAATCATCAAGAATTATACAAACAGCTATATCCCAACAAATTGGAAAACCTGGAAGAAATGGATAGGTTTCTGGACACATACAATTTGCCAAAATGAGATACAAAGACATACTAAACCTAAATAGACCAATGAGTAAGATGGAGATTCAATCAGTAATAACTATCCTATCAATAAAAAAAGCCCCAGGACCAGATGGCTTCACTGCTGAATTCCACCTAATGTTTAAAGAACTAATCTCAATTTTTTCTTATACCTGTCAAAACAATTGAAAGGGAGGGAATCTTTCCAAACTCCTTCTATGGGGCCAACATCAACTTAATTCCAAAACCAGAAAAAGAACTGGAGCCCAGCATTTCTGATGAAAATAGATGCAAAAAATCCTAAACAAAATGCTAGCTAATCAAATCCAACAACACATTAAAAAGATCATTCACCTGGGCCAAGTGGGATTCATCACTAGGATGCAGAGATGGTTCAGCATACACAAATCAATAAACATGATACCTTACACTAACAAACTTAGGAATAAAAAAAGATGTGATTATCTCAATAAATTCAGAGAAAGCACTTAATAAAATACAACATCTTTCTACAATTAAAAAAAGAACTTAAACAAATTGGGGATAGAAGGAACATTCCTCAACACAATCAAGAGAGTATATGACAAACCTACAGCCAGCATCTAACTGAATGGGGAAAACTTGGAAGTATTTCCACTATGATCTGGAGCAAAATAAGGACGTCCACACTCACCATTACCATTCAGTATAGTTCTGGAAGTTTTAGCCAGAGCCATTAGGCAAGAAAAAGAAATCAAATCATTACGAATGGGAAATAGGGAGATCAAATTATCCCTGTTTGCAGATGACATGATCCTTTACACAGGGGAACCAAAAGATTCCACTAAGAGACTACCAGAATTCATAAGAGAGTTTGGCAAATTTGCAGAATATAAAATCAACACACAAAAATCAATAGCCTTCATGTACAGAAACAATGCTATGGCTGTGAAAGAACTTGTAAGTACCATTATGAAAAATTTAAATATCTTTAGATAAATTTAACCAAAGGGTGAAAGATCTCTACAGTAAAATTACAGAAAAGGAAGACACAAAAAAAGAAAAATTCTTCCATGTTCATGGATTGGAAGAATTGATATCATCAAAATGTCAATACTACAAAAATTAATTTACAGATTCAGTGTGATCCCAGTCAAAATGCCAAGAATATTCTCAAGTTGAGAAAAAACAACCCTAAAATTCATATGGAAATACAAGAGACCCCCAAAGAGATAAAGCCATCCTAAACAAAAACAAAGCTGTAAGCATCACAACATTATGTTTCAAGACATACTACAAGGCTGCTATAATCAAAATAGCCTGCTATTGGCACAAAAATGGAAATGGGGATCAATGAAATAGATCAAAAGCATAAGAAGTTAATCCTCACATCCACAACCAATATTTAACAAATGAGCTAAAATCACTCCTTTCACATTTTGGAAAAAGAACAGTCTCCTCAACAAATGGTGTTGGAAAAATTGGATCTCCACATGCAGAAGTATGAAACTATGCCTACCCTATACCCTACACAAAATCAACATACAGTGGATCAAGGATCTAAACTTAAGACCCAAAACCATCTAATTACTAGAGGAGAATATCAGGGAAACTTTGCAAAACAATAGCCTAGGCAAAAACATCTTGAATAAGACCCCAGAACATAAACAAAATAAAAAATAGGCTAATGGATTACATCAAGTCAAGAACCATCTGCACAGCAAAGGAAGCACTCTAAAAAGTGAAGAGGCACTTGACAGAATGGGAGAAAATATTTGCAAATTATATATCTGATAAAGGATTAATATCCAAATATATAAGGAGCTCAAAAACAAAACAAATAATCCAGTTAAGAAGTGGGCTAAGGACATGAACAGGCATTTTTTTTTTTTAAGATTTCTTTATTTACTTGAGAGGCAGAGTTACAGAGAGAAGGAGAGACAGAAAGATCTTCCATTTGCTGGTTCATTCCCTCAAATGGCTGCAATGGCCAGAACTGGGCCCTACCAAAGCCAGGAGCCAGGAGCTTCTTCCAAGTCTCTCACGTGGGTACAGGGGCCCAAGCACATGGGCCATCTCCTGCTTTCCCAGGCCATCAGCAGGGAGCTGGATCAGAAGTGAAGCAGCTGGGACTAGAACTGGTGCCCATATGGGATGCCGGCAACACAGGTGGATGCTTAACCTACTGCACCACAGTGCTGGCCCCTAACAGTCATTTTTCAAAGGATGAAATACAAATGGCCAATAGATATATAAAAAGATGCTCAGGATCACTAATCATCAGGGAAATGCAAATAAAAATCACAATAAAGTTTCATCTCATTTCAATTAGAATGGCTATAATCCAAAAATCAAAATATATGCTAATGAGGATATGAAGGAAAACATACCCTAATACACTGTTGGTGGGAATATAAACTAGTACAACCATTATGAAAGACAATATTGAAATTCCTTAGGAACCTGAAAATTGATTTTCCTACCATATGACCCAGCCAGTCCACTCCTGGGTAACCAAAGGAAATTAAATCAGCATATAAAAAAGTTATCTGTTCCCCATGTTTATAGCAACTCCATTCACAATTGCTAAGCTATGGAATTAACTCAGATGTCCATCAACAGATGATTAGATAATGAAAACGTGGTATACGTACATGATGAAATACTACTCAGCCATTAAACAAGAATGAAATCCTGTCTTTCATTACAAAATGGATGTGACTGGAGATCATTATGCTTAATGAAATAAGCCAGTCCCAAAAAGAAAAATATAGTTTTTTTCTGATTTATGGCAGCTAGTACATATAGTACAAAAATGTACAGAAAATGTACATGAATGAAATAGACATCTTGAGGTTTGATTAGTCTTTATAACCATTTACATTTATCTATATCTCTGAGGAACAGTGGTCTTTCTACTTAGTACTTGTTGAATTCTTTATCTAGTAGACATTTGAGCTTGTGATTGAATAGTGTATTGAGGTTATGTCATCACAAAAATTAAAATAAGAAGGGAACATGAAAGAGATGGGAGAGAGTGAGGGAGAGAGGGTGAAAAATATCACTATGTTCTTAAAACTGCATCTATGTTATATATGCAATATATGCCCTTTAAATATATAAATTTAAATTTTTTAATTCTACAAATTCAGTTAAAGCATAGATTCATCATTGGTGCTCTGTATTCTCTCTCTCTTTTTTTTTTTTTTTTGACAGGCAGAGTGGACAGTGAGAGAGAGAGACAGAGAGAAAGGTCTTCCTTCCATTGGTTCATCCCACAATGGCCACTGCGGCCGGTGCACCGCGCTGATCCGAAGCCAGGAGCCAGGTGCTTCTCCTGGTCTCCCATGCGGGTGCAGGGCCCAAGCACTTGGGCCATCCTCCACTGCACTCCCTGGCCACAGCAGAGAGCTGGACTGGAAGAGGAGCAACCGGGACAGAATCTGGCACCCCAATCAGGACTAGAACCCGGGGTGCCGGCGCCACAGGCAGAGGATTAGCCTATTGAGCCACAGCGCTGGCCATGGGTGCTCTGTATTCTTAAGAACTCATCCAACTTCTTTAAAATAAACTTCCTCAAAGCTGAGATTCAAATACATTTTCTCAGCTTCATTAAGGTATAATTGACAAAAACAACATATTCAGTGTATAGTGTGATGTTTTAATATAGCTGTGGACTGTGAAATAACTACTGTAATCAGTGAATTAATGCATTGGTCACCTATCATAGTTCATTATTTGGTGGTGAAGATACATGCTAAATCTGCTCTCTTAGCATACTTCAAGTATATAGTACATTATTACTAACTATGAGGCACTTCAAAAAATTCATAGGAAATGTGTATTAAGCAAAAACTATTAATGGATTCCAAAATTTTTGCACCACAATAAACTTAAAATTTAATTAAACTTTTATGAACTTTTGGACTTTTCAAAATACACTCAAATAGTTATTATGTTGTGCACTATAGCTCCAAGCACATACAAATTTATATGTACCCTTTGACCAAGAGTACCCCATTTCCTATAATCCGATTCCCCTTAACCACCCTTCTATTCTGCTTCTATGGGTTTAATCTGTTTAGATTCCACATACTCATAAGATCACAGAGTGTCTTTCTATGTCTGATTTACTTCACTTAACATGATGTCCTCCAGCTTCAGACATGTCGTAAATGGCACAACCTCCACTTTTCTTAAGGCTGAGTAATATTTCATTGTATACATGAGTGTACCACAGTTCCTCTAGTCATTCATTCATGAGCAGACACTTAGGTTGATTGAACATCTGGGCTTTCGTGAATAATGCTGCAGTGGACATAGGAGTGCAAATATCTCTTTGGCATACTGATTTTAAATCCTTTGGATGTATACCCAGTAGCAGGATTGCTGAATCACATAGCAGTTGTATTTTTATTTTTGTGGACTTCCATACTGTTTTCCATAATTTCTGTACCAATATATATTTCTACCAGTGGTGTACTAGTGTCCTCTACCCTCCACACCCTCACCAACATTTGTCCCTTGATATTTTGTTAATAGCTACCCTGAAAGGTAGGAGAGAACACCTTATTGTGGTTGTAATTTGCATTTCCCAGAGAGTTATGTTCAGCATTTTTGTCATATACCTACTGACCATTTATGTGCCTTCTTTAGAAAAAAATGCCAAATGCCAAATTTTTGCCCATCTAACATCTAAAGTGAGTTTCTGGACTTATTTTAATTTTACTTTTTCTGAACTTATTTTAATCCAATGAGATACTGTACATTTTTAATTGGAGAGGTTAGTCCATTTATATTTAATTATTGACAAGAAAATAATATCTGCATTTGGTTAAGTGTTTTCTGTTTGCTTTGTAGTTGTTTTATCCAACTCTTTCTTGATGCTTTCATTTCTGTTTCATTCTTTCTTTTTTTTGTATTGATAGGTTTTGATTTCTTTCTCTTTTTCTGTGGGGTAATTTGTATAAATATTTCTTTGTGGTTATCAAGGAGTTTACAGAAAATATCTCATGACCGTCTATTTTTGCCTGATGTAACCTTAACTTCCCTTGGACATAAGACTCTCTACTATTATATCTCTTATCCCCAAATTATATACTAGTGATATCAGAATTTATAGCTATTTATATTATATATACAAATAATTTATATTTTTTCTTAAGACTCTTCTCTTTCAACTTTTTAAATGTTTTATTGTTTATTTTGAGGCAAAGATATACAGGCAGTCAGAAGTCCCATCCAATCATGTACTCCCAAATGCCTGCAACAGCCAGAGCTATCCCAAGCCAAAGTCAGGATCTGGGAACATAGTCCAGACTACCCCTGTGGGCAGCAGGAACCCAACTATCATTTGTTGCCTCCCAGGGTGTGTATTATAATAAAGCAGCAACTGGGAGTTGAGCTGAGATTTGAACCCAGGAACTCCAATATGGAAGTGAGCATTCCAGTGAATGTACTGCAGACCTGCCTCTCTTTCAATTTATAGAATTAAAAGTGGACATACTGACCCCTGCTACAGTAATACATTATTCTGCTTTTTCTATATATATTTGCTTTTACCAACAAGTGTCATGCATTCTTATAGTTTAATGTTGCTGTTTCACATTCTTATGCTTAACCTTAAGAATTCCCTTTAGCATTTCTTGTAAGGTGAGTCTAATGGGAAAAAATCTCCCTCAGCTTTTGTTTGAGAAAGTATATTACCTTAATTTCTAAAGGACAAGTTCACCATTTATTTGACAGAGTTAATTTTTCAGCCTCTTGAAAATATCACCCCACTCCCTTCTCGATGGCAAAAGCATTTGCTGGGACAAACACTGATAATCTTTTGGTTGGCTCCCTTGGATAGAACAAGTTGCTGGCCGGCACCGCGGCTCAATAGGCTAATCCTCCGCCTGCAGCATAGGCACACCGGGTTCTAGTCCCAGTTGGGGCATCGGATTCTGTCCTGGTTGCTCCTCTCCAGTCCAGCTCTCTGCTGTGGCCTGGGAAGGCAATGGAGGATGGCCCAAGTGCTTGGGCCCTGCACCCGCATGGGAGACCAGGAGAAGCACCTGGCTCCTGGCTTCGGATCAACGTGGTGCGCAGGTCGCAGCACGTCAGCCGCAGTGGCCACTGGGGGGTGAACCAACGGCAAAGGAAGACCTTTCTCTCTGTCTCTCTCTCTCTCTGTCCACTGTGCCTGTCAAAAAAAAAAAGAAAGAAAAGAAAAAGAACAAGTTGCTATAATCTTGCTGTTTTCAGAATTCTTCCTTTGTCTTTAATTCTTAACAGTTTTGCTATAATGTATCTTATCACAGATCTCACCTAATTTCATGTCACTTGGGCTTCTGGATACAGATTTCTTCCCCAGACCTGAGAAGTTTTCCACTAGGACGAGGTTTATGGTATAAGTACCTACCCATTTGATGTGACTATTTCCTCAGTTGTCTGATGTGTAGGAGTCTGTCAGGTAGTTTCTGGATTCTCTCAGAGAGGGTTAGCCCATGCAGAACTGATTATCTGGTGCATCTGTGAGGAGCAGGAAAATCAGGAGCCCCTGTTCCACCATATTGCTGATATCCAGAATGAACAAATATGTCTAATAAAAGAATAAAAATACCTACTGAGGGCCCATTATGTAAGAGGTGTTCAAAGTATATTATTTTAAACCCTTGCAATAATCCTGAAATGTAGCTTTTCTTAATCCCACTCTGTTGAGGGTGAGACACAAGGATGCTCAGTAATTTACAGAACAAATCTTTAGAAGGTGATGGATTCAAACACAGTGCTGCCTATTTCTCACACATGATTGTAACTGCTATGTGCTCCTTAGATACACACCAAATACACACTCACAAAACTGACACCACACATAGGCACAACACAGAGACACAAGTAAACACATATACAGACACCCATCACTCAAATATACAGTATAATAAAATCAATAGTATGATGCACTCCAAGTGCCCTAGGGTAAAAGAGAAAGATAAATGAATTCCAAATACAGAAAAACATCTGGATGGTGTAAGCTGACTTTCACAAAGTATAATTGTGAGTTAGGAAAATTGACTCTAATAGGAGTAGATTAAATCTACTATATTATGATAATATTGCAACAAGAAAAATACATCTTCAGACACAAACTAAATAATTCACTTCTGACAAATCTAGAACAGCAATCATATTTGGTTATAGGATATTTATTAACTTTTTGATGTTAAGAGTAGTGAATTTCGGGGCCAGTGCCATGGCTCACTTGGCTATTCCTCCGCCTGAAGTGCCAGCATCCCATGTGGGCACCGGGTTTTAGTCCCGGCTGCTCCTCTTACAGTCCAGTTCTCTGCTGTGGCCCGGGAAGGCAGTAGAGGATGGCCTAGGTGCTTGCGCGCCTACACCTGCGTGGGAGACCCGGAGGAAACACCTGGCTCCTGGCTTTGGATCAACGTAGTTCAGCCACGGCAGCCATTTGGGGGGTTAACCAACAGAAGGAAGACCTTTTTTTCTGTCTCTCTGTCTCACTGTCTAACTCTGCCTATCAAATAAAAAGAATAGTGAATGTCAAACTTAACTTTATACCACAGGTCATATTTTCTGTCAGATTTCAAAATATATGTGGTAAATCAGGAATTATATAATTAAAAAGCTAATGGAGTTTCAAAACCCAAGCATCTAAAACCATGATTTCCTTTTACTCCAAAGGTTTAATTAAAGACACCTTCAACCAATGGCGAACTAACTGACTTTCAGTTGATTTTAAAAAGAAGGGTGTAGGCCAGCACCACGGCTCTCTTGGCTAATCCTCTGCCTGTGGCACCGGCACCCCAGGTTCTAGTCCCAGCTGGGGCGCCAGTTCTGTCCCGGTTGCTCCTCTTCCAGTCCAGCTCTCTGCTGTGACCCGGGAAGGTACTGGATGATGGCCCAGGTGCTTGAGGCTCCTGGCTTCGGATTGGCACAGCGCTGGCCATAGAGGCCATTTCAGGGGTGAACCAACAGGAGGAAGATCTTTCTCTCTGTCTCTCTCTCTCTCTCACTGTCTAACTCTGCCTGTCAAAAAAAAAAAAAAAAAAGGGTGTAAAAGTAAACATGTTGTTAAAGTAAAAATCACTGAGAACAGTGCCTAGCAAACAGGAAGTACTTAACAAACATTAGATGAAAACTGAGTGAATGACAAATGCAGTCTATCAACCTACCACTGCGTTGTATGTGGAATGTTTTTAAGGTTCTAACATACATTTAGTATAAGTAAAATTTCACTATCACGCAATTTTATTTTAAAACAAATAGAACAAAGGAGTTTCTATGAACTATGTGAAGAAAAATATCACTAAGTTTCTTTCATTTTAGCAAAAGCACAAAAGATCAGAAAGTCTTTCAAGAAAAACTGTTATTGTTTAATCAATAAGGAATATTTGTGTAGAAAGAAGCAATGCATCCCTGTTTTTAAGTGCTTTTCATAACACGTACTGGATAAAATTACCACAGGAAAGAATCCTGTTTCTAGTCCTAAGCACTGGAATTAAGCGGACTACTTAAGTGACAGAAGATTTTCACGTGGACAATAATCTTAAACTAAATATGAAAGGATGCAATGTTTTTATTGACACTCATTTTTTAAAGGAAGATTCCAGAAACAATCCTACAACTGTTCAGTGGTTCGCCTAAAATAAAATGTTTTGTTTAGAAACAGGAAGCAAATAATATAAAATATGGTTTGGATTGATTTTAAAGACAATGCTGCTGGCTAGCTGGGAAGTAACAGAAGAAAATACTCGGCTCCTTGTTGATAAATGATTAATCTAAGTTTTTAAAATTTGTGACAGGAAGGCAGAAATCAAAGCCTGACTTTGTTAGCCAGCAGAGTGTTTAGAGAAGGAAATTCTCTCACCTGAGAATACATTTTGTTTGCAGCAAATAATTTGTAATACAAATAAGCAATCTTACGTCTCATTTTATGACTGCATTTTAATGAAATATGTAGAAAAGACATTAAATAACACCCTTTCCTTTTATTTTACAATTCTGTGACTGTCAGAATTCTGATGGATGAGCTCCAAGTTGTTACAGCAGCTACACTCTATTTGATTTGCCTTGCATTTTACAGCAGCTATTCACAGAAAACTTCCCATGTGCAAGGGAACAAAGAGACTAGGGATAGAAGAGATGAGAAGTAGAATCCTTGTCCTTAAGAGCTTCTAATGGATCTGGGGGAAGTGACATGCACTTCAAAAGAAAAATAGCAGTTCCAGGTGGTGTGGGCTAAGAGCCAAAGCAGCCCTGTGATCACTCTGCAGGAGCCGCTGGAAAAACGCCCCTCCCAACTCTTGCTGTAAGCTGGTAGATGCTAATGTCCCTTGCTCCTGTTACATATTTTTTATAATCTCTCTTAGCACTTTATTTTAGCATCCTTGTTATTCTATGTAATCCTAAATTTATATGTTTACTCATAAGATCAGGAGAGTAAATCTTGCCGCAATACATGTAAGCACAAATTTAGCTCACAACCTTAGTGAATATAATCGTGTTCTCCGCCTCTGGAATATGACAGAGAATGGTAATAAATTTAGGAAAAAGACAAATAATGAGAACAGGGCTTCTCCGCCTCAACACTATTGGTGTTTTAAGGCTTTCAGATCTTTTTTACCATCCTGTGCATTATGGAAGACTGACCAGTATCTGTGACCTTTACCCATCAGCCACCAGTAGCATCCAGGCCAGTTGTAAAAACCAGAAATGAATCCAGATGTAGACAAATGATACAAGTGAGGCAGTGGACAATATTCTCCCCAGTTGAGACTATTGCTCTAAAATGATCAATTCTACCTCAGAACAGAGAAGTATAGATACACAAGGGTATTTCTAAAAGTTCATGGAAAAATGGCATTAAAAAATAAGTTTATTTTCATGCAAAAAAAATGTTTGAAACCTATCATGGTTTTCTCATATTGCATATTTTCCATGAACTTTTTAAAGGAATTTTCATAAGATGAAGAAATGAGGTTTTACTTTTTTTTTTTTTTTTTTTTTGAAAAGGAAACAAGAGAGAGTGTTCTCTCCCATCTGCTGGTTCACTCCTCAAATGCCTACACCAGCCCCAGGCCAGGCTTCAAAGCCAAAGCCAAAGCCAAAGCCAGGAACTGGGAACTCAATCCGGGTCTCCCAAGTGGATAGCAGAAGCCCAATTACTTGAGCCATTACCATTGCCTCCCAGGGTCTGTATAAGCAAGAGCTGGAGTCAAAAGCAAGAGGTGGTTATCAACCCCAAGCACCCTGATATGCCATATGGGCACCTAAACCTCTAGGTAAAATGCCTGCTTCCCTATGAACTTTTTGAACACCTCTTGTGTATATGACTGCAAAAACTTTTATGACAAATCTATAAAATTTTTGGAGTACGTGTGTATGTGCTTGAGATCCTAGCCAGTCTCTAGAATAAAGCAACAAACAGTATTAAGAGATTTCAGTCACACAAAACAAAATAACAGAATTCAAAACACAAGCAATTGCATCATTTACTAGAATTAATCATTTCAGTAGTACTTATAAGCTTTTGGTTTTTTTCAGGGGTTCCTATATAGAAGCCTGTCGGTATTCTAATCAAATCACAGCTTTGCCCATCTGGAGAGCAGTGAATGAGTTGGATACTGAACTTGATTCCTGCGCCCAAAGACTGCCAGTAATCTTGAGGAGTCGTCTGTGTGTCTCCCCTGCCACCATGGAGAACTCTCTCTCTCTCTCAAACTTAGGACTGTGGTTTGATTTCATTAAAAGCAGTGCCATTTTTCTTACACTTTGACAATCAACCCACAGGAAAATAAAGAGAAAATAAGAAGAGGAAACCATTATATTTTCATTTGTAGCAAATGGAAGGTTTCTCTTTAATCATTCAGTTATCAACTCTGGAAAAAAATATATTAAAGCATATTTTTGAAGGGAAAAGAAATGACCTTGTCCTTATAGTACGTTTTTTGTTTTTTTTGTTTTTTTTTTTTTTTTTTTTTTTTTTTTGGACAGGCAGAGTTAGAGAGTGAGAGAAACAGAGAGAAAGATCTTCCTTTTCCATTGGTTCACCCCCTAAATGGCTGCTACAGCCGGTGCGCTGCACTGATCCGAAGCCAGGAGCCAGATGCTTCTCCTGGTCTCCCATGCAGGTGTAGGGCCCAAGCACTTGGGCCATCCTCCACTGCCTTCCTGGGCCACAGTAGAGAACTGACTGGAAGAGGAGCAACCGGGACAGAATCCGGCGCCCCAACTGGGACTAGAACCCGGTGTGCCAGCGCCGCAGGCAGAGGATTAGCCTAGCAAGCCGCAGCACCAGCCCTTATAGTAATTTTTTTTTAACTTTTATTTAATGAATATAAATTTCCAAAGTACAGCTTATGGATTACAATGGCTTCCCCCCCATAACTTCCCTCCCACCTGCAACCCTCCCCTCTCCCACTCCCTCTCTCCTTCTATTCACATCAAGATTCATTTTCAATTCTCTTAATATATACTAAATTGATCCTCTGTATATAAAGATTTCAACAGTTTGCACCCATATAGAAACACAAAGTAAAAAATACTGTTTGAGTACTAGTTATAGCATTAAATCACAATGTACAGCACATTAAGGACAGAGATCCTACATGAGGAGTAAGTGCACAGTGACTCCTGTTGTTGACTTAACAAATTGACACTCTTGTTTATGGCATCAGTAATCCCCTAGGCTCTTATCATGAGTTGCCAAGGCTATGGAAGCCTTTTGAGTTCACCAACTCTGATCATATTTAGACAAGGTCGTAGTCAAAGTGGAAGTTCTCTCCTCCCTTCAGAGAAAGGTACCTCCTTCTTTGACGACCTGTTCTTTCCACTGGGATCTCACTCGCGGAGATCTTTCATTTAGGTTTTGGGGTTTTTTTGTTTTTTGTTTTTGTTTTTTTGTTTTGTTTTGTTTTGTTTTGTTTTTTTGCCAGAGTGTCTTGGCTTTGCATGCCTGAAATGCTCTCATGGGCTTTTTTTTTTTTTTTTTTTTTTTTTTGACAGGCAGAGTGGATGGTGAGGGAGAGAGAGACAGAGAGAAAGGTCTTCCTTTGCCGTTGGTTCACCCCCCAGTGGCCACTGTGGCCAGCGCATCATGCTGATCCGAAGCCCGAAGCCAGGAGCCAGGTGCTTCTCCTGGTCTCCCATGCGGGTATAGGGCCCAAGGACTTGGGCCATCCTCCACTGCCTTTTCAGGCCATAGCAGAGAGCTGGCCTGGAAGAGGGGCAACCGGGATAGAATCCAGCGCCCCAACCAGGACTAGAACCCGGTGTGCCGGTGCCACAAGGCAGAGGATTAGCCTGTTAAGCCACAGTGCTGGCCTCTCATGGGCTTTTCAGCCAGATCCACATGCCTTAAGGGCTGATTCTGAGGCCAGAGTAAGTTTTTAACATTAGGCTTGTATATCAATTTACTTGTGAAAGTTTCTGGCTACAAGTAACTTAAAGTTGACCACAATCAAATACCTTGGAATAAATTTAACCATGGATGTCAAAGCTCTCTATGGTGAGAATTACAAAACACTAAAGAAAGAAATAGAAGAAGATACCAAAAAAATGGAAAAATCTTCCATATTCATGGATTAGAAGAATCAATATCATCAAAATATCCATTCTTCTAAAGGAAATTTACAGACTCAATGCAATACCAATCAAAACACCAAACACATTCTTCTCAGATCTAGAAAAAATAATGCTGAAATTTATATGGAAACACAGGAGACCTCGAATAGCTAAAGCAATCATATACAACAAAAACAAAGTCAGAGGAATCACAATTCCAGATTTCAAGACATACTACATGGCAATTATAACCAAAACAGCCTGCTCCTGGTACAAAAACAGATGGATAGACCAATGAAACAGGATAGAAATGTCAGAAATCAATACAAACATCTATAACCAACTTATATTTGACCAGGGAGCTAAAACCAATCCCTGGAGCAAGGACAGTCTCTTCAACAAATTGCGCTGGGAAAACTGGATTTCCACATGCAGAAGTATGAAACAGGATCCCTACCTTACATCTTACACAAAAATCCATTCAAAATGCATTAAAGACTAAACCTACCACCTGATACCTTCAGAGTATTAGAAAGCATTTTGGGAAACCCTGCAAGACATTGGCATAGGCAAAGAGTTCTTGGAAAAGAACCCAGAGGCACAAGCAATCAAAGCCAAAATTCACAAATGGCATTACATCAAATTGAGAAGTTTCTGTACTGCAAAAGAAACAGCCAGGAAAGTGAAGAGGCAATGGACAGAATGGGAGAAATTATTTGCAAACTGCGCATCGGATAAAGGATTAATAACCAGAATATACAAAGAGATCAAAAAAAAAAAAAGAATATACAAAGAGATCAAGAAACTCCATAAGAACAAAACAAATAACCCAGTTAAGAAACGGGCAAAGGACTTAAACAGACATTTTTCAAAAGAGGAAATCCAAATGGCCAACAGACACATGAAAAAATGCTCAGGATCACTATCCATCAGGGAAATGCAAATCAAAACCACAATGAGGTTTCACCTAGTCAGTTAGAATGGCTTTCATGCAGAAATCAACAAACGAATGCTGGCAAAGATGCAGGGGAAAAGGTACCCTAATCCACTTTTGGTAGGAATGTAAACCAGGAAAACCACTATGGAAGACAGTTTGGAGATACCTAAGAAATCTGAATATAGTCCTACCAGATGACCCAGCCACCCCACTCCTGGGAATTTACCCAAGGGAAATGAAATCAGCAAATAAAAGAGGTATCTGCACCCCCACGTTTATTATAGCTCAATTCACAACAGCTAAAACATGGACTCAACCTAAATGCCCATCAGCTGAAGACTGAATAAAGAAATTATGGGATATGTCCTCTGTGGGATTCTACACAGCAGTAAAAAAAAAAAAAAAAAAAAATCTGGTCATATGCAACAAAATGGATGAATCTGGAAAACCTCATACTTAATAAAATAAGCCAGTCCCAAAGGGACAAACAACATGTTCTCCCTGATCTGTGATAACTAACAGAGCACCTAAAAGGAAATCTGTAAAAGTTAAACCGACACTTTGAGAAGCAGCGACTAGCAGCGACTTGAATGGTACTTGTCTGGACTGTCGAGGAGCAGCTTTTTTTTTTTTTTTTTTTTTTAAATGGTGAATGGGACTGGGAATGGGAGAGGGAGGAAGGGGTGTGGTTGGGAGAGGGGGTGGGAGAGTGGGTATGGTGGGAAGAATCACTGTATTCCTAAAGTTGTACTTGGGAAATTTTTGCTCATTAAATAAAAGGTATCATTGGGAAAAAAAAAATAAAAGAAGTCCTGATATTAGCCATCCTGGACTGGTATAACAAAGTTCTCAGTGATGGTATTAGGGACTCGTCAGAGTGCCCAACCATCCCTCTTTCCTTTTGCCATCCTCAATTTATGGATTTTGCTTTAAATGTTAATTCATGGTCCATCAAAGGTTGCAATGTTCCAGACCTCTTATCTGCATCCCAGCAGGAAGAGGGGGGAAAAAAGGCAACAGAAAGAAACAATGCACTTACATTTATGTCTCATTGGCCAATACTGCATCACACTGGCTCCTTTTTCTATGAGAGAACTTTGAAATCTGAGGCTTTATATTTTAGAGTCTAAGGAGATTAAACCACCCAACCACTCAACATAGGAATTTTATCCCCATTATTATTTGCCATTTTTCGTTCCAATCATGCTGCACACGTTTTTACTAAGAAATTAGAATCCTCTAAAATGGTATTTAATATCCAGAGTGCCTGCTACACTTGCTTATGACATGTCCCCTGTAAAGAGAGGTGGCAGGGTGTCTCTGTCACCATCTCTGTGGATTGCACTGCTTGACCTTATTGTACTGTATCCAAAGACAGACTCGGTGCACTTGGTAAGAATCAGTGCCCTTCAACATCTGTAGGGCTATGCTCTTGACTTGATTCTCTGCTATACTTCCTGTTGTTCTTTCAGGAGGACCCAAGTGGGCTGTTACTGTGCCAAGGCTGGACCCAAAGGGCTGGTATACCCAGGGAATGGGCACAATTCTCTCCTGCTGCTTTACTGTTCATCTTGAGACAGTCCTAACTCCACACTGACCATGTGGGATATGTCCTGACCAGCCAAGCCCTTTGCTATGGTGCTGAGTCAGGGCCAAACCCAAATCTTGACTCAACCGGACTTTCCACCTCACTCTCCTCTCTGCACTTACAGTCCATTCCAGGGCCCTAGCACCCTTGCTCTCTACCTCCTTCAGCTTTTCTTTCAGTCTTAGAGGCTGGAGAAGAAAAAAGGGGTCAGTTAACAGTTGTTCCTGTCCTGGATTTGAAGGTCAAAAGCATCTTCTAGAACTGAGAAAGCCATAGCTTTCTTCACTACCGTGGTCCTTTGGAGCAGCTGGAATTTTCCTCTGCATCAAATAGAAACATAAAAACTTTCCACTATTTAAAAGCTAACCAAAGAATAATAAAAAGTCCGTCAAGGACCTTTGTGTGCACTTAAAAATCAAAAAGCCTTTGGCAAAGGCAGCTCCAATGAAGCAGGCTTCTCTTTAAGTGACCAAATCAGAGGGTACCAAAAGGATAGGAGGCCATTAGCAATGGAGCTGTGTGTACTTTATAACCTGGTAACAGAAGAGATAGATCAGTCCAACAAGGTTCAGGCAGAGTCAACTTCCACTCCACCCAAGACTGGTCCAACATCCTACCTCCTGCCCCAGCCTACACAACCTGTCCTCCTCCTCCAAGGTTCCATCTACAGAGAGGTATGTATTAGAAGACCTGGGGCCGGCCCTTTGGCACAGGTTAATCCTCCACCTGTAGTGACGGCATCCCATATGGGTGCCGGTTCTAGTCCCAGTTGCTCCTTTTCCCAGCCAGCTCTCTGCTGTGGCCAGGGAAAGCAGTAGAAGATGGCCCAAGTACTTGGACCCCTGCACCTGCGTGGGAGACCCGGAGGAAGCTCCTGGCTCCTGGTTTCAGATCAGCACAACTCCGGCTATTGCGGCCATTTGGGGAGTGAACCAGCGGACGGAAGACCTCTCTCTCCATATCTACCTCTCTCTGTAATTCTGCCTTTCAAATAAATAAAATCTTTAAAAAAAAAAAAAAGAAGAAGATCTTGTTGATGGGTCTGTGTCAGAGTCAATATTAAACTCAACTTAAAACCATGGGCAGTCTACTATGTATATCTCAGAAAGATTTGCAGATGAATAGAGCAAAAGATGATAGTGGTCAAGAGAGGCAGCTGGAGGCGGTGGAAAGAGCAAGGCTTTGGCATCAGGGTGACCAAGTTTCAAATGTTGACTGTACTACTGGCTCCTGCGAGACCTTGAACAATTACTTAACCTCTGTGAGCCTCATTTTCCTCATCTTTAAGATGGGAAATATGATGTCTTAAGACAGTTAAATGAGGCAAGACAAGGTATACTGATTCTGCCAAGGTAACACACCTGGTACACAGGACATGCTTACAGAGTGGTAGCCAACGTTATTAAAAATAAATAATTAAATTTCATAGGCAGGAAGCTCAGGATTCAGATAATCTTAGTATCATAAGTATTAGGATCAAACAGGCAATGGTGGGATGGGTGTTGTGGCACAGCAGGTTAAGCCACAACTTTGGCCACCCACACCCCCTGTAAGAGTACCTATTCAAGTCCTGGCTACTCAGGCTCTGATCTTTCTCACTGCTAATGTGCCTGGGAACCAGCAGACAATACTCAAGTACTGGAGTCCCTGCCGCTATACAAGAGACCCTGATGGAGTTCCAGGCTGCTGGCTTTGGCCTGGCCCAGGTCTCACTGTTGCAGCCATCTGAGCAGTGAACCAGCAGATGGAAGATCTCTATCTATCTATCTATCTATATCTGTGTGTGTCTTCTTTTCTTTCTATAACCCTTCATTTCAAATAAATAAATAAATCTTTTTTAAAAGGGGACGGGCAGGGGCCAGTGGTGTAGCATAGCAAGTAAAGCCGCCACCATCCCATATGGGCACCTGGGAAAGCAGTGCGTAGGCCCCTGCCCCCACATGGGAGACACGGAAGAAACTCCTGGCTCCTGACTTCTAACTGGCTCAGCTCCAGCCATTGCAGCCATTCCGGGAGTGAGCCAGCAGCTGAAAGATCTCTCTGTCTCATCCTCTCTCTGCCTGTAACTCCTCCTCTCAAATAAGTCTTTATAAACAAAAAGGGAATGAGGGCAGCATGATTTACTTTCCTTTGCTTTCTTGCCTTCCCCTCTGACTTCTGTACACTAAGGGAGGAATTACTAGCTTTTGGCTGAGGGGTATTTTCAAAACCCCTCAATTCATGGTATTTTTTGTTTATTCTTCAACATTATTTCCACTGCTGAGTGTTAAATCTTGTTTTTCTCAGATCCTGCTGTCTGTAAGTTGTTTATTGGCATTTAATTATAATTGATGCATTATATTTTCATGCAATATGTGATTTTATAGTATAGTACATTAATTGATACCACATCTAAGCATTAACAATCTTATGTATCATGATGTAAAGAACACACATGGTCTTTGACATATGGTAGCGTAGAGGATACCACTTAAGTGTTTGCAGTGAGGCCACAGCCTCCTGCATATTGGACATGGCTGTGGTCCTGCTTCTGCCTAAGCAGGCCTTGTGAAGGCACACCTTCCTACATGGAATGCAGCTGCTGTAAGCAGAAGGTTATTGGGTTATTATTAGGTATGGCTTTAAGGCAAACACCTTATCATATTTCATGGGCTTTTTTTCCCCGCCGTAAATATGTCACATGATGCTAACCTCCCTTGCTTGTGCCTGCTTGGTATTCCTTTACTATTAGGAATTTATTATTCCTTTATTATTAGGAATGCCAGCTGGGCATTCCTGAGTGTTATTTTACTAGATGAACCCTAGACTAAGTAATAAAAGGGACTGGCTGGAGCTGTGCAGCAGTGTTCTCTGATGAAGGCTCCTGTGCCCTGGCTCATCATCTGATGCTCCACATAGTAGACTATCTCTCTCCACAATTGTTGTTACCTTTCTAACACAAAAGGACATTTTAATGAACAAAGAATTTTTAAATCCTATCTTACCAGTAAAAACCACAATATCTTCTGGAGCCTTCTAAGACAGGTATCTCTCTTTCTCATTAACTTTTCTAGCAAAAAGAGCTAAAGGACGATGTTGTGTTGGCAGAAATATGGAACTTTGTTGGGACTTCCCACAACCTCTTACTTTAAAGGGTGAATTTCCTTTCTGTTATTTCCTTCTCGTGGCTTTGCTATCTTAACTTGAGTTCTAATTCCAATTCCAAGTCACCAGGAAGCCCAGTATCAACTAACTCATCCCTCATTAAGAGACTTATATTTCCTCATCTTTAATGAGGGAACTGGACTGCTTTGCTTTTAAAGTAAAATCAGAATGAAATTAAATACAACTAGCCCTTACTATCAGTCACAGACTAAAGCAGCACATCATCAGCTTAGTGTAAACTAAAAAAACAAACAAACAAACAAACAAAACTATTGTTCAACAGCTGGAAAACTGACACAAATATTCATCTAGAACAACTTTGCCTATAAAAGTGGGTGACATCCACTGTGCACTTACTCCTCATGTAGGATCTCTGTCCTTAATGTGTTGTTCAATGTGAATTAATGCTATAACTAGTACTCAAACAGTATTTTTTTTTACACTTTGTGTTTCGGTGTGGGTGCAAACTGTTGAAATCTTTACTTAATATATACTAATTTGATCTTCTATATATAAAGATAATTGAAAATGAATCTTGATGCGAATGGAATGGGAGAGGGAGTGGGAGATGGGAGGGTTGCAGGTGGGAGGGAAGTTATGGGGGGGGGGAAGCCATTGTAATCCATAAGTTGTACTTTGGAAATTTATATTTATTTAATAAAAGTTTAAAAAAATATATAAAAGTGAGTGACACCCCCTAGAATTTCAGTTCACGACTTTTACTACCACATGTGATAGCCAAGGCTAAAGCTCATTTGTCAAGTGACACGTGGGCAGCTTGACTGGTTACAAGCTCATCAGTGAAGAAAGGGAAGAAGAAAATGTCATAAATATGGGAAAGAGTGCTGGTGGGAGATATGGCAAATGGTATACTGAGAAGCAAAAAACATACCAAAAAAAAAAAAAAATACCAGCTATTTGAAGAGGGAACTTAATTAAAGAATTTTCAATTAGGTATAAAGTTGTAGCTACTCAGGCAAAAGAGACACAAGTATCCTATCAACATTTCAGATGACCACATCACACTGAAAACTTCTAAAGGTCATGGCAGCTTTCATCTGAATGATCTCCAGGATAAATAAATCCGATCTCTTCAAATTTTCCCAAGAAAAAAACCCATTGCAACCAACACAAACTACTGGTATGTTTCCTTGGAACAATGGCAAACATCCTTGTGAATGTTCAATAAATTAGAAAATTAAACTCGCACTCGCTATCATAAATGCATGCTCCATGCAAAGCAGCTTAAGTCAATTTCAGCACACTGAGCTGCAAATTTGTTATTATTCTTCCTTCTCAATAAAGATGCCATAAACCACATCTAAGTGCACAGGAGACATTTACTTCCACTACATTTTTTAGTCAGATAGATGCTATAAGTGGTTCTGTTCTACATTTTAACTACATTTTAATTTAAATATATTTTTCATCATAGCTTTAAAATTATCTTCACTCAGTAACCCAAGTTTGAAATAATGGCATACATTATTTTCAAAATATATTTAAAATCCTCTGAGTCCGGATATTTATATATTCTACTTGTGCTATTTCTTTTAGATTCACTCGGTGGTACTATAATTTTATGGAGTTTTAAACTTGTAGGCCATATGATGCAACTGCCAATTATCCAGGCCCTATTTCTGGAGCACATTATCAGAAAATTCTATGAAACAACAGCAAGTTTAACAAATATAGACATCTTTAAGAAGCTACCTGATGAAAATTTTGCAGATACAAATTTCTGAAGGTTAAGGGATGAAAAGCAAATATAATTCAATATGAAGCAGTCAAAGGTGTGATGTAGAAAAGAATAGGAGGTATTCTGACTCATACACAACACACTGCAGACTAGGGAATCTGTAAGATTAAACAATGCCCTTTAAATTCTTATATTCAAGGAAAAAGCCTCACTTCCAATGACTTTATTTTGAAGGCCTAAGGGATTTGCCACTCAAGTGGGAAGGAATTATTTTGCAGGCACAAAAATGAGCGGTCAGATATGCATTATTTCAAAGGGAAAGAGAAAACAGCCTGAAGACTGTATTGGTCTTCTACTGCTACTATTACAAACCAACACAAACTCGGTGGCTTGAACAATACTTCTGCATTAGTTTTCAGTTCTACAAGCCAGAATTCTGCCCCGGATAACAGCCATGTAAGCCAAGGTGCTGGCAGTGAAATCGGGAATGAACCCCTAAAATTTATGCTAAAATGTGGCCCTTTAAAGTTCCCCAGAAGATGGCCGGTGCCGCGGCTCACTAACTAGGCTAATCCTCAGACTGTGGCGCCGGTACTCCGGGTTCTAGTCCCAGTTGGGGCACCAGATTCTGTCCCAGTTGCTCCTCTTCCAGGCCAGCTCTCTGTTGTGGCCCGGGAGTGCAGTGGAGGATGGCCCAAGTGCTTGGGCTCTGAACCTGCTTGGGAGACCAGGAGGAAGCACCTGGCTCCTGGCTTCAGATCAGCGCAGTGTGCCGGCTGTAGCAGCCATTTGGGGAGTGAACCAATGGAAGGAAGACCTTTCTCTCTGTCTCTCTCACTGTCTAACTCTGCCTGTCCAAAAAAAAAAAAAAAAAAAAGTTCCCCAGAAGCGCCATCTGGGATGCCACATATGCTACCAGAATTTGGGGTGCCATTAATAAATCCCCACTATTAACAAGCCTGAGAGGGTTCTTGTGGGTTCATCTGGGTTCCCCAGATGGCACTTCTGGGGAACTTTAATTGGCCACATTTTTGTATAATATTTTAGGGGTCCATCTCTGATATCAGCAGGACTTCATTCTCTTTTGGGGGTTCCAGGAAAGATCCATTTCTTTACCATTACCAACTTTAAATACTGCCTGCAGTCCTTAGCTCATAGCCCCTCCCTCCATTGTCAAAGCCAGCAGGACCGCATCTTAATGATCCACTTTTAAGGATGCATGTGATTACACTGGGTCCACTTGAAGATTCCATGATACTCCAACCCAGATTTCTTAACTATACCTGCAAGATCTGTTACCATATAAGATGACATACTCACAGGTTTGGGTTAGGGCATGAACATCTTTGGAGGTCATTGTTCCATCTACTATACTGTAAAGCAAAAATGAAACAATACTCCAGGAAACAAGCTGCTCATGAGAGCCTTCCTCTGGCGAAGCTGGGCTCCCTCCATTTCAAGCACTTGTTCAAGACAAAATTTAGATTCAGGGATAGGTGTTTGGCCCAGCAGTTAAGACATTGAAGTACCCCTTCCCCATATTGGAGTACCTGGGTTTCATGCCTATTTCCAGCTCCTTATTCCAGCTTCCTGCTAATGCACACCAGAGGGGGCCACAGTGCTGGCTCAACTAGGTGGGGTTCTGCCACCCACATGGGAACCTACACTGAGAGCCTAGATCTTGGCTTTGCTCACCCCACCCTGCTCTAGCCATTGTAGGCATTTGTAGAGTAACAGTAAATGCGATCATTCATATTCTCTCTCTCTCTCTCTCTCTCTCTCTCTCTCTCTCTCTGTCTTCAGGATATGGGATATCCCCTCCAGGAAAGATGACAGTTTTCTATAGACAGAAAAATGGGCACTGACTTAGCATGATGGCTGAGTCCAGATTAGGCCTAGAAAGTACTGACAAGGGCTCTTCTAGATACTATGCATACATGAAATCATCCAGTCCTCACAGCAGTCTTATACAGCAGGAATCTTATTATCATCCTGTTTTCCAAATGAGGAAACTAAAGCACAGAGAATATGTCTAAAGCTATGCATTGGGTAAGAAACAGAGCCCCTGCCCAAGAGTCTGAACAATACACAATCAGACAATATATAAAAACCCTCACAATACACAACTCTATTGTTGATCAATTCTGGGGTAACTTGCAAATAATTTGTGAATAACAATGTTTTTATAAAAGTGTCAACAACTTATATTTGAGTCAAGACTATGACAGCACTCTTGTCGACACACTTTGTTATGGATTTCTGGTTACTATCTACAAGTTGAAGAAGGAACATGCTTTAACTAGTCAATTACTCTAAGTCAGTTGTTATCATGCTTCACTAGGTGTAAGAATCGCCCAAAATACTTTTTTAAATGTAGATTTGCTTGGCTCTAACTCTAGAAATTCAGTGTTTATTCATTAGTTTGTAAATTGTATTTTTAACACTGATGTCTTTCTGATATATAAGCCTGGCACACATTAAGTGCAATGTAGGGCAACTGGAAAAATGACCTGCCAGAGCCTCCCAATGGCTCACCTTACAAAAAAGCCCACAAATCAGACCAAAGCACTTACTACAGCACACAGCAAAAGTCTACTTATCTGTCTGCCTTTCCTTCTTTAAAATCAACATTGTGTCTCATTGCCTCATCTCTACTGCTGTCTCCCACACTGCATGTGTCTCAGGGCTGAGTAGGTATCTGCTGTTCAATGAATGTGCAGTTGAATGAGCAAATTAATGATGATTTGGTCTCAGATCTTGCAAAAACATATTCAAGTGGATCAATTTAGGATCCCAAAAGTCTCATTTAGTTGAATATCTGCAAGCAACAGGGAAAAGAAATCGAAAAACGAAAAGGAACACCATAAGCTAGGCTCACCACTTCAGGTCCTAGAACAAAGCATAGGAGCAAAAGCTGTCATGCAGCAGAAGAGATGGGTAAGAGCCTCAGCCTTGGCGAGTGACATCTCCTACCAGAGATGGTCAGCTTCTCTGGGGTAGACAGTGTCCCCTGTGCCACCCACAGAGCCTGATTTACAAGGAGGTGATTCCAGAGGGACCAGGAAACAGGTACATCTGAAATATGCTAGCTCGGATGTAGGAATTTTCAAATGAAATTATTTACTTATTCAGCTCTGTCCCTCTAAGAGTAGCTACCTGCCTGTGGAAGTGTATGTCCTTTCCTTTAGGAACACAAAGCCCACCTCAGTTTTCACAGAAGTAAAATCCGATTAGCCCTCCAACTGCAGCACCTGGCCAACACTGGCTGTGTCATTTTTCCACCTGTAGAGTTGCACTCTCCTCCTGTGACAGTGAGCCTCACGTTTGCCATTTATAAGCAGGCTCCTTATGCCTAAGGTGTGACCTTTTTGTTTCTCAGCTATGACACCCACCCCGGTATTAAAATTCTCTTTCATCTCCAGCACTCCTCCACCTCTAACATCCATGCTCTGTGCTCAGACCTTACGTAGCTATTCTGTCACGATTTCATCTCACCCTACAACTGTGCAGTCTGTCAGCAGAGGACTAGCGAGAAACTCCCAGACCAAGTGTCCTTCCCCACAGACTGCCCCTTTATAACCTCACACTCTGACATCATCATAGAATTCCAAATAAAACCTGGGTGTGCTCACCTAATGCACAAACTGTCAATCGTTGACACCAGTGTGGTGGAAGAAAATACGAATTTATTTTGTCAAGCACAAAAAAAAGGCATTTGGACAACTATGCTTAATTCCTGCATTCCCCAGTGAGCAGAGTGTGGTAAATCCTTCAGTGTGTGATGAGCTCCCGTGCAGGAGTCTGGTTGATCCACAGCGCCTGTGGCCTTCCTTTGACTGCTCAGGGATAGCACGGCCAGTGCGTTCCAAGAATGCTGTGATGCACACTGGTCTCTGTTGATCTGGGGTCTATGGGCAGGCAGTCTATGACTTTGATGAACACCTGGGCTTCCTATGCAGCATCTCAAAAACAAGGTCTAGCTTTAAAGATGTTAACTATAGACAACTCTGAATCTTGTGATCTGGGGTCTTGTGGGCTCTGCCTGACCCATGTACTGCTCCCTTAATTCCCAGAGTTTATCTTTAATGAGGAATTGACTTGAAAAAAATCAAAGTGGAGAAAAAAGAATTGAAAGCCAAAGGCGATAAAGTCTACCTCAAAGGCATAGGAAAGGGCCGAGCTTCGATGTCTGCCTCCCCCTACCCATAGGCTGGTCCGCTTTCTCGGCAGCTCCTGGACTGCATCACACAGTGGTGCCCAGGTGAAGCCTCGCTCACTTACTGAATTTCCATTCACTCGTCCTGCCTGTCGCTCAACACCTGAACACATCACCTTGAGGTCTGCTCAGTTTACATAGATTTTGTGAAGTGGGGTGGGGTTTGTATTGGCTTTACTCGGACAAGAGGATTAATCTGGTGCAGGTTGCTCCTGCATGGCCACAAGCGCAAGTCAGCTTGTGTGTTAAAGTAATCCTTTATTTTTTAATCCAGAAAAACTTAATGCTTGTATTTGAATTTTGGTATTAACTCTCCCTCCCAGCTTTGTGTCCTACTAAAACCTCATCCAAGACAAGAAACAGCTGTCAAATAGTATCTCACCCCATCCCTGGGTATCCCATCAAGGTGACCCTGCACCCTCAGTAACTGTGAAGGATGTGACCATGTTCAGTCATTATGCACCAATAAAGACCAATAATCAATCACACCACTTCATTCCTTTTTGTGTTTTAAATTCAGTGGTTTTTATCTTCTCTCGGCTTCAGCATCATTTTTATCTCCACCTCTTAGATCTTCCTCCTAACTTCCATGGCCTTCCTACCCTAATTCCAGAGCTCTTTTCACAGCAAAATGCTGACTCCAAGTCTATTTTGCATTTTGGAGAGAGGGTGATATACCATAAGTCAAGTCAATAAAAAAAGAAAAATATTGTTATGTCTGACCATTTCCACCATGACAAGCTAAGAGAACACAAGCTCTTAATCAAGGGAAAACTCATGGCTTGATTTTCTGTAAGTCACTCCCTCATTAAATTTTAGTATTTCTTTTTTCTTCTGGAATGTTCTTCTTCCTTAAAGTATGTTATCACAAAAATTAAAAGAGAGAGGAAGGAGGGAAGGAAGAAAGAAAGAGGGAAGGTGGGAAGTACATTACAGGATTAAAATTGTATTTATGAGATACATGAAATCTGTTCTCTTTATAAAGAAAAAAATTCTTAAGCCCATTTTCTGTTGTTTCACTCTGCCAAGAAATTTAAGTACATAATTTTGGGAGTAAACTGTGACTCAGAGAACAGATTGCAACTGCAGGTATTTCCTTAGACCAGAACCCAACAGTGCTACCACCAGTGGCACAGTGCATTTCAGTGGCACAAAATGCATGCCTGCAGGTCATCAGGTTGTAGAAATCGTTCCCACAGTTATTGTAACAACAGGTAATTCCCTGGTGCATATTAGCATTTATAGTCTTTCTCCATAATACAGCTAAGGGAGTAATCAAATGTTCTATGTCAGCACATAAAACAAATGCCTAAACGATCAAAAAGCAATCTTCTCTTCCATGGTCCATTATTGTGTAATGTCCTGGTTGCCTCCAATATTGGTGCTTTGAGATACTGTTAATTGTGGGATGGATTAGTGGAACTGGATAGGGCTGCTTTACTTCCAAATAAGGAATCCACACCTACGACCTCACAAAACCGCCGAGATCCCCTTTCATCTTGGCACAGAATCTCTGAATGCAGTCCTCAAGATATAATTTGTTCTCATTGTTCCCAAACTTTTCTCTTCATAGTCGACACTTTTTAAGATCAATCTAGGACAGAGTCCTCTATATATAAGATCATAAAGGACAAGCACTCAGTTGAAGCTCTGAACTCTTACCTTCCTCCTCACTCCTCCCTTTTGTCTTCTTAATATTAGAATGAAAATAATTACATGCCTTATAATTGCTTTGGGGTAAAACAAGTTAACATTTAAGAATATTTTGTAGGCCGGCACCGTGGCTCACTAGGCTAATCCTCCACCTACAGCACCGGCACCCTGGGTTCTAGTCCCAGTAGGGGTGCCGGATTCTGTCCCAGTTGCTCCTCTTCCAGGCTAGCTCTCTGCTGTGACCCGGGAGTGCAGTGGAGGATGGCCCAAGTGCTTGGGCCCTGCACCCGCATGGGAGACCAGGAGGAAGCACCTGGCTCCTGGCTTTGGATCGACGCAGCACGCCGGCCGCAGCGGCCGTTGGGGGGTGAACCAACGGAAAAAGGAAGACCTTTCTCTCTGTCTCTCTCTCTCTCTCTCTCTCTCTCTCTCTCTCACTGTCTAACTCTGCCTGTCAAAAAATAAAATAAATAAAAGAATATTTTGTAAATAATGAAATATCATGCTCATCTAAGATGTTATTACATGAAGAAGGTAAGCACAAGGTAGAACGTGATAAGACAGTAAATGAGTGGCTTAAGTGACAGTTACCAAGAGAAGACTGCAAAGACAGTTTTGTGTTGGTTCTTAACTTTCCAAACGTCAGGATTTCTCATACTTGTAGTGTTTAGAATAACACTAGATATTGCCATAGACCAAGGATGATATTTCAATTTCTTCTGAAATTGTGACGGTGTCCCTGACAGAACAAGTTAAGAAGAGCATTGTTCTTGTCAGAGAAGGTATTATGAGAGGTGAGTGATGGCTGCTATGATGTCTGCCTATTGTCCTTCCCTGTCTGCTTAATTTTACTCATTTGACTTTTTCGCTTCTTTTCTCTTTCCCAAGTTTGCAGGCCTGTGTCCTTAGCGACAGGATCCACTCCATTTCACAAGACAGCTAGAGCCCACTTGTCCCAGAACTGCTGGCTGGCACCTGGAGACTACAAGCTCCAGATTTTTCTAACACTCACCCTTTGTAATTGCGGCTTGCTGGCCAGCTCATAGGTGACCTTCCCTCGGTCATACACTCTCTCCTTCACACTGCATCATGCTTAGAGAATCATCTCAGATGAATGATCCACATGGATCTGACAAATTCAGTGCCATCGTGTTGTAAACGCATCTCCCCTCTGTCTGGCACATTTGAATATGAGGTCATGTGCTCTGTGTGTGTGGAAGAGATTGAAGAGTCTGAATTAACCAAAGGGAGACCAGTAAAATGAGAACCTGGGCAGGGCTCATGAAGGAAAACAGCTAAAGCTTTATCTGCTGTGTATGAAGCTTGTGCCTTAGTCTGCTCAGGTTGCTGTGACAAAATGACCATGGACAAAGTGTTTTCCTCACCATTCTGGAAGCAGCAGAGTCTAAGATCAAGGCACCAGCAAATTCAGTACCTTCCAGGTGCCCTCTTATTGTGTCCTGGTGGAAGAGGAGCCAGATTGTTCTCTGGGTTCTCTTTTACAAGGGCATTAATCGGGGCTGGTGCTGTGGTGTAGAGGGTAAAGCTGCCACCTGCAGTGCCAGCATCCCAAATGGGCACCAGTTTGAGTCCTGGCTGCTCTGCTACCCATTCAGCTGGGAAAGCAGTAGAAGATGGCCCAAGTTCTTGGGCCCCTGCACCCGTGTGGGAGACTTAGAAGAAGCTCCTGGCTCCTGGCATTAGATCAGCCCAGGTCCAGCCATTGCGGCCATTTGGGGAATGAACCAGCAGATGGAAGACCTCTCTCTCCCTCTGTCTCTCTCTCTGCCTCTGCCTCTCTGTAACTCTGCCTTCCAAATAAATAAATCTTTAAAAAGGGAGGCGGGAATTAATCACATTCATAAGGAATCTGTCCTCATGACCTAGTCCCTGCCCCAAAGCTACATGTCCTAACACCATTACATAGGGTTAGGATTTCAAATATGACGTGGGAGATACAAGCATTCAGCCCAAAGCCACCTCCGTTGCTAAACCTGTGCCACCTGCTTGGCAAATACCCGTGCACTGAGAGAAGGCAATAGCTGAAGTGTGTGGTGTGTGCTTTCAAAGACCTTTCATAGATCCAATGAAAATGCCAACTGCCTATGCCCTGGAGGCAGCTTGGCTGGTTTCTAAAATCAGAGGTTGATTTTCTGCCATGATGTCAACGTCTTTCAAGTATTTGCATGCATTCTGTGGCTTGAGGCAATAACCTTAATCCTGTCAAGGAAGAGCTGGTGACCACAGCAGCTCTAACTCTAAATCTTGCCTGTATAATCACCGTGGTTCAAGGATCTACAAAGTTTAAGTTAAATGCGTAATTAACAGAAAACAGTCATTTTCCTTTCCAAGGCAGCTACAATGAATGATTGCAATGTATATAAAAATCATTTTTTTGCTTTATGATATGTTAATCAATAAACATTTTAAAACATTCTAATGGTAAGCATGGAAATGACTGCATCCACTACAACTAAAAGAAACAAAACTGATGTCTCTCAAATTTGAAAAGGCTAAAGCTATACAAATTCTCCAAAATACATGGGCAAAATAAAGTACAAATTTTTTGTGGTTTTGTTGTTGTTTTAATATATATCCAGAGACAGAAACAGAGGACTCCCATTCACAAGTTGACTCCACAGATGCCTGTAATGGGCAGGGCTGGGCCAGGCCAAAGCCAGGAGCCAGGCACTCAATCCAGACTCCCCACATGGGTGGCAGGGATCCACCTCCCTGGGCCATCACTAGGGTGTACAATAGGCAGCAGCAGGAATCAGGAGCAGAGCCAGGACTCAAACCCAGGCATTCTGGTATGGAAGAAAGCATCCCTACTGGTAGCTTAACATCTAGGCCAGATACCCACCTCAGAAGCTCACATTTTAATCTCTCATGGAGCTCCTAACTTTATTAGTATTTTTATGCTTTGTTATTATTGTTGTGTTTCTCAAAAGTTTGAGGGAAATACTAATTTTCACAGAAATAATCACTAATATGGGTCAGGTTAATATCTGATGAATCATGAGAACTCTTAATTTCATTACTACATTGTACTAAACTTTTTTTTTTTTGTCATTAAACTGTCACCATGGGGCCGACAATGTGGCACAGCCGGTACAGCTGCTGCCTGCAATGCCAGCATCCCATATGCTTGCTGGTTCGAGTCCTGGCTGCTCCTCTTCTGACCTAGCTCCCTACTAATGTGCCTGGGAAAGCAGTGGAAGATGGTCCAAGTACTTGGGACCCTGCATCCTCATGGGAGACCCGGATGAAGCTCCTGGCTTTGGCCTGGCCCAGCCCCAACTATTGTGGCCGCTTGGGAAGTGAACCAGCGAATGGAAGATTTCTGTGTGTGTGTGTGTGTGTGTTCCCCCTTCTCTCTCTGTAACTCTGCCTTTCAAATAAATAAATAAATATTTTTAAAAGAAACTGCTGCCAGGTTCTAAGCCTAAGTAGCATGATTCAACTATGTCCAGTGACCAAATCTAAATTTGAACTAAATGGTTAGATGTGGGTCCAAGAAACACGGTTCCTGAGAAGGACACAGCTTCAGTGTATTTTTTAAGATTTAATTATTTATTTGAAAGGCGGATGGAGAGAGAGAAAGAGAGAGAGACAGAGAGACAGAGACAAAGAAAGAGATTTTCCATCTCTTCTGGTTCACTCCTCAAATTCCCAGAACAGCCATGGATGGGCCAGGCCAAAGTCAGGAAACAGGAACCCTATCCAGGTCTCCCACATAGGTGTCAGGAACCCAAGCACTTGGGTCATGGCCTGCTGCCTCTCAGATGTGTTAGCAAATAGAAGCAGAAGCAGGACTCCGTCCCAGACACTCTGATATGGGCTGTGGGCATCCCAAACACAGTTTAATCTACTGTGCCCCATTGCCCACCCCATTTATTCTCTCTTGATTCAGGGAGATTCTATGGAGTTTTCTTCAGTCACTGAGCATTTCTGATTACAGATAACAAGGCCTAAAAGAGTGGGTAAAATATTAAGTGTATTGGACACACCTTTTAGGCATGACTTCTCCTTCCCGCCCTAGTTCTGCTTCCAGTCACTGCTGTGGTGAATTTGCTTGGTTTTTCACAGATGCAAGCTGATGGCGCTGCACACTGGGCCCTGGTCCAGCACCTCTTGCTTCTTGCCTCGGGGTTCCTCTGAAGTGATGCCAGCTGACACCTCAGGATCCACCCAGCACTCATACATACGCAACCTGGGATTGCAGAGGAGCTAGTGTCTGTGGAGATGCTCCTGACCGAGGGAGGAGGAGACGTGTGTGGAAATGCTTCCCCCTAGGCAGTAAATTGGAGGGCATATTTCCTAAGTCTCCCCATGACGGGTCCTGGAGAATAGTACAGTCACCAGCAGCCAAGAGAACAGTGCATTTGTGAATTGGATCTTCCTCAGTCGAAGGCTTCCTGGGATCACATTCCCAAAAATCTCCTCTGTGCAGCCTTTATTTCAGCCTTTGTTCCAGAGTAAGTCTGGGATAAGCAAATGTCCCCATCACTACTGCAAGGATGGTCTTTATAAGGCATACATTACCCAATGAGAACGCCATGTGTGACTAACGGGTAATGGAGAGCATTAGTGTTCTCCAATCAATCAATCATGGAATCCCGCTATGAGCAAGACCTCAGAACCCCTCTAACACAAGTTTCAAAGAAGGCATTGTCAGTTTATTGAAGCTGGTGTCACCAGATCTGAGGACTCTCATTTTGGAATCAGTTGATTTCTGTAGACACCAATTTGTTTTTAAAGATTGCTTTTATTTATTTGAAAAGCAGAATGACAGAAAGAAAGAAAGAGATCTTCCATCCATCCAAATAGCTACAAAAGCCAGTGCTAGGCCTCGCTGAAACCAGGAACCTAAACTCCATCCCGTTCTCCCACATGGGTGGCAAGGGCCCAAGTACTTGGGCCATCTTCCAGTTCTTTCCCAGGTGCCATAGCAGGGAGTTGAATGGGAAGCATAGTAGCTGGGACTTGAACTGGCACTCCAGTCTGGGATGGAGGGTCACAGGTGGCAGCTTAACCCACTGTGGCACAATGCTAGTCCCAAACACCAGCGATTTGAGCTACCCATGCCAACTTGGTGGGGTGTCATTTATTGTGATGTGGATGGTAATCACTAGGCTTAGTGAAGTCAGACCTGTGGTTGGCATTTGGGATTCAAATCCATACCTCAACAAACATACAAAAAGTTAACCTTAGTATTACTGTTATATATAATATGACAGCTCTTTAGTAAGGAAATTCCAATATTTACCCAAAAAAAGGCAATAAAAACCCACAATCAGATGAAAAAACTGAAAGGCAGAAGTAGACTATGACAAAGATATTGGAACTATCAAAGAGGATTTTTAAAATAACTATTTAAAATGGTAAATGTTCTAACATAAAAGGTAGACACTATGCAAGATCAGAGAACGCCAAAAAACGTTAACTACTACTAACATATAAACCCTGGGTATGGCGTTCTCAAACCACTGCTACACAAAAGCAGAGAGATAAGCCACGGCACCATAGAGGAAGGAGGCATAAAAGCAAAGCAACCTTTTTATCAGAAACCATGGAAGTAAGAATACACTGAAGCAACAAGTTCAAACTGCCAAGAAGAAAAAAAATAAATTCAACCCAAGATTTCAATAACCAGCAAAAAGATTCCTCCTAGGTGAATGATAAATAAAAACTTTTCCAAAAAAGAAAATAAAACTAAGGAATTCCTTTCTAGCTGAATGTATAAGAAGAGTTGAAGGAAATTCTTCGAGCAGAAGGAATATGGCATAAATTAAAATCTTAGACTGACAAATAGGAATAAGAAGCAGTGGAAATGGTATAAACAAAGGTAAGATAAAATTTTTCTCATTTCTAATTTTAGAAGCTTTAAAGAAAAATAAAAAAATCAAGTGTTTATGTAAATATAAAATTAAAATAAATAATAAAACTAGCATAGACGATCAGTGGTCCTTTGAGGTCCTTACAATTTATATGGAGAGGTATAATGTTATTTTAAGGAAGACTTGGATTACATTTAAATATATATTATAAATTCTAGGGGAACTAAATTTTTTAGAAATGTATAAAAATAGGATCACAAAAAGTGCTCAATTAAACTGTGGGAAGGCAAAAAAGAAGAGAAAAATGTATTAAAAAAAAATACACAGGGCAGCAGTGTGACATAGTAGGTTAAGCCTCTGCCTGTGGTCTGGCATTCCATATGGGCACCAGTTCATGTCCTAGCTGCTCCTCTTCTGATCCAGCTCTCTGCTAATGGCCTGGGAAAGCAGTGAAAGACAGCCCAAGTCCATGGGCCCCTGCACCCACGTGCGAGACCCAGAAGAAACTCCTCGCTCCTGGCTCCTGGCTTCAGATTGGTCCAACTCCGGCCACTGAGGCCATTTGGGGAGTGAACCAGCAGATGGAAGACCTTTCTCTCTGTCTCTGTCTCTCCCTCTCACTGTCTATAGCTTTACCTTTCAAATAAATAAGTAAAATATTTTTTTAAAAAAATCAAATAGACAACAGCTAGCATTAAGATAGATTTTGAACCCAGCCACACCCAAAGCACTCTAAATAGGAACAATGATTAATCCCTCGTGTCTAATATCAGGAAATACACATAATAATCAGAAGGGCAAGCTGAGGGGTTCAATTAACAGATCCATCATGGACTAAAATGACAGCATGTGAGGCTAATGGAGGTAATGCCAAGTTGAAAAATAAGGACAAGTTGTTGAATATGCCTGTCACATTCACTTTCCTTTTATGCCTTTGGCTGGACATCAAGTCTCCAAAGTCAACCTACTTCTGAGGAGCTCACTCTGGATCAAAATGAAAGACTAACTGTGTGTCCTTGCACTCTCTCCAGCTGTGCAGGGGGGATACGCCTTTCCTTATTTGTACAAACAGTAAAGAGCAGGAAAAGACACATTTTTAACAACCAAACATTTACTTAACTTGCACTGTCTGTTTTATGGTTTCTACTTAGGATACGCTTCACATCTGGCTGCTTTCTAAAGACTTGCTGTCTTCCTGGCCGACAGTCCCTCATCTCTTCCATTTCTTCTCCACTTGATTAGCCCATCTGTCAGCAAATCCACCTTTTTCTCCCTCTTTTCCCCTCATATTCCACCTCACAAAGACACTTCTAACTGCACCAAGCAAATGAATCCTAGACAACACAATTCCACTAAGAGGAATATAATGTGTTTTTAATGTATCCACCAAATGACACGTTCCCCACTCATCTCATTCTCATACAGAAAGCAGCGACTTGTCGGCCTTCACATCTTAAGTGGAAGTAAACTTCATTCTTTAGTTCTGTCTTCTAATGGCCATAACTTGTGATAAAAAGGTTAATATACTGGGTGGAAGGGAAGTAAATTCAAGGTAATGATGAGAATGATCCTATATCACCCATGACAGATTCTGAACTCTGTGTAGGCAGCAGTTAAGGAAGAGCTTCAGAAAACACAAACACATAAATAATATTCCTGGGAAAACATCTTTGTTGGAACTATTCTTGTAGGCTTCATTGAAGAACTAGTTCAGAAAGAATGGGATGACAATGTTGGGGTCCCTATCGGGGGCAGACCTGTCCTCAAATATGCATAGAAAATACGGAGGGGTCTCAAAAGTCAGCCAGAGTGGGTTCCTGAGAAAAGCCTTAGACAGCAGGACAATCTCCAATTCAAGAACCTGGAGAGAAGTAAAGAAAAACACTGGTGGTCTACCAATGTGAATGACGCCTGTGAAGGCTTAATGGCAGCCGCCCTGAATATCTGCTACGGTCTAGCTGTACACTGACAAGGTGCAAGGCTGCCAGTAGAGAACCTTCTGGCCAGGTGAATCTTCATGGCAAGTGTTGAAAGTTGCTCTCACATGGGATGAAGTTTCCTCCAAGAACTCACAGGATTTCTTCTCTTCACAAACATAGTTTTGAGGCATGTATTTTAGAAAAAGACACAAAATGGAAGGGGTAATTTTTTTTCTATAGACCATAATGCATAAGAAAGAGAGAGAGATTGGGAAGGATATAAAGAACAGAAATGAATGGGCTAGGGAGGGACAGGGCAGTCAGGAAAATGCTGCAGGAAGGCTTAGAGTAGGTGCATCCACCACTCACCCACCCTGTAGGACTGGGTGTGTCCTACAAAATCAAGATGAAATATACACCTAGACATGAAGGAAACGGGAGAGGAGCAGGCACAGTACTGGGTATCAACTTGCAGCCCAGTGATAAGAATGTTTGGGAGCCAAGATAGATTGCTATTCTGAGGCAACCAATCATAGCCCTCCACAAAGTTAGGGGTATGTCTGGGGACCTGGAGTTACCTGCCAATCATACAAATCCCCAGTTCAATTGGCAATATCACCTTCCTATTCTCTCGGTTTCCTTTCTTCATTCAATGCATCTAACCTCCATTCTCCAGAGCATCATAGGACCCAGCCAACCCACCCCAGTTTACCACACTCCACTGGGAACTGAAATGTAGGAGAAAGAACTGACCTGAGTCACTAGGACTGGGTCAGGGGAACAACACTGTCCACTGTGGAAGAAGTAAGTCCACACGTGGCTTCACTGGGCATAAGGAAGCAAATGTCAGGGAGTGGTTGGGATTCTGGTTTTAGAGTCAAAGTGGAAATGTCACTTCCAAATTTCCAGGAGAAAGAAGGTGATTGACTCAACTAGAATCATGTAGCAGCCAGTCCACTGCGACCAGAGGGTCACCAGACCCTCCTTTGGACAAGTGAACCAGTACCAATAAGGGAATCCAACAGAAGGAAATGAAACAAGAGCTACAGACCCAACCACAAAGGGCACCGCACCCTCCACCCTACCAAGTAGTCACAGGACTGTCAGTGCCTCCTTCAAATTTTCCCATTTATGCCACAGGTCAGGTAAGACAGGGCTGAGGTAGCAGTGATGGACTCAGAAAAGGCTACATGAGAGATAAGTAGAAAAGTCACAATATCTGGGACTGAGTTCCATTAACCATTAGGTCAATGGAGATCTTCCCACACCTAACCATGCTTTTCATTTCACTTCTGAGGGTATTCTTTTTAGAACTACTTGTTCGATCATTTTCATATGCTTGAAAGGGAGAGAGATGGAAATAGAAACAGATAGAAATCTGCTGTCAGATCACTCCCCAAATGCCTACAACACCAAGGCTGGGCCAGGAAGAGGCCAGAAGTTCAGAATTCCATATGGATCTCCAAAATGGGTGGAAGGGACCCAAGAACTTGAACCATCACGTGTTGTCTCCCAGGGTATGCATTAGCAGGATACTGGATCAGAGGCAGGACTCAACCCAGGTACTCTGATAGGAGATGTGGGCATCCCATGAAGTGATTTAACTGCTATGCCTTCCTCCATTTTGCTATTTTATTAGGAATTTTCATAATCAAAGGTCACACATAAATATCACGATCCAGATTACAGTGCTGTAAGATTGAATCATAAAATTGTGCATCTAATCCATCTTTTCTCTCTATAATTTCCACATTGTTTACCAGCCTTTCCAAAACTGAGACAATAGATGCAAGAGTATTTCTCTACGCATGAAAGCAAACTGCTAGCTGACACTCTTTGCAGTATCCACCCCGCCCAGTTGCATATATAAATTCTGCTGTCATTTTTACAGCAGTTCTTGTATAAATCAGGACATTTTATTGTTTGATATTTTACATTGACAAATTTCCAAAATTAGCTCATTTTATGTTCTTGCAAATCATCACACTAGGGTAATGAAGGATGAGTGTTCATGACAGGGAATGGCATAGCATATGCTACCAAGTACATCAGGCATTGCATTTTTTTGTCTTCTTCCTGCCTGCCCTAGCCCCTTCTCCACTCAGCTTCTTCCTTCAACTATGGTAGTCTTACTATAATGAATTTCTAGAACAAAGATGGCAAATAGTTCACCTCTCAGGAGCTGACACTTGTGCTGTCCTGACTGTTGAGAAGAAATCTGAGACCTTATTTGGGCTCAATTGGACAGAGTTCTGGGATGGATTAGTGATGACCGCAACAGACATAGGAAGGAAGAAGTCTTCATGCAGAGATGGCCTATCCCTACATCGTTCAGAAGAGGGGGAAATAACTGTTGATAGCCCACAAGATAGATCAAATATCATGGAGCCTCGTATCTGAGGGGATGCTGTTGCCACTGTACTGGTATTAAATTATGTGAAACAAAGTTTAACATTGGCACTCATGAGGCGTGCAGTTTTGCATACACACAATCTTGGAAACAATCCTTTGTACTTGTTAATTTGTGTAAGCCAAACGCTATTCTAAGTGTTTTGGGTGTAGATTTTTCTTTAATTTTCATAATAGTCCTATGAACCAGTCACTACTACTATCCCTGTTTTGCAGAAGAGAAAACAGAGAAGTTAAACAACACATCCATATTTGAAGACCTAGTGGGTGGCGTAGTTGGGAATTCAGGCCAGGCTGTCTGAGTCCAGTGCTGTTACCTCCTGTGTTGTATGCACTCCAGAGTATAGGGAACTAATAATGACTGAGACTTACAGGCAGGACAGCCAGGAAGGGACACTTATTAACTGCGTAACACATTCCTTCACACCAACCTCATGGCTGATTTGATTCAATCCTGGTCAAGCACTTTTAATGTACTGTCCCACCGAAGCTCCAAAACAAGTTCTGTGGGGTCATTGTGATTATTCTCAAACACACACATTCAGAGTTGCAAGCAAGCATTCAAAATCGTGAATACTGTAGACACAAAGCTCCAATAGGCTATAGAGCCAAGTAACTCTTACCACTACATTTAGAAGAGCAGATGAAAACTGGTAATAAAATCAGGTATAACTCCAAGAGGAGACAGTGGAGTAGAACCAAGCTGGGTCTATAAGGAATCACACTTGAATGGATGGCATACATATTTATGCTGTGTCAACATCACTATCTTCTTAACCACATCAAGTGAAGATGTCATCATTGTCTAGACAGCTGGATATGTCTGACTAGGGCTGAGACTAGTGGTTTGATTCAGTAATAAATATGTGAGGAAAGAGGAAAGAAAGAAGCTATTTCAGAGGATAAACACTGAGTAGAAAAATTGCATTCTTAGAAAGGGGCCTGAATTGAAGGAGATGGAGCCAGTTAATAATATTTAATTATTTTTAATCCAATAGAAAAAGTAAAAGCATTTGCTGCAGCCTCCTCTTTCTATTCCAAGTCCCTAAACACTCTCAAGAATATATTTTAAAATAATAATTATTGAATATAAGCAAAGAGAGGCCTCAATGGAACAGACTTGGCATCCAAAAAACATGGAAATCAGAAGGAATGGGTTGAAGAAGGAAATCACATCCCCTAAGCAAGAGATGGGAGCTTCAACAAGTTTTCCATCCCTGGAGGTAGTGAAGGCTGGAATTAGGAGGGGTCCAGTGGCATTGACCCCAACCAACTTTGTTCTTTTATGGAGGTGAAATTCATACAACCTAAAAATTCTAATTTTAAAGGGGACATGATCTCAGTGTAGTGGACTCTTCATGATGTAGTACAACCATCACTTCTAGCTAGTTCTAAAACATTTTATCAGCCCAATAGAAATCCTGCGCCCATTAAGCTGTCACCTCCTATTTTTCCCTCCTTACAATCCCTGGAAACCACCAAGGTGTCTCTTGTCTCAACGGATTTGCCTATTCTGGATATTCCATAAAAAGGAATCATTTAATATGTATATTAATTTTGTATCTGGCCTCTTCAACTGAACTTAATGTTTTCAAGGTTCATCTACATTGCATCAATACATCATCCTTTTCAGGGAGAAGAACTATTGCATTGTAGGTATATGCCATATTATTTCATTCATTGATGTACATTGGATTGCTTTTACCTTTTAGCTATTGCAAACACTGCTGCAATGAATATTCAATGTACAAGTATTTGAGTATCTGCTTTCATTTATCTTCGGTGTGTGTGTGGAGTTGCTGGATCACATGGTAGTTCTGTTTATATTGTTGATTAAATGCCAAATTGTTTTTCGCATTCAATGTATCATTCTAGGTATGGGAACTGTGGTACAGAAAGTTAATGCATCACTTGGGATGTCATATCCCATATGAGCATGCCTGGGATGGAGTTCCCCCAGGCTTCTATTACAGCTTCCTAATAATGCATCTGGAGGGCAACAAATGATGGCCCAAGTATTCGGGTCCCTCTTACCCACATGGGAGACCCAGATGGACATACTGGTCCCTGGCTTCAGTCCAGCCCAGTCTCGGCTCTTGCAGGCATCTGGGGAATGAAACAGCAGAGGGAAGATCTTCCTGTCTCCGACTCTGTCACTCAAAAATAGACCTTCAAAAATATATAATTCTCCATTTCTACTGGAAGTGTATAAGAGCCCCACTATCTCCTATGTTTGTATCCCCACTTAACATTTTCCACTTTTTAACTGCTATCATGGCCATTCTCTTGGAAAAAGCATTATCTTGTGCTTTTGATTTATATTTCCCCAATGACTAATGAGGTAGACCATCTTTTCATGTGCTTATTGGTCATTTGTATATTTTTATGGATACATTTGTTCCAGTATTCAGTTCATTTTTTTTTTTACACTGCAAAAAGGTCATCTATTTACATGAGTGATTTAAAGACATTATGGTTTTCTTTACAAACAGATGTAGGAACAGGAATTGTCCACTTTTAAAAACTCTACATTTCAACCCTCCACTATTAGAATCCACTGAATTGCAGCGTATCAAAGGCTATTTTCTGTTTCTTCCCGTTTGATGCTCCAAATGAATTTCCATCATTTCTCCATCATCTATGGCCCTGGCTCTCCTGAAAAGTCTCTGGGCACAAATCATATGGGCAGGTTTTTGACCTGCAATTAAAATACCCGAGAACGAGCCCCTCCCCATGCCGTGTCCCCCGTCTGTGTGGTTCAGTCGTCACTGTCCGACAGTGTCTCGTACTGTGCTGAGAGCAGCGGGGCGGGCTCTCGCTCCCAGATCCTGTTCTGTTGGTGAGGAGCTGCCTGGTTCACAGCAGAGGGGGTCAGTTCATTTTTTAATCAGACTGTCTACTGCTGTTAAGTTGCAAAAGCCCTTTATCTATTCTGGATTCTAGACCCTTACCATATTTTTGACTTGCAAATTTTTTCTCCCATTCTATAGCTAGTTGTTTCACTTTCTTGATAATGTCCTTTATTGCATGAAAGTCTTTAACTTTGATTGGGTCAAATTTATTTTTTCCTTTGTTGATTGTGTTCTACAAGTCTCACTAAGCCTCGTCATGGCTGCCCATATCTCAGTTGCCCCTAGGTCCTGTGTTTTCCTAAACTACTAATCTTCTCATCTTCTGCTCTCCCTTGAACCCACTCAGCAGAAACTTCTCATAGACTGCTCAGCCCTTCTTCATCCTACTCTGGAAATTTTCCCCTTCATCCTTGCCTGCAAAGATTTCTTCATTTTACCTCTCTTCTCCTCATAAACCCCTTATTTTAGAAGCCTTTTTCTTGATTTTTAACCTAGAACCAAGTTCAAGCTATGTCTGTTCACAAATTCCTCTCCAATTATTCTACAGCCTTCTCTAAAGGGCTCCCTGCCTATCCCCTTCTCTCAACAAAACTTCATGAATCACCTGCATTGACTTTCTGTCTCCCTTCTCACTGAGATGCAGTCAAGCCTTGGCCACATCTCTGAAACTGCTCCCACAGAGACCACTCATTATCTCCAGCTGGCCAGTTTTTTAGGACATTTACAATTCTATTATGACAGGTCACCTCTGAAGCATAGGACATAACTTGTCAGTGCTTCCTTGTTATCCTTTGTCTCTCTCACCCCCTTTGGCTTCTATGACAAAAGTCTCCCAAAGCCAACAATGTCTGTAAAATGAGCAAAATTTCTCTTTATTGAGCACTCACTATGTTACCGGAGAAATTGCAGGGTTCTTGTCTTCACGCAAGAAAGAATTCAGGCGTGAGACAGAGAGTAGTGGGAGGTAAAAGTAGCAAAGTTTATTAGGGAAGAGACATCTGTAAAAACAGATGGGCACCTCTCCAGACAGGACCTGAGAGAGAGTGCCCAGTCACTCAGACTGGGGGAGAGCGGGGCTGCATGGGTGAGTGGAGAGTACACCTGGCCAGGCCAGGCGGGTGGCTCAGCAAAGATGCAGAGAGCTGAGCTCACAGTCCAGTTGAGGCTGGGGGTTTTTAAGGAGATAGATCTTGCTTCCCCACCTCTGCTCCTCTTGGAACAAAGGGGTTTTTGGATGTAAATAGAAAAACTTCAGGACTTTATGGATGCAAATGTTATCAGACAGGAGGAAGGGAGCAGGGTGTTTGAGATGCAGATACTAGGCTGTACCTGGGAGATTGTGGAAGATTGTCAGGCAGAAGGGGCCAGGCTGCCCCTGAAACATTATTGGGACAACTTTGAGATGCAGATGCATATGCTGGACATAGATGTCTTCTCTTTAGGCCTGTTACACACACATAAGCTCATAACTGACTACCTACCTAACAACTATACATTTCATTAGAGGAAGAAAGGATGTTATTGTTATGAGAATTTATTTTATTCCTCTTTTATAATCTGACTTAGGCACAAACAAAAAGCTTGTCTGGTATGGTTTGACATTGAAAATCAATCTAGGGACTGGCACTGTGGCATAGCTGCTGTCTGCAGTGCCAGCATCCCATCTGAGCACCAGTTTGAATCCCGACTGCTCCACTTCCAATCCAGCTCTCTGCTATGGCCTAGGAAAGCAGTAGAAGATGGCCCAAGTCCTTGGACCCCTGTACCTCCACGGGAGACCTAGAAGAAGCTCCTGGCTCCTGCCTTTGGATCAGTACAGCTCAGTTCCGGCTGTTGTGGTCATTTGGAGAATGAATCAGTGGATGGAAGACCTTTCTCTCTCTCTTTCTCTCTCTCTCTCTCTCTCTCTCTCTCTCTTTTTCTCTCTCTCTCTCTTTCTCTCTGCCTCTGCCTCTCTGTAACTCTGCCTTTCAAATAAATAAATAACTCTTAAAAAAAAGAAAATCAATTTGATATAGAAACATGACAATTCTGCTATGAGTACTGAGTATTTGGAAGATTGGTATTATACAAGGAGGCTTCAAAGAGTTCTTGAAAGAGTGGAATTAAAAGATGATGTGAGGGGTCACCATTGAGGTACAGTGTGTTAAGCTACTATCTTTGACACCAGCATCCCATACTGGTGCTGGTGCAAGAATTGGCAGCTCCACTTATGATCCAGCTCCCTGCTTATGTGCCTGGGAAAGCAACAGACAATAGCCCAAGTACTTGGATCCCTGCCACCCAGGAAGGAGACCTGGAAGAAGTTCCAGGCTCCTGGCTTCAGATTGGCCAGGCCCCAGCTCTAGCAGCCATTTAGGGGAGTAAACCACCAAATGGAAAATCTCTCCCTCTCTCTCTGCTTTTCCCTCTCTTTAACTCTGCTTTTCAAATAAACCAATAAATCTTTTTTTAAAAAACACAATGATGTGACTTCTCCATGAACTTTTTGAGCTTCCTGTAAATTTTGGGAAGTACCAGGAGTACCACAAGCCAGAGCTCAGAGATGGGCAAGTCTTAGGCGTGTACCTGCTCAAACAGAGCAAAAACAGAGCCTACAAAGTGGATACATGAAATGGTAGCTAGCAATTTACAAGAGGATATCCTGACTTACAAGTGAATATAACTGAGGTTCTTTAAGCAGGCAGCTTTGCTCATGTTTCTAAATGTTTATTAATAACACATTAGCTAGAAACAAATTGAGGGAGCTTAAAAGCACTCAGAATTTAAGTATAATTATATTGATCCTCTGGGATTCAATGTAATACAAAGAGGTAGTATTTCTAAACTGGTTGATTAAAATCAGAAGAAGCAAATGCCTTAATAAGAATTCAACATACAACCCAACCATAAATAACATAAACATAATAAGATTGTGTCACATAAATAAGATGTCTAAGGGTATTATCTCCCCCCAAGTGGCTTAATAAAGAGGTCAGATGTTATCATCCTCTCAGTCCCCCTTCTCCTTCAGGTTGGCCCCTGTCTCTTCTTCTCATGACAAGGAGTTCCAGGTTAGTCCTCAAACGTCAGTGTCATCAAGGGCATTTATTTAAAAGGTCCTTGTGTTTCAGTACATCAAAGGACAGGGGAAGGGGAAGAGGTGAGAGAAAATCTGAAATATATATTTTTTTCAAGTGGAATTATATTTATCTGGTTAATGCCCTGGGCTACCTCCCATGTTTAATAAAACTTCCCTCTCAGAATCCCACAGAGTTTGCTAGAAGGAAGTGGTGGGCAGAAATGTGATGAATATGTAAAGCAAACTCAATAACATAAACACAATCAGAGGGACCTGTTTCAGAGGGGCAGTGCCCCTGGTGCTGTGAATTTCAATTCCAATGCCTCCCCAGTACAGAAAGGTAGAGCCAGCCCTTTCTGAAGATCAGGCAGCTCTGTTCACCTCATTAGTCTGTTTTTCCCTCCAGGATAGGACAGTGGAAAGGAGAAAGTCAATTTTCTTTTCATCCAAGCAGATTGAATTTTGCTAAACTAAAATGAGCTCTGGATAAGTAAAGGTCAATCCAGCCTTGGATCTTTTTCTTCATTAACACAAAATCAACACCAGCATAATTGTTTTTCAGGTCTTTTACCAAACAGAGATACTTGGAGATGCTGTCAGCAGAGCCCAGTGATGCATGCATTATTTCACCAAAATCATGAAACTGCAAATCAACAGTCAATGCATACATGTCGATCAATGCATATGCACTTGTATATAAAAGCATGGTTAATATATTCCACCTTCTTAAATATACTACCATTAAGACTAGAGAAAATGGTCTTTTTTTAAAGAATGGGACCAATTCTGTTGTGTAATTCTGCTTACTCAATTGTTTTATCTCCTTCAGATCTCAAAGTATCAATAAAAGAAACCAGATACTCTGACATGCTGCACTACCTCTCCCTTGACCAGAATCTTCAGCTATGTTCGTATCTTCTTAAAAGCAAATGTTGCCAAACTGAATAGAACTTGGCAGTTCATTGCATAAAGATGCTACACCTAATTTTAAGTTTGAAATTTACATGATTGTAATATGGACAAGGGAAAATTTGGGTCTAGGGTTAGGTAGACAACCAGCTAGGTTTTAATAAACTGGCTTCACCCCAACTCCTGCTGGAGCCCTGTCTTGACTCCCCTTCCCAAAGTCACCCCTTTTTAGCATGAAGCAGCCAGAACAAACATTGTCCAGTCCACCCTAAGAGATGTTAGGGTACATTTGTGTTAAAGGGGGGATTTGAGGAGTCAAATGGTAATTAATAGGTAGTCAGGGTGGTCCAAATGGAGTTTAGCGAGAACAAACAGGATGCCCTCCTTCCTTCAGAATCTCCAAATGTACCATGAGAACAGCAGGGGAGCTCTTCCCGAGCTCACAGCCTTTTGTGAGAACAAGTTACCTATCCCACCCTTCTGGATGGTGTTTTGTTTTATCAAGAGCAGACCAGATAGGAAGGAGAATTGTAAATCAGGTCCTTTGGGTTTTGTGCCCACCTGGTAACTGAATGCCAATCTGATTGTCAAAATTTTTCCTTCGAAATTGTACTTAAAAACCCAAATGCTATGGGGCCTTTTGGGTTCTTTCCTCTCTTAGAAGGCCCCCTCCATGCCGCTCCAACTGGAGGTCCTTGATTCCAGTAAATCCTTTTAAATCTCAAAAAAAAAAAAAAATATGGCTTTACCTATTAGGGTTATTACTAGTGCAAACCAAAGAAGAGAAACAGTAGAAGACATGATAGGAAACTATAAATTGTAGTATATCATTATAACATCAACCTACTACTTTTGAAATGATGCCCTTTTAATTTATACATATGGTCTTTATATTTAATTTGGGGAAAAACTTTTTTTAAAAGATTTATTTATTTGAGATGCAGAGTTATAGGGAGAGAGAGACAGAGAAAGAGATTTCCATCCACTGGTTCACTTCCCAAATATCCCACAACAGGACTGGGTCAGGCTGAAGCCAGAAGCCTAGAACTCTATCCGGGTCTCCCACATGGGTAGCATGGGCCCAAACACTTGGGCCATCTTCTGCTGCTTTCCCTGGCACATTAGCAGGGAAGTGGATGGGAAGCAAAGCAGCAAGGACTCAAACTAGGGCTCATATGGGTATGCTGGCATCACTGATGATGGTTTAACCTGCTACACCACAATACCAGCTCCAGGAATACTTTTTTAAGATAATAAGTTTTTTAAAACTGTAACTTATGGGCACCACTTGGCCTAGCAGTTACAAACCATATCCCATATCAGAGTGCCTGGGTTCAAGTCCCGGATCTGTTCCCAGTTCCAGCTTCCTGATAATACATACTCTGAGAGGCAGGTTATTACTCAGTAATTGGGTTCCTGCCATCCACATGGAAGACTAGAATTTCTGGACTCCTGGCTTTCACTTGGCACAGCCCCAGCTGTTGTGGCTATCTGGGAAGTGAACCAGAGAATAACAACTCTCACTCCATCTCTGTCTCTATTGCAAACTCTGATTTTCAAATAAAATGAAAATAAATAAGTAATTTTTAAAGGTATAGAAATAAATAAAATAAAATTGTGAACTGAAGCCCAAGGACATAATCTAATAGATTGTAATGTAGAAATAAAGCCTAACTGTTATTTAGACTAAAATAAAATCAATGTTATCAATGTTTCCCGGTCCATGAAGCTATTTTCATGAAGAATAAAACACTGTTTCAGGATGATATCTGATTCAGATTCCATTTGGGAAAACAGAAACCATATTCTGTATCCACAGAATTAATTTACGTGAGGTTATCACAAGGTCTTCAAGGAAGGGAAAGCTGGATTCCCAAAAAGACAGGAAGGCTGCATATGCCAGCAAAAGGCATAGAATGAGCTGGGGGACTGAGAGAGTCCCAGCTTCCCCTGTGTCCACACAGGTGTCTCCATTCCAGCTTCAGCTTCCTTGTCTTTGCAAAGCAATGTCCTGTCTACACTTGGAACTTGAGTTCAACCTTTTATAATTCTGCAACATGTGCCACAGTTGAATTATGAGTATGGTTTTCAGTGGAGTGACACCTTACTGAAATTATAAGAAATCACATTGTTTTAGGACTCGTGAGTGTGTTTGCATGTTTCTAGATTTTTATAGCAGCTGTTTATATTTGAATATATACTTAATCAACTATACATATTTACACTATTTCTATATCTGATTTTTAGACAATTGTATTAAATGTAATGTGATACAAAATAATAAATAATTATATAAAAAGACATAAAACATTTTAGAAACTGTTAGACAGTGGGATTTTATTGAGATTAGCTTATAGCAGGATTCTGTTTTTCTAAAGGGATTTGTTTATTTTAAAAATAGTGTAGTTGGGACCAGCATTGTGGCACAGAGGGGTTAAGCTACCACCTGCAAGGCCAACATCTAATATGGGCACTGGTTTGAGTCCCAGCCACCCCACTTCCGATACAGCTCCCTGCTAATGCACCTGGAAAAGCAGGGGAGGATGGCCCAAGTGCTTGGGCTCCTGCATCCACATGGGAGACCTAGAAGAAGCTCCTGGCTCCTGGCTTCGCCCTGGCCCAGCCTGAGCTATTGAGGTTTATTGAGGAGTGAGTGAATCAGTAGATGGAAGATTTTCCTCTGTCTCCCTCTCTTCCAATCTCTCCTTCTTTCACCATTACTTTACCTTTCAAATAAATAAATCTTTAAAAATGAAACTACTTGAGATCTTTATAATGGGTCCTTCATTTCCTTCACAGCGGGTTACAGGAAGCGTGGCTCATTTCAGTACAAATCCTGTTTTTCATGGTGGTGACATTTCAACACTTTTTTAAAAAAAAACAAAAAAAGTACAATATTTTCCATTTTGAAGTCTAATCTGCAAATATATTTAGATCTTAGGTACATGCACAATAACTCAGAAATGATCGTTCTGCTGAATGCTTTATGTTTTTGCTCTTGTGTTACTCTTCTTCCACTGCAAATAAATGTTATAAAAGACAAACCTTCTGTTACCAAGGAAACTATGCCACTTTGCATGTTAACAGTCTCCACTGTCATCTCTGACGCATGTCCTAGCACACTCTGTATTCTGGATGATGCAGTGAGAATTCTGCTTTTGTTCATCTGTCAGGCCCTGACACATCAGGTAATAACTGGCTTCATTTATTCTCTATTTGCCCTAAACATAATCTAGAATAGCTGATTTACTGCATCTAACATTTACCATATTTATAGAGATGCCAACATATAGAGATGCATTTCAGGAAACAAGCATGTTGACTCCAAAACAGAAGTAACATTCACCACTTAAAGGAACAAGTTTAATCGCAGAGAAAGCATTTGATAAAATACAACACCCTTTCATGATGAAAACTCTAAGCAAACTGGGTATGGAAGGAACATTCCTCAATACAATCAAAGCAATATAAGAAAAACCCACGGCCAACATCCTATTGAATGGGGAAAAGTTGGAAGCATTTCCACTGAGATCTGGTACCAGACAGGGATGCCCACTCTCACCACTGCTTTTCAATATAGTTCTGGAAGTTTTAGCCAGAGCTATTAGGCAAGAAAAAGAAATTAAAGGGATACAAATCGGGAAGGAAGAACTCAAACTATCCCTCTTTGCAGATGATATGATTCTTTATTTAGGGGACCCGAAGAACTCAACTAAGAGACTACTGGAACTCATCAAAGAGTTTGGCAAAGTAGCAGGATATTAAATCAGTGCACAAAAATCAACAGCCTTTGTATACACAGGCAATACCACGGCTGAGGAAGAACTTCTAAGATCAATCTCGTTCACAATAGCTACAAAAACAATCAAATACCTTGGAATAAACTTAACCAAAGACGTTAAAGATCTCTATGATGAAAATTACAAAACCTTAAAGAAAGAAATAGAAGAGGATACCAAAAAATGGAGAAATCTTCCATGCTCATGGATTGGAAGAATCAATATCATCAAAATGTCTATTCTCCCAAAAGCAATTTATACATTCAATGCAATACCAATCAAGATACCGAAGACCTTCTTCTCAGATCTGGAAAAAATGATGCTGAAATTCATATGGAGACACAGAAGACCTCGAATAGCTAAAGCAATCTTGTACAACAAAAACAAAGCCGGAGGCATCACAATACCAGATTTCAGGTCATACTACAGGGCAGTTGTTATCAAAACAGCATGGTACTGGTACAGAAACAGATGGATAGACCAATGGAACAGAATAGAAACACCAGAAATCAATCCAAACATCTACAGCCAACTTATATTTGATAAAAGATCCAAAACTAATCCCTGGAAAAAGGACAGCCTATTCAATAAATGGTGCTGGGAAAATTGGATTTCCACATGCAGAAGCCTAAAGCAAGACCCATACCTTTCACCTTACACAAAAATTCACTCAACATGGATTAAAGACTTAAATATACGACCCGAAACCATCAAATTATTAGAGAGCATTGGGGAAACCCTGCAAGATATCGGCACAGGCAAAGACTTCTTGGAAAAGACCCCAGGAGCACAGGCAGTCAAAACCAAAATTAACATTTGGGATTGCATCAAATTGAGAAGTTTCTGTACTTCAAAAGAAACAGTCAGGAAAGTGAAGAGGCAACTGACAGAATGGGAAAAAATATTTGCAAACTATACTACAGATAAAGGGTTGATAACCAGAATCTACAAAGAAATCAAAAAAAATCCACAACAACAAAACAAACAACCCACTTAAGAGATGGGCCAAGGACCTCAATAGACATTTTTCGAAAGAAGAAATCCAAATGGCCAACAGACACATGAAAAAATGTTCAAGATCACTAGCCATCAGAGAAATGCAAATCAAAACCACAATGAGGTTTCACCTCACCCCGGTGAGAATGGCTCACATTCAGAAATCTACCAACAGCAGATGCTGGAGAGGATGTGGGGAAAAAGGGACACTAACCCACTGTTGGTGGGAATGCAAACTGGTTAAGCCACTATGGAAGTCAGTCTGGAGATTCCTCAGAAACCTGAACATAACCCTACCATACAACCCAGCCATCCCACTCCTTGGAATTTACCCAAAGGAAATTAATTTGGCTAATAAAAAAGCCATCTGCACATTAATGTTTATTGCAGCTCAATTCACAATAGCTAAGACCTGGAACCAACCCAAATGCCCATCAACAGTAGACTGGATAAAGAAATTATGGGACATGTACTCCATAGAATACTATACAGCAGTAAGGAACAATGAAACCCAGTCATTTGCAACAAGATGGAGGAATCTGGAAAACATCATGCTGAGTGAATTAAGCCAGTCCCAAAGAGACAAATATCATTTGTTTTTCCTGACCGGCGACAACTGAGCACCAAAGGGGAAACCTGTTGAAGTGAAATGGACACTATAAGAAACAATGACCTGATCAGCTCTTGTCCTGACTCTAGATGTACAATGTAATACTTTATCCTTTTTAGTATTTGTTGTTGTTGTTGTTGTTGTTCTAGTACTAGTGGTTGAACTCTGTAATTAACACACAATTATTCTTAGGTGTTTAAATTTTAACTGAAAGGTGATCCCTGTTAAATTTAAGAGTGGAAAAAGAGAGGGAGGAGATGTACAATTTGGGACATGCACAATCAGACTTGCCCCAAATGATGGAGTTAGAAATGTGCCAGGGAATTCCAATACAATCCCATCAAGGTGGCATGTACCAATGCCACCTCAGTAATCCAAGTGATCAATTTCAGTTCACATTCAATGGCTCCGATAGGTCTAAGAGTCAAAGGGATCACACAAACAAGACAAGTGTCTGCTAATACTAACTGATAGAATCAAAAAGGGAGAGAAAGATCCAACATGGGAAGTGGGATACACAGCAGACTCATAGAATGGCAGATGTCCTAAACAACACTCTGGCCTCAGAATCAGCCCTTAAGGCATTCGGATCTGGCTGAAGAGCCCATGAGAGTATTGTAGGCATGGAAAGCCAAGATACCATGGAAAAGAATAAAAGAAGAAGACCTAAATGAAAGATCTCTGGGAGTGAGATCCCAGTGGAAAGAACAGGGCCATCAAAGAAGGAGGTACCTTTCTCTGAAGGGAAGAGAGAACTTCCACTTTGACTATGACCCTATCGGAATAAGATCAAAGTCAGCGAACTCTAAAGGCTTCCATAGCCCTGGCAACTCATGACTAGAGCCTAGGGAGATTACTGACGCCATGAACAGGAGTGTCAAATTGTTAAGTCAGCAATAGGAGTCACTGTGTACTTACATCCTATGTGAGATCTGTCCTTAATGTGTCGTCTAATGAGCAGTGATGCTATAACTAGTACTGAAACAGTATTTTTACACTTTGTGTTTCTGTGTGGGTACAAAGTGATGAGATCTTTACTAATTATATACTGAATCAATCTTCTGTATATAAAGATAATTGGAAATGGAAAAAAAAAACCTGGTGTTAAATTGGAAATGGCATAGAAAATTAATTAATTTTTAAAAAAAATATTATGTAGGATCTCTGTCTTTAATGTGCTGTACACTCTTATTTAATGCTATAACTAGTACTCCAACAGTATTTTTTTTCACTTTGTGTTGCTATATGGGGGCAAACTGTTGAAATCGTTACCTAATATATACTAAACTGATCTTCTGTATATAAAGAGAATTGAAAATGAATCATGATGTGATTGGAAGGGGAGAGGGAGCGGGAAAGGGGAGGGTTGTGGGTGGGAAGGAAGTTTTGGGAGGGGGAAGCCATTGTAACCCATAAGCTGTACTTTGGAAATTTATATTCATTAAATAAAAGTTTAATTTAAAAAAAATGGAAAACTAAAAAAAAAAAAAAAGAAACAAGTCTAAGAAGCAGAACTGCTCTGAGAGGAAACTTTGTACAGGTTATTCAGTACTTTTCTGAGAGTCATAGCAACCCACAGAACAAGGGGGGGTCCTTGAGCTGACAAAGCATCCATTCCAGGCTTCTCTCTGATAGCAAGCTGCTCTGTTCTGAAAGGAATTCAGCTTATGAAAATTAAACTACTCCACCCTCAGGAATCTGAACACGGCTTCTCCCTCCTTCATTATACAGTATGAAAGTGACTTTCATCCTATGAGTACTGAAAGGAAAAGGAAGCAAAATTGTATAGAAGAGAAACCTTGCCAAACATGAGAAAAATATTAAACAAACCAAGGAGAGGGACTTTCTACAAAATTTCTGACCACTGAGAGGAACTCCAAGGACCCCTAGAAAGGAAAGAAAAACAAAGAAAGAAAAAATATATGATGTAACTCTCCAGGAGCCTTGAGACAGGGGGAGAGAGGAGACAGGGGAAACACACAATGTAATCTTTACATGTTGTTGAGTGAAGAACGGATCTGACTGAGCACTCTATATACTTCTATGCAAAACAGGCTAATCCCTGATGGATTCATATAGCATCTCATTAGCATACACTTTCAGTTCCCTGATTGGTTGTTATCCTGGCCTCTTGATTGGTTGTTATTTTGGGCTTACCCCCCCCCACCTTGGTTAAATCTGTACTCACTTCTCAGAAAGGGGTCAATCAGAGAGAGACACTTTGTGTATAAAAGAGCTAGCACTTGCAAGTTTCTCTAACAACTCCTCCCTTGAAGTTCTTCTCCTGAGCACTGCAGCAGTAGGTTTCTTGCTTTCAATAAGCTTCACTTTGCTCACCATCCCTGTCCCCCTGGATATTGTTATTCAATATGAGACAAGACCCTACATCACTCTCATTATTCCCTACCACTACTACTAAAAATTGCCAATGTCATCAAAAATATGGAAAATCTGAGAAACTGGCCAATCAAAAAAAACTTAAAGAGACATGGCAACTAAATACAGCATTTGCCATCTGGAGTGGAATTCTGCAATAGAAAATGGACTTTGAGTTAAAAACTAAGGAACCCTGAAAAAAATTAAAGTATGTAATCATAGTATTTCAGTATTTGTTCACTGATTACAACAAATACACTAAAATAAGAGGTTGTTAATAGGGAATGCTAGGTTTGGAATCTATGTGAACTGCCTGTGCTCCATTGCCTTTTTCCTTTAAGTCTAAAACTGTTACAAAAGTCCAGTGTATTTTGAATAAAAATCTTAACTACCTTTGATGTTGCATGAGTACAGGTGATGACCCTTGTATAAAGCCAGAGAGAACTGGGTGGATTATAGTACTGTAACCAGGAGCGTAGGATTCAGGCAAAAGAGGGTCCTGGAACAAAAGTAGAGCATCTCAAGCAGATTGCTAAGTACTTACTCTCTTGAGCTGGCTTTTCAGAACATGTTCTAGATAAGCTTATCTTGCAATAAAGTACTCAGATAGGGTTAGACCACCAGATACAAGGAAGACAGATTTTTTAATATACAATGTAGGAATAGCAGAAGGGGCCCTCCCCTCCTTTTCTATATCCTGGACAGTTACCTAACCCTAGCTATAAAAACCCTAGCAGGAGCCAATGCTGTGGCATAGTGGGTAAAGCCCCCACCTGCAGTGCTGGCATCCCACATGGGCACCGGTTCAAGACCCGGATACTCCACTTTCGATACAGCTCTCTGCTATGGCCTGGGAAAGCAGAAGAAGATGGCCCAAGTCCCTGGGCCCCTGTACCTGCATGGGAGACCCAGAAGAAGCTCCTGGCTCCTGACTTCAGATTGGTGCAGCTCTGGCCATTGCAGCCAATTGGGGAGTGAACCAGTAGATGAAAGAGCTTGCTCTCTCTCTCTCTCTCTCTCTCTCTCTCTCTCTCTCTGCCACTCCTTTCTCTGTGTAACTCTGCCTTTCAAATAAATAAATAAATCTTTAAAAAAAAAAAACTCTAGCAAACTACTCTTCAGAGAGGCAGTTTCTTTTCAGAAACTATACCTACCTCCCCACAGTCCCCTTTACTTGTCATGAGTAAACTGCAAGTCCAGACTAAGGCTAATTATTTGGTGACACCCCAAGCAACTAACTCTTTCTGTCTGATAACAAAATTGGCTATCAATATGGGACTGTCCCTCGTCTAGGATTGGGGTGCCCAAGAAGAGACAGAGGGCAAGGCAACTGGCGGCAGCAGTTCACCCAGGGCTTACTTGCTCTTAGGGAATGGTTGCTCCATCCCATTGTCTGGGCAGTTTTTCTTAGTGCCTGGTGATACAGTTTCTAAATCAGAGATCCAAAAGGAAACTTTCCAGCTGGATCCCTTCCTGTTCAGTCCCTAATGGAATCAAAGAGTGAGTCATTTGGGATTACTGCTCCAATAAGTGACTAAAACTTGCTAAAAGTGAAAACCAGGACAGAAAGCATGCTATTAGAAAGAACCATGAACCACAGAGAGTCAGCATTTCCAAGACACGAGAGTCAAAGAGTCAGGCATTGCTCTGGGAGATGGAGGATCATCAAAGGGTGGTCCAAGAAATCTCTGGGTGAGGTCTATCTGTTAGTCTGGGTTACTTGACCCTAACCTTCTCTTTTCCCATATTGGAGATCTCTACATGGAGCAAATAGAAAGTTAGAGAATTTCTTACCTTATTAACAAAACTAACTACAGAAGAGGGAGTTTATTGGGAAAGGCTGTGATGCCATTGGTAGGCCAGGGAATGTATCCATAACCCAACACCAAGGAAATTAGAAGTGATCATTTAGGAAAATAGGAAATACCCAACCCAGTGCCTCCCCTCCTAAGTCCAAAGGCAAAGCACTTCCACAGTGCTAGAATCCCCAAAGATGAAGATCTTTTTAGACCTGTAGGAGTAAGGGATAATGGGGCAAGGCCACAACTAGTACCCATCTCTGGGCCTGAACCCTCAGCTCTTATTCCCCTGACTCCATGGCTATCCCTCCATGAACAGGACTGGCTCAGCCAGCACCATCTCCAAGGCTCATCGATCTCTCCTTTCCCAGTAGCATGCTCAGGATTACTCAGCACAGGACTGGCTATCAGCCAGGGAGGTAGTTCCCCCTCCATCAGGTTGCAGATGGGGAGGGAGGGTTGATAGATAGGCATGTGTCATTCACTACCTCTGACTTGTATAATTAGAAGGCACACATTAGAGGCCTGACAGCCAACCTGATGAATTCTTGGCACTGCTAAGGGGCATTTTGATAACACAACCCCACCAGGGCACATATTCAAATCTTAATGACCACCAATCTGACAGCTGAGGCAAAGCCAACTGTGCTAGCAAGGGCCCGGGAGGAAGCTGATTAGCAGCAAACTTAACAACACGGCAACCACGTGAGAATGCGAGCTGAGGAGTCAACCCTAGTGATGGCCCCAAGTTACCCCAAAATACAGAATTCAGAGCATTGTATGAATATGTTGCCAAAAGGAATGCAAGGGGTAAGTAGGACCCCACAAATCTGGAGCAAGCTGAGACAGACACACCAGGAACTGGAAGAGAATCCCTTTGCCTTCCCAGAGAGGCTAAGAGGGTGTCTCAGACAGCAGAGTTCTTGGTAATCTGAAGTCAGTGGAAGTTAAGTAGTTCTAAACACCTACCTCCTATCTCAGAGTGCTCTGCACACCTAAAGCAAGCTTCAGAAATTAGCCATTGGTTCTTACACCAATCCTTCTCTAATTGGTAGAGGTTGTCTTTTTTAAGGTTTTATTTATTTATTTGAGAGGCAGAGTTACAGGCATAGAGAAGGAGATACTGAGAGACAGGTCTTCCATCTGCTGGTTCACTCCCCAGATGGCTGCAACAACTTGAGCTGGTCCAATATGAAACCAGGAGCCAGGAGCTTTTTCTGGGTCTCCCACATGCGTGCAGGGGCCCAAACACTTGGGCCATCCTCTACTGCTCTCCTAGGCCACAGCAAAGAGCTAGATTAGAAGAGGAGCAGCCAAGACACAAACCAGCACCCATATGGGATGCCAACACCGCAGGTGGAGACTTAGCCTTCTACACCACCGCATTGCCCCAAGATTGTCTATAATTTGTCTTTAATTCTGGTGGCCAGTCCTGCTCTGAGGATCCTATTGCAAGAAATGTGAGGAAAGTAAAGGATGGCAAAACATGCAAAGGTAGGCAGTTTCATTGGCCACTGTTTTCCAGTCTGTATGCCTATCAAAAGGACAAGTGAAGCCACACAGGGAAGTAATCCTGGTCCCCAACATAGGACCAGCTAAGACCACCAGCTAAATCTTGGCCTAACCAATGTGCACAGTGCAGGCAGGACGACACTGGAAATGGAGCTCCCAAGCAGCCCCCAGATGGGGAGGTTCTGTGTGAACCTGATTCCTTTCAGTTCCCCATGACAGAAGACCAATGAGGACTGGGGCTCCTCCTGATAAAAATATCGGATCTCCCTCAAGGATCCCTAGGTGTTCCTACAAATAAAAGAGCATAAAATTGAGGTTTTGCTCAACATGGAGCCACATACCAAGAAATGCTGTATTTCTTAAAGTGTAATTTAAAAGGAGCAACAGTGAAAAGATATATAAAAAAAAGCCTCTGATCTGTAAAATTGGTTCTAAAGTCCTGACTCGGTCATTCTTATATGTTCCTGAAGCCTCATTCAACTCTCAGGAAGGGACTTGATGGCTAAACTTGCATTTAAGTCACGACTAGGGGCCAGCGCTGTGGGGCCAAAGATTAAGTCATTGCATGCAGCATCTGCATCCCCCGCTACCTTCCCATCCACCTCCCTGCTAATGTGCCTGGGAAAGCAGCGAAAATGGCCAAAGTACTTGGGCCCCTATGCTCACCTAAGAGACTGGGATGAAGCTCTTGGCTTCAGCCTGGCGGGGAGTGTTGAGGCGGCCGGGGTTAGGTGTGGTTGGGGTATCTTGCTGAAAGGCCAGCATTGGGAAATGAAGCCTAAGGTACTGAAGGGTCCAGCAAAGAGGCCAGCTGTGGAGAGGCCAAAAGAGGTCAGAGGTGATGCCCAGGGCAGGGCACCTGGTGGGTTGGGGGCAAATCAGGGTGGGAGGCACTGGCAAAGGCAGCCAGGAGGCTGCGTTGTAAGAGCCCAACCAAGCCCAATGCATATTTCCATGCAAACAGCAGGAGAAATTTGTGGGTGCTCCCTGTCCCCCAGCAGAGCCCACCTTCACAGAGCTGGACATGCTAGCACGCCGTCCCTCACTGTGTGCAAAGCAGCTACAATGGACCCCGCTCCCTCTCCTCTGGAGGATTCCTCTAATGGTCACTTCTTGTTTGCTCCTGGCTGCTCCTTAGATGCTGGGAGGTCCTGCAGGGCTCGGGCCCTAAATGCATCTACCTATATGCCCAATAAATGTTTGCCCAACTCAAATAAAAAGAGAAATTTATCTTTAAGTGGGGAAAAAAAAAAACTAACCATAAATTGCAGTATTGTTGGACTGTTTTTCCACAAAGATCTGAAAAGTCTCCTGCAATTTTCAGGGAAACTCTGAGAGCTGAGAGAGCTAGGATTACAGGAGAGACGTCTTACACTATGTAGATAATATTCTTATCTCTAGCCCCTCCAAGGAGGCTTCTGATAACACCAGGATTAAAACCTTGAATTATCTGGCAGAGAGGAGCTATGAAGTGAACTGTGAAGTAGTTTTGCTTTATAATAAACAGGCACAACAGAGCCCACCCCAGGACTACAAGTTGGCCGTCTGAAACTTGGCTCTGCCCAAGACTGAGAAATAGTTACAGGAATTTCTGGGAATGGCCAGCTTTTGCCAGATTTGGATACCCAATTTGGTGCTAATAACAAAACCCCTCTGTGACATGTTAAAAGGAAAAGAAGCAGAATCCTTTGGATCAGTTTAAAAACTAAAGGAGCTTATGTTAAGCATGCCCACTTCAGTACTACCTACATCTGGAAAAGTCCTTTGACCTGTACCTACCTGAAATACAGGGGATCACAGTAGGGGCCCTAACCCAGATGTCGGGATGATGGAAACAAGTGGTGGCTTACACAGTATCCTAGGGATGACCACCCTTCATGCAGATGGCTTGCAGCCACCTGTTTGGTGGTTAGAGAAGTAGAAAAGTTGGCCATGAGCCAATCCCTAATTGTCCAGGCCCCATACCAGGTGGTAGGTGATCTGGAAACAAAAGCACACCAGCCGTTGACTGGTGGCCAGCTGCCTCAGTGTCATGCTTGTTGTTGGAGACCCCAAACATCACTCTAAAACCCTGTCAGACTTTGAATCTGCCACATTGTTGCCAGGGGTTCAAGACTCCCCAGCACAAGACTGCCCCAAAATGAGAGAACTGATATACTCACGTAGGAAAAACCTGAGAATTGAACTCTAACACAGAATAAATGTTGACGGTCAAGTCGTTTTATCATTAATGGTCAGTGGAGGGCAAGGTACACAATGGTATCTTTTCATGGACTGCTGACACTAAGAAACTCTAGGGATACCTGCACAGAAGGCAGAAGTAGTAGCTCTGACTAAGGCACTAGATCTGGGAATAGAAACTCTAACAGCCTACCCCAGCTCCAGGTATGCCATCTCAGCAGCCTGTGCTCGTGGAGCCTCCTGGGGGGAAAAGAGGCGTCTTAAATGCTAACAGCAAAGTGAGTAAATATGGTAAAGAAATTCTCAGGCCACTGCAAGCTGTAGCAAGGCCTAAAGAAACAGCTGTTGTACAATGCAGAGAATGCCAGAAGTAAGGTTATGAGATAATAATAGGGAAAAGCAAAGCCCATGTTCCTACAAAGATAGGGTAGCCCTGACAGGGAGACCCTCCAGTTACCTCTCATCCCTTCCCTGAGACTTTACAAGTTTGAGCCTAGTTACTCCCAGGCAGACTCTCAGGAAGCCCACTGAGGGGGTTTTCAAAATAGACAATCACCAGCAGGTATACAGCAGACAACAGGAAAAACATCTGGATCCCCCGGAGCCTAGAGTGGGCTGTTATTAATTATGCCCATGGCTCCATACATTATGGTAAGGAAACAATGTACAACCAACTACAACTACTGAAGGTAATCAGAACCCCAGGGATGAAGGAATTGGTAGATAAAATACCAAACAATATACCTGTTGCCTTATAACTGATGTGTGACCCAGCCTCCCTTTCCACAGCTAACCAAAGCAGTGAATTTGAGGAGTACTTCACCCAGAGAAGACTGGCAGGTCAAGGTCACAGTTATGCCTACAGTCCAAGGTGGATTTAGATGCCCCCCCCCTCCCCCCCCCCCGCCCCGCAGAGATGAAAAGGCTGGAGAAGTCATTAAAACCATGCTAGAGAAATTATGCTGAAATTCAGTTTGCCTAGGACTGTACAAAGTGATAATGGGTCAGCTTTAAGGCAGAGTTAGATTTGCCTGCTGCCTGGAGACCCCCAGCCATCCAGAAAGATTGAAAAAGACCATTTGACCCTAAAAATAACCTTAGCTAAACTTTGTCAGGAAACATGATAACCAGTTAAAGCTCGTACCATCACCTTAACCCATGTTAGAGCAGCTCCCAAAGGAAAATTAAGCCTGATCTCTTTTGAGTTGCTCTGTGGGAGACCATCTCCCAGTTCATCTGGCCCCTAACCCACCCAAGAATGGAACAAAACATGTAACAGGGTAAGTAGGGACTACTCTCAACAGATAGGCAAATATGAACCTACCCTCACCTAACACGGTAAAGTGCCACCCATATGAAGCAGAGAGTGAGTCTCCTTAAAGATTTGGAAATTGGGCTCTCAAGATCAATACCATTGGGACAGGACCCTACTTGATTATACCAACCACTCATTCTTGTCCAAAATTACAAGATGTGACTCCTTGGATTCTCCAGACCCAAGTGACAGAAGCTCCTGAGCCTCCCCTGGTCCCTCCTGATAGATATTCCAGTGAGCTGGTGTCAGACCTAAAACACATAAATAAAGCTTTCCTCTCCTCCCACTCGAGGCTCACTATTTGGTGATGCCCTGTGTGATGACCCACTGTGTCTGCTACCAGCACCATCTGCTGCATAGTTCAATCTCTTCTTCCCAAGGAGTGCCACGGACCTGATGCACTCTTACCCACAGTGTGTGTGGTATGAGGGTAATGTGTAGCCCCAGAAAGATGCCTTCCAGTTCTCTCCCTGGAAATCACCTTCTTAATGCTGCTTTTGCCCTTGTAATCGTTCTCAACAGAGGTGAAATTTAACACAGCAAATACAATCAAAGGCAGCCCCAGGCTGGCGAGGCCTCTGCCCACTCCTGGAAGTGTTCCTGAGGCTTCGAAGCCTTACCTTCTTTGTTTGGCTGCCATCCTTTGAAGATGACAGAAGATGTTACTCATCAAGGACCGTGCAGTCTTATGAGGCCACTGTCCCTCGTGAAAGAGCATGCACCTGCGAGGACAGCCAGACTGAAGCGGGGGTCAGGAGCGAGAGACGGGCTCTCCCGGCCCAGCTGCTGCTGCTCACGGAAGATTAAACTGCACCTGACGGCCATCATCTTCTCTCTCGTGGTGCAAATGTAGCATCCACGGGGATGTCTGTTGTGTTCCCCAGAGAAGTTTGGTTTCTATTAATTCTGGTTTAAAATGGCAGTCATTAGCTTTACTACAATTTAAAATGTGCCACATTTATCTACAGCTGCCGTGAGCTGGAACACAGCTGTAGTGGTCCAGAAGCACCAACCGCATTCTGGATCCAGGGAGGTCCTTTTGGCTCAAAGCCACTGCACCTGCAGCATGGGGGCAGCATCATGCCCCACAATCACTAGAGACTCCTGCTGGCGTTGTCTCTGCTTTGAAACCAGAGCTTTGGATCCACGTGCCTTGTCGCCAGCTTCATGCCCACCCAACCGTCTTGTGCAGCAGTCCAACCACGTGTGAGTCTTGACATAACATATCCCAGATTGTGTGGCTTAAACAATAGTCACTTTTTGCTCTCACAGTTCTGGAGGTTAGAAATCCGAGAGCAAGGTGCTACCGGGGTTAGTATCTGGTGAGGCCACTCCTCCTGGTTGCTTGTCTTCAGCTGGCCTTTCCTCTGAGCCTGCAAGGAAGAGAGAAGGGGTGAGGATGAGGAGAGGAAGAGGGCTGGAGGAAAGAAAGAGCAATCTGGCTTCTCTTTCTCCAATCTGTCCTACTGGTTTAGGGCCCCACCACTATGACCTCATTTAACCTCAATTACTTCCTTAACAGCTCTATCTCCAAATATGAGCACATGAGAATCAACACAAGAATTTCAGGGGGACCCATTTCAGGAAACCTAGGATAACCTTAATAGCGCAGTAGAAGATCACTGGCTCTGGTATCAGAAAAGCTGAACTTGAAACCAAGCTCACTAAAGGAATCATAACATATAGGCCACTGCCTTCTCTAATCTGAATTCTGGAAATAGGAGCGCACATTTAGCCCTAGCACTTCAAACATCCATGTCCCACACTGAAAGGCCTGGGTTCAGTTCCCAGCTCCAGCTCCTGACCCAGCTTCCAGCCAATGCAGAACCTAGGATGAAGCAGTGATACCTCAAGTAGTTGATTTCCCACTACCCACATGGGAGACCTGTATTAAGTTCCTGGATCCCAACTTCGGTCTGGCCCAGCCTCTGTCATTTTGGGCATTTAGGAAGTAAGCCAGCAGTTGGGAGATAGCTAGCTAACTCACGCATGCTCACTTTCTTTCTCTTGCCTCAAATAAATAAAAATAACTAATTTTAATAAGAATAAAAACAATACCTAAAAAATCACAGTTGTCACAAAGATAAAAATGTGATGAACTCTGTGAAAATGCATTATAACTGTCAGCAGTTCTCAATTATGAATTATGGATCTGCTGGTTTTGGAAATAAGTGCAAAAAAAATAAAGTATTAGGAGGAGGGAAGCAACAGATTACAGATGTGTCAGTTACAGATGTCTCAATCAGCACAGCAGCCAGGGCAAGCGCTGGGCATCCCAGAGTGCAATCAGCTGTGTACTTGCTGTATCTCTGCAGCCCTATCTGAACAGGTTCCAGATACAAGGCTCAATCAGCTAAAATCTGCACCCTGGGGCATTTACTGCAGCTAATAGAAGGAATTTAGAAAATTGGGTTGAAGCCACGGAGCGCTCCTCACTGAAACAGTTGAGTGCTAATTGCTTTCTCAAAACTTAGACTTCTGCTTGTTGGAGGATGAACTGGGTCCTCAGTGGGCAAGATTTTTGCATTGTACAAATAAATCTCAATATAAAGAACACAATGTCTTTGATCCAAGCAACAGCTCTTTATCCCTGAAGTCATACTGTCTTCCAAAGCAAAGCCAAGACCTGCTCCAGACTCATGGTTTACAATTATTCAGTTTTTCTGTGGAACCAATATTCAGCACCAACTGTACTGGGTTCCAAGACTACAACAGAGAAAACAGCCAGATACACATTGTTCCTGCTACCATGGATCTTACATTCTGGGAGAAGACACATTAATCGAATAATTGCATACTTTTTTTGATAAGGGGCTATCATTTGGCACAGCAGTTAAAATGCCACATGGGATACCCACATCCCATATTAGACTGCCTGGGTTCCAGTGCCTGTTCCACTTTCAATTCAACTTCCTGCTAACACACACTCAGAAGGTGATGGGTCAAGTACTTGGGCCCTGCCATACATATGGGAGACCTAGCCGGAGTTCTTGGCTACTAGCTTCAGTTTGGCCCAGCTGTTGTCGGCATTTGGGAGTGAACCAGTCGATGGAAGTGTGCTTGCTCACTCGCTCACTCTCTATCTCTCTCCCTGCTCTGTCACTCTGCATTTCAAATAAGTGAAAATAAATAAACAGAAATTCTTAAAATAATTACTCTCAGAATACATTAGAATTGAGTGACCCTGAGGACATAAGTGACATGTGAGCTGAGTGACTAGTTAACTAGAAAGTGATTAGGACAGGAAGAGGAGAGTGGATCAGGTCAAAGTTCTCATGGCAGGTGGGATGGGGCGAGTGTGAGGGGCTTAGAGCACAGTGTTGTGGTTGTGGTGCTTGGCCAGAGAGAGTGGGGAGTGTGGTGTGAGTTGAGGCTGGAGCAACAGTAAGAGAAAAAAACTCCTCCCCAGGCCCTTGTAAGACATATTATATAGACCTGTTTTCCAAGGAGCATAAGAAACCATTGCAAGGCTTTGACTTGGTAAAAAGAGGAAGATATGATCACATTTGTTTCTTTAGTTTTTTTTTTTTGATGGATCCCCTTGGTTATAATATAGAGAATTGTTTAGACTGGAGGGAACACATATTGTCCAGACACATATGAGAAGGCTCTGGAAGCTGTTCTGACTAAAGCCAACAGTAGCCCGGACTAGGCTGTCAGTGGTAGATATTCATTCATTAATCCAATGTGTATTGAGTTTCTCTGTATGCTGGGTTCTGTGCCAGAAGCTGCAGGTGGATAGAGTTGGAGGGATCTGAGCAATAGCAAGAGATAAACATGACCTGCTGATGAATTAGACCTGGCATGCAAGGGCAAGCTGTTAAAAATAATTTCTAAGTTTCTGCCTCATTAAATACAGAACGCAGGGGTGTTTGGGGAAGATTGGGCAAATGTACCTAGATGGTTTGAGTTTGCAGTTAGAGAATTTGCCATATCAAGGGGCCAGCAAGTAGAGGAAATCCACAGTTTGGAGGGGAATCTGACACATATATGACACATGGCAGGTAAGGTTATGGGTGTGATCAGATCCTTGAGCTGATCTTCACATGAAATCAGCATATCTCAAGGATACCTGCACTCCCAATTTTATTTCTATACTATTCACAATAACTCAAGTATGGAATCAACCTAGATATCTATCAGCAGATAAAGAAAATGCAGTAGATACACATAATGGAATACTATTCAGCCACAAAGTACATTTCAGCAAAATGGATAAACTGGAGGACATGAACTAAATCAGAAACAGACAGAAAATACCGCATGTCCTCTCTAATATGTGGAAGCTAAAAAAAGTCTGAATGTAGAATAATGATTACTAGACAGTGGGCAGGATCATGAGGAGAGAAGGGATAGCTAACGGTACCAGAACACATGTACAGGAGTAGTAAGTTCTTGTGTTCCCTAGCACAAAGCAGGGACTATAGCCCACAATAACCTATAAGGTATTTTACAAATGGCTGGAAGGGAGAAGCTCAAAGCCTCCTAACTTGGGTTGGTGATAGACAGAGAGATGGCAATGTTGATTGCCCCGACGTGATCACTGTACACTGCTCACTTGTGCATGTATCAGAACCTCACATTGTACCTAGAGGCATGTGTCATTGTCACATCTTAACAGAAAGAATTTTTTTAAGTCTAAAGAAATGGAAATGCAAACTACAGTTTGATAATTACACATTTAATACAAGTAATAAATTCCCACACTTATGCCACAAAAATATACAATAAAAAAGAAAATTCAAAGGACAACCAACACTAAAAAGGCTGAGATTCAAGGAAAAAGAACCTGAAAAGAAATCCAAAAAATCAGTAGCAAGAGAGATCAAAGAAAACTTGGCTGATGGAGTTATGGGAACCAAGAACAATGGAAATTAGTCAATAGTGGAAAATTCCAATCCTGGGTCAAGGTAGAGGATTTTTTTGTTTGTTTGTTTTTGTTTTGTTTTTTTGACAGGCAGAGTTAGACAGTGTGAGAGAGAGAGAGAGAGAGAGAGGGAGAGAGAGAGAGGGGAAGGGCTTCCTTTTTTTCCGTTGGTTCACCCCCCAAGTGACCACTACAGCTGGTGTGCTGCAGCCGGCGCTGCGCTGATCCAAAGCCAGGAGCCAGGTGCTTCTCCTGGTCTCCCATGCAGGTGCAAGGCCCGAGGACCTGGACCATCCTTCACTGCACTCCTGGGTCACAGCAGAGAGCTGGACTGGAAGAGGAGCAACCGGGACAGAATCCGGCGCCCTAACCGGGACTAGAACCTGGTGTGCCGGCGCCGCAGGCGGAGGATTAGCCTAGTGAGCTGCAGCGCCGGCCCAAGGTAGAGGATTAAAAATACTCACTTGCTCCAGACCTGTAGACCACTGATTTTGTTAGAACAAGAGAATAGAGTGTGGGGACAATATTGGGGAACATTCTCCACAGACATATGGCAATGAAGAGAGAGAAACTGCAGCTTGGTTATCTGGATACATCCCCACTTCAACCTACAGCTTTGCTTCCTTCAGTTCAGAAATTCTGGAATTTCTACCTCAGTATTCCCTCTTCACAAAAGCACATCAACTCCGAGATCAAATTATCACAGGGGTACCCTGGAACTCAGCCAAGGGCATCCACCCTGGCTCAGAAATGCAAGGGAATACACTGCATTTGTCAAATCAACTCAGGAAATAACACCCCAGGAAGGCCATGGTCCACAGTCAGGAAGCCATTTGGAAGGGTTCCAAGGATAAGAAGGAAACATTTGACAGCCAACACAAGGCTTTTATCTTTATTAGCAAAATCACTGCTCTGGGTAATGTTTCAAAATGAACACATGCCTCTGTTAATGCAGTTGCATTCACAAGTAACAAACCCACTGTTTTACATGGCAAGCAATGGTGACAGATCTACGTCCCTAAATACTTCATTTCATTAACTAAAGCTGTCTACTTCTTTAAGCATTAACTCACTGAGTCCTGCCACTTAGATAAACTGCCTGAAGCAGACATATATTCCTTATGATACCACAAGCCTTGCTTTGCTATAACTCCTCTTTGTATTACGGCACGAGCTTTATGGTTGCAAAAGGTTGCAAACTGTCATTTGTTGGTGGTAGTAATTTAGCATCTAATGAGCAAAACTCACAAGCCACCCAGGAAGTGCAGAGGCTCAGGAGATATTTGCAGCACAAATGGGAGAGACTGTGTAAAGGAAGCAATTGTGGCTCAGTTATGGAAATCAGTCTGAGAAAACAGGCTCCAATGTTGCTTGAAAAGGAAATACAAGGAAAGAGCTTTGAAGGCAGGTTATTGATGGAAGGAGAGTAGGCCAAAGAGAGTCAGCTGATGCCATGGTGATAGTAGGAATACAGTAATAATCATATATCATTGATAGTATCCAGCACTCTTACTCTGGTCCCATATACCGTGCCAAGGGCTTTGCAATATTATTTTACCTGATCATTATAGTAAAACTGATTGTTTAAATAACCCAGCTGATCTGAACTTCAGTTTATAAATATACAAAAAAGAAATTATAGTAATGGTCCCAGAAAACACAGATAGTAAAATCAAAAATAAGTAAATGGCATTATATCAAACTAAAAAGTTCTATACAGCAAAGGAAAAAAAAAAAAACAACAAGGAGACAAACTGAACATCTGTAAAGGGTTAATATCCAAAACATGTGAGGAGCTGTGGCACAGTTGGCCTAGCAGTTAAGACACCTGCATCCCATATTAGAGTGCCTGGGGCTGAGTCTCAGCTCTGCACCTAATTCCAGCTTCCTGTTATTGCACTCCCTGGGAAGCAGCAGGTGATGGCTCAAGTAGTTGAGCCTGCCATCCAACATGCACTGAGCTCTCAGCTCCTGGTTTCACCCTGAACCAAACCCAGCGATGGGAGATCTTTGCTCCCCAAGTTTTATGTATATATATATGTATATATATATATATATAGTTATATGTAAGTTATATATAATATATATTATATATATTATATATAAAGTTATATATGTGTTATATATATATATATACATATATATACATAAGTATATTCACATACAAAAAAGTGTATGCAGGGACTAGTGCTGTGGCATAGCAGTAGCAGGTAAGGTTGTAGCCTGCAGTGCCAGCATCCCATATGGACACTGGTTCAGGTCCTGGCTGCTCCATTTCCTAACCAGCTCTCTGCTATGGCCTGGGAAAGCAATGGAAGATGGCCCATGTCCTTGGGCCCCTGCACCCATGTGGGAGACCCGGAAGAAGCTCCTGGCTCCTGGCTTCACAGTGGCGCAGCTCAAGGAGTTGTGGCCATTAGGGGAGTGAACCAGCAGATGGAAGACTTTCTCTCTCTCTTTCTCTCTCTCTCTCTCTCTCTCTCTCTCTCTCTCTCTCTCTCTCTGCCTCTCTGTAAATCTACCTTTCAAATAAAAAGTCATAAAAAATATTTGTAATGAGTACAAGCAACTCAAGAGCAAAATAAACAACCCACTTGAAAACTGGGCAAAGGACCTGAATAGACTTTTCCACAAAGAAGACACAGAATTGGCCAATGTGTATATGGGAACAGGCTCACAGCACTAACCATCAGAGAAATGTGTATTAAAATCACAATGACATATCATCTCATTCCAATGAGGATGGTAGTTACCAAAAAGACAAAGGAGAACAAGTGCAAATGAGGATATGCAGGAAAGGGAATCCTGCTATACTGTTGGTAAGAATGTAAATTTGAGCAGCAATTATGGAGAAGAGTACAAAGTTCCATGAAAAAGTACAATTAGAGCCTCCATGTTATCCAGACATCCATTACCAGGTACATATCCAAAGAATGTAAAATCACTATATAGAAGAGATATTTGTACTCTCCTGTTCATTGCAGCAATAGTCACAGTAGCCAAGATACAGTGTTCATCAGTGCATGAATGAATACATAAAATAAGACATATTTACAATGTCAGCCTCAAAAAATAAATTTCATCATTTTGACAATATAGATGAAAATACAGGCACAGAAAGACAAATACTTCATGATGTTAATTACAAAAAAGTTCATGGAAAAATGGAATTATAAAATAGTTTATTTGGGGGCTGCCGCTGTGGTGTAGTGCGTAAAGCCGCCACCTGCAGTGCTGGCATCCCATAAGGGCGCCAGTTTGAGGCCAAGCTGCTCCACTTCCAATCCAACACTCTGCTGTGGCCTGGAAGAGCAGTAGAAGATGGCCCAAGGCCTTGGGACCCTGCACCCATGTGGGAGACCCAGAAGAAGCTCTTGGCTCCTGGCTTCAGATCGGCGTAGCTCCAGCCATTGTGGCCAATTGATGATTGAACCAGTGGATGGAAGATCTCTCTCTCTCTCTCTCTCTCTCTGCCTCTCCTTCTCTCTCTGTGTAACTCTGACTTTCAAATAAACAAATCTTTTAAAAAAAAAAAGATAGCTTATTTTGTCACAAAAATATTTTGAAGTATGCATCAAAAAGATCCCACACCACCATGTTTATAGCAACACTGCTCACAATAGCCAAAATTATCCAACCAAGGTGGCCATCATCAGATGAATGGATACAGAAAATATATACACAATGGAATATTATTCAACTTTGAAAAATGAAATTCTACCATTTGCAGCAAAATGGATGCAATTGTAGGACATCATGTTGAGTGAAACAACCCAGACCCACAAAGATACCGCTGCATGTTCCCCCTTAAATGTGAGAGCTAAAATTTAAAAAACAAACAAGGAAAGAAAAACAAAGAAATGCCTGTGTGTATCCATACTGCTGCAAATATAGTTTTGTAAATCTTTGTTTTCTAACTTTGTCAAACCAATGGTTAGGAATGTTATACTAGCAATAGGTGCCTACATCAAGAAATTAGAGAGGAGCTCCAGGATGGCAGAATAGGGAGGGAGCGCACTGATAGTCCAGGAAAACATAGTTTAATAAAAGTTGAGATACTGTAGTCTCAGGGAAGAGTTAGGGAAAAAACTGCAGAGGAAACTCTTCTGGAACTAGTGGGACACAGTGGAACTACACGGAGGGCACGGGTGCCCACGGCTCGGGACCCCAGCCACCGAGTCTACACATCAGCGCTGGAAAGGGAGGTGAGGCAAAAGCTCAGTAGCCCAAGACACTGGCAGAAAGGCAGCAGGAAGAGACTAGAGGGATCTAGGCTTGGAGCCCCATGGGGGAAAGTTCACCAGGCCAACCAGAGGAGTTAAAAAAATAAATAAGTAAAAGGGACCGGTACGCACACGATTCTCTCTCTCCACTCACCTTACAAAGGCAGGGGAAAACAATAGAGCAGGTGCCATTTTGGACATATATAACAGCTGCACCAGCTCAGGGCTGTGCCCACCCTCAGCCAAGCAGAAAAACCTGATCTAGTGGGGAGAAATAACAGGAGGTTAAGATCTAGTGAATGTGTGGAGCTTATGAATGGGGACTGTGAGAAAAAAAAAAAACTGAGGGTGTGTGGGAGAACTCACAGACACCACAAACTCGGTAACCTTGGCAACCCGGTGGGAGACAATGCAGGGGAATCTGAGTTTACACTGAGGACTACACAGATCCTTTGTGTGGTCCTTGGGACAGAGCAAATGAATATTATACCCACTGGGGCTAGCACTCAGGCACTGATTGCCATCAAGAAGAGCTCAGCTGAGAAGAATTACTTCCCTTCTGAATAAAAGAGAGAGAGAGAGAGAGAGAGAGAGGGAGAAGAGAGAAGAGAGAAGAGAGAAGAAGATTTACCATGCCAAACCTGGCTGTGTCAACCTTGACACACCCTTAACCTTGAAGAACTAAACAGAGCTCTCAGGCCACACCCACTATAAGCCTCTAGAGATTCACCAAAAGCAGACAGTCCACTTAATCTAGAGTCATAGTATACCAAGAAAAGCCACGACAGTGAGGGGAAAAAAAAGAAGAAGAAACCAAAGAATATCTCTACAGTGCCAAGCAACAAATGCAGAAACCGAGGAAACAAGAACAAGGAAGACATTATGACACCCCCAAATGAACATGACACTCCAATACAAGAACATTAAGATGATGAGATAGAAGAAATGCAAGATACGGATTTCAAAAAATTTATGATAAGAACAATTAGAAGTTATCAAAAATTCATGAACTACAGAAATCCCTACTGGACAGGATAGAAAATATCTCTCACAAAAATGAAATTTTAAGGAGGAATCAAAATGAAATGGTGAATTTAGTAGAACATGAAATTGTGATATTGAAGAGAAATCAAAATGAAATGAAGATCAATGGATCAAATGACAAACACATTAGAGAGCCTTAAAAACAGAATCAGTGAAGCAAAGAGAGAGAATCTGACTTAGAAGACAGAGCACAGGAAAGTATACAGTCAAACCAAAGAAAAGAAGAGGAAATTAGAAATCTAAAAAATATTGTCAGGAATCTACAGGATACTATTAAAAAACCCAACATTTGGGTTTGAGGAGTTCCTGAAGGCATGGAGAGGGAGAAAGGATTAGAAGGCCTTTTTAGTGAGATACTAGCAGAAAACTTCCCAGGTTTGGAGAAGGACAGAGACATCCTAGTACAGGAAGCTCATAGAAAGCCCAGTAAACTGACCAAAAGAGAACCTCACCACGACACGTCGTAATCAAACTCACACAGTGAAACATAAACAAAAGATTCTAAAATGTGCAAGAGAGAAACATCAGATTACTCTCAGAGGATCTCCAATTAGACTCACAGCAGACTTCTCATCAGAAACCCTACAGGCTAGGAGGGAATGGCGAGACATAGCCCAGGTACTAAGAGAGAAAAACTGCCAGCCCAGAATATTATATCCTGCAAAGCTCTCATTTGTGACTGAAGGTGAGATAAAGACCTTTCATAGCAAGCAGAAATTGAAAGAATTTGTCGCCACTCGTCCAGCTCTGCAAAAGATGCTCAAAGATGTGTTACACACATAAACACAGAAACACGGTCACCAATATGAAAGAAGGTAAAAGAAGGAAACCTCACAGCAAAATATCACAGGAAGTTCAAAGCATATATTAGAAATATCTTTGGGAAAATGTCAGGGAAAAGTTACTACTTATCAATAGTCACATTGAATGTTAATGGCCTGAACTGTCCAGTTAAAAGACAGACTGGATGAATGGGTTAAGGAACAAAACCCATCTATTTGCTGCTTACATGAAACACATCTTTCCAACAAAGATGCATGCAGACTGAAAGTGAAAGGTTGGAAAAAAGATATTCCATGCCAACAGAAACCAAAAAAGAGCTGATGTAGCCATCTTAATATCAGACAAAATAAACTTTAACATAAAAAGTGTTAAGAGAGATGGAGGGGCACTATATAGCGATTAAGGGATCAATTCCACAGGAAGATGTAACTATTTTAAACGTATATGCATCTAATTACAGGGCACCGGCTTATTTAAAAGATATGTTAAGAGACTTAAAGGGAGACTTAGACTCCAATACAATAGTACTGGGGGACTTCAATACTCCACTCTCAGAAATAGATCAACCGGACAGAAGATCAACAAGGAAACAGTAGATTTAAACGACACTATAGCCCAAATGGATCTAATACCCAAATCAATAAAATCAGAGATGAAAAAGGAAATGTCACAACATAAACCACAGAAATAAAAAGAATCATCAGAAATTACTACAAAGAGTTGTATGCCAGAAAACAGGGAAATTTATAAGAAATGGATAGATTCCTGGACATATGCAACCTACCTAAATTGAACCATGAAGACATAGAAAACCTAAACAGACCCATAAATGAGACAGAAATTGAAATAGTAATAAAGTCCCTGCCAACAAAGAAAAGCCCAGGACCAGATGGATTCACTGCTGAATTCTACCAGACACTAAAAGAAGAACAAGATCCAATTCTTATCAAACTATTCAGAACAATTGAAAAGTAGGGAACCCTCCCAAATTCTTTCTATGAAGCCATCATCACCTTAATTCCTAAGCCGGAGAAAGATGCAGCATGCAAAGAAAATAACAGACCAATATCCCTGATGAACACAGATGCAAAAATCCTCAAAAAATTCTGGCTAATAGAATGCAACAACACATCAGAAAGATCATCCACCCAGACCAAGTTGGATTTATCCCTGGTATGCAGGGATGGTTCAATGTGCACAAATCAATCCATGTGATACACCACATTAACAAACTGCAGAAGAAAAACTGTATGATTATCTCAATAGATGCCGAGAAAGCATTTGATAAAATACAACACCCTTTCATGCCTATGCTTCCATAGCCTAGGCAACTCATGACAAGAGCCTCGGATGACTATTGACGTGCCATAAACAAGAGTGTCAATTGTTAAGTCAACAACAGGAGTCACTGTGCGCTTACTCCTCATGTAGGATCTCCATCCTTAATGTTTTGTACTGTGTGAATTAACGGTATAACTAGTACTCAAACAGTACTTTATATTTTGTGTTTCTGTGTCGGTGCAAACTGTTGAAATCTTTACTTAATATATACTAAATTGATCTTCTGTATATAAAGATAATTTAAAATGAATCTTGATGTGAATGGGATGGGAGAGGAAGCAGGAGATGTGATGGTTGCGGGTAGGAGAGAGGTTATGGGGGGGAAAAGCCACTGTAATCCAAAAGCTGTACTGTGGAAATTTATATTTATTAAATAAAAGTTTTTAAAAGGAATGTTATATACTATATTTTAATGATTTGTGAATACTTTAAAATTTACTGTATATGGGTGAAATGGTCATTTTCCATTCAATTATTTATAGCCATTGTGTGTATTCCCACTGAACTAGGATCTTTTTGTTTTTTACCTATTAAATTTCTTATTTTGTGAAATATTAAGCCCTTTTATAATAATATAATTTTAAAATGTTATCTCAAAAATTGAAGGGGAAAAAATAAAAAAATGGAGAAGGAAAGGGGGTGTAGAGGGAGGGAGGAAGAGAATATTATGATGTTCTTTTTTTAACTTTTATTTAATAAATATAAATTTCCAAAGTACAGCTTATGGATTACAATGGCTTCCCCCCCCCATAAATTCCCTTCCACCCACAACCCTCCCCTTCCCCACTCCCTCTCCCCTTACATTCACATCAAGATTCATTTTCAATTCTCTTTATATACAGAAGATCAATTTAGTATTTATTAAGTAAAGATTTCAACAGTTTGCACCCACATAGAAACACAAAGTGAAAAATACTGTTTGAGTACTAGATATACCATTAATACACATAGTACAAAACATTAAGGATGGAGATCTTACATGAGGAATAAGCGCACAGTGACTCCTGTTGTTGACTTAACAATTGACACTCTTGTTTATGGCACGTCAATAGTCATCTGAGGCTCTTGTCATGAGTTGCCTAGGCTATGGAAGCCTTTTGAGATCACCAACTCCAATCTTGTTTACACAAGGCCATAGTCAAAGTGGAAGTTCTCTCCTCCCTTCAGAGAAAGGTACCTCTTCTTTGATGACCTGTTCTTTCCACTGGGATCTCACTCGCAGAGATCTTTCATTTAGGTCATATTTTTTTTCTTTTTTTTTTCTTTTTCTTTCTTTTTTTTTTTTTTTTTTTTTTTTTGCCAGAGTGTCTTGGCTTTCCATGCCTAAAATACTCTCATGGGCTTTTCAACCAGATCTGAATGCCTTAAGGGCTGATTCTGAGGCCAGAATGCTGTTTAGGACATCTGCCATTCTATGAGTCTGCTGTGTATCCTGCTTCCCAAGTTGGATCATTCTCTCCCTTTTTTATTCTATCGGTTAGTATTCACAGACACTAGTCTTGTTTATGTGATCCCTTTGACTCTTAGTCCTATCATTATGATCAATTGTGAACATAAATTGATCACTTGGACTAGTGAGGTGGCATTGGTACATGCCACCTTCATGGGATTGAATTGGAATCCCCTGGTATGTTTCTAACTCTACCATTTGGGGCAACTCCGATTGAGCATATCATAAATTGTACATCTCTTCCCTCTCTTATTCCCACTCTTATATTTAACAGGGATCACTCAGTTAAGTTTCAACACTTAAGAACAATTGTATTTTCTGGCTTAGGGAGTAAGGTGATGCTGGCTTCACAGAAAGAATTTGGGAGGATTCCCTCTTTTTCGATTGTTCTGAATAGTCTGAGAAGAATTGGAGTTAGTTCTTCTTTAAGGAAGAGAATATTATGATGTTCCTAAAATTGTATCTATGAATTACATTTTATCCATTAATAACTAAAAAAAGAATTGTTTAAAAATTCTTGATAAAAATCTTGATGCGAATGAAATGGGAGAGGGAGCAGGAGATGGGAGGGTTGTGGGTGGGAAGGAAGTTATGGGGGGTAGAAATCCATTGTAATTGTAATCCATAAGCTGTACTTTGGAAAATTATATTTATGAAATAAAAGTTAAAAAAATAAAAATGAATTTTTTTAGGGTTTTTTTTTTAATTTTTAGTTTTTTGACAGGCAATTAGACAGTAAGAGAGAGAGAGAGAGAGAGAGAGAGAGAGAAATTTCTTCCTTTTCCCATTGGTTCATGCACCAAGTGACCACTACAGCTGGCATGTTGCGGCCGATGCGCTGTGCCAATCCGAAGCCAGGAGCCAGGTGCTTCCTCCTGGTCTCCATGCGGGTGCAGGGCCCAAGGACCTGGGCCATCCTTCACTGCAATCCCAGGCCACAGCAGAGAGCTGGACTGGAAGAGGAGCAACCGGGACAGAATCCAGCACCCCGACCGGGACTAGAACCTGGGGTGCCGGCGCCGCAGGTGAAGGATTAGCCTATTGAGCCACGGCACTGGCCTAAAAATATTTTTTAAAAAAATATTTGAAGTCTATGCATACAAAGCTGCCTTCAAATAGTTTATTAAAATGTGTATTATGAAAAGATTGTGAATGGATTTCAGAAAATGTTGCAATTAATTAACTTATCTTTTAACTCTGTTTTCCACAAACCTCTTGAGGTGCGTTCATACACAGAATCTCAAAAACTCAAACCCATAGAAGTACAAAGTAGAATGGTGACTTCCAGAAGCAAAGGCAATGGAGAAAATGACACTGGTCAAAACACAAATAATTCCAGTTAGAAAGAGTAAGTTCAAGAGCTCTATTGTACAACATGGTAACTATACTTAATCACAATGCATTGTATACTTGAAGATCACTTAAGATTGTAGATCTTAAGTGTTCCTACTATAAAAAAAAAACTAAGTATGAGAAGTAATGGGTATATAAATTAGCTTAATTCACTCATCTAATAATGAATACATATATTAAAACATCCTGTTCTACATCATAACCATATACAATTATTAACTTAAAATATTTTAAACTTATTAAAATGTGAAAAAATTATAATAATCACGAAGATCACAAAAATAACATCAAGTGCTGCAGATAGATTTTAAATCCCAGTCTAGGGGCTGGCACTGTGGCACAGCAAGTTAAGCCACCGCCTGCAGTGCTGGCATCCCATAAGGGCACCAGTTCGAGGCCCAGCCACTCCACTTCTGATCCAGCTCTCTGCTATGGCCTGGGAAAGCAATGGAAAATGGCCCAAGTCCTTGAGCCCTTGCACCCGCATGGGAGACCCAGAAGAAGCTCCTGGCTCCTAGCTTCAGATCAGAGCAGCTCCGGCCATTGCAGCCAATTGTGGAGTAAACCAGCGGATAGAAGATCTCTCTCTCTCTCTCTCTCTTTCTCCCGCTCTCCCCCTCTCCCCCCCCTCCCCCTCCTTCTGCCTCTCTTTCTGTATATAACTATGACTTTCAAATAAATAAATAAATCTTTTTTAAAAAATCCCAGTCTATCTGAATTTTTAGCAATAGTGCCACCTATCAGACCAGGAATACAGAACAGTGAAACTTTTTATACAAGTGACTCCAACGAACTGTGTGACTCAGGATCAGAAAGGTAAAATAGTTTTTTTCTAGCTTCATCTCTGAAAAATCTGGAGGTTGGACTACACAAATGCACTAACTCCTCTGCACTTTACCATCCGTATCAGGCCATATCCTGATTCACTGTTTGAAAGCCTCCAGAGACTAAGGAGACAACTTCAAGAGCTGGTCCATGCTATTTCAAGAATAGAAAAGCAGTTTGTCGGGCCGGCACTGTGGTACAGTGGGTTAAAGCCCTTGCCTGCAGCACTGGCATCCCAGAAGGGTACTGGTTCGGGTCCCAGATACTACACTTCCAATCTAGCTCTCTGCTATAGCCTGGGAAAGCAGCGGAGGATGTCCCAAGCCCTTGGACCCCTGCACCCACATGGGAGACCCGGAAGAAGCTATTGGCTCCCAGCTTTGGATCTGCCCAGCTCCAGCTGTTGAAGCCATTTGTAGAGTGAACCAGCAGATGGAAGACCTCTCTTTCTCTCTCTCTCTATGTCTCTACCTCTCTCTGTAAAATAAAATAAATCTTAAAAAAAAAAAAAGAAAAGAAAAGCAGTCTGTGTAACAACCATTATGAAATTGAAAGACCTGAAAAGCCCCCTGGAAGTTTTAGGAGTGCTAAAAACACTTCCAGCCTCCACTCTCAGCTCCAGCTAACTGGTAACAGATAGTTAAGAACAAGAGCTAAATAAGCAGGATACTGATTTCCTTGCCAACTCCTACCACTGGTAAAACGGGAATAGAGAATACTTTGTGGCTTACTCTCATGTTGTTCTTTTATTCTGTTAACAGTTCTATTCAGGTACAGTTGACATAAACAATACATACATAGAGAATTTGAAAATGTTGACACATGTACTCCTATCAAATCATCAGCAGTCAAGACAACAAGCAAATCCATCACCCACAAGATATCTTGTGCCCCTTTGTAATTTCTGTCTCTCTTCCTGCTCTTCCCTCCCTCCATCCTCTCTGATCTGCTCTCTGTCACTATAGATGTATTTACTTTTTTTTTTTTTTTTTTTTTTTGGACAGGCAGAGTGGATAGTGAGAGAGAGAAAGGTCTTCCTTTTCCGTTGGTTCACCCCCTAATGGCCGCTGCTGCCAGTGCACCGTGCTGATCTGAAGCCAGGAGCCAGGTGCTTCCTCCTGGTCTCCCATGCGGGTGCAGGGCCCAACCACTTGGGCCATGCTCCACTGCACTCCCAGGCCACAGCAGAGAGCTGGACTGGAAGAGGAGCAACTGGGACAGAATCTGGTGCCCTGACTGGAACTAGAACCCAGTGTGCTGGTGCCACAGGCGGACGATTAGCCTATTGAGCCACAGCACCAGCCAGATGTATTTACCTTTTCTACACTGTCATATAACAGGAATTTTACAGAATATACCCCTTTTTTGGTCTAGGATCTTTGAGTATAATGATTTTGAGATTCAACTATCTTGTAGTATATACCAGTTTTTCTTTTTATTGCTGACTATTCTATTATATGCATATAATAGTTTTTTATTGCTGACTATTCTATTCTATGCACATAACAAAGTTTATTTAGTTATCCATTTGTTCATTTAAGTTGTTTCCAATTACTGTCCATTAAAATACAATTGTTGTGGGTATTTATATGTCAGTCTTTGTATGGTAGTGGGATTCATGGATAGAGATGAGCTACTGAGGCCTGTAACAGGAAGTAGTCTTTTATTTTTATTTATGCAGGCATAAGGCCCATGTGGATTTTTATCCAAAAGCCCCAGTCCTGAACAAAGAGGATTATTTCCTTATGTATGGTTTTAGCTTTTTGTCTGCCTTATATGGCTACATGCATACATTTGATTGGATACTCTAATGCTACGGGGCAGCCACAGGAACTGCTACAATACTGCCCATGTGTACATGGTTACTGATTTTTTTTCCCACTCACTTACTGAGCAGTACACTGTCTAGCCAGGGTTAACACCACCCCTCCGTGCTAACAAGCAGGAACCACAGAAGATAGTTAACTTCCCAGGCAAGCAGATAATAACTCATTTCATTCCCAGGATGGGTTCCTCCCTTTCTCTTCTGAAGAAGGCCTCTACCACAACTTTAATCATGTTAGCTAGAAACAAATTCAACCAAAAGACAAAGGCCCCTACTGCAGTATGGCCAGGTGCTTCTATCCCTAGGACTGGGGTAGCTACCTCCTAGGACAGGTACGTGTGTAACCTTTTAGGAAATTGCCACAAGTGAGTCTTAATTTCACATTACCTATGGTGGAACATGAGACTTCCCTCTCTCCCACAACCTTGGGCACCCGAGGTATGGTTAGTGTTCTCCTAGTCTAGCAGTTCCACTAGGCAGTATCTCATTATGGTTTTAATATATGTTTCCCTAATGACTAATAAAGTTGAGCATCTTTTCATGTCCTGTTATGCCACCTATAAATCTTCATTAGTGAAGTGTCTATTCAAATATTTTGCCCAATTTTTAACCGGGTTGTTGCTTTTCTTAAGTTTTTAGAGTTTTTCATATATTCTGCATACAATTATTAGCAAATATTTTCTTCTGCTCTTTGATCCGTCGTTTCATTCCACTAACAGTGTATTTCAAAAACAAGCATTTTTAATATTTATGAAATCTAATTTATGGATTGTCTTTTATGGATTGTTGCTTTTGTTTTCATATCTAAAAAGGATTTGCCTAACCCTAGACAACTAGGAGTCTTTTTGAATATGTTTATAATTTTTCAAGTTTTATTTGTGTCCATGATCCATCTGGAGTAAGTAAGTGTTTAAGCATATTATAAAGCACAGATCTCAGTTTGTTTTGCTGAGTGTGGACACCTGTGCTCCCTTGCAAGGGCCACCATAACAATTGCCACAGACTGGCAGCTTACATAACAGAAACTAATTTTCTCACACTGCCACAGGCTTGCAGTTGAAAGTCAAGGTATCAGCATTGTTGGTTTCTTCTGAGGCCTCTGTCCTTGGCTAGAAGAGAGCTGTCAGTGCCGGCGCTGTGGCGTAGCCAGTAAAGCCACCCTCTTCAGTGCTGGCTTCCCATATGGGTGCCAGTCTGAGTCCCAGCTGCCCCACTTCAAATCCAGCTCTCTGCTATGGCCTGGGAAAGCAGTAGGAGATGGCCCAAGTCCTTGAGTCCCTGCACCCACATAGGAGACCTGGAAGAAGCTCCTGGCTTCAGATCAGCGCAGCTCCAGCCATTTTGGCCATCTGGGGAGTGAACCAGTGGATGGAAGACCTCTCCCTCTTTCTCTCTCTCTCTCTCTCTCTCTCTCTCTCTCTCTCTCTCTCTCTCTCTCTTTCCTTTGCCTCTGCCGCTCTGTAACTCTGCCTTTCAGATAAATAAATAAGTCTTTAAAAAGTCTTCACATGGTCTTTCTTCTTCCTTGTATGTTCCTTCCTATATATGTTCTGTGTTCCAATCTTTTCTTCTGACGTGGACACCAATCTTACTGAATTAGGGATCATCCCAAGTATTTCACTTTTACTTAATCACCTCTTTATAGACCCTATCTCCAAAAATAATCACCTTCTAATTCTGAGGCTTAGGACTTTAACACATGAGTTTTTGAGGAATACAATTCAACCCACAACAAAACTCAACTGTGCCAGCAGCACCAGGTAAAAAAGACTATCTTTTCTCCATTAAATTGGCTTAACAACTATCACAGAGTCAATTGTCCATATGTCTGTGGTTTATCTGCTGAACTCAATCTTCTATCCCATTGAACTCTTGTCAGTCTTCAAGCCAGTACCACACTGTCTTCACTGCTCTAACTTTTATGTCTTGAAGTCAGGTAGTGTTTGTCCTCCAACTATGCCCTCTTTCAAAGTCCCTTGAGTTACTACAGGTCATTTGCATTGCCATATGACTTTTAATATCAGCTCATAAATATATACCAAAAAAATGGAACTTTTTATTGGAATTGCACTGAACTTATAGGTCAATATGGGAAGAATTAACATCTTGACAAGACTGACTTTTTCAACTCATTAAACAAAGTACCCATCTCCATTGATTTAACACTTCTTTAATTCCCTCCTCAGTATGAGGCAGTGTACAACCTTTGTCATATTTATCCTTTAACATTTCATATTTTATGATACTATAATTTCAATTTCAAATTGTTCATTCCCAGTATATAGAAATACAGTTAATTTTTGTACATTGATCTTATGTTTTATAACTTTTCCTAAATACATTTACTAGTTGTGCTAGCATTTTTATTGATTACACTGAATTTTCTACATAGAAGTTCATGGTATCTGCTTTGACCTCACAGGGGCAAAATATATATCCTTTTCATCAGTGCATGGAACTTTCTCCAGGATAGACCATATGATAAGCCACAAAGCAAGTCTCAGCAAATTCAAGAAAATCAAAATCATTTCATTCATCTTCTCTGACCACAATAGAATGAAGCTGGAAATCAACAACTCAAGAACCTTCAGATCATGTACAAACACATGAAGACTGAACAACATCCTCTTAAATGAACAGTGGGTCATACAAGAAATCAAAAGAGAAATCAAAAAAAATTTAGAAACAAATAAAGATGACAACACATCATAGCAAAACTTATGGAATACAGCAAAAGCAGTGCTAATAGGGAAGTTTATAGCAATTGGTGATTACATGAAGAGGCTAGAAAGGTACCAAATAAATGAGCTATCAATGCATCTCAAAGAACTAGAAAAATAACAACAAGCTAAATGCAAAATTAGTAGGAGGAAAAGAGATAATTAAAATTAAAGACTAAACAAAAATTGAAACCAAAGAAACAATACAAAAAATCAGTGAAATGACGAACTATTTTTTAATAAAGCAAACAAAATTGACACAATCCAAAAAAAAAAAAAGGAAAAGACCCAAATCAATAAAATGAGACAAAAAAAAGGAAATGTAACAAGAGACACCACAGAAATAAAAAGAATCATCAGAAATTACTACAAAAAGCTGTATTCCAACAAATTAGGAAACCTAGAAGAAATGGAAAGTTTACTAGAAACATACAACCTACCAAAATTGAGTCATGAAGATACAGAGAACATAAACAGAACAATAACCAAGATGGAAATTGAGTCAGTAATAAAAAACCCTCCTAACAAAGAAAAGCCCAGGACCAGACAGTTTCCCTGCTGAATTCTACCAGGCATTTAAAGAATAACTAATTCCAGTTCTTCTCAGCTATTCAAAACAATTGAAAGGGAAGGAAACTTACCAAACTCCTTTTATGAAGCCTGCATCACCTTAATACCTAAACCTGAAAGAGATGCAACAGAGAAAGAGAACTATAGAACAATATCCCTGATAAACACAGATGCAAAAATCCTCAACAAAATACTAGCTAATCAAATCCAATAATGCACCAAAAAGATCATTCACTTCGAACAAGTGGGATTTATCCCTGGTATGCAGGGATGGTTCAACATTAACAAATAAATCAATGTGATACATCACATTAAAAAATTGAAGAACACAACCATATGATCATCTCCATAGATGAAGAAAAACCATTTGATAAAATACAACATCCTTTCACGATGAAAACATTAAACAAAATGGGGATAGAAGGAACAGTCCTCAACATAATCAAGGCAATATGTGACAAACCCATGGGCAGCATCCTACTAAATGGAGAAAAGCTGGAAACATTCCCCTCTTAAGATCTAGAACCAGACAGGGATGCCCACTCTCACCATTGTTATTTAATATAGTCCTGGAAGTCTTAGCCAGAGCCATTAGGCAAGAAAAAGAAATCAATACAAATAGGAAAGGAGGGAATCAAATTATCAGATTACATGATTCTATATATAGGGAATCCAAAATGACTCCACTGAAACACTACTGGAACTCATAAATGAGTTTGGTAAAGTGGCAGGATACAAAATCAACACAGAAAAATCCATAGCCTTTGTATACACAAAGTCACGACTGAGAAGATCAGTCCCACTCACAATAGCTCCAAAAAGAATCAAATATCTTGGAATAAATTTAACCAAGGATGTCAAAGATCTCTATGATGAAAATTACAAAACACTAAAGAAAGAAATAGAAGAAGACATTAAAAAATGGAAAAATTTTCACGCTAATGGATTGGAAGAATCAACATCATCAAAATGTCCATACTACTGAAAGCAATTTATAGATTCAATGCAATCCCAATCAAAATACCAACAACAATCTGCAGATCTAGAAAAAACTATGCTGAAATTCATATGGAAACACAGGAAACCTTGAATAGCTAAAGCAATCTTATACAACAAAAACAAAGCTGGAAGTATCACAATACCCGATTTCAACACATACTACAGGGCAATTATAATCAAAACAGCCCGGTACTGGCACAAAAACAGACTTGTAGAGCAATGAAACATAATAGAAACTCCAGATATCAATCTATGCATGTATAGCCAACTTATCTTTGATAAAGAAGCTAAAATCAACCCATGGAGCAAGGACAGTCTCTTTAAAAAATGGTGCTGGGAAAACTGGATTCTCATGTGCAGAAGTATGAAACTAGACCCCTATCTTACACAAAAATCCACTCAAAATGGATGAAAGCCCTAAATCTACGACTTGATACCACCAAATCATTAGAGAATATGGGAGAAACTCTACAAGGCATTGGCAAAGCCAAAATTGACAAATGGGGTTACATCAAGCTGAGAAGCTTCTACATGGCAAAGAAACTCAGCAAAGTGAAGAGACAACCGACAGGATGGGAGAAAATATCAGCAAACTATGCAGTTGTTAAAGGGTTAACATCCAGACTATATAAAGAGCTCAAGAAATTCAACAATAACAAAACAAATGATCCAGTGAAGAAATGGCAAAAGACTTGGGCATTTTTCAAGCGAGGAAATTCAAATGGCTTACAGACACTTGCAAAAATGCTCAGGATCACTAGCCATAAGGGAAATGCAATCCAAATCACAATGCAAGTTCACCTCACTCCAGTCAGAATGGCTCGCATACAGAAATCACCAAATGACAAATGCTGGCGAGGATATGGGGAAAAAGGTACCCTGATCCACTGCTGGTGGGAATATAAACTGGTGCAACCACTATGAAAGACAGTATGGCGATACCTCAGAAATCTGAATATAAACCTACCATATGATCCAGCCATCCCACTCTTAGGAATTTATCCAAACAAAAAAAAATCAATATATGAGATTCGATGATTGCTTATATCCCTCGTCTCTTCCACAGAGGAACAGTGTTTTGTTTAGGTTTGTTCTATTCTGTTTTCTTTTCCTTCATACTGTTTGTTGAGCTCCATTACTTACAGTAGGGTTAACTATATGATCATTTAGCATACTGAAAATAGATCATGGTAAAGAGTCAGAATCCAAGAGGGAGGGGGAAGAGAGGTTGCAGGAGTGGAGGGGATGGGAGGAGATCCCACTATGTTTCTAAATATGTATATATTAAACTTGTATAACCTAAATAAAATTTACAAAAAGAAGTCAATGGTATCTGAAAATTAAAAGATATTCTTCTTTATTTCCAATGTGGATACTTTTCTCCTTTCTCTTGCTATATTGCTCTGGCTAGAGAACTTCCAGTATAACACTTACTGAAAGTAATGAGAGGGCCGATGCAGTGGCGCACTAGGTTAATCCTCTGCCTGCAGCACTGGTATCCCATATGGGCACCGGGTTCTAGTCCTGGTTGCTCCTCTTCCAGTCCAGCTCTCTGCTGTGGCCTGGGAGGGCAGTGGAGGATGGCCCAAGTGCTTGGACCCCTGCACCCACATGGGAGACCAGGAGAAAGCACCTGCTCCTGGCTTCGGATCGGCATAGCTCCGGCCATGGCAGCCATTTGGGGAGTGAACCAACGGAAGGAAGCCCTTTCTCTCTGTCTCTCTCTCACTGTAACTCTGTAACTCTACCTGTCAAATAAATAAATAAAAATCTTTAAAAAAAAAAAAAAGTATTGAGAGCTAGATCCTAATCTTTTTTCTGATCATGGAAGAAAAGCATTTGATATTTCACAAAATATTTTGTAGCTAGTCTTTTATCTTTTTATTTTAACTTAGAGCTATCTTTATATTTAAAGTGTGTTTCTTGGAGACAACATACAGGTGGTTTCTTAATTTGTTCAGCTGCTATAACAAAAATGCCATAGATTGGGCAGCTTATAAACCAGAAAATGTGGTTGTCAAAATTCTCGATACTGGAAAATGCAAGATGAAGGCAGAATGAGTGCCTAGCAAAGGCCTGCCTCCTGGTTCACAGATGTCCATTTTCCTACTGTATCCTCACATGGTAGAAGAAGTGGAGTTCAGGACACTCGTCTCATTCATGAGAGCTCTGCTTCCCAACGACTGCTTCTCCAAACATCATCTTCATGGGGATTAGATTTGAATGATTGAATTAGGGGGACACAAACATTCTGTTTACTGTAGATAGGATTTGCCTTTTTATTAAGATTACAATCTTTACTTTTAAATTGGGCTTGGGCCATTTACCTTTAAGGAAAATATTTTATAATTAGCTTTAAATCTATAATTTTCCTATTTTCTTGCTTTCATCCTATAGATTCTTTGCTCCCTGCTTAGGACAGTTTCCTGGGAGCAGACACGGAGCAGCCGCTGCCTTCAGGCTCTGCCCACTCCACCTGGGCACTCAGTGCCTGAGAAGCCTGCAGCTCTCCCGTCACCAGGGAGACCATTTCCTCCTTGTCCTTTTGTGATCACCTCCATTTTCAGGATGCTGTGGTCACTCCTTTTAATCTGATCTAGTTTACAGGAGCTTGTGGGAAATGGAGTTAAGGATAACCCTATTTTCGGTGCAAACACTTTGGAATCCATGCAGTTTTTTCCAGAATACGCATGTCTTGTGAACTTTTGAAAGACCCCTTATATGCACGGATGCCTGGCGCACAGCAGGCTTGCCATAAATGTTTGTTGAAGAGGAAACTTTGATTGCAGCACCTGACCGGTAGAAAGGCTCAGCAAGAGGTGCCTCGGACGCCAACCTACAAATGCAGTCTGCAGCCTCTGTCAGGCTCTGGAAGGCCCCGACAAAAAGCCATCAATTTTCCAGAAGTAGCAGAAGCAGGCTTTCCAGAAGGGAGCCAGGCTGCAGAGCAGGCTGCGTGGGGGAGAGGAGAGCAGCCTGGCTTGAAGTCTGTATCTGAATGGGCTGGTTTCTGCTTGACCTTGTGCAACCTGGGAGCAGGCGGACACCGTGGCCTGTTGGTGAACCTGCCCCTCACACAAACCCCTGGGCTTGCCTCCAGTCCCTTCTCCACTTAGCCCCTCATCCTGTCCTCTGCCTCTCTCTGACTGCAACTGCCCCCTCGGCCCCTGGGGCGCAACACCTGGGGGAGGCACCGCAGTGTGTGCTCTGGCTTGACTGTGGCTTGAACGCGTCCCCCCCACACACACACAGTCCCTGTGCCAGGAGGCGGGGCAGCCTTCAGGGGTGCAGCCTGAGGGGAGGCATGGCACTCAGTACCTTCTGCACACAGCGGGTCCCCCTGGTCTCTGCAGAGCTGTGACTCAGCCAAGACTGCCCCACCCCCATGACTAAAGAAGGAGCCAGTGATCTTGGACTTTGAGCCTCCAGAACTGGGGTTGAAATAAGCTTCATTTCTTTGTAAAGTGCTCGCTCCCAGGTGTTCTGTGATAGTAACAGCACACAGACTAATACAGAACAGCCAGGCTCAGTTTCCTCACCTGTAAAATGGACATAAAAGCAGCATCCCCCTCCAAGGGTTGTGGGAGGATGAACAAAAACAAAGCATCTGGGGACAACGCCGCGGCTCACTAGGCTAATCCTCCGCCTGTGGCGCCGGCACAGCGGGTTCTAGTCCCCGTCGGGGCACTGGGTTCCGTCCCAGTTGCTCCTCTTCCAGGCCAGCTCTCTGCTATGGCCCCGGGAAGGCGGGGGAGGATGGCCCAAGTGCTTGGGCCCTGCACCCCATGGGAGACCAAGAGAAGCTCCTGGCTCCTGGCTTCGGATAAGCGCGGTGCGCCAGCCGCAGCGGCCATTGTGGGATGAACCAACGGAAAAGGAAGACCTTTCTCTCTGTCTCTCTCTCACTGTCCACTCTGCCTGTCAAAAAAAAAAAAAAAGCATTTGGAGGGGCACCCACAGCCCGTGGAAGGGCACCCACAGCCCGTGCGCTGCTAGCCATTAGCTGCCTTTCCTTCTGCCCCCTCCCCCGTGTGTGCCCCGCCCCTGCCTCCTCACCCACAGACACTGTACCCCAACTTCCTGTTTGAGCTGATGATGCAGCTGCCCACCCAGAAGTCTCCAAGGGGAAACCACCAGGAACAGGAGGCCAGAATACGGCAGCCTCTCTCCTAACCACGAAGGCGCGTTCTGAGACCTGGCGTGGAAGCATGAAGCCCTGGGCGGTGAAGCCCGTGCTCCGAACCGCCTCTCCTGTGCTGCTTCCTGCGCCTAGGCCCTGCGGCACGGCCTTGCAGCCCCAGCTCATCATCCTGCCACACTGCCGGCCCTGACGCCCTCTGTGTGTCCCGACTTTTGCACTTCGAGGCCGTTAGTAAGCAGAACACTGGAACCCAAGCGCCATGATATCGTGACACTCGGCTGACAGCTGAGAAGGCCGCTAAGTGACTCCTGCGTGGGTGGTGCACACAGTGTGGGCCGGCACAGGACGTCAGCCCGGTGCACACCCCCGGGGTTTCTGTTCAGTGTTTTCAGTCCCCGCTCGCTGCTGAGTCAGCACCGGGGATTTTGAGTTGGCTGCTGGGCCCTCCAGAGACACAAAGGACCAACGTGCTGAGCCGACTCCCTGAGGCTTTGTTTTTTCCCCCTTTCAAACGGCTCCATCAACAGGCTGCAGGCGCAGCGGGCACTGTGTTTCCTCGGGTGGCACTGAACCCAGCGGACTTGCAATGCGAAGGAAGCCGGTGGCCTTGCCCTTAGCCAGCGCCTCCCCGGCCAGGGCCTTTCCTAAGCGCTGTGGCCGCGGCCAGCTCAAACAGGCATTACGTGAGCTGGCGGGTGTGGCGTTCGTGCTCCCGGACACGAGGAGCACGAGGGGCATGGGGTGTGGGGAGGACATCCATCTGGGCCGGGGTCCTGAGCCAGGGTACCCCAGGAGTCCACAGGCTGCATGGAGGCGGGCGGGGTGGCGCCAGGCACATGGAACAGTTCCGAGCAGGCCGGAGGCTGAGCTCGGACCCCCTCCTACTCACCCGGAGCCTGAAGAACGGTCCCCTGCCCCACACGGTACAACACGGAGACGCGCACGACACCCAGCACTGGACAGAGGAGCAGGGCAGCGGCTGGCGGGTCACTTACCCCAACAGCCCAGGAGGGGCGGACCCCGCAGGCCGCAAGGGGTCACACCGGGGCGGCGAGCCACAGCGGCGTGGGAGGCAAGCGTCACAGAAACAAGCAGGTGGGGGACCCAGGGTCCAGGAAGGAAGGGGTGCGTCTGGGCAACGGCAGGGCTGGCAGGGCCGGGAACCCCCCTGGGCCCAGGCCCGGGTGACGGAGTGGAGAGCGGATCTGCGAGAGCCGGAACTCGCAGTCGGGCCTTTGGCGCCCCTTGCGGCTCAAAGCGGTCAAGGCGGCCCTCCGAATTCTAGGTCTTGCAATGCAGTCAGCGAACTGCACCTGTAAAAGGGCGGGTATTTTTTTTTTTTTACAGTTTATTTTTAATTATTTGAAAGCCTGAGCAACAGAGAGGAGGAGTGACACAGGGAGCTGGATCTCCCATCTGCCGGTTCAGTCCCCAAATGGCCCAAGGTACAGGGCTGGGCCTGGTGAAAGCCGGGAGCCAGGAACTCCGTCCAGGTCTCCCACATGGGTAGCAAGGGCCCAAGCGCTTGGGCCATCTTCTGCTGCTTTCCCAGGCACATTAACAGGGCACTGGATTGGAAGCAGAGTAGCTGGCACGCAAACTGGTGCCATGTGGGATGGTGACATAGCAGGTGGCGGCTTAACCAGCCCCATCGGAGATATTTTAGACCCTGAGATCCAAAGAGACAAAATCAAGGATTTTATGTAGATTCTTGTCTAACAAGAGCTAGAATAAAATCCAACATGTAATTGAATACGATGTTTCATAATTTAAGTCTATTAATGAGAAGAATGAATTTGGGGGGAGGCAGGGGAATAACACTTTGCTACTCGGGAGTTCAAAGTCACCTCTTCCACCAAGTTGACTGCAGATGTTCACATAATGTCCTTTCTTGCTCAGGGCCCACACAACAGAGGCAGGTGGCAGGCGGCAGGCTGTGGGTGTGGGTTTTGACCTCTTTGGTGCATGAACATTCACCCCACGCTGGATGCTGCACAAGGCATGAGTGGATGGGGCAACAGCTGTGTCCTCGGGACACAGTCTGAGTAATGAGGGAGGCTCACAGGTAAACAACAAGCACAAATCACTATGATCAGAACAGTAACGCAGACATGGTGACAGCTCCAATTAGGGGGTTCGGTGCGCTCGCTGATATCAGAGACTTCCTGGAAAGGACCTCTTAGGTCTCGGGGATGAACTGGTGTTTGTATGTCCTGTGTGCGTATATGGGAAAGGAATGGGGTGGGGAGAGGGAGGGTGAGAGAGAGAGGGAGAGGCATAGGGAGAGGGAGAGGGAGAGGCCAGCCTACATTTGGGCCTTAGAAAATCATACAGTTGTTAGAAAGTTGAGTGGCAAGGAGCTCGATGGGGATACTACTGCAGGAGCCCCAAACAGAGGTGAGACAGGCTTGTCTGGAGGAGGAGATGGTGAGGATGGAAAAAGAAGAGAGGTTTACAAACTGCTGGAAACAGCAGAAGGGTAGCTATGACTTCCATGGCCTTGGAGAGACTTGGGAGGGACCTGAAGCAATGAGGGTGACAGAGTACCCCAGGCTTTGGTCATCTGGGGACTCGGGGTCTCGCGTTACAGAGCCAGAAGCTGTGGGTACAGGCAAGTGTCTCGCTAGTGGATTGGGAGGGAGGCTCTCAAAGTCAAAGAAGTCAGGGAGACTTGACCAGAAGCACTGGGGAGCCGTGGGGGTGGAGCGGAGGTGCTGAGGGGTCTAGCAGGGTGCTGGGAGCTGGGGGCGGGCGAGGTTGAAGCCAGGCGCTGAGCTTGGGCTGGCCGCCCTGCCATCCACTACTGTGTAACAGGAACTGAAGACAGGGATTCATTGTGCCTCCCACAGTCCCCTGAGCTTCCTGGGTGTGCCTGGGACTCTCCCCAGAAGTCTTTGCAGCTCTATCCTTTGCTTCTTTGCTCAGATGTCACCCAAATGTCCTTCCTGTGACCGACCCCTCCTTATCCACTTCCATGGCCCCAGCTTACTCCCTCTTGCTCCACTTTTTTTCTCTTTCCATTGCAATTTGTTACTTTCTAGAATTTAAAGCCATTTATTTATTAGGTCATCGCTTAACTCCCTTATTCCCAGGTGCCAGTTCCATAACAATGGGGAGTGGCACAGCTTTATTCTCTGATAAATGCCAAGGCCTGCTCCTGAGCCGGAGGGCGAATAAATGAATAATTCCCCTGGGCCTCAACTCACCTGTCACAGGACCAGAGAGGCATCTGTGGCCATCCAGTCCTATCTCATTCTCCTTCTAGAGGGATACTGGCTACTACTGCCTGGTCATTGGTTTGCTGTTTGTGTCCTTGCTGGAACATAATCACCATGAGACCAGGGAACACCTCTCCTTGTCCAGTGCTGTGTCCTTAAAACAGAGCCTAGCCTAGCACATGGCAGATGCGTGGGAAGTAATTTCTCGCAGTTCCCATCAAATGCCTTGCACTATCAGCCTGCTTCCCAACAAACCCTGATGCTCAGCCACACCTAATAAAGGGCCTGTGTACACAGCCCTTGGTCAGTATTTTCTGAATCCCTGGCACTTGTCATTTCCTGTCTCCAGGTAGGGCGCTGGCTTTCCGGAAGGGTCTCACATTCTCCTGGAGTCACCATCGGATCCAAGGATCCTGGAGGCAGGAATGGGAGGTGCCCACCTGCCCAGCTGTCCACAGTGTTGCTTTCACACGCTCTGGAGTCAGCAAGCCTTCCTGTGAGCAGGATCCACAGTGGACCTTGTTCCACGCAGTCCTCTGCATGAACCCTGCTGGCAGGTCCGCCCTCCCCTGAGCCCGGTTTTGCATCTGTAGCCTGGCTCCAGGGTGTTATGTCTGCTTTCTGTCTTGTGGTGGATTCCCAGATCTATGGCATTTTTAATACATTGTAATTAGTCATAGCTGTCATTACAATAGTGCAAAAGAGGAATGGGGAAATGCTTGACATATTTTTGTAACTCCCAAAGTCGACTTGAAGGGGCAGCCTGGGTCACATATATCTGTACATCTGTATCAGTCTTTCTGTTACACTCGTCTTGTGGTGTATCTCATCCTAACAAGAGGACATGATTCTCAATTCATGAATAAAATAAGAAGACTGATCATATAAGTTCTCACTTGTGTAAAAAAAAGGCAGAGAATAGCTCAGCTCTGTGAGTCCCTCATTGATACACCTAATTGGACTCTTTTAAAACAGTTTGTTTTGCCCCCTAAGTTTTCATAAACAAAAATTTTCATTGTCCAATGCTCTCCTGAGGTAGCCTGAGTCATTTCATGTTTTCTAAGTATGGTCCCCAAGACCTAATACAAACCAGGTGTGCTTTGAAATTGTTCAGTAAATGACAATGGATGCAGGAGACCATCTGGGGAGTCCAGATAAATACACATCAACTACACTGCTCTAGTACACACATGGCAGGATGAAAAAGAGATGCCAGGACCGACTCTACACCCTGGTCCTAGACACAAGATCATTGTCTGTCTAACGAATTAGGTGTGAAATGTCTGAGGTGATAAGGTAAAACCATATGTAGACCTTGAAATAGCTTAAAGGGTAAATATTGCATGCCCTATATTTAATGCATGAGAATGCAAAACATAGAAAATTGCACAAAAGAAGTCAAACTCTGATTTCCTGCAAGGATGCTTGCTGTCTACCAATGAATGAATCATATGTTGTTACATATTTTAAACATCTGAACAGCACCACAGAGATTCATAAAGGCTGATTTTCTCTGATCTCTTTGTTGCAAGCCATCTTCCTTGTCATGCACATAATCACATCTGTAACTGATGTCTTGGATTTTGCACCCTTCTAAAAGTGAACGCCACAGCTATGTCTTCTATAAAACTGGATGTCATGTTGTAATTAGAGGAAAAATAAATCTTACCATCTTGATGACAACCTGTACAACTGACCCAGAGGACAGAGATGGCTCTGAGAAAATAGGGACTTCAATAGCATAATTTTAACACTGTCAGGTTATTCTGATCTGTCTTAAAACTCACATGGTCTTTGCCAAAGAAATTACTTTTGCAATCATATATCACTTTGGAAAAGTTAGTAATTCAGGGACTTCTATTTTCAATGGCCAAAACAACAAATGTACGAATGCTGTCACCAGATAGCTCTCCCACCCTGTGAGCTTTGCATGATTGCTTCAGCCTCAGCCTCGGGCATCTAAGAGAAGAGGGCAGCAACAGTCACTGTCGGTTACCTGGAGGCCAGCTAGGCAGCAACAGAGTTGGAAATGGTTTAGAGTGGTGCTGTGACTTTTATGTGGAGAAGAGGCTTTTCCTACTTAGCAATAGTCTGACTTTCTCAATAAAAAAAAAAAGATATTAGTACAAATATTACATAGCTCTGACTCAGGTCCTGTAGGACTTTAATCATTAAGCTTTTAAAACTTTTTTAATGAAATAAAAGATCTTGTTATTGCAAAGACTTAACACTTTTTAACACTTTGAGCCAAAGCTCACTGACAAAGGAAAAGGAAATTTTAATGTAATGGTGATGACGACAATTCAGTTGACTGAGTGCCCCCCAGGAGGCAGGCACTGTCCCTTAGGTATTACATGGAATGTTTGAGATCAATACCCCCATTTTACAGATGTGAAAACTGAGGCACAGAGTCATTTGACTGAAGTGACAGCTAGTGTGAGTCACAGCTGTTACAAGCACTACACTTACTGCTTCCTAGAAACAGCTACCAATTAAGGACATGCCAGGGGCCTCTATGGTAAGCATTTGTTCATTTGATAAAATGAGGTAGAACTTTGCATGCTCATTTAATGTATGAGGCAGCTGAAGAACAAAGAGATCAATAACTTGTCCTTAAGCCCACTGCTCTCATACCTCATTTTTAACTCTATGCTGTATTAAAAGTCTCAGTGCATTAAAAGGATTTACATTTCATCATTTTCAGAGGTGAAACTTTTCCTGTTTCCTCCAGTGGCATTCCACTCCCAATACATCTCCACACACACAGAGCCTCTGCAATTAGAAAGACAAGTAGAAGCCTTCTGGCTTCTGCACACAACCACATATGACCTGGTCCCTGGCCACTGTGAAGCAGAGACCCACAGCTCTGCCCCAGGGGTGCCACTGAGGATGCAGACAGGAGGTGAGACTGCAGCATCTGTGGTCTCACTGAGCCTCTGACTTTCCCCTGCCGCCTCTATTTACCCAAATTACAACTGTGCAACAGGGCAAGAAAGGACTGAGTCAATAAAGCCTTTGTTTTCTGACCCTTAGAGAGAGAACCCCATGGAACCTTCCATCTGTCTTCTCCAGGACAACTCTCGCCCTCAGCACTTATCTCCATGGCAACTGGGGAGTGCATCCATGAAGTGGTACTTCTTCATTTTACACCTGTCTAAGGGTTAAACTCATTAACCACTTTCTTTGTCAGAACGTGACAATTTCCAGCATCTTGAATTTACCTTTTGATGAATTACAAAACCCCAGGAATCACATTGTATTCTTTCATACCTATGCTGCACAGCTGTCACCTGTGTGTGAACTTGTACAAGTTAAACCCAGTGAGACCCAGCCTCCTTTCTCACCCCTACAATGAGCATGGAAATACAAGAATAGTGGCAGGATTTGGATAGGATAATGTATCGGGGAAAAAAAAATGTAGAACAATAATTGGTATTTAGAAAGTGCTCAACAAGTGTCAACTTCACCCTTGGAGAGCAGAAGGCAACTTTGCATCCCTGTAGCAGGAGCAAGCACTGACTGATCAAGCAAGGCAGATGTAACTGATCCTTTAGTCCCAAAGGTTCCTAACCCTTCTTTTTAGGAATGGTGATAGCACTTCTCACATGTAATGCTCCAATTAGCTTTTCCAATTGAATACGCAGGCCTGATAAAGTTAATTAGGTACGATACATATTAAATAGCCATGTGGCAAAACATACAGTTTAATAAACTAGCCAACCCCACATCCTGACTGCCAAGTACCTTTGGTGATTAAAGAGAATATTCCTTGTAAGCCACTCCTGGATGGAGAAAGTAAGCTAGGAGGAATTGAAGAAAACCACTTCCTTCCCATCTTCAGGAATGAAACTGAAGTTCTCACCTCTGCACACTACCAGTCAGTGGGCAGAACTTGCTTCTTTTCTTCTAGGGAATTGGACAAAAGTGATCTGAGTGAATGATCATAAATAATCAGTTGTTCCCTGATAGGTGCCTCCTTGTAAGGCTCAAAAGAGGATTAAAAACGGGCAAACTTCACTGATATGTGCTAATGGAAGCAGAGCCCTGTCTGTAACTATTGACAAAGCTGAAAAGTTCTGTGTGCTGTATTTTTTAAAGATTTATTTTATTTATTTGAAAGGCAGAGTTACAGAAAGGCAGAGGCAGAAAGAGAAAGACAGACAGAGAGAGAGAGAGAGAGAAAGATCTTCCATCTGCTGGTTCACTCCCCCAGCTGGCTACAATGACCAGAGCTGAGCTGATTTGAAGCCAGGAGCCAGAAGCTTCCTCTGAGACTCCCACAGGGTTACAGGGGCCCAAGGACTTGGGCCATCTTCTACTGTTTTCCTAAGCCATAGCAGAGAGCTGGATCAGAAGTGGAGCAGCCGGGACTTGAACTGGTACCCACATAAGATGGCAACACTGCAGGGGATGGCTCTACCCACTACACCACAGTGCTGGCCCCATATACTATGCTTTTTAGATGATGTGGTAGTCCAACTAACCACGAAGTGGCACCAAAATCAATATTTCCCACATTCCCCCAGTGCACACCATCTAACTAAATGAAACTCATTGACCTACTGTGACACAAACACAAGCAAATTCTTTACACCAAGCTCTGTCAACTGTAGGACATGTCTCTTCACCCCATTCTTCTCTCTAAACCCAGAACAATCGGTACATTTTACACACAGATTACTCATTTTCTTTATGCACTAGAAAATGCTTTTCTTCAATGACATGATCAGCCCTTGTCTTGACTGTTGAGGAACAACTTACTATTTTATTCCTTTTAGTATTTCTTGTTGTTGTTGTTCTTTTTGTTCTACTTTAATACCACTGATTGAACACTGTAATTAATACACAATTATTCTTAGACATTTAAAATTAACAGAAAAGTGATCTCTGTTAAATATAAGAGTGGGAATAAGAGAGGGAGGAGATATACAGGTCGGCACATGCTCACTTGGACTTACCTCCAATGGTAGAGCTAGAAATGTGCCAGGGGATTCCAATTCAATCTTATCAAGGAGGCATGTACCAATGCCATCTCACTTGTTAAAGTGATAAGTGTTAGTACATAATTGATCAAAAAGATAGGGTAAGTGTCGAAGAGATTTCACAAATAAGACCAGTGTCTGCAAATAATGAAGGATAGAATTAAAAGGGGGAGAATGAGCCTGCGGGGGAAGCAGGACACACAGCAGACTCATAGAATGGCAAACGCCCTAAACAGCCTCAGAATCAACCCTTGGGGCATGCGAATCTGGCTAAAAGGCCCATGAGAGCCTCACAGGCATGCAAAGCCAAGACACTGTGGCAAAAACAACCTGAATGAAAGATCTCAGTGAACAAGACCCCAGCAGAAAGAACGGGCCATCAAAGAAGGAGGCACCTTTCTCTGAAGGGAGGAAGGAACCTCCCCTGTGATATGGCCTTGACTAAACAAGTTCAGAGTTGGTGAACTCAAGGGGCTTCCATAACCTCGACAGCTCATGACAAGAGCCTTGGGTGATTACTGACGTCATAAATAAGAGTGTCAATTGTTAAATCAACAATGGGAGTCACTGTGCATGTGCTCCCCATGTAGGATCTCTGTCCTTAATGTGTTTTACTACGAGAGTCAACGATAACACTACTAGTAGAACAGTACTCTATATCTTGTGCGGTTGTGTGGGAGCAGTCTGTTGAAACCTTTGCTTAGTATATACTAAGTTGATCTTCTGTATATAAACATAATTGAAAATGAAACCTGATGAAGAGTGGGATGAGAGAGGGAGTGGGAGATGGGAGGGCTGCAGGAGGGAGTGAGGTTGGTGGGGGGAGCCACAACAATGCAAAAGTTGCTCTTTGTAAATTCACCTTTATTAAATAAAAAAGGGGAAAAAAAGACATATGGACAATATCACCAAAAAAAAAAAGAAAATGCTTTTCTATTAATTACTTAAATACAAAGACCATGTCATCTATTTCTTCCATATTTTCACAGCATAATGGGTCCAGTAAACATTTATTGGCTGGTTTATCATGACTTCTATGTAAATAAATTCTCTAAAACTTATAATAAAAGATTAACCTAAAATACTTCACAAGAAAATATTCCCTCCCCTTCCCTAATCTTAAGCACACAAAATTTTTAAGCCAGAAAGGACCCAAGAAATTCCTCACCAGATCTCCTTGACTGAAGCTAATTTTGTGATAGTCATACAGCTAAAGAGGAGCCAATCTGGGGCCTGTGTCCAGACCTGCAGACATGTACATTTCCTGATACACAGCACAGTGCCCCAGGATTGCATTGGCCACTGCAATTCAGCAGAGAGAAGACCAGACCTGGAGTTAACAGACATTTGACCAAGTTTCTCTCACTAATTCGTCTTGGGAAAATCATTTAATCCTTTGACCTCAGAGTCCATAGCTGCAAAAGGGGAGATGATAACTCCTGCATATCTAGCTCAGAGTCTGGTAAACTTCAGTCCATAAACCAAATCCAGTATGCACTTTTCTTACAAATAGTTGCATTGGCCGATCTATTTGGTTACCTTTTGTCTATGGCTGCTTTCACGCTACAATGGCAGAGTTAGTAACAGTTAACATGGAAACCACATGACCCACAAAGCCAAGCTATTTACTACTATTTGTCTTTTTACATAAAACATCTGTTGACTCCCAATCTAATCCACATGTGGTATGGTTGTATGAATCCAACATAGTTAAATAGTTTATACAAAGGTTCTGAAACTGCAGAATGCTATACTCTCGTTCTAAAAATTCCTTTTGCTGACAACATGAGTAATATTTACAACAGTAATCATAAAAAATCTTTACAAGGACAATTGAAATGTTCAGTTTAACAGGCAGCATCTAAATGGCAACATTGTTTGATATGAGGTTGTTTCCGAACTGTTCGTAGCAATGTGTTTTTGCAGAGCCAGGTGATATCTTTAATAGATTCTAGGAATATTCCAGAAATAATTAAATTATGTATTTATACAAGATGACTTTTCTTGGAATAGCAGGTCATCCACAGAAGGCATCTGCCCTCACTTTCATCATGAACCTGACTTGCCACATGGGCACCACACTAAGTATCTACAATTACCATAAGTTGGAAACGCTGGCTGACATAAACTAGCCTTTGGCATTGAGCTGTTGCCCTAAATATTTAAAGCTTTTCCACTGGCATTTTTGAGTTGGTGGCTCCAAGTGATTTTGCCCTAGCGTGAGCTCTGAGAACGACATCAGCCAAACAGGATGAACTGTCCTCAGCGAGGTGAGAAAGGCAACCATGGGCCATGACGAACTCACTGCCCTTCCCACTCTTGAACCAGGAATTAAATTGGGGATTACAGTCTCAGGAATTAGGAGATGAAATTCTCTTCAGTAGTCCCCAGATGGAGGACCAGGGGTCAGTTATTTAACCAACCTCAGTTTCCTCAATGTGGACAGGGAGCTAAAACCTGAAGCAGAGAAAGAGAAAAGTAAAATAATAGAAGTGATAATACACACAAGCAGGGCAGACATCTGGCACAGTGGTTCAGATGCTACTGGGTAGCCTGCAACCCATGTCAGAGCGTTGGGATTGTCGTCTGCCTCCTGCTGCAGATTCCAGTTTCCTGATAATATGCACCATTTCAGGTAGCAGGAAATAGGTTAAGTACTTGTGTCCTTGACCCAGGTGAGAGACCCATATGGACATCTGGGCTCCTGGCTTCAGCCCAACCCAGCCCCAGCTGTTGTAAGCACTTGGAGTCTCTCTCTCTCTCTTGCTCTCTCTCTCTTGTGCTCTCTCTCTCTCTCTTGCTCTCTCTCTCTCTCTCTCTCTCTCTCTGAAAACTAAGGCACAAAGAGCTTAGGTAGCTTGTTCTAGATTTAAGCCTTGATCATCTGCTCTAGAACTCCCAATACTAACCACTGTGCTTTTGCCATCCATCTGTGTGAGATGGGGTAGAACAGGTACAGCAGTGGTTACACTCTAGTCAGTGCCACCCAAATGGCTCACAGATACAAGCTGCAGAGAAGGGAGATGGTTAATCAAAAAAGGAGTGCGATAATAGCATTTTCTCTTTCCTTATTGGTGTGTAGACATAGAACTTCACAAGCATGAGTGAGTGGAGTCATCTGCAGCTAACAGAAATGGCATGAGTAAAGTCATCTGAGTGCAGATAAAAATAAATATAAAACTCATTCATACTAACTAATAAATGTTCACCATTTCCAGTGTACAGTGCCCTGTGGCTTATAGCCTGTCATTTGATTTGCACGGTCACCTTTTCAGGGTAAGTTGGAGATACTATATCACTTGCAAGTATTTCAGAATTTATCTCCTTGTGGGGGGGGAACAATAAAAAATAAGAAATAGAAAGAAGAAAAAAAAAGAATTTATCTCCTAAAATTTGTCTCTTACATTTGAGAGTATTTTCCCACATATCTAAAGCACCATTTTCACACTTAAGAAGAATTATAATTCACTAATATCATCATTGATTAATATTTGAATTTTCCCATTTTTCCAAAAATAACTTCAATTGCTTTTATTTAAAAAAAAAAAAAGATAGCTTCCTGGTGAACTCAAAAGGCTTCCATAGCCTTGGCAACGCATGACAAGAGCCTCAGGTGATTACTGATGCAATAAACAAGAGTGTCAATTGTTAAATCAACAACAGGAGTCACTGTGCACTTTCTCCCCATGTAGGACCTCTGTTCTTAATGTGTTGTACAATGAGAATCAATGGTACAACTAGTAATCAAACAGTACTTTACAATTTGTGTTTCTTTGTGAGTGCAAACTGTTGAAATCTTTACTTAATATATACTAAATTGATCTTCTGTATATATAGATAACTGAAAATGAATCATGATGTAAATGGGATGGGAGAGGGAGCAGGAGATGGGAGGGTTGCAGGTGGGAGGGGGGAAAAAGCTACTGTAATCCAAAAGCTGTACTCTGGAAGTTTATATTTATTAAATAAAAGTTAAAAAAAAAGAAAAAAAAATAGCTTCCAACCAATGTGCATCCAATGTGTTTGGCATTTATTTTACCACAAGGTTTATTTCCTCTATGTTTTCCTTTCCCATTCCCCTTTGAATGGATGGACTTTTCTTTTCTCACTTTTATTCCCATCAGTTACAAAGTTCTATCAGTGTTATGTTCTATTGCTTCAGCAATTGCTCAATAATATTAGCATGCATGCTTGCCTTTCAAAAGTTAAAATTAATTACTAACTTCCCAACAAAATAGGGACTTAAAAAGGATTTAACAAAAATTATACCCTGATATCTTCCAGTGGTATCTTCCCTGCTATCTTCCTAGAATTCTAAATTTAGCTTTTAAAATTCTCTGTAGGGGGATGGTGTTGTGCTAGAGCAGGTAAAGCCTCTGCCTGCAGTGCCGGCATCCAATATGGACTCCTGTTCGAGGTCTGGCTGCTCCACTTCCAATCCAGCTCTCTCTGCTATGGCCTGGGAAAACAATAGAAGATGACCCAAGTGCGTGGGCCCCTGCACCCTCATGGGAGAGACCTGGAAGAAGCTCCTGGCTCCTGGCTTCGGAATGGCCCAGTTCCGACCATTGTAGCCAATTGGGGAGTGAACCAGCAGATGGAAGACCTCTCTCTCTCTCTCTCTCTCTCTCTCTCTGCCTCTGCCTCTGCCTCTCTGTAACTCTTTCAAATAAAAAGGTAAATCTTTAAAAAAAATTCTCTATGTGGTAATACACAATGTAGCTGCAGTGAATATTGGAGTTATAGTCAATGATTTAGAATTATCTATGTAGTTACCAACTTGTGTTGCCGTTGATTTCTCCACAATGTTGCAGTGGGTTCGTTTCTGAGAGGAGCAGCGTGGTGGGGGCAAGAGGCGCGGAGTCAACACACAGACCCCGGGAGTCGGGTGAAAGCAGGCTTGTGGCGAGCAGCCGGCAGACTCGTTTATTACAGTTGGTACAACAGCTTATATAGCCAAGACCAGCCAATCTGGTCAAGGGGGGTCTATACCCCAACCAATCACAGCCTGTTGCCAGGCAGTTTCCAGAGCCATCCAATCACAGCCTGTCGCCAGGCAGTTTCCAGAGCCAGGTGGGTTTCAAAGCCATTCCTGACTAACTGACACTCGCTTGCCAGTGGCCACCTTCGCATGGCCTTCTCATTCCACCACAAACTTGTATATTTCTTTTGGGGTTCCTATTTTCATATTGAAGTATAGTCTTAATAATTCTTTCAACATCAAATAAAAACAAAACAACAAAGTAGGGAAATGCATATAAAACTATGAGAGCTGTGTAACATAAACAAGAGGTGCCTGGTGCTGTGAAGCCAAAGAAAAGAGGCATGGTCTGGGCAGGGTTTCAGAAAGATTTCCCTGAAGAGTAGCCACTGAGCCCTGATCCATAGGATCAACGGGAAATGGCAGTGAGCACAGGAGACAAGAGGCATCCCAAACAGGAGAAAAGCACAGCCATGTGCCTCAAGGAGGAAGAACAAGATCTCTTCCAGCATGGTGCTGGGAGCCAGAGCACCTGCATGGAATGAGCAGATCAAGACAGACAGTCATGAGACAGCATGAAGTGTTGTAAGCCATAACTGGCAGTCACTGAAGGGCCTTCCCATGAACCACAGCATGGAGAAGGGTTCCAGTGCAAGAGCAGTAGGAGAAATGAGGAGTTTGCCAGACTAACGCATGCAAAAGAGCAAAGAGTGGCTTTGACTACAGTGGACATGGACATGGTGCTAAGCAAGTCATCAGTGATGAGCTGAAGGTGGCATGACATGGACAGACACTGGCTTTGCCTTCGTCCAAACCTAATCAATACTGCACAAGGGTAGCTGATGAGAATCCAACCAGATGGGACTTTCCCTCAGATTCACTGCCTGCCCCTATTTAAAAAGGACTTAGAAGCCCATAAAAACAACTTCCATTAGGGCCCTTTATTCCTCTCCAATAAAACTTGAAGCTTTCATTAGATCCAATATAATTCTTAATAACATCTTCTTAATTATCCCATTTAAGAAAACATTTTACATGGTCTAAATACAGTAGTTATTTGGTATGGACAAATGTATTCCCAATTAAACAAACATTTTGTTATATGTTATCAGCTTTAAAATCTCTAGTCTGAGACCTTTCAGGGAAAGAAATTATTTTATTTATAAGAGCTGGACTGGAAAACCTGACCTTCCCAGCACAAATAAGGCAGAACTGATTGCTAGGGTGTGGAGCAGGCTTTAGTAGGCTCTACGGCCCAAGTTCTCATTTCCTCTGATGTACTCCTCTTCCTATTATTTATTTGTGCCCATGTCTACATGAAAGGGAGGTGTCTATGACACACGGATCCTCTCCTATCTGCATCACCAAAACCTTCCTCTGAAATCTCTGTGTCAGAAGAGAGTCTGAAACCTCTGAAAACTAAAGGCAGAGAGGTGAAACACAGAAGTCTGGCCAGCTACCAATGACCCAATGGGAGCACGTGTCAGATTTCCATCTTCAACAGCTCAGAACAGAGTATCAAAGCCAAAGGAGTTTGGATGGAGGGGATGTTAAGAATACAGAACTGGCACTTCCAAGTACCACCATGGAAATATCTAGAACACCAGCATTAACGGATTCTTGGCTGACAGTCACCAAAAACAAAATTTTCAGCACTGATTTCTGCCCATGTGAGCAGGCTCCTGCAAGGCTTACTTTGACCCAGCCCACTGCCCCCAGGAGAACAAGAAAACTGAAATAGCATGACCATGCACTTGGCCTGTGACTTTGTGCTATAACAACAGAAATGGAAATGCACAAATCCACCCCCCTCTTTTGCCTGAGTCACTTTGAGTTCAAAGTCTGGATGAAGAACTGGGGTGAACGGGAGGCTGTCTTTTCTCATGGAACTGAGAAGAATATTCTAAATCAGGCATCCTTCTTTCTGTAATTTTTCATTGATTTGTCTGTTTATTCAACCCTTCAGCTGCTATTTTCTGAGTATCTGTCTGTGCTGGAGTCTGGGGCTATGAGGCAAACAAGAGAGTTCTGGTCCTGCTCTCACAATGACAAAAGCCAGTATTGATCATATCATTTATATAACGAATACAAAATAGTCAAACTCCGAGCTTTGTGCGTGTCAGTGATACCCCAGTAAAGTGTGTTTTAGAAAACCAGGATTAGATCACAACTTAATTTCACTGACAACACATTTTTGCTGGGCCCTGCATCTTTTTCACTCTATGACCTCAGAAAACTCCCTTGACCTCCAAGCTTCAGGTTCCTCATCTGGACTTTAGACCACATGACCTGCAAAGTCTGTAAGTCTGATTTTTGTGGACTCCAGCCACGTATGACCTGCTGATTCAAAGTCATGCTTCTCTGGAACAGACACATCTGGATTCCAAGAAGCCCCTCTGAGGGATGGAGAAGACGAGTGAGACTGGGTCCTTGGAGTGCTTTTGCTGGGTCTCTGGCTTTCCTCCATTCTCCCTCTACTTTATAAATCTCTCCTGTGCACTGGCTGGAGAAAGCAGGGGCACCTGCAATGTGTTGCTTTTGTTTCTGATAAGAATGGAAAGACAGACCGGCGCCGTGGCTTAGTAGGCTAATCCTCCGCCTTGCGGCGCCGGCACACCGGGTTCTAGTCCCGGTCGGGGCACCGATCCTGACCCGGTTGCCCCTCTTCCAGGCCAGCTCTCTGCTGTGGCCAGGGAGTGCAGTGGAGGATGGCCCACGTATCTGGGCTCTGCACCCCATGGGAGACCAGGAGAAGCACCTGGCTCCTGCCATCGGAACAGCGCGGTGCGCCGGCCGCAGCGCGCTACCGCGGCGGCCATTAGAGGGTGAACCAACGGCAAAGGAAGACCTTTCTCTCTGTCTCTCTCTCTCACTGTCCACTCTGCCTGTCAAAAAAAAAAAAAAAAAAAGAATGGAAAGACAGTCGTGAGAGATTTAATGACCCCTTATGCAATCCCCTGACATTTCTAGTAACTAACCTAATTTCCAGGGAGTGAAGTGACTTGAGGAGGATCTCCCCACAGAAAGGGCCTGGGGCCAAGATGTCCATGTCCAGACTTGAGTGGCAAGCTCCTCCTGACACCAGTACAGTGCTATGTTGTTCCAATGTCCCTGTCCTTTGGTCCTCATTGTTCAGTGGCGAGAAGAGCAGACCAATAGTCCTAAATATTGCAGTGATCCACTGTGTGGCCAAATCACTTAGCCTCACCAGCCTCATCCCCACAGTCAGCAGGGCCAGGGAAGGACTGGCTAACACATATGGCCATTGTGTGAAGAGAAAGCCAAAGGGAATTTCAATCTAGACAGTGTCCCACCCACACATACCAGTGAGATCATTACTATTGGGAATGGTGGTAGTAATGACCATAGTGAATTATAAAGGATAAACTTCACCCAATCCCATCAGGATTTTTGTCACTTAAATTTGTTACCTCCAAATTGCCTCCAAACAAGGTGTCCACGAGAAACATATCTTGTAAAACTAGGTGAAAATTTTGAGAAAATTCCAAAATAAATCTAGTTGACATAAGGGTTTGTGTACAAAACACAAATGAACGTGCTCCAAAGACCAGCATTTCACCAGGGGAGGGTTCCTGTCGCCCATCTGTCACTGATGTGATTGCACAGTGGGCCCCCTAGTGAGCCAGACAGGTGGAGTGACTGAGTAGGGAAGCACTCACCTAGGACACTGAGTGTGGGGACAACTTTCCAAGTTTAGATTTGTTGCTCTAATGCACTGGATTTATTGTTGCTATTAGCATTACTATTAGTAGCTTGGGATTAACAACAGCATTTTTAGAGGGAGGTTTAACCCTCCAAGTGTTTTTCTCTTTTTCCTGGTATGCAGTTGTCTTAGTCACAGACTGGATAATGTATAATGAACAGGAATTTACTGGCTCACAGTTCTAAGGTTGGGAAGTTCAGTATTAAGGTGGTGGCATCGCAGCGTGGACATTGTGGCACAGCAGGTCAAACCACTACTTGGGATGTTCACATCCCATATCGAAGTGACTGGGATTGAGTCCCACCTCTGCTTCTAATCAAGTTCCTTACTAATGCACCTGAGAGGCAGCAAATGATGTCCCAAGTACTTGGGTTCCTGACTCCTATGTGGCAGATTTGGGTGGAGTTCCTGGCTCTTGACTTCGGCCTGGCACACCCTAGTTATCATAGGCATTTAGGGAGTTAGAACTAGTGGATCAAAGACCCATATATCTATCTACCTATTTCTAGCTTTCATACAAATAAATAAACTTTTAAAAGATTTAAAGGTGGTAGCATCTGATGAGGGCACTGCATTTTACATAGTGGAAGGCATCCCATAGCAGAAAGGCAAGAAAAGAGAGAGGGGCTGGCACTGTGGCATAGCGGGTAAAGCTGCCGCCTGCAGTGCCAGCATCCCATATGGGTACCATTTCAATTCCCAGCTGCTCCACTTCTGATCCAGCTCTCTGCCATGGCCTGGGAAAGCAGTAGAAGATGGCCCTGGTGCTTCGGCTCCTGCACCTGCATGGGAGACCCGGAAGAAGCTCCTGGCTTCGGATCAGTGCTGCTCTGGCCTTTGCGGCCAATTGGGGAGTGAACCAACGGACAGAAGACCTCTCTCTCTGCCTTTCCTTCTCTCTGTGTGTAACTCTGACTTCCAAATAAGTAAATAAATCTGAAGAAGAAGAAGGGGAAGGAGAAGGAGAAGAAGAGGAGGAGGAGGAGAAAAGAGAGAAGAACAGAGGAGAAAAGAGAGAAGAGAGAAAGAAAGGAAGAGGAGAGGAGAGACAGAGAAAAGAAAGAGCAAGAGGGGGAGAATCAATTCCTATGATAATGCATTAGTGAGAACTCTGCCCTCATGACCTACACATACCCTGAAGGTCTCACCTCCCAGTACCATCACAAATGGCAATTGAACTTCAACATGAGCTTCAGAGTAGATGAATCTTCAAACCACAGCAGCTTTGGACATGGATATCAGTTAAGGAAAAAAATTATTGTCAAGAAAATGGTAAGAATAACCATTGGTCCCACCCAACCCTCCATCCTTCCAGGCCTTGGGTGAAGACTTACAGTCCTGAAGGAGAAAACCAATTTTCACTTTTTGATTGGTGTCCTCCAACCATACTTCAGAAACAATTCACAGAAAACAGAATTAAAAGGTAAGCTTACTTGGGTGCAAAAATTTTGAAATCCACTCACTTGAGGAATATTGAAAACATTCACAGAAAATGTGCATTTGGGGGGGGGGGGAGCACCTTAGGGTGTGATTGGGACTTTGGGCAGTCACTACAGAAGGCTCCATACAATCTGGCTCCCTGATTCCCTGGTGAGGGTCATCACTGTAGAACCCATGCTTACACCAAGTACTGCATGAATGCTTTGTGTGGTTCTTGTGGCAGTGTAGGCAAATATTATACCCACTGGGGCAAGCACCAAGGCATTGGTCTATGAGGAGGTAAATGTGAGACTATGCCAACAGAGCAGAACTAACCTGCCATTTGATTAAAAAAGAATAAGAGATTTACCACACCCAACCTGGGAGTCACCTTGGACACTCTCTTCACACTAGAGCACTGAACAGAGCTCCCTGGCCATACCAACCACACACCTCCAGGTAGTCACTGAAAATTCAGGCACTCCATTAAGCCACAGAGGGATAGTCCAGAGATAAAAGCCATCACAGGGAAAAAGCAAAACAAAACAAAAAAGAAACCAATGAGTACCTCCCACAAATGCAAAATAATGAATGCAGCTATTCAGAAAACAAGAATAAGGAAGACAACATGATGCCCCCAAAAGAACACAACACAATGAAGAGATTAAAAAAATGACAGAAATTAAATTCAAAAAATTGATCATAGGATTATTTAGAAGTAATCAGAAGCAAATCCATGAACTAATGAAATTCATACATGACATGAAAGAAAATTTCTCCCATGAAATTAGATCTTAAAGAGAAATCAAAATTAAATCCTGGAAATGAATAATTCAATAGAACAAATAAATAACATGGTGAAAAGCCTTAACAACAGACTCAGTGAAGCAGAAGACAGAATATCCAGACAAATCTCTGGAAATTTTACAGTCAGACCAAAAAAAAAAAAAAAAAAAAAGAAAGAAACTAGAAAACTAAAAACTAAAAAACACTAATGGAGATCGATTCTATCAAACAACCCAACATACAGGTCTTAGAAGTTCCTGAAGGTGTGGAAAGAGAGAATGGAATAGAAGGCCTTCTTATAGAAATAATTACAGGAAAAATCCCTAATTTGGAGAAAAAAGGGACATCCAAGTACAGCAAGCACATAGAATTCCTAATAGAAATGACCAGAAAGGTCTTCACAATGACACATGGTACTCAAACTCTCCACAGTAAAATATAAGGAAAAGATTCTAAAATGTGCATGTGAGAAATGCCAGATTACTTTCAGAGGATCTCCAATTAACTCACAGTTGACTTCTCATCAGAAACCCCACAGGTTAGAAGAAAATGGTGAGATATACTCCAAGTCTAAGAGGGAAAAAAAACTGTCAACCCAAAATACTATATCCTGCAAAGCTCTCATTTGTGAATAAAATGAAATAAATACCTTCTATAACAAACAGAAATTGAAAGAATTTGTCACCACCAGTCCAGCCTTACAAAAGATGCTTAACAAAAACACAGAAACATAGTCATCATGAGGAAAGAAGGAAAAGGCAGAAAATCTCCCAGTAAAAGTACAAAATAAATCCAAAGTAAACAATAGGAATATGTATATAAAAATGGCAGGGCCAAATGAGTACTTATCATAGTCATCTTGAATGCAAATGGCCTCACCTGGCAGAATAGATTAAAAAACAAAACCCAACTATTGGCTGCCTTCAAGAAACACATCTCACCAACAAAGATACATGCAGAATGAAAGGGAAAGCATGGAAAAAGATATTCCGTACTACCAGAAACAAAAAAGAGCTGTTGTGGCCATCCTAATATCAGAAAAAATAGACTTTAACACAAAAACTGTCAAAAGGGACAAAGAAGGACACCATGTAATGATAAAGGGATCAATTCAACAGGAAGATGTCACTATTAAAATGTATATACATCTAATTAGAGGGCACCTGGATATTTAAAAGAAATATTAAGGTATCTAAAGGATGACATAGACTCAAATACACTAGTAATGGGAGACTTCAATATCCCACTTTCAGCAATGGACAGATCAACCAAAAACTCAGCAAGAAAACAACAGAGTTAATTGACACTATAGACAAAAATGGGTCTACCAGATATCTACAGAACTTTCCATCCTATAGTTGCAGAATACACATTATTCTCACCAGTACATGGAACTCTCTCTAGGACTGACCATATGCTAAGCCATAATTCAAAAAAATTAAAATCATGCCACGCATTTTCTCTAACCACAATGGAATGAAACTAAAAATCAACAATTCAGTAATCTCTAGAAGATATGCAAAGAAAGGAGACTAAACAACATGCTCCTGAATGAATAGTGAGTCACTGAAGAAATCAAAAAATGTATGGACACAAATGAAAATGACAATAAAACACAACAAAATTTATGGGATACAGCAAAAGTAGTGTTAAGGGGAAAGTTTATAGCAATTGGTGCCTACATAAAGAAATTGGAAAGGCACCAAGAAGATGAGCTATCAATGCATTTCAAGGATCTGCGAAAACAACAGCAAACCAAACCCAAAACTAGTAAGAGGAAATAAATAATAAAAATTAGAGAATAAACAAAAGCAAAAAAAAAAAAATACAAAAGATCACCAAAACAAACAGCTAGTTTTTTTAAAAGATAAAATTGACACAACATTGGCCCAAATAACCAAAACAAGGAGGGAGAAGGCCCAAATCAATAAAATTAGAGATGAATAAGGAAATGTAATAACAAACACCACAGAAATAAAAGAAGTCAACAGAAATTACTACAAAGAGCTATATACCAACAAACCAGGAAACCCAGAAGAGATGGATAGATTCCTTGACACATACAACCTACCTTAATTGAGCTGTGAACAAACAGAAAACCAGAACAGACCAACAACCAAAATGGAAATTGATTCAGTAAGAAAGACCTCCTCAACAAAGAAAAGACCAGGACCTTATGGCTTCACTGCCGAATTCTACCAGACTTTTAAAAAAGAACTAACTCCAATTCTCTTCAAGCTATTCAAAACAATTAAAAGAGAGAAAATCCTCCCAAATTCTTTCTATGAAGACAGCATCACCTTAATTCCTAACCCTAAAAAAATACAACAGAGAAAGAGAACTACAGACCAATTTCCATGATGAACATAGACACAAAAATCCTCAACAAAATTCTAGCCAGTTAAATCCAATAACACATCAGAAAGATCATTCACCTGGACCAAGCGGGATTTGTCCCCGGTATGCAGGGATGGTTAAACATTGTAAATCAATAAATGTGATATATCACATAACAAATTGAAGAACAAAAACCATATGATTATTTCAATGAATGTAGACAAAGCATTTGATAAAATAAACACACTTTCATGATGAAAAATCTGAGCATATTGAGTATAAAAGAAACATTCCTCAACACAATCAAGTCAATTTATGACAAACCCATGGACAACGTTCTATTGAATGGGGAAAAGTAGGAAGCATTCCCCTTGAGAAATGGAACCAGACAAGGATGCCCATTCTCACCATTTCTATTCAATATAGTCATGGAAGTTTTAGCCAGAGCTAGTAAGCAAGAAACAGAAATCAAAGGGATAAAATTGGGGAAGAGGAAGTCAAACCACCCCTATTTGCAGATGACATAATTCTATATATAGGAGATCCAAAAACTCTACCAAGAGACCATTCGAATGTATAGAAGAGTTTGGTAAAGAGACAGAATATAAAATCAACACAAAAAAATCAACAGCCTTCCTATACACAGACAATGCCACAGCTGAGAAAGAACTTCTAAGAACAATCCTATTCACAATAGCTACAAAAATAATCAATACCTTGGAATAAATTTAACCAAGGATGTCAAAGCTCTCTATCATTAGAATTACAAAACATTAAAGAAAGAAATAGAAGCGTATATAAAATCTTCCATGTTCATGGATTGGAAGAATCAATATCATCAAAATGTCCATACTACCAAAAGCAATTTACAGATTCAATGTGATACCAATAAAAATACCAGGGACATTCTTCTAAGATATAGAAAAAAAATGATGCTGAAATTCATATGGAAACGCAGGAGACCCCAAATAGATAAAGCAATTTTATATAATAAAAACAAAGCTAGAGGCATCACAATACCAAATTTCAGGACATACTACAAAGCAGTTCTAATAAAAAACAGATGAGTAGAACAATGGAACAGAATAGAAACTCCAGAAATCAATCTATGCATCTACAACTAACTTATGTTTAAAAAAGAAGCTAAAATCAATCCCTGGAGCAAGGACAATCTCTTCAACAAATGGTGCTGGGAAAACTGGATTTCCACATGCAAAAGTATGAAGCAAGACCTCTACCTTACACATTACACAAAAAAATCCACTCAAAATGGACTAAATACCTAAATCTATGACCCAATACCATCAAATTATTAAAGAACATTGAGGAAACCCTGCAAGACATTGGCATAGGAAAAGAGTTCTTGGAAAAGACCCCAGAGGCACAGGAATCATACATAAAGGGAGCAGTTCAGTTTAGGGAAAACATTGCATTGACTGGAGAAAAAAAAAAAAAGATGTTTAACCTGGTTGTGGAGAATATGAAAATGACTGAAAGGGGTTGAGGTTCTGATAATATTCCATTTCTTTCTTTGAAAGGCAAAGAGATAAAGGGATGGAGAGATAAATAGAGATCCTTCCTGCGTATTGATTCACTTCCCAAATGCCCATGATAGCAGGGCAGGGACATCCTAATGCCAGGAGCTGGGAACTTAATCCAAGTCTCCCTTGTGAATGGCAGGGACCCAAACCCAAACTACTTGAGCCATCACCTGTTGCCTCTCAGAGTGTTCATTGTCAGCAAGCTAGGACCAAGAGAAGAGCCAGGAATCAAACTGAAGCTGTCTACTATGAGAAACAAGCATCCCAAACAGTGGCTTAACTTAGGCCAAATGCCCATCCGAAGGTTCTATTTACTGGTACAAGTGTGTGCATCATAAATCATGAATCTGTGTGCTTATTATTGGCTTGCTTTCTATATGGATGCTTTTCTTTTTTTTTTTTTTTTTTATTTACTTTTGACAGGCAGAGTTAGTGAGAGAGAGAGAGAGACAGAGAGTTATAGACAGTGACAGAGAGATAGAGAGAAAGGTCTTCCTTCCATTGGTTCACTCCCCTAATGGCCGCCACGGCCGGCACTGCGCCCATCCAAAGCCAGGAGTCAGGTGCTTCCTCCCGGTTTCCCATGCTGGTGCAGGGACCCAAGCACTTGGGCCATCCTCCACTGCCCTCCCGGGCCACTGAAAAGAGCTGGACTGGAAGAGGAGCAACCGAGACTAGTACCCGGCGCCCCAATTGGGACTAGAACCCCAAGTGCCAGCGCCACAGGCGGAGGATTAGCCAAATGAGCCAATGGCACTGGCCGGATGCTTTTCTTAAAGAAGAAATTTTACATCAGAAATAAACAAGCCAGAAAAATGTATTAAACAATTCAATCCTAATTGGAAAAAAAAATCAAGTATAATGTTTAAACATTTTGTGAATCCTCATCTCATTTGAAGGGGAAAAGTAACTATTAGAGGAGAAAAAAAGCCTCAATCCAAGTCATGAGGGGATTCTTTGGCCAGCAAATCCTTATTTACATGGTTATCCAATACCCATTTCCTTTTAGAAATATGCCTTGAATACTACATTTCCTGATTTGTCTTAATACTCTATCCAGAGGTACTATGGTATTTAATAAATTGCTGTTAGGAGTCATTAAGCTGAAAAATGCTGCTATCAAACCACAGAATCTGAGCAGAAATACTGTGACCCTGTGGTGCTATGACCCCATATCAATTTGATGGGAGATCAGAGCAGATGACAAAGATCTCAGTCAGGCCCTTCAGACCACATTTACATGAAAGTAACTCTTGGCTGTTGAAGGCAACCTCCTATTCCGGTGGAACCTGTGTTTACAATGAATAGGCTGTAGCCAGTTGAGGGTAAAGAGGAAGGAACTCCAATGCTTCAATGAGTGAACATGACGGCTTCAGCTCATGAAATGGCATCAGAGAAATAGGAACCCACTCGGTTCCACAGCAGGCCAGAGCCCTGGCCCTAGAACAAACACCAGCACATCTATGAGACCCACAACCAAGATTGGCAGCAAAGACCACCCCTTGCTGAAGTGAGCACCTGAAGAGGTAAACACTGATAGAAAACAGAAAGGCCAATCCATGACAGCATAAATTGGTGCAGCTGCAATGGGCTGTTATCCAGCAGTTCTAGTAAAGGACATGCATAACCCATGACCCACACATTCGGCTCCTCAGGATCTGCCCCGGAGAATTCGGACCACAAGTGCCCATAGAGACATGAATAAGAATGTGCTTCACAGACTTGTATGTAATTCCATCCACAGGAGAATGGAAAAATAAATTAGATACATTCATACAATTAAATGCCATTCAGCAGAAAAGATGCCAAACTAGAATGCATATCAATCTGCATTTACCTTACAAATATGTTTCTGATTAAAAGAATACAATCATATTTCACAAATTTTAGAAACAGGAAAAAATGTTTATTATAGATGATAAGATAAAAACATAGAAAAGATAACTATCCAAGTTAAGTACAGTGACTTCCTTGAGAAGAAGAGAGGGAGATATGAATAGGGAGGGCATGAGGCATTCATAATGACTCAAGGCAAAGAGCTCACAGATATCATCATGTTAATCTCCATACCTTTTGTATATCTGATATTTCATAGAATATTTAAAATGTAACCTCAAAAATAAAATTAGAATTCATTCACTCATTCATCCATGTATATGTTCATTTATTCAATAAATATTCATGAGCATCTACTTCATGCCAGCCACCCTTCCAGAAGCTAAAAAGGGAAATGAGAGTAGCAGTAAGGGTACTCCATGACCTCAAAGTTATATGGTCTATTTGGAATGAAAATATACACAGAGGGATTTAGACAACAGTGTAAGCATTTAACAATGGAGGAATGTGTTGAAAACAAAGGCACAGCTTGAGACAAAACTTGGCTGTCAGGCACGTGGCCACAGATGAGGCAGATCCTGGGGATGAAGCAAAACCAATCCCACAGAAACAAAGAATGTAAATTCTGCATTGGGTTCCATGCAGTTCTTTCTGGCAGGTGGCTCAATCCAAGTGACAAGGACTCCCACTCAGGCTTGGGAAAACACTTTTTATAAAGGCTAAAAATTCTGCAATGAGAGCAATTTCACGCTTTGTTGTGCTTTCTTTTCAAGACCAATGCCACAACTCTTTTCATGAAGGTGCAACAATGATGGGGCTGGATGCATCAGTCATTCTAATCCTTGTGTTCAAAGAGCACTCTGCAGCTGTTTTTCCCAAGGAGCACTTAGTGTAAGAACGTATTTGTTCACACTACAGTCCATGCTCTCCCTCACAAAAGAATCAAGGGACATCACAGAAGGGTTCAGTTCTTCTTGTTGACAACCATTTGTGTAGGACCAGGGAGGGAGTGTTACTGGTCATCACATGATGCCAGAGTTGTCTAAGAGAGGAGATAAGATAGCTTCTTGAATTCTATCGGCCCCAAAGGAAAGAACAACTTGCAACATTATTTATAGCCTGTATGATGCTAATAACAGCAGTAGCCAGCAAACTATATAGTAGTCTGACTCTAAGAACAAGCAGTTCAACTCAGCAGGGAGTATCCACAGGGCTGGCACAACAGCCTCTCAGAGCGCTCCAGGTTTCACCTATGCACCTTGGGAAATGCTAACTTCCCCAATGTACTGACCCCCAGTCTTTGGATGCTCCTGTTGGGATTGCTAAGAGCTGCAAGTGCTTTCTTGATTCTCTGAATCCAGGTACCATCTGTTATTTACATTCTCTCGGGATTGGATTAAATGTTATGTTTACCAGCCGGCGCCGTGGCTCAACAGGCTAATCCTCCGCCTTGCGGCGCTGGCACACCGGGTTCTAGTCCCGGTCGGGGCACCGATCCTGTCCCGGTTGCCCCTCTTCCAGGCCAGCTCTCTGCTGTGGCCAGGGAGTGCAGTGGAGGATGGCCCAAGTGTTTGGGCTCTGCACCCCATGGGAGACCAGGAGAAGCACCTGGCTCCTGCCATCGGAACAGCGCGGTGCGCCGGCCGCAGCGCGCTACCGCGGCGGCCATTGGAGGGTGAACCAACGGCAAAAGGAAGACCTTTCTCTCTGTCTCTCTCTCTCACTGTCCACTCTGCCTGTCCAAAAAAAAAAAAAAAAAGTTATGTTTACCTTTATTTAATAGTTCTTTTTTAAGATTTCATTTTCTTATTTTAATTTTTTATTAATATAAAGCGAACAAATTTTATGCATTCCACAGGTACAATTCCAAGAAGACAACCACACTTCCCTCACTCCCCTGCTCTGCCCCAAACCTCCTCTCTTTTCTTAATCGTTATTTTTCAGAGAAATAATTTTAATTCACTCTACATTCACAGGCTTAATTCATGACTAGCTACAATATTCAACAAGTAAAAACTAGGAAGACCACACTTCCCCAAGAGTATTAACATTAGTTAAAAATGACAACCATATATCAAAGTGACCATTTTATCCCTATACATCCTTTTGTATTCCATATTACCTTCTATATATCAGAGAAAACATATTTGCCTTTTTTTACTTTTTTTTAAAGATTTATTTATTTATTTTATTTGAGAGGTATAGTTACAGACAGATAGAGGAGAGAGAGAAAGCTATTCCATCCACTGGTTCACTTCTCAAATGGCCACAACAGCCAGTGTTAGGCCAATTCGAAGCCAGGTATCAGGAGCTTCTTCTGGGTCTCCCATGTGGATGCAGGGGCCCAAGCACTTGGGCCATCTTCTGCTGCTTTCCCAGGCCATAGGAGAGGGCTGGATCAGAAATAGAGCAGCCAGGACTCAAACCAGCATCCAGATGGGATTCCAGCACTGCAGGGGGCAGCTTTACCCACTATACCACAGCACCAGCCCCTGATATCTTTCTTTTTGAAATGGGCTTATTTCAGTAAGTATAATGGTTTCCACTTGCAGCCATTTTGTTGCAAAAAACAGGATTTCAATCTTTTTTCGGGCTGAGTAGTATTCCATTTTGCATATATGCCACATTTTATTTATCTAGTCTTCAGCTGATGGACAATCAATCTGGGTTAATTCCATATCTAAGCTATTGTACTTTGAGCTGCAATAAATATGGGGTACAAATGACTCTTTCATATGCTGATTTCATTTCCCTTGGGATAATTCCCAGGAGTGGGATTGCTGGGTCATATGGTAAATCTATTTTCAGATCTTTGAGGAATTTCTATAATGCCCTCCATAATAGTTGTACTAATATTAAATTTCCAGTGGGGCCAGCACCGTGGTTCACTTGGTTAATCCTCTGCCTGCAGCACCGGATCCCATATGGGTGCTGGTTCTAGTCCCGGTTGCTCCTCTTGCAGTCCAGCTCTCTGCTGTGGCCCAGGAGGGCAATGGAGGATGGCCCAAGTGCTTGGCCCCTGTACCCACATGGGAGACCAGGAAGATGCACCTGACTCCTGGCTTCAGATCGGCGCAGATCCGGCCGTTATGGCCATTTGGGGAGTGAACCAATGGAAGGAAGACCCTTCTCTCTGTCTCTCTCTCTCTCTCACGGCTAACTCTACCTTTCAAATAAAAAAAAAAGTCTGTGTCTAACTCTAGATCATGAACATGTCATGCCACAAATTTTCCCTTTAGTTTTTACATGAATGTGATTCATCTTGAAGATCTGCTCAAAGTAGGGAGAGGATATCTCAATCTCTCTCTCTCTCTATCTCTCTCTCTCTCTCTCTCTCTCACACACACACACACACCTCAAAAGTACCACATGGTAAAGCTAGAAGCAGAGGGCACATTACCAGGCTTTTAAAATATATCTGGCAGATTTCAAGGTTCACTTTCACATTTAAAAGAAACAGTTAAGGGGCCAACATTGTGGTATAGCAGGTAATGCCACTGCCTGTGAGGCTGACATCTTATGTTGATGTTGGTTCATGTCCCATATGCTCCACTTCTGATCCAGCTTCCTGCTAATGTCCTGGGAAAAGCAATAGAACATGGCCCTGCCACATGGGAGACCGGGATGAAGCTCTTGGATTCTGGCTTCCAGCTGGTCCAGCTCTGGCCATTGCCACTATCTGGAGAATGAACTAGCAGATGGAAGATATCTGTGTGTGTGTGTGTGTGTCTATCTGTCTGTCTGTCTCTCCTCTCTTTGTAACTCTTAACTTTCAAATAAATAATCTTTAAAAAAAATGAAAGAGAGAGAGTAAATGGCTGGTGCCATGGCTCACTAGGCTAATCCTCCGCCTGCGGCGCCGGCACCCCAGGTTCTAGTCCCAGTTGGGGCACCTGATTCTGTCCCGGTTGCTCCTCTTCCAGTCCAGCTCTCTGCTGTGGCCTGGGAGTGCAGTGGAGGATGGCCCAAGTCCTTGGGCCCTGCACCCCATGGGAGACCAGGAGAAGCACCTGGCTCCTGCCTTCGGATCAGCACGGTGCGCTGGCCACAGCGCGCCAGCCGCAGCGGCCATTGAGGGGTGAACCAACAGTAAAGGAAGACCTTTCTGTCTCTCTCCCTCACTGCCCACTCTGCCTGAAGAAAGAAAGAAAGAAAGAAAGAAAGAAAGAAAGAAAGGAAGGAAGGAAGGAAGGAAGGAAGGAAGGAAGGAAGGAAGGAAGGAAGGAAGGAAGGAAGGAAGGAAGGAATCCCTCCCCTATACCCAGGGAGGGACATAAAAAAAGAGAGTAAACAAATGAATCAGACCACCTTCTATTCAAAATACCATCTCTTATGAAATAGCAATGACAAAAGCTCTAGAAGAACAGATGTGGGACTGGCCCTGTGGCGTAGTGGGTAAAGTCACCTCCTGCAGTGTCAGCATCCCATCTGGGCACTACTTTGAATCCTGCCTGCTCCACTTCCAATCCAGCTTTCTGACATGGCCTGGGGAAACGGCAGAAAATGCCCTAAGTTCTTGGGCCATTGCAACTGTGTGGGACACCCAGAAGAAGCTCCTGGCTCCTGGCTTCGGATCAGCCCAGCTCCAGCTATTGCAGCCAGTTAGGAAGTAAACCAGCAAATGGAAGACTTCTCTCTCTGCCTCCTCTTCTCTGTAACCTTGCCTTTCAAATAAATAAATAAATATTTTTAAAACATAAAATAAAATAAATTAAACTATCTCTGGGCCTGAAATGCATCTTTTTAGTTTCCATTAGAACATTCCAGAAGCTGCCATTTTGTATACTAAAGTACCTTGATTTCCTGACAAATATCTGTATGTCTGCAACATCATATATAACAGAAAGAAATACACCTCTCAGGGAATATAGCTAAGCCATGACTGAATTGTGACTCATTCAGGAAAGCCAAGCTATATAAGGGGAAAGAAATTGAGAAAGAATTGTTGCAAGTCACCTATGTCACTGGATTCCTTCACAAAGTACATTGCTGTGCACAGGAAAAAGATTTGTAACACAAACATCCTGGAAAGTGGAAAGCGGTAAATATATTCACAGCTCTCTCCCCTTAGGGTTTAGGTTTTGCTCCAGAGCTGATTTCAGAGTTTCATTTCAATTGAAAGCTTTTACCCGATCTAAAATGTACTGACACTCCATCAGGTAGAATCCAATGACGGAAATTGCTTCCTGCAATGATCTATGATTCATTCATTCCCATCTATGAGCTATTTAGAGGAAATTATCCATGGATTGTATCATTAGTTTAAAAGCCACTGCAGCTGTTTTTCTGTCAGTATAATGTTAAGGCATGCAGGATCATTAGTTGAGAAAACATATTTTGGAGAAGGTATATAACTGGTTCTCTCACTGGAACACTATGATTTATGTTGGAGAAACACAGCATTAGAAATTAAACTTTTAAGCATACATCATCTTTAGGACTGACATCTGAGTCTCTCTTCTCCCCTGACACACCCCACTGCAACTCATAAGGGGAATTCATAGGCTGAAAGATGGCCAGAAAGAGCAAGAACATTTCTAGAAGTGCCAAACATACTATGGAGACATTCCCATAACAATTGCAAAACTATGGATCCAATAAACTATGTCTCTATTGATTCATGCAGCTAAAAAGCAAGAAGCCAGTCTAAAATTTCATTATTCTACTTGCTATTATTCTATTGGACCATAACAGCCTATCTTTCTAGGTCTGGATCTGACTACTGACAGCTCTCTTGGCCATGAAGAGGGTGGCAAATGTGCCTATTACACCTCTGCCCACATTACTGATGCTGCTGTCTTATTTTCAACTTTATTCTTGACTTTCACATCATCTCTTCTCCTCTTTTCTACATGAGAGTGAAACTCAATATGAGATGGCATTCGATGAGATCTATAAATGTCATGTTATTGTTTTCCAGCCAAAAAATCATGGAAATGTATATTCAGAATATTATCTTATATTCTCATTATATTTCTTACTACCCAACACCAACTGAGCCATTCAAATCTCTCTAGGGAATGGAATGTAGTCTGAAATATCTCCATAAACAAAGCAGATATGGAAAATTTAAGAGTAATGGGAGTCAATCAAGTTTAATAGAAGGCAAAGACTAGGTTGGCTTGAGTATTTTGCAGGGCTATTGTCAGAATCTTGATTTCATGGCTTGCTCACATTAAGAGGTACAGAGGGGCATTTTATTATGTTGATTCTCAGGGAATCCTTCCACCTGTTCCATTGCTTTCCATGATTCACCTATGACATAAGGGCAGGAAGCCCAGTGTCAGCTTTTTCACATTAAATATTTTGTGATTTTGAGTAAATCATCCCATCATGCAGAGCTTTATAGTCTTTACATGTAAAGTTGAAGATGTAAAAACTAACAGTAACTTGATCAGCTCTTGTCCTGACTGTTGATGTACAATATAAATCTTTATCCATTTTAGTATTTTTTTTGTTCTAGTACTAGTGGTTGAACTCTGTAGTTAACACACAATTATTCTTAGGTGTTTAAATTTTAACTGAAAAGTGATCCCTGTTAAATATAAGAGTGGGAAAAAGAGAGGAAGGAAATGTACAATTTGGAGTGTGCTCAATCGGACTTGCCCAAATGGTGGAGTTAGAAATGTGCCAGCGGATTTCAATACAATCCCATCAAGATTGCATGTACCAATGCCATCTCACTAGTCCAAGTGATCATCTTCAGTTCACAGTTGATCACACTGATAGGTCTAAGAGTCAAAGGGATCACACAAACAAGACTACTGTCTGCTAATACTAACTGATAGAACCAAAAAGGGAGAGAATGATCCAATATGGGAAGTGGGAGACACAGCAGACTCATAGAATGGCAGATGTCCTAAACAACACTCTGGCCTCAGAATCAGCCTTTAAGGCATTCGGATCTGGCTGAAGAGCCCATGAGAGTATTTTAGGCATGGAAATCCAAGACACTCTGGAAAAAAAAAAAGAAGAAGAAGAAGAAGAAGAAGACCTAAATGAAAGATCTCTGCAAGTGAGATCCCAGTGGAAAGAATGGGGCCATCAAAGAAGGAGGTACCTTTATCTGAAGGGAGGAGAGAACTTCCACTTTGACTATGACCCTGTCAGAATAAGATCGAAGTCGGCGAACCCTAAAGGTTTCCATAGCCTCGGCAACTCATGACTAGAGCCTAGGGAGATTACTGATGCCATAAACAAGAGTGTCAAATTGTTAAACCAACAACAGGAGTCACTGTGTACTTACATCTCATGTGGGATCTGTCCTTAATGTGTTGTCCAATGTGAAGTGATGCTATAACTAGTACTGAAACAGTATTTTTACACCTTGTGTTTCTGTGTGGGTACAAACTGATGAAATCCTTACTTAGTATATACTGAATCGATCTTCTGTATATAAAGATAATTGAAAATGAAAAAAAAAACTTGGTGTTATTTGGAAATTGCATAGAAAATTAATCAATTCTTAAAAAAATATCATGTATGATCTCTGTCCTTAATGTGCTGAACATTGTGATTTAATGCTATAACCAGTACTCCAACAGTATTTTTCACTTGGTGTTGCTATGTGAGGGCAAACTGTTGAAATCTTTACTTAATATATACTAACCTGATCTTCTGTATATAAAGAGAATTGAAAATGAATCTTGATGTGAATGGAAGGGGAGAGGGAGCGGGAAAGGGGAGGGTTGCGGGTGGGAGGGAAGTTATGGGGGCGGGGGGAAGCCATTGTCATCCATAAGCTGTACTTTGGAAATTTATATTCATTAAATAAAAGTTTAAAAAAAAACTAACAGAATTTTGAAATCTAAATAAGATCACACGTGTAAAGTACTTAACATAGTACCTGTTTTATAGTAAGTAAAGAATTCCCATTGCATTGTTATTAGCATTCTTCCTGGGAACTTAGTGACTAATTTTCAAAAGGGAATCTCTTTCATATATGAATAAAGGGGAGAAAGTATTAACAAAGTCCTAATTCATATGATTACATAATCATAAAGGGTTTTTAAAACAACGCACATTTTTTGAACTGAGCATTTATAAGAGGTGAATCAATGCAATCCAATATAGTAGTGGAAACCATTGGATCTGTCTACAGGGTTCAGGTGCACAAAAACACACACAGGTGTGAAATCATTTGGAATATGCACCAGTGTGTCTGTAATTAATGTCTCTTGGCAATAGGTTTGGTTGATTTGACTTTTAACATTAAGTAAAAACTAAAATTGGGGAAAATGGAGTAAGAAAACTGGAAGAATCACGTTCTTATTTTTAATATCTCCTATTACTTCATTATGATGATCAAGGAAATAGATATTTAGAGCATAATGCTGATGAACTATACACAAGGGAAAAGGCACTTAGGTGTAAACAAAAATGAACCATAATCTTGCTGTAAAAGGATGAATGCATCCTCTTCCAAATCCTTCTAGTCCTTTATATATGACTATGCAGCAGTAGATGATAATACCTAATGATGCCAGCTACCCAGCAGCGTTTTTAATGAGTTAGAGTTTATAATGGATTCATAATGTACATAGAATTTTTTACTAACTTGTATCTTGGCAACTTTTTCCTATATCTTTAAATATTCACATAAATAATACTAATAATTGCTTAATATCTCAAAATAAGAATGCATAACTATTTATATAACCAATTTTGGAAACATTAGATTCCTTCCTTTATAAATACATAAATAATGCTTTCATGCCTCAGTTAAAATTGATGTGTCTACAGCATATGTATGTATTTTAGGAGTGGAAAGACAGAGGTGGAACCATTCTTTCTAAATAAATATTTGCAATGTGTAAATTCAACATTCATATGCCGACATGAAATGTGGTCCTATAGAAAGGATTCCCAGAGAACAACACATCTGGCACATAATTTTTCACTTTTGCCACAATCCCAGTCTAGCAGGTACACCTGTTTGCAGTCTAACCTCCCCTCTCCAGTACTGAAGGAGTTGGATGTTCTTACAGGCGATGCAATAAATCTTCAGGAAAGATGCCCATAAAGTCTCATTCAAGATACTTAGTGTGGGAGACTGGCAGAGACAGAAAATCCCAACTATAATATCACTGAGCCATTTGAGAAATAGGCAATCAAGTCTCGATTAAAGAGCATTTCCCACATCATTTAGGCCCAATGTCACTGCAGCTTACTTCTGAAAACTCTTACATCGTCCCAGAAGAAATACCATTTTCTCTGGTTCTGAAATTCATTCCCTCCGATGTCCAATATTGTATCCTATGCTGCACCAAGAGCATTCAGGTACACATAAAAAAGTAAAAGAATTATCAGATTTAAGCAAGACAAAGAGAAAACAAATAGCTCTGAAACATTGAGGATGATTTTTAAATTGTAGCCCAAGGCTATCTTCAGTTTTCTTAAAGGTTCTCTTCTGTATCTCTGAGCCCCAGATAATTCCATGTTTCTTCCTTACAACTCAGGAGTAGCATCAGTATGAGTTAGCCAAGCAGAAAGTGGAAAATGTGTATCTTTAAGGTCAAGCTCAAATGCACTCCTTCACAATTGTGTTTCTCAATCCTTTTTTCATTATCTTCATGCTAAGAACCCCTTTTTGACACTTTTTTCCTAATTGTCGCCCTCTGGTGAGTTTGCAGACCTTCAGATAATACTGTATATTATACGCTGTGGATACCTATAAACTTAAAAATCTTACTCAGGGGCCGGCGCTGCAGCTCAAAAGGCTAATCCCCCACCTGCGGCGCCAGTACTTTGGGTTCTAGTCCCGATTGTGGCGCCAGTTCTGTCCCGGTTGCTCCTCTTCCAGTCCAGCTCTCTGCTGTGGCCAGGGGAGGCAGTGGAGGATGGCCCAAGTGAGTGGACCCTGCACCCACATGGGAGACCAGGAGGAAGCACCTGGCTCCTGGCTTCGGATCAGCGTGGTGCACCAGCCACAGCAGCCATTTGGGGAGTGAACCAACGGAAGGAAGACCTTTCTCTCTGTCTCTCTCTCTCACTAACTCTGCCTGTCAAAAAAAAAATTAATGTTAAAAAATCATACTCAGGGGCCAGTGTTGTGGGTTAACAGTGGGTTAAGCTGCCACCTGCAATGCCAGCATCCTACATCAGAGTGCCAGTTGGAGTCCTGGCAGCTCTGCTTCTGCTCCAGCTCCGTGCTAATGTGCCTGGGAAAGCAGCAGCAAATGGCCCAAGTACTTAGGCCTCTGCAACCCATGTGGGAGACCTGAATGGAGTTCCAGCCCTGGCCATTGGGGCCATTTGGGGAGTGAACCAACAGATGGGAGATCTCTTTCTTTCTGTCTTTTCATCTCTTTCTCACACTGCTTTTCAAGTAAGTAAAATAAATCCTTGAAAAAATATTCTTCTAAAATAGCACAACTTTTTTAAGTATATTAAATATTCAAGTTGGTATTATTAATAAACACTTCTTGAACCATTCTTGATGCAAATACATAGTACTCCCAAGACAGTCTCTTTACAATTTCTTATTTACATAAGGTGAACATATTTAATGTATTTCATATGTACAGTTTTAGGAGTATAGTGCTATTTCCCATCCTACTCCCCTACCTCCCTCTCTCCACCCTCCTTCCTCCTTCCTTTCTTTGTCTTTCTTATAATTTTTACAATGACATACTTTCAGTGTACTTTATAATCATAAGCTTAACCTTCCACTAAGTAAAGAATTCAACAAGTAGTAAGAAAAAAAATGTTCCTCAACAGTAGAGACAAGGACTATAAACAATAATCAAATCTCAAAATGTCAATTCACTCATATACATAACATTTTTATACACAATTAGTTAATACAGATCAGTGAAAACATATGATATTTGTCTTTTGGGGACTGGTTTATTTCACTAAGTGCAATGGTTTCCAGTTGCATCTATTTTGTTGCAAAAGATAGGCTTTCATTCTTTTTTATGGGTGAGTAGTATTCCACATTTGTTTTTTATTTTTTAAAGATATAATTTATTATTAATTTAAGAGGTAGAGTTAGAGAGAGAGGGAGAAACAGAGAAAAAGGCCTTCCATCCACAAGTTCACTTCCCAAATGGCTGCAACAGCCAGAGCTGGGCCATTATGAAGCTAAGAGCCAGGAGCCAGGAGTTTCTTACAGGTTCACCACACAGTTGCAGGGGCCCAAGAACTTGAGCCATATTCTACTGCTTTCCCAGGATGTAACAGAGAGCTGGATCAGAAGAGGAGAATCCAGGATTTGAACTGGCGCCCATATGGGACGCGGTGTCACAGGCAGTGGTTTTACCTGCCACACCACAGCACTGGCCCCATATACCACATTGCTTTATTCAGTCATGAGTTGATGGAAATCTGGATTGATTCCATATCTTAGTTATTGTGAACTGAGCTGCAATAAATGCAAAAACATGGGGGTACAGATAACTCTTTCATATGCTGATCTCAGTTCATTTCAATAAATTCCCTGCAGTGGGATGGCTGGGTCTATGGTAAATCTATCTTCAGCTTTCTGAGGAATCTCCATACTGTCTTCCACAATAGCTGTACTAGTTTACATTCCCATAAAACAGTGGATTAGGTATCTTTTTCCCCACACCCTCGACAGCATTTATTGCTTGTTGATTGCTGTATAACAGCCATGCTAATTGGGGTGAGGTGAAACCTCATTGTGGTTTTGATTTGCATTTCCCTGATGGCTAGTGATCCTGAGCATTTTTTCATGTGCCTGTTGGCCATTTGAATTTCCTCTTTTGAAAAATGCCTGTTAGAGTCCTTGACCACTTCTTAACTGAATTATTTGTTTTGTTGTTGTTGATTTTCTTGAGCTCTTTATAAGTTCTGGATATTAATCCTTTATCAGTTGACTAGGTTGTCACTAATTTCTCCCATTCTGTAAGTTACCTCTTCATTTTGCTGGTTCCTTTATAGTACAGAAGCTTCTTAACTTGGTATAACCACATTTGTCTATTTTTGCCCTCATTTTCTGTGCTTCTTAGGTCTTTTCCAAGAAATCTTTGCCTAAGCCAATGTCTTGCAGAATTTTCCGAATGTTCTTCTCTAGTAATTTGATGGCATCAGGTTGTATTTTTATATCCTTGATCCTTTTTAAATTGATTTTTGTATAAGGTGGAAGATAGAGGTCTTGTTTCACACTTCTTTTTTGTTTTTTTTTAAAGATTTTTATTCATTTATTTGACAGGTAGAGTTACAGACAGTGAGAGAGAGACAAAGAGAAAGGTCTTCCTTCCGTTGGTTCACTCCCCAAATGTCCACTATGGCCGGCACTGCACTGATCTGAAGCCAGGATCCAGGAGCTTCTTTCCTGGTCTCCCACGTGGGTGTAGGGACCCAAGCACTTGGACCATCCTCCACTGCCTTCCCAGGCCACAGCAGAGAGCTGGACTGGAAGAGGAGCAGCCAGGACTAGAACCCAGCGCCCATGTGGGATGTGGGCTCTGCAGACGGAGGATTAACCTAGTGTGCCACCGTGCTGGCCCCTTGTTTCCTACTTCTGCACATGGATATCCAATTTTCCCAGCACCATTTGTTGAAGAAACTGTCCTTTCTCCAGGGAAAGCACACCTGCACACCTTTAAAAAAAAAAAAAGTTACTGGGGCCGGCATTGTGTTATAATGGGTTAAGCCACCACCTGCAATGTCGGCATCCCATATGAGCTCCACTTTGAGTCCCAGCTCCAATTCCAATCCAGCTATCTGCTAATGCAGCAAATGACCCAAGTGTTTGGGACCCTGCATCCACGTGGAAGATCTGGAAGAAGCTCCCAGCTCCTGGCCTAGCCCAACCCTGGCCATTGTGGCCATTTGGGGAGTAAGTAGAGATGGAAGGTTCTCTCTCTCTCTCTCTCTCTCTCTCTCCTTTTCTCTCTGTAACTCTGCTTTTCAAAGAAATAAAATGAATCCTTTTTTTAAAAAAAGTTACTGAACCAACAGGTTCTTGATTGGTGCATTCTTGATTGGTGCTTCTTGATTGGTTTCATTGGTGGTCAATGAAACACTCAAATAAAAGGAATCTCATATTAAGAAAGATTTATTGAGGCTGGCACATGGTACAACTGGCCAATTCAGAGGACTGAGCCCTAACTGCTCCACTTCTGATTCAGCTCTTTGCTGATATGCCTGGGAAAGCATCAGAAGATGGCCCAAAGACATGGAACCCTGCCACCATATAGGAAACCTGGATGAAGTTCTAGGCTCCTGGAACCGGTGTGGCCCAGCCCCAGTCTTTGAAGCCATTTGGGGAGTAAACTCTATGTCACTCTGCCTGTCAAATAAACAAATTTTTAAAAGAAAAAAGATACATTGGGAGGATGCAGACAAGGGGTACACTAGGAAGAGTTCCCAAATCAGGTTTAGAAGGAATTCACACAATAAAGGCAATTTGTGACAACCCATAGTCAGCATCCTATGGAAATGGGAAAAATTGGCATTTCCACTATGATCTGGAACCAGACAAGGATGTTTACTCTCACCTTTGCTATGTAATATAATCCTGGAAGTTTTAGCTAAAGCCATTAGGTAAGAAAAAAAATTAAAGGAATACAAATTCGGAAGGAGCAATTCAAATTATCCCTACATGCAGATGACATGATTCTATATATATATAAGGGACACAAAAGACTCCACTGAGAGACTATTGGAACTCATGAAAGAGTTTGGGTAAGTGGCAGGATATAAAATTAACACACAAAAATCAATAGCTTTTGTATACACAGAAAATGCATGACTAACAAAGAATGTCTATGATCAGTCCTATTCGCAATAGCTACAAAAATATTTAATACCTTGGAATAAATGTAACTGAGGACATAAAAGATCTCTATGATAAAATTATAAAACATTAAAGAAAGAAATAGAAGAAAACACAAAAAATGGAAAAATCTTCTATGTTCATGGATTAGAAAAACAAAAATTATCAAGATGCCCATACTATTGAAAACAATTTACAGATTGGATATGATACCAATCAAAATACCAAGGACATTCTTCTCAGATACAGAAGAAACAATGGTTAAATTCATATGGAAACACAGGAGACCCCAAATAGCTAAAGCAATCATACACAACAAAAACAAAGCTGGAGGCATCAAAATTACAGATTTAAAGACATACTACAGGACAGTTATAATCAAAACAGCCTGGGACTGGTGCAAAAACAGATGGCTAGATCAATGGAACAGAATAGAAATTCCAAAAATCAATCCACACATCTACAACCAACTTATCTTTGAAAAAGGAGCAAAACTCAATCCCTGGAGCAAGGACAGTCTCTTCAACAAATGGTGCTGGGAAAACTGGATCTCCACATGCAAAAGTATGAAGCAAAACCCTACCTTACCCCTTACACAAAAAAACACTCAAAATGGATTAAATACCTAAATCTATGACCTGATACCATCAAATTATTAGAGAACACTGGGGAAATCCTGTAAGACTTTGGTATAGGCAAAGAGTTCTTTAAAAATACCCTAGAAGTGCAGACCATGAAAGCCAAAATTGACAAATAGGCACAAAAATTACATCAAATTGAGAAGCTTCTGCACTATAAAAGAAACAGTCAGCAAAGTGAAAAGGTAAGTTACAGAATGGGAGAAATTATTTGCAAACCATGCAACTGATAAAGGATTAATATTCAGAACCTATAAAGAGCTCAAGAAATTCAACAACCACAAAGCAAACAATCCAGTAAAGAAATTGGGCAAAGGACTTAAATGGGCATTTTTCAAAAGAGGAAATCCAAATGGCCCCAACAGACATGTGGAAAAATGCTTAGGATCACTAGCCATCAGGGAATTGCAAATTAAAACCACAATGAGGTTACCTCATTCCTCTTAGAACGGTTTTCATACAGAAATCAACAAACAACAAGTGCTGGTGAAGATGTGGGGGAAAAGGTAGCCTAATCCACTGTTGGTAGGAATGTAAACTGGTACAGCCACTGTGAAAGAAAGTATGGGAGACCTCAGAAATACGAATATAGACCTACCATATGACCCAGCCATCCCGCTCTTGGGAATTTACCCAAAGGAAATGAAATCAACATGTTAAAAAGTTATCTGTACCCCCATGTTTATTGTACCTCAATTAACAATAGCTAAGATGTGGAATCAACTGAGATGCCCATCAACTGAAGACTGAATAAAGAAATTATATGTACACCATGGAATACTACACAGTGTTTAAAAAAAAATGAAATCCTATCATTTGCAACAAAATGGGTGCAACTGGAAAACATTATACTTAGTGAAATAAGCCAGTCCCAAAATGATTGCTATCATAAGTTCTCCCTGATCTGTGGTAACTACTAGAATACCTAATATTCAATCTTTAGAAGTGAAATTGACACTTTGAAATACAATGACTTTGAACAGCCCTTGTCTTGAATGTTGAGGAACAGTGTTTTTTAATACTATTTGTTGAACTCTGTACTTAGTGTAAGAATAATCTTATGTGTATAAAGTTAATTGAAAATAGATCTTAGTGAAAAATAAGAATGGGAATAGGAGAGGGAGGAGGAAGAAGGGTGGGAGAGCAGGCTGGAAGGAGGGTAGGATGGGAAGAATCACTGTGTTCCTAAACTTATACTTATGAAATGCATGAAGTTTGTATACCTTAAATGATAGGTTTTTGGGGGAAAAACTATGGGATGCATTCCTGGATATTACATGTCATAGATTGGGTTCCCCCCACAAAAAACACTCTGACATGGAGGGGTATGCAGGCAACTCATTGGATAATGTACTCTTGATCAGCATCTATGAGAGAAAAAGAGGAAAGGATGTGAGGAAGGGGAACTGGACTTCAACACGGTTACAACAAGGTTTTCAGCTGATTCCCACAGGGAGTGGTGAGAGCATGAGACAATGCCTTCAACTGAGGGCAGTTTCCAGAGTGACTCAGCTGAGAGCTGTTATGTGCCAACAGTCCCAACAGCTGGAAGAAGGAACGTGTCAGTTCTAAAAGGGAGAAGGGCAGGGCTGGGAGGTAGAGCACAGCATCCACTTCGGTCTACCCTTGGTCTGATTGGATTCACTTTTTCTGTATAATAAAATCTGGGAGCAACTCCTTCAAGATTCTAATTGACGTCTTTTCTTAGTGTAAGAGTCAAACTCATACAGTGCCCAAGTCCTTTATCCCTAGAACTATTTTCTTATTAATATCTTGGCTTTATTTGGAATGGGGCCTGAATTCCTCTTATGTTGAAAAGTCTCATTTGTTTTTATAAGAAGATCAATAGAGAATAAATGATAGGGTGGGAATTTGGTTCAGCAGTAAAGATGCCAGTTACACCCATATCCTGTATCAGAGTAACTGGGCTTAAGTCGAGGTTCCACCCCCAAATCTAGCTTTCTGCTAATGGAGACCTTGGGAGGCAACAGATGATGGCACAAGTGGTTAGGTCCTTGCCACCCACAAGGGAAATTTGGATTGAATTCCTATGACTCAGTTGCAGCCTAGCCCAGCCATTGCAGATGTTTGGGGAGTGAACAAGCAACTAGCAGATGGGACACTTCTCTCTCTCTCTCTCTCTCTCTCTCTCTCTCTCTCTCTCTCTCTTTCTTCCCTCTCCCTATTTCAAGTTAAAAAGAAATAGAAACTATATTAGAATGAGAATGAGACTATATTATAATTAGAAAGGGAGGAAAACATTGGATGCACAGAAAATGCACTCATTTTCAAGTTTTGTGCAGCTGAATAAAGATGAGGCATGAGCCATGGAAGAATATCAAGAAGGTCAACAGTGAAAGGCAAGAGAAGGTGGCCTCTGTGCAGGTTGAGGACTGGAATGGTAGAGAGAAACCGATGGACTTAAAGGAGTCTGAGCTACAGAAATGTAAACGGAATGTGTACGTGTGTGAAGTCTGGTCATCCATTATGGGAGCTATGATATCAAAGTACTAGGTATGAGCACATCTTATGTCTGAAATCCAGACTGACCCAAGGATACAATACAAAGCATATAATAAATACTCAAAACATGTTACTTCCGTTCTCCTTATTCTGAGTATCGTGTTGATTCCTATAATTTTATCTGGAATTGGAATGCGGATGAGGCAATCTCCTTCCAATCTCACAACTCAGATAAAAAAAAAAACAAAACTAATACTAATGTTCCTATAGCTAAGCCAACTCGGAAAGCTTCCTTCTCAAGTACTAACCACAGGCTTTGGGCTGTCCAAGTTCTGTAGCAGGTGAAAACTTCAGGTTATCCCCATTAATGAAGGTGTATGCCCACCTGATATAACCACACACTGCAAGTACAGTTTTAAGACAAACCAGGGTCCTGCTCTGAAGGGTTTAACCTCTAACAATAGACAGAATCTCTAAGTATGAAATAAATGTTAAGCTTATTGTAGACAAACATCAAGTCATGAAGGCTATGAGGAGGAAAAAGTCATGGAATTTCACAGATACTATCTGAGCAGGGATTGTATCTCGTATACTACAGCAAGGAAGGGTCTGTGAGAAGGTGGTATGAGGGCTAAGAACCTATGGTGAGTACCAACTTTGTGAAGATTTTGGGATGTTCCTTCAAGGCTGAGGGATCAGTGAGCACAAAAGCCTTAAGGTAAGAATGAACTTGGCATACAAAAGGAACTACAGCAGCATGACCTTGGTATAGCTGACTGGGGGAGAGGTCAGGCTAGGACAAGGGCCAGATTCCAAGCCTTTATAGAGCTTGGGGGCATCTATACTCACCCATGGGCAATGAGAAGCAACAGAGGAGTTTTAAGCAAGGGGCTTACCTAATCTGAAAATCACATTCAATTCCAGGCTTGGGGAAAAACCTAACAGATCCCTTAGCCCTAAACATTTCATTTTAGGGGTGACCAGTTAGAAAGAGAAGAGAAGGAAGCCTTGCCCAGAGTCATGCATGAGGCTGGGAGAAGTATCAGATCAAGGACAACCTCTGTCTCTGGGCCTCTAGTTTCTCCACAGCTGCCTGTCACCACCCAAGTCCTCAATACTGGTTACTGGTGACAGAGGAATGAGCCCCAATGCATTCTAAGATATCAACTAGCCTGTCTATTCCAGGACTTCTTTTTCTTCTCAGTCCTGTGCTCCTAAAAACACAAGGGTCTGTGCCTAAGATATTTCCTAAGACACTAGGGCTGGAGGTGCTATAGGGGTTCTCTGCAGAAATGGGCGAAACAGGGCCCAGCGCTGTGGCATAGTGGGCTAAGCCCCTGCCTACAGCACCAGTATCCCACATGGATGGTTCTAGTCCTGGCTGCTCCTCTTCCAATCCAGCTCTCTCCTATGGCCTGAGAAAGCAGTGGAAGACAGCTCAAGTGCTCACGCCCCTGCACTCACGTAGGAGGCCAGAGGAAGCTTCTGGCTCCTGGCTTTGGATAGGCTCAGCTCCAGCCATTGCAACCATTTGGGGAGTGGACCAGCAGATGGAAGAGCTTTCTGTCTCTCCCTCTCTCTATCTGTAACTCCACCTCTCAAATAAATTAATTAATTAATGGGGGAAATAGTCCATTCTGAATTCCACACAATATTTCCTCTCTCTTGGGTTCTAAAGGAAGCTGCTCAAGGCCAGAGTCTCATGGAGGCCCTGTTAGAGCATCTCCTTCCTAATCTCCCATAACCCCCTCTTTCCAAGCACCAAAACCAGAACAAAAGATTGACTAGGTGTAGGACAGGACTTTGTTTCTCTTCCCAGTCTGCAAATACTCTTTGTCAATGATAAAAAACAACAACAATAAACAAGAAGCCATGCATTTCAATTCAACCAATTCTGTCCCATTCTGATCCCAGCCAGTCCCCATGTTCTATAATAGCCGAGAGAAGCCATGACTCCTCCCCAAAGCCTTCCCTATTGAGGCTTTAACAAGTGAAAATTTATTTTTGGGGGCAGTGTCACCCTTGCAAAGGGCAGCCCTGTATTTCTCTGTGACTTGAGTGCTGTCAGCACCACCCAGAGCATGCTGGGAGAAAGGATTTACCATTTAAACACTTCTCGATAACCCATGGGCCTCAGCACAGATACATGCTCATGACTTATGGAGGAAATAATCAATCACTAGAAAAGACCTCCCTCCCATCAGATGAGCCATGAGCCTCCTGCTAGCCCAGTCTACTAAACTGGAGGACAGCCTGTCCTGATTATTGGTTTTCAGGACACAGATGGGAATTTTGTCATTCCCTCAAGTCTAAGGCCTAATACAAGCTGGGGTTTGGGAAAATAGGTTCATATCGGGAAAATAGGAGAGGAGGAGAGATGTTTCCTTCATCAGGTCAGTCTTAAGGGAGAAGCTTCCAGGTATCCCTGCAGGCAATGAGAAATCATGTGCGAATCTGTGAGCCTTATATATGTGGCCAGCCTGAAGCCTTATAGTTAAGCCGGTGATGTGGACATACACTGAGCGGTGATTAGCTAATCCACTAGCAGAGTAAGAGGAAAGCATAGCAGCGAGACTGGAGGGAAAGCAGGAGATTAAGTAGAGGACAGAAGCAACCAAAGAAAAAAAATCACTATTCATGAATCTGACAACCAAAGGGAGAGAGGAAGTTGAAACCTAATCGCAATGTGTCTCCGTCACTCAGAAGTCCAGCTACTTCGGTCGGAATCTAAGGTCATTCTCCTTTGCAAATGCTCAGGAGCTCTAAGAGATATCTGTTTCCTGTCTCCGTAAGCTACAGAGATCAGAAGGTCCTCGCATTCCATGTCACATGTGTCACACTGACCTGAGATCCGTGTTCTGGTCATAGAGGCAGCTCTGGGTCTGCTGCTTCCTGTGAGTTCCTTGCCTTCCAGAGAAGAGGAAGGCTTTGGCCTGTCAGAGCAGCTGGGCCATATTTCTCTTCCCTGTTCTACTTAGGCATTGGTGTAAGAGCCTCTGTGGAAAGGAAAAGTGACCCCACCCCTAGTACTTTTGTTTATTTCATTCAGGGCTCTCACAAGAGAAAATACTCACGCCTGCCCTGCAAAACCCACTGACACAGATCTCATTTACACCACAGATATCAGTGGAATTTGACATTTTAGTTGGGCTCAAACTCTAAAATTTATTTGCAAAAATAAATTGTTAGAGAGGAATTTTAGTTACTAACCAGTCTTTCAAGTAGGCTGGTCTCCCATGAAATCACCCCTGACGTGGCCTTTGAGACCCCCCAAGGACCTGACCTCTGGCCAGATCTCTGATATTCTAGCACTCATCTCCTCCCTTGGGTACAGGGTCTTTGCACATGCTCTTCTTTCCAACTGGAAATTTCTGCAGCTCTGCCCACAATTAATAGTGCTGCTTGGTTTGAGGTCTCAGCCTCACTGCCTCACAGATGAGGTCAGGCCTCCTAAGTAGAGGTTTCTCAGCACTGCCCATTACTCCTCCAAGCATGTAGGATTTGGTCCTACTGTATCTTAAAGGTTCCAGGTCAGAGCAAGCTTCACAGTTTCCAACTAGCTAAAGAGGACCAACATGGCTGGGAATAGTGGGAAGGAAGAATAAGTAGATCAGAGAAGCAAAGATATCAGATGAGTCAGGCCATGAAATTTACAGTCAAGTTTTTATTTGAGAGCAATCAAAAAAAAAATTGGAGGATTTTGGGTGGTAGAGAGATATGATTTGTATTGATTTCTATTGTAAGTGATTACTATATCTGCTGTGTGGAAATGGATCAAGGCATGGGGCAATTTTAAAAACAGTTGGAAGGCTATTATTGTACTAGGTGTATTTAGTGGGGCTCTACTGTGGTTATTTAGTAGAAGTGCAGAAAAATCAATGGATTCCATGTATTCTCAGGAAGAAGACACCACACAATATACCAATAGACTAAATGTGGTGTGTGAGGGGAAGAGTACTCGTTTTTGGCTTGACTAAGTAAATGCAACATTTATTGACACAAGGAAGATTAAAGGGAGCAGTAAAGAAGGAAAAGGCAATGTTCCTTTGGTAAGCTCAATTTGTCTTTTAGGTAACCAAGTGGAAATATCAAGAAAGCAGGCGGAATTTCTAGTAAAGGTCAGAGCTGGAAAAAATATTGGGCAATTATTGACCCATAGATGGGTTTACCAGAGTGGGCATTGCTGCTTGTGTGAAGTGGAGGGAGAGGCTGCCATCAATGATGCCTGCAAGTGAGTAGACATAAAGGACCATGTGACCTAACTGAAGGACAAGAGGGGGAAGGACCTTAGAGCACCAAGAAAAGGAGAAAAGCTATAAGGTGGAGAACTGAAAGTCGTGATGAGGTGGTGCAAATGCAAAGGTGGGAGATCTAGAGTCGGTGGGATAGGAGGACAGGAGGTGGTGGCCAGAGAGGATATAAGGAGGCGAAGATCACTGTAGAGCCATCCAGTTAGGCTAGCTGGCACATTCTGAATCCCTGCCAGTTACTGTGCTGCTGCAAAATGGCTTCCCTCCTCTTATTCTTCTGATCCATCCTCGAGCGTTGCCCCTGGCACCATCACTTGGAATCGGCTTGAAGTGTCTGTGGGCTTCCCATATATTGCCTGTTGAATGGGGATTAAAACTGCTCCAAAATAATCTGTGAACCCTTCCTTCCAGCTTGCCATTGCACTGCTTGATTTCTGGATGGAGTTCGTTGACTCTGCCTGGCTCTCCTACTCGACACTGTAGTCTAGGTTCTTGGCACTGCTACCTGTGCAAGACCATGCCCCCTGCTGTGGATTCTCTTGGGTGATAATTATGATTCCAGTCAGCTTCTTAGAACTAAACCACTGGCCAACATGGCAACCCAGCTGGCTCTGCTGCTTGTCCAGGAGGGAGAGGATTAGGAACCACTCAGGACTTCCTCTGCGATCCCCTCCACAGAATGCCTTCTGCTGCAGACACAGCTCCGCACTCACCAGCTCCTCTTCCCATTTTCTCTCTGCCGACGACAAATATGTTCTCAAGAGCTTTCACATGTTCTTCCTGGTATATTTTAATTGTTTATAGAAATGGCATTGCATTCCTTACTCTTTCTTCTTTTCATGGAATTAGGACTTAATATTTTTGTTCCTCATTTTTATATGAAATTTAGTTACCTTCCTCCCTAACTACATAACCCTAGAGCTCCCTCTTCTGCTGTTTCTGCAAATTGCTCACAGTATATCATCATTTTCTGGAAAAATGTTCTAGCTCTGGTCTCCTCCATAGCTTCATGTGGACTTTGTTTTTGCTTTGTCTCTGTCGACCCCATGTTGCCCACTTTGGATCTTAGTGCTGGCAGTTCTTACCCATTGTGGGGTTTTGTCTGGTAAATTATGATCATTTTTGGGACCCAGAGAGACTCCCAAGCCCCTTCAGTTCTGACCATCATTGTGCATTTTAGCGAAGTCTGTAAAACTCCTCCCAGTCTAGCGATTGTTCTCTGAGGCTCAGCCCTCTGAGGTTTCTGGTGAACACCTGCCTGCTTATCTGGGGCACTGGGACACACATTCGATGGCCCACTGCTTTGCTTCACTTTCTCTAGCACAGCTATTGACACAGTTCAGGTCTTGAAGCATCGCTGGTTTCTCCCTGTCTACTCATATTTAGCATTCATGAGAAATCCTACCATTTAGTTTTGTTGTAAATGTTGACCACGGACTGTGGGAGGCTCTTGTGATTTGTTTCTACCTAATTATACCATTTATTTTTTTCAGGGCATAAAATATATTTCATGTGGGCATAAAAACTTGGAGAAATGTTATGGCACCACTGCTATTTTCCCAGACCCTTTTGGGTTATCTGTTTAAGCCATTTAACAACACTCTGGGGTACTTACCATTATTATTCCCATTATAGAGATGAGGAAACTAAGGCTAGAATTTTAAGCAAATTCCCAAGATCAACATTTTAAGTGGTTGAATTCAGATACAAATCCAGCCATTTTGCCACTAAGCACAGACTGCTCACCACTCTGCAAGGCTGTATCCAACTGTCATTAAGCTATCCAAGGAACGAACAGAAACTGAACAGATGAAGACTAGGAAGAAACTTGTTCTAGGTGGACAGAATAGGACGAAGACCCTGGAACTTCCATGCTTTAGAGGTATAGAAAGAAGCCAATGAGAGTGGAAACTTGTGAGACATGGGAGGAAATCATGAAAAGGAAGGCAAAGCAGACTGTTCAGGACACCATGCACCATGGGACAATTTTGGATTTTATCCCCTATGCAATAACAAAACCACCAAAATAACCATAATGCTCATTCCACATTCCAAGAAAGCTTGGAAGAGGATCTCTTTATTCCACGTAGAAAACGAAGTATCTCAGAAACTTGAGAATAATTTGGAGACAGCAAGGCTGGGTGTATGGCATGGTATAGAGCATTCATGGTCCTTGGGGAGAGAACCAAGGCTTGGGAGGGTTTGAGAACTTGGCCATTGGGTGCCAGATTGACAAGGACCTGGGCAGTCTTTATCCAGGGGCCCCTGAGAGCAGGAGCCCTTCTCCATGGTCGCTGCTACTGGGAGAAAAGTGGGAATAGAGCTGTGAGGCACAAACAAACCCAAAAAGAGCCAGTACTTTAGACTGAGCAGAGCGGCACAGTTCTCTAAGCAGCTGTAGCCCCTTTTACAATTTTCAGAACTCTGCCTGAGAAGGTCAACCACCTGCCCCTGTCAAGATATTTCAAGTAGTAATGACTCCCCTTTCTTGCTATTCTTATTAGTTGCCTTTTGCTATAGTTACCGAGGCCTTGTGAGCTGGTTTTGTGGTAAGTCTTCTGTATAATGTAGTATTTGGCAATTTTCCCATTCTCTTTCAAACTTTAGCAAAAATACCAAGAAAAATGGGGGGAAGGTGATGCTTGCAACTTGGGTATTGTTTTTCTACATCACACAGAGTACACTTGCTTAAATATTGTGGAATTGTCTTTCTGGAATTTCACAGATTCAATAAATATATAAAGCAGTACAACCTTTCCACACTTGGCTGACCATTTAACTCCTAGAATACTCTAGGTTTCCATTTAAAAATCTGCCTTCTTAATCTAAGGTTGAAATCATTGGGAATTATTTGTGCAAACACTGGAGGCCAGGGCACGGGCTGAAGGGAAGTCAGGACCGAAGGCGCCGCGGCTCATTAGGCTAATCCTCCCTCCGCCTTGCGGGCCCGGCACACCGGGTTCTAGTCCCAGTCGGGGCGCCGGATTCTGTCCTGGTTGCCCCTCTTCCAGGCCAGCTCTCTGCTATGGCCCGGGAAGGCAGTGGAGGATGGGCCAAGTGCTTGGGCCCTGCACCCGCATGGGAGACCAGGAGAAGCACCTGCTCCTGCCATCGGACCGGCGCGGTGCGCCGACCGCAGTGCACCAGCCGCGGTGGTCATTGGAGGGTGAACCAATGGCAAAAGGAAGACCTTTCTCTCTGTCTCTCTCTCTCTTACTATCCACTCTGCCTGCCTGTCAAAAAAAAAAAGTCAGGACCGGCATGTGGAGAAGGGTGCAGGTAGGAGCTGTGAGCTGCCTACACCTGCAGCAGCCTGGTCCGGAGAATCTGAGTGGGCAGCAGCAGCAGCATCCACCCCACAGGGCCACATCTCTAATATTTTACCAATACTTTTGTCTAGCCCAAAGAGTCTACATGAAAATTTCTTAATCTTTTAAGAAGTGTTTAGAGGCTGTCTCTAAATAAGCAGTGCTCTGAATTTGGCCTTGGTCCTCAGGCTGTGGTTTAACGGCCACACCTTTGAATAGAAACAGTTTCATTTCCAGTCCTGAAAGTCCCAGAATCTCCAGGCTGTCTTCATCCATCTGAAATCATCTGTAACCTTTTCAAGGAGCTAGTCTCTCCCTTTTAGTTGGTCCCTGCCACCCACATGGGAGATGTGGGTTGTGATTTAGTCTCCTGGCTTCAGCCTGGACCATCCCTTGCTGATACAAGGATTTGGGGGTATGAACCAGTGAAGCAAAGACATTTCTCTGGCCAGCTGGCTGGTTTGCTCGCTTTCTCTCTCTCTCCCTCTCTCTCCCTCTCCCTCCCCTTGCCTCCCCCTCCCCCTCTCTCTCTGCCCCTCTACCTCTCTCTCTCTCTCTATCTCTGCCTTTAAAATAGATTTTAAAGTTTAACAATAAAAGAATAGAAGTGAGAGACTTGGGGACAATGCTGGGATATGCAACAGGGTCACTCTGTCCTGGTGGGGAGGGGACGCCCATATAGCTGCGGAATGCCCACGTAAGACTTGGCACCTGACACAAGCATGATTTGTTTCCTATTCAGCAGCACTACTCTGAGGATGGAAGCAGGTGGCCTCCAATCCTCTTCACACAACACAGCCTGAAACTTCCTGCACCCTACACCACATGGGCCAGAAGCTCCTCTGTGGAGCTTACGAGTGCTTTCCAACAATACATGAGACCTTGTTGGAAATGTGAAGCACAGCCCCAACCCAGAACTACTGCGTCACAAACTCTCAGAGTAAGGCCCAACCACCTGTGTGTCATTTGCAACAAGATGGAGGAATCTGGAAAACATCATGCTGAGTGAATTAAGCCAGTCCCAAAGGGACAAATATCATTTGTTTTCCCTGATCGGCGACAACTAACTGAGCACCAAAGGGGAAACCTGTGGAAGTGAAATGGGCACTATGAGAAAGAGTGACTTGATCAGCTCTTGTCCTGACTGTTGATGTACAATGTAAATCTTTATCCATTTTAGTATTTTTTTTGTTCTAGTACTAGTGGTTGAACTCTGTAATTAACACACAATTATTCTTAGGTGTTTAAATTTTAACTGAAAAGTGATTCCTGTTAAATATAAGAGTGGGAAAGGGAGAGGGAGCACATGTACAATTTGGGGCATGCTCAATCGGACATGCCCCAAATGGTGGAGTTAGAAATATGCCAGCGGATTTCAATACAATCCCATCAAGGTGGCATGTACCAATGCCATCTCACTAGTCCAAGTGATCATCTTCAGTTCACAATTGATCACACTGATAAGTCTAAGAGTCAAAGGGATCACACAAACAAGACTACTGTCTGCTAGTACTAACTGATGGAATAAAAAAGGGAGAAAACGATCCAACATGGGAAGTGGGAGACACAGCAGACTCATAGAATGGCAGATGTCCTAAATAGCACTCTGTCCTCAGAACCAGCCCTTAAGGCATTTGGATCTGGCTGAAGAGCCCATAAGAGTATTTTAGGCATGGAAATCCAAGACACTCTGGAAAAAAAAAAAAAAGACCTAAATGAAAGATCTCTGCAAGTGAGATCCCAGTGGAAAGAACGGGGCCATCAAAGAAGGAGGTACCTTTATCTGAAGGGAGGAGAGAACTTCCACTTTGACTATGACCCTGTCAGAATAAGATCGAAGTCGGCGAACCCTAAAGGTTTCCATAGCCTCGGCAACTCATGACTAGAGCCTAGGGAGATTACTGACGCCATAAACAAGAGTGTCAAATTGTTAAACCAACAACAGGAGTCACTGTGTACTTATGTCTCATGTGGAATCTGTCCTTAATGTGTTGTCCAATGTGAAGTAATGCTATAACTAGTACTGAAACAGTATTTTTACACCTTGTGTTTCTGTGTGGGTACAAACTGATGAAATCTTTACTTAGCATATACTGAATTGATCTACTGTATATAAAGATAATTGAAAATGAAAAAAAAAACCTGGTGTTAAATTGGAAATGGCATAGAAAATTAATCAATTTTTAAAAAAATATCATGTATGATCTCTGTCCTTAATGTGCTGTACATTGTGATTTAATGCTATAACCAGTACTCCAACAGTATTTTTCACTTTGTGTTGCTATGTGGGGGCAAACTGTTGAAATCTTTACCTAATATATACTAAACTGATCTTCTGTATATAAAGAGAATTGAAAATGAATCTTGATGTGAATGGAAGGGGAGAGGGTGCGGGAAAGGGGAGAGTTGCGGGTGGGAGGGAAGTTATGGGGGCGGGGGGAAGCCATTGTAATCCATAAGCAGTACTTTTGAAATTTATATTCAGTAAATAAAAGTTAAAAAAAAAGTCCTTCAGGGAATTCCAGAGTTCCCTGAAGATGAACAATTCCTGCACTATCCTGAACCTAGTTGCTAAGCAGAAAGCATGAAGTGCTCCCCAAAGTTTCCTGTCTCTGAGGGTGTGGTGCTCTTCCTTCACGACCTACACAGACCTCTTTTGCATTTTGTGGTCCAGGCAGCCTTCTGTGGAGGGGCCAGGACTCACGGCTAGCAAACCTGCGGGGGGCTCAGCGAGCCTCATTTTCCATGAGTTACAGCGGGCAGGCTGTAGAGCATGCCTTTTTCCAAACTCTTCCTCCTCCAGTCTCATCATTTATTGACATTTCCTGGTCACAGACTGAAGGCCAGTCTCTCTGCATTGTCCCCAGCAGCAAATGCAGGCAATTTTTACAGCATCTAGTTTAGGGAACTACACTGCTAAATCCCACTTCACATGTGATTATGATGGTTGCATTACTCTGTTCCTTTTTTTTTTTTTTTTTTTTTTTTTTTTTTTTTTTTTTGACAGGCAGAGTGGATAGTGAGAGACAGAGAGAAAGGTCTTCCTTTTGCCATTGGTTCACCCTCCAATGGCCGCTGCGGCCGGCGCATCGCGCTGATCCAAAGCCAGGAGCCAGGTACTTCTCCTGGTCTCCCATGCGGGTGCAGGGCCCAAGGACTTGGGCCATCCTCCACTGCCTTCCCGGGCCACAGCAGAGAGCTGGCCTGGAAGAGGGGCAACCGGGATAGAATCCGGCGCTCCAACCAGGACTAGAACCCGGTGTGCCGGCACCGCAAGGCAGAGGATTAAGCCATGGCGCTGGCCCTCTTTTCCATTTTTTAAAAAGTTTTTTTTTTAAACATTTATTTATCTTTTTGAAAGTAGTTACAGAGAGAGAGAAACAGAGAATCTTAACATCCTCTGGTTTTCTACCCCATATAGCTGCAATGGATGGGGCTGGGTCAGGCTGAAGCTAGGAACAAGGAGCTTCATCCGAGTCTTCCATTGGGGGCAGGGGCCCAAAGACTTAAGCTGTACTCCATTGCTTTCCTAGGCACATTAGTAGGGAGCTGGATCGAAAGTGGAGCAGCGGGACTCCAACCAGTGCCCATATGGGATGCCAGCACTGCTGGAAGCAGCTTAACCATTATGCCACAATACCAGCTCCATCTTTTTTTCAGTATAATAACAGAATACCTGAGCCAGGCTTACTTTATAAAGAAAAGAGATTTATTTAGCTCACAATTCTGGAGGAGCAAAGTTTAAGATCAAGTGGGGCCCCATTGGTTGGCCTTTGGTGATGGCCTAAAGGCAGATGACATCAAAACAGAAGATTGCGTGTGAGGAACAGGTAACATCTCAAAACAGGAAGCCAGACAGTAGACTAGGCTCCCAGAATCCTTTCCAAAGACAGCCCCCAATGACCCAAGAATCTCACTAACTCCCACCTCTTGAAGGTTCCACACTATCTTCCAACACTACCATCCTAAGGAGCAAGCTTCCAATATGTGAGCTCTCGGGGAACAAACCAATCCAAACCATAGCAATGATAATAGTGACAACACGACCCCACTGGAAAGATATCTTCCTCAGCAGAAATAAGGCCGATATACCGTGGAGACTTAGAAAATATTCTTAAAAGACCATCTCCTCCAGGAATCTTCTCTCCTAGAAAAAAATGAAACGTTTCTTTCCTGTTTCCCATTTCTCACCAGGTTTGTAGAATCATTTACATGAATATTTTCAGTAAATCCAAGCTGCAGGTGGTAGAGCCTTCTTACAGATTTGTAGTGTTTTGTTTTACATAGAATTTTAGAATAGAAATTTTAGAATCAGAAAAATTCAGACTGGAATCTGAGATATATATAACTTACTTTATATCTTATAATCATACACATTTTACTTGACCTTCCTTAAACTTCCTAAGCCTCAGTTTTCTCAACTGTCAAGTGGGGATTGTGATGTCTAATTTAAAGACTTACAAAAATCAAAAGGTAATTTATGCAACATGTTTAGCACAGCTTACTTTTACTATATAGGGTAAATACTATTTTTGTCTTTCCTGCTGTTCTCTCTTTGTACTTGCTTTATATAATAGCTTTGCACACAAGAATGTCATAAGGGAAAATGAAGGGCATGACCATGTGGTTATTCAAATTTATAATGATCTTTATATTGTGTTCAAACCCCCATTACTCTGTAAGCCTATAAGATACATGTCCATGTCTCCCTAAAATGTTAGAAACAAGAAGCGCCATAGAATTGATCAATTTAATGTAATTTCTTTGTTTTATAGACTAAAAAAAAATAACCCTGAAAGTTTAGGTTATTAGCTTAAGGTCTTTTGGCTAGGTAGTGGCACAGTATACATTAAAACTTACGCAGTGCCAGTATCCCATATGGGCACTGGTTTGAGTCCCGGCTGCTCCACTTCCAATCCAGCTCTCTGCTATTGCCTGAGACAGCATAAGATGGCCCAAGTCCTTGGGCCCCTGCACCCACATGGAAGACCTAGAAGAACCTCCTGGCTCTTGGCTTCGGATCGCCCCAGCTCTGGCCATGGTAGCCATTTGGGGAGTGAATCAGCAGATGAAGGATGTCTCTCTTTCCTCCTCCTCCTCCTCCTCTGCCTCTCTCTCTCTCTCTCACTCTCTTGCACTCTCTCTCACTCTCTCAGCTTCCACCTCTCTCAGCTTCTGCCTCTCTGCAACTTTGCCTTTCCAATAAATAAATCTTTAAAAAATAAAAACAAAAAAACCTATTCTAATACATCTTCCATTCTATTGTCCTACCTAAATTAGCTTAAATTGAGATTCTATAATTTTCTCTTGGTTCACTTCCTGCTAAAATTTTACTTCAAACAAGTAGGGAAAGAATCTAATTTCTTTTCCCACATCATCTTGACTCTAGATTTTGTATCTAAATTTTTAAATCAGAAGATAATGAAATAGAAATAATTAAGGACTTATTTAAAAAAAAAAAGCTGCAAAAACAAAGTAATTCCATGGAGCCCAAAGATTTTTAAAAAGTAGTGATCTTTGCAGAGTCCAGTAATGAAACACAAGCGCTATCCTAGACCACCAGAATACCCAGGAAGAGGTCAACCACATGGCCAAGAAAGGAGGCTAATTAAAGCCTACAGCAGGGAATGAAGCTGAGCCGCCTGTATCCTCAGTACCGGTGTGTGTTAAAATCAACTGTAGCATTGGTTGAACACTGAGAAAAGAAGAAAAAGTAAACTGTAAAATTAAAATTGATTTCCAGTGAAGCCTGCTATAGTTTGTGATATCTGTGATAAACAGCAAAGTGAAGAAAGATAGAGCTGTTCAGTTGAGCTGTCATAGTCATGTTAGATCCAAACAATGTCAGGAGAGTTTAGTAGGCTGGTCTTTATGTAGGTTGGATGAACAGCAAGACCATTCTCAAACCTAAGTCTTGTATAGCAACCATATCTGTACCACTCCCTAAGGTGACCAAGACAGTGTCCGATGAACTATGGTCTCCTCAACTTAACCACAGAGATACACTCATGGTACTGACCACTGAAAACATCATATCTTCAATGCCAAGTGAGTGAATCAGGCACTGAGAACAAGAGCCAAGAGGAGACACCTAGGGTGAGTCCAAGGAGAACTCAACTGTGAAGATGAGATTCTAGCTCTCTTTGGACCCACCAGTCTTAAACTTGTTGATTCATTTTGGGTGATTATCGTATCAGCCACTACTGACTTCTTGGTGTTCTTCCTCAGGCCTTAGAGAAGAGTTGGGGACATGACCTCCCACTTCTATACCACCTCCTCGTGTCCCCAGCACCAAAGCTTATGAGAAATGCCTCGCCAACTAACACTTAACACCACACATTCATGATGGTATCATATTCTTCTCAGACACTCTTCAGGCCTACGTCTTTCTTTCAGGACCCTTAATACTACTCACTGTGATTTCTCCAAATCTTCTAGACCCCTTTCCCTACCAAGGCCTTCGGAATAGTCTCCTCTCTCCCCAAAGGACAAACTTGTTCATGTGTTCAGTAACTCTTAGAACCACTAGGCTTCCCATTTACCATTTCCCTTTACTGTGTCTTTGGATGATATGGCTTCTGGATAATTGATGATGTGTGTTTGCCTATGTGAAACCATGGAATCTTCATTCTTCTAACTCACATTTAACTTTGACTTAAAAATCCCAGTGAGCTACCAGCCATAGAAAACAAATAAAAAGGTCCTCTAAGAAACTCTTAAATTTCCCAAGACACAGGCCATGGTTGTTTTCCTTAAATATTATTGTAGGTATTATTTAACAGTGTGCCTGACCCTATGAAGAAATAAGATGTGTTCCTTTCTCAGTGTGTTAGCACTCTAAATAAGGTATGAGCATGTGTGTGTGTGTATGCATGTCCAAGAAAGCATAAAATACCCAGGAAACAGATCATTAATTTGTGACGATGTTTTAACTGCACAGAGAGGTATACATTTCTTATTCTGTGTTTAGTAAAACCAGGAACTTGTGAGACCCCTGGATCATTGCCTTGATGACTTAAACTAGCAACAAATTAGTTTCCAGTTGGTAAAGCCTTTTAGTTGTTTAGACCATAGATGTTATTGATTGTTCTAATCACTCTGAAGGACCCATGACAGGCTCCTGTATCCTGGGGTCATTCTCTGGCCATTCCCAGATGGGTCCACTCTGCTATAAGCAGGCTGATCCCTGAGCCTGAGACTTAACCTACACCATCATTCTTCTTGCAGAAAAGATGAAGTTTCCAGTATGTGTGAGGCACTAACAGGTCCCAGGGCAACGGTGGAGAGTGGAGTAGTCCACGGGAAAAGGATACAGTAAATGTATGTGTCATGTGTTTGATGACTGCTATGGTTCGTCCCCTCCGAAACCCACATGGAAATTTAATACCTGTTGTGAGGTAGAAAACGGCTGGATCAAGTGGGACCTTTAAGAGGTGATTTCTGCTCTTACCTTCGTGAATGGATTAATCTATTCATTTGATTAATGGATTAATGAGTTATCTCCAGAGGGGGTATGCCATAAAATCCAGTCTGGCTAGGTCTTTCACCGTATGGTGCCTTGCACCACCTCAGCACTCTGCCAGCAAGAAGGCCATCACCCGGGGGACAACACTGTGGCACAGAGGTGGAGCTGCCACTTGCAATACCAGCATCCATGTCGGAGTGCTGGTTCCAGGCCCAGGTGCTCCACTTCCAATCCAGCTCCCTGCTACCGCTCTTGGAAAGGCAGCATCAGAAGGCTGCTTTGGCCCTGGTGACACAGAGCCCTCTTGTGTGCTACAAGCCTGCCCTCTTGTGTTTCCTCCAGAAACCCACAACTCCGTAAGCCAGCAGTCAACTGCAGAGCCACAGATGAGAGTGTAAACGAGAGAGGGGAGGACGGGCTAAGTCGCAATGTGGATGAGGGTATCTTCCTCACCCTCACACCCCAGTCTTCCCCACACTGATGTAGAAAACTAGGGTTATGCTGGCTAACATGGGCAACTACGGAGTTTTGAGATGGATTAAACATCAATTTGAAGTTTGCAACTTGAACATTGATCAAATCCACAGAGATTATGGAAATCAACCAATTGAGACACACATCAGTTTAAAAAGAGCTCAAAATTGGGAAGGAAATGTGCTTCTGATATGGAGCTGCTGCTGCCTCCTGGGCTCCATTCTGAGGGTCGTTTCCCGAAACTCAGTCCTATTTTCACCGTATCCTGAAGCAGCAGCTCCTCCTCCCTCTCCCCCTTCCCACCAGCCAACCACGTCTCCTATTCTGCCCAGTCCTTCTCCTAACTACGTTCTTTTCTCCTTTTTCAGTCTCATTGATTTCTTCATGAAAGTAAAATTGAATAAAGAAAATGTATAAAGAAATTATACACAATCACATTATGAGCTCAAGATGAACATCCTAAGAGTCAGCTCTATTACATGGTGAAATAAATTCCCAAGAGAAATAAGAAGCCAACCAGTCAAGCTATTTAAAAATCAACTGGACACAGTCACCAAGGATGTGCTGCCAGGAAGGCCTCTCTCTCAGCCGTGTTGGAATGGAGAAAATGATCCTAATAGGATTTTTCTATTCTTTGTCTCACTTTTTCTCCGGGCTAAATTCTTTCACTCCTGCTGAAATCAGCTATATCCATAGACAGCAAGATTCACTGCTTTCCTGTGGCCAAATTCATCAGAAAGTAGAACAAAAGCACGGGAAAGAATATTAAACAATCCCTGCTCTACTATCAAGAAGCACCCTGGTCCCATGGGAGAAAAATCAATGTGAAACTCTCAGCTTTTATTCTAGGTCTGCTCTTTATTCTGTGATCTTATGAAAACAAAAGGGAACATCTTGCTAAAACTTCAGGTAAAAATTGCCCTGTTACACATGGCTTCCTGCTGTGACTGAATGTAATTTTTGTCCACTGGCAAGTAAGTTTTATCCCTTGAACAGCACCTGTTTTCCAATTACAAATTTAACGCAATTTCTCTAAGGCCTATTTACTAATTTATTTTACATACAGTCTTGAAGAGCATTGGGGAAATCTTATCAAATTCAAAATATGTGAAATATATATATTGCTACATTGGAGCAAATCAAAATCCTTACTGCATAACCACTCTAGGGTTTAAGGAAAAGTGTTGTAGTTTTCTATATTAACATTGTCAATAAAAATATCCCTTGACTTTACCCAAAATATCAGTGAGAAATCTGCCATACTTTGCTAATCCAGTAGTACCTCATACATGGAGCACTTGTGCTTTATAAGCTCTTTCATATGCATCCACACTTTTGATCTTAAATCTGGGCTTTATTATATATATTTTATAAATGAAAGGTCTAAAGCTCAAAAGGAGGGAAATTACTTGCTGATGACAGAGCTAGCAAGGAACAGACCAGATCACAATCCCATATCTGTCTCTAAACCCCTGCTTGATCCGATTCTACTGCTGTGCCCTTCTCGGGGCTTTTAGGAGCCTCAGCCTAGAAATATGCAGATAATAAGTTTTCTGTGCTGCCTCTACACAGGCTGGGCCAAAAACCTACAAACAGAAATAGACACAGTGAACTAATAAAAATAGCATTTAGCATTTTCATCAGTGGTCCAGATTAAATAGCTGCCTGTCTGCTAACAAGCATTTTCTACCAACAGAGAAATAATCATGCAAATTAATTAGAACTTTATGTCTCTGGGTTGAAGAAATGAAACCTGCACCTGATCACCTGAAAATTGGATCAGTTCTTTGTGCTGTTTTTACAGAACCCTCCTTCCCTAGCCTCTTCATCCAACCCCTTCATACCACCAATCGTAGAAGCCTAAAGGTATTCCTCTGGGCTTTGAGAAAGCAGTGCCTGGGGATATCAATAACTGACAGCTAGTTAGGCCTAACTGCAGGACGAATCGATGGAAACCCTCACAACGCACCTTGCAGGAGCTCTCTGTCTTCTGCAGCTGACTAGTTCTCTTTGCCAATTTAAGGAATCACCAAAATCTGAGGCAGGACAGAATGACACTAAAGATGACATGAAAGAAGGAAGCAACTTTTTGAACATAAAATTAATGCTCAACTAACGAGGGCTGTTGGGTCCTTTGCTCAGCCTCTCAGAAGACGGCAGTCCTGGTTGGTGGAAGGATCTTTTCCCTTTCCATTGTAGAACTCTTAGGGATTCACTATCTCAAGAAAAGCAAGAGACAGACTCTAATTTTAAGTAGAATCCTCAGTCTCTCTTTTTAAGGTTTTTATCTGATTTATTTCAGACCCATTCAGAAAAATCTCCCTTTTGATTAAATCAACATCTAAAGATTTTGGAAGCCAGCACTTTGGCATAGTAGGCTAAGCCAACCTGCAGCACCAGCTTCCCATATGGGTGCCAGTTCATGTCCTGCTGCTTCTCTTCAGATCCAGCGCTCTGCTATGGCCTGGGAAAGCAGTGGAAGATGGCCAAGTGCAGGCCCCTGCAACCACGTGGGAGACCCTGGAAAAGCTCCAGGCTTCAGGTTAGCCTGGCTCTGGCCATTGTGGCCATTTGGGAAGTGAAGCAGCAGATGGAAGACCTTTCTCTCTCTCCTTGTCTGTCTGTCTGTAACTCTGCCTCTCAAATAAATAAATATTTAAAAAAAAAAAACTAAAGATTTTATAATAACTTCAAAATCCCTTTATTTTTGCCATATTCTACTGGCTAGAACAAGTTGCAGGTACTCCACACACAAGCCAAGAAAATCAAAGGGCCTGACCGACTAAGGGTCACCTTGATATACATATATCCAAGATAGGCATGTGCACTCCAAACTTTTTGATCAATGTTAAGTACTCTCCTTTCATTTAAACATATTATTTTATCAATTTTCATTAACTTTGAGTACTTTCATTTAGCCATTATTATTCTACCAATTTTTATTATCTTTATGACAACAATCTATTTCATATATATTGGCAGGTGATTCTCCACTATGTGTCAGCATCCCAATTAGGTTACTTTGGGGCACCTACTGATTTCCATCCTTATTAAATACACAGAACTCAATTTATGGATGAGCCAAAAGGATCTTACAGGTCCACTGGTTGTTCATTTTCATAGCATTTCAGTGTTAATTAATCTTGTAAGAGGCAAATCTTGGGACCTGGAATTGACTGCCTAAGATAAGACTTCTGTAATAGGTCACATTGACCTGGTGCACAGTCAGAGCGCTTTTTTCACTGTATTTCTCTTATCCAGTCCTGAGCACAAATAGTAACCACAAGGTCAGGGAAGCAGGATTCACCTCTATTCTTTGTTCTAACAAACTGGTCGATGAACTTCAAGAGTGGAGTCTAGCTAAAGAGAAGCTATATCTCCTCCCCCAGTTAAAAATATCATCATCATCCACTCATGTCTCTTACACAACACATATGTCCTGAGGAGCTACTCTAGGCCAGCAAATGGATGAAGTTCAGAGCTTTCTTCAGTGCATGAGATACAGGCGCTACTCTCGAAGACTCTGATGATGCATGGGAAGGAAAAATTATATCCCAGAATGCTTATATGTTGAAGTTGAAAATATGCTGGAAAAACATGGAACCAAATCTCAACTTAGTGGTTTCCTTGCTATATGACCTGGAAATGATTAAGTCACCTTCAAGGAAATTTAGTAAATCTACATATCCTTATGTTTATATGAGAGCAATACTACTTACTATTCACTTTTTTGAAACATTGTGAGAACAGGATACATAAAATATCGACATAGTCCCTAACATAGAGAAAGATATTTTCTCTTCCTGATCACATCACTTTTTTTAAGGATTTTGTTTATTTATTGGAGTGGTAGATTTACAGACAGAGAGGACTTCCATCTTCTGGCTCACTCCCCAAATGGCCACAACGACCAGTGCTCAGCTGATCCGAAGCCAGGAGCCTGGAGCTTCTTCTGGGTCTCCCAACTTGGTACAAGGGCCCAAGCATTTTGGCCATCTTCCATTCTTTCCTAGGCCATAGCAAAGAGGTGGATCAGAAGAGGAGCAGCCAGGACTAGAACCAGTGCCCATATGGGATGCCAGCAAAGTAGGTAGAAGTTTAGCCCACTACACCACAGCACCACATGCCCTCCCCTCCATCACTTTTTTCTCTAAAAGAATCTTAAAGAGATGAGTGCAATGAGAGAACAGTATGCAGAATGGGTGTAATTAGAGACGTTGAGTACCTGGGAGGCCAGGCACAGGAGTGTTTTCAGGGATGAGAACTTTTTTGGCTGGAGCACTGTATAGAGAACTGAGGACCTCACTAGGCATCACTACAAGACTAAATTGATGGCAACTGGAGACCATCTGAGATGTTGAAGGAGGTCAGTATCAGCCTTGGCAACAGTCTTTGCCTCCCGCAAAATACAGTTAATGTTCTGGGGGTTAATTCTCCTCTCTCTCTCTCTCTCTCTCTCTCTCTCTCTCTCTCTCTCTCTCTCTTTTTTTTACAGGCTGAGTGGACAGTGAGAGAGAGACAGAGAGAAAGGTCTTCCTTTGCCATTGGTTCACCCTCCAATGGCCGCCGCAGCCGTCACATTGCGGCCGGCGCACTGTGCTGATCCGAAGCCAGGAGGCAGGTGTCTCTCCTGGTCTCCCATGGGGTGCAGGGCCCAAGTTCTTGGGCCATCCTCCACTGCACTCCCGGGCCACAGCAGAGAGCTGTCCTGGAAGAGGGGCAACCGGGACAGAATCTGGCGCCCCGACCGGGACTAGAACCCGGTGTGCCAGCGCCGGATTAGGCTATTGAGCCGTGGCGCCGGCCATGTATTTCTTTCACATGATTTACTGCCTGAGAATACAGATAGCTTATGAATCTAGATGTTAATGTCCTTTATTTTCATAAAACTGGAAATATATCTTCCCTAGGGAAAACAGGTAGGCCATAAAATGCATTACATTTCAAGAGAAAATAGAAATGGTATGAATTCTGGGAGTGGAATTCACAGGTAGGGCTATCTGTATGTGACTTTTTTCACTACTCTACAATTATTGAATAATATATTAAGAATCTATTAGATGGTGATTTGTGAGAACCAATTATGTGCTCAATTCTATGGGTTCTTTCCTGGACATGAATAAATAATAGCCATGCAATTATCCATTATCCTCACCAATTCTTTGATGTGGAAGAAACTATGACATAGAAGAAGGTATGGTTGCCATTTTCACAGAGTTAGCATTCAGTACCATAAATATAAGTGATATCTACTTCTAGCTACTATATATCCTATGAGCATGTGTGGTTAATGGTAAAGCATGCAGAGTTGGAGTGAAACCAACCCCAGATTTAAGTCTTCCCCTACCATGTTATACCACCTACTAACTTTTGACCTTAAATGATCTACTTACTTTATTTTTTTTCTATTTGACAGAGTTATAGACAGTGAGAGAGACAGAGAGAAAGGTCTTCCTTCCGCCTGGTCATTCCCCAAATGGCCACTATGGTCGGCGCTGCACCGATCCAAAGCCAGGAGCCAGGTGCCTCTCCCTGGTCTCCCATGCAGGTGCAGGGGCCCAAGTATTTGGGTCATCCTCCACTGCCATCCCGGGCCACAGCAGAGAGCTGGACTGGAAGAGAAGTAACCAGGACTAGAATCAGTGCCCATATGGAATGACAGCGCCACAGGCAGTGGATTAACCAAGTGAGCCACAGCGCCGGCCCCTCTACTTACTTAACTTCTCCAGTTTCTCATCTTAAAATTTAGTTCATGTATGTCTTCTTATCGCAAAGTTTCAGTTAAATTCCTCAGGTTGGGTATCTAATGCTATGTCTGATTATTATCCAGTGAAAGAACTAATGTTATCATTATATACATGACAAGCTATATAATGTAATGCATGGCTTAACAATCACACACTCTGCCCTGAAATATATTGGATAGCATAAAGCACTGTGTGCTAATTGATGGATATGTGGCCATCAGAGTTTGCAAATTTTTAGCCTGTGGGCTGAATTCATTTGGCAAACATAGTTTGTGTGATTCACACAGTGTTTTTTTGAAACATTCAAATTATTTTCTAACACCTAAAATTTTCGCTTCTCCTGAGATGATCTTTCTATCAAAAGATCTGACAGTCCTGGGGCTGCACTTTGACACAGCAGCAATTAGCTGAAGCTGAGAACATCTGCCCAGTCCCAAAGAACCCACCTTCCACCTGTGTCACAGACCCTACTCATTTGTATTTTTTGTGCAGCCCTTGTAGACAGTTGAAATTTGAAACTTAAATCAACAAATATTAACACAGATATTCTTAGAATCCCACTTGTACTCTGTGTTAACACATTTCCACACATACATAAACACACTGTCTCCTTGGTCACATACAGTGGAAAATGCTTTATAATAAATCCTCAGCCACCTGGAGTTTCACAATTCATTTATAGCTCTAGAATCGTTACCAAAAAGAAACCTATCAAGATTATTTTAACTTGGTATTTCTTAAACATATTTGACTATTGAAAATTTTCCTCCAAAGAAGACCTGGTAACGCTGTCTTCATCACTGTTTTGGGAAGATCACTGAGGATATCAGAATATATTTAAAGAAGGCATATGTTCATGAGAAGAGATTTATAAGATATCATGTATATGATGTTCTCTGACCAATGTGTAGGCATATTCTTCAAACCAGGGAAAACACAGTCTGGGAGTAAAGAGAAATTGGGGAAATGGTGTATATGAGAGATATAAGACAAAGGTCTATCTTCTGATTCTTTCATTCACTTGTGAAAAACAGTTGGGAACTTAAGCCAAGCAAATTCGCACTACCATTCTTGAAGAAAAGCAATTCCATGACACCCAGAGAAAGCACAACTTGCTGCCAGCATTAGAATAGAATCTCAGCTTTGATCCACAGTTTGTTTGCTGCCTCTTTGCTCTGTCTCCATATGCTACCTTATGACAAGTGAATAACAGGCTTTCTTTTTGGAATAAACAGACTGGAGAAGTTGAATTCTGAAACAACCTTGTCAAACTCAGCTCAGATTGATCAGTAAACTTTTAGCTACATTGGCCAGCAGAGGAGTCATTTGTTTACTGACAGCTGTCATTCAAAGAAGTTCCATTCAAGGTTCCATGGATGTTGCTCATCAAATATTAGAACGTGTCAATAATTTATGGCCAGATTAATTTGGCAGGCAGGGCTTAAGCCTTTTATGTGGTGCATTTTTGTTCTGAGTACTGAATGAATACATATTAATTAGAGAAAATTGGAAAGTGCAGATAGAAAAAAGACAATATTTAAAAATAGGAGCCAGTATTGTGGCTTAACAGGTAAAACCACCACCTGAGACACAAACATCCCATATGGACACCAGTTCGAGACCCAGCTGCTTCACTTCCAATCTAGCACCCTGCTGATGTCCTGAGAAAGCAGCAGAAAATGGCCCAAATGCTTGGGCCCCTGCACCCAGGTGAGAGACTCAAAGAAGCTCCTGGCTCCTGGCTTCTGTCTGGCCCAGCCCTGGCTGTTGTGGTCATTTGGAGAGTGAACAAGTAGATGGAAGATCTCTATCTGTCTCTCCCTCTCTCTCTGTAACTCTGACTTTCAAATAAGTTTTTAAAAATAAGTCTTTTTAAAAGATGAATTAAAGGTAGTATTAAGCATTAATATTTTGGCATATTACCTAAAAGCTTTTTTACAAAGAGTATGTAACATGTAGACAGATAAATCAGAGGGGTAGAGATTTCTGCATAACATTCATCTTTCACCCTAGATTGTGAAAGAGTCTAGAAAACATATTTTTAAATGTATTCAGATAACCCAAAAGCCCATCAACAGCAGAATGATAAATTGATTTATCATATTCATATAATGAAACTATACATAATGAGACTGCAGATTTCTAAAATAGATATCTAAAATCACATGCTATGGACAAATACAAATATTACATTAAGTACATAAAAACAACAAAGTACAAACTGCGAGTTCTTGCTTTTCTTAGGACATAAGGTACAGAAATAGGCCAAGCTGACCTATGCTGTTAGAAGTCAGGAGCATGCTTTCTCCTTGAGGAGTGACATCCAGGAGGGGACACAGGAGGACCTCCCGGAGTGCTACCAGGGCTCTGTTCCAGGGCTGGGTTGTGGCTCCACAGAGGCTTCAGTGCATCAACAGTCATCAGTATGATACCAACATGCGCTTTTCTGTATAGATTTCTAAATAATATTCTCCTTGGAAGCTTATTTTTTCAGGCTATATAAGTTGTTTCTAAGAATCGATGTGGGACACTGTTTGCAGACGGCCAGTCATTTCTTTCTGTTTCTCCTTCAAGAAAGACTGAATCATGTTTCATGCTGTCTTATTTTGCTTCTTTCTTTATTTTTCTCAGCCACAATTACCTCCATTGTTATTTACTGAGAATATTTCTTACTTAGTCAATGACCTTGATTATAGATCAAATGTAATTGACAAGTTTGTTAATGTATTTTAATAGAGCTATTTTAATAGGAGTTTGGATTACAGATGGAGGTCAAAAATTCCCTATCTTGAGCACAAGTCTCAAATTCCATGACCATATAATAAATAATTTCTGAATAATATCCATGAATAAAATTATATTCTCTATCTACAAAGGTAAAATTAACATTATCTAAAAGTTGTTTTTCTCTGATCATTTTTAATATTTAGTTCCGTAAGGTATTAGGATCAGAAGGAAATAATCTAGACCTCCTATCTTATTTTGCTTTCAGAGGCAAATGTGTGTGTGCGTGTGTGTGTGTAAACATTAAGTCATTCTTTTTAGCAAGTAACCAGTGGAAAGCACTAGATCAGCGAGGATCTCTAAACATGCTTCACTGTTACATTTGATTCCAACTGGCTTTGGGGACCTGTTTCAATCTGTTTTAATTATAGCACATACCACAGAACATAAATGAAGGAGATTTTGCTTCTGGTCATAATAGAAAGCTATACCTCATCGTATCTTATTCTATTCTGTAGCAAACTTGAACTAACAGATATTTCTGGAACATCCCACCCAAAACAGGGGGCTCATTACTTTCATGTGTAACATTCAGCACAAACCAGATGCTAAGCTATGAAGCAAATGTCAATAAATTTTTAAAAAACTAAAATCAAACAGTAGATTCTCTGACAACAATTGAATTAAATTAGAAAAAAAAATTTTTTTTTTGACAGGCAGAGTGGATAGTGAGAGAGAGAGACAGAGAGAGAGGTCTTCCTTTTTGCCGTTGGTTCACCCTCCAATGGCCGCTGCGGCCAGCGCATCGTGCTGATCCAAAGCCAGGAGCCAGGTGCTTCTCCTGGTCTCCCATGCGGGTGCAGGGCCCAAGCACTTGGGCCATCCTCCACTGCCTTCCCGGGTCACAGCAGAGAGCTGGCCTGGAAGAGGGGCAACCAGGATAGAATCCGGCGCCCCAACCGGGACTAGAACCCGGTGTGCCGGCACCGCAAGGCGAAGGATTAGCCTGTTAAGCCACGGCGCCAGCCTAAATTAGAAATTAATAACAGAAAGAGTCCCTGAAAATGTCCAAATATTTTAAAATTAAGTAATATAATTCTAAATAATCCATGTGTCAGAGAATACAAAAGAATTGTAATAAAAATATAGCACATCAAAAATGTATCATGTCATTTAAAAAGCATCTATGGGAAAAGTTATAACTTTAAATGGTTACATAAAAAATGACAAGTAATGAAAATCAGCAATCTAAGGTTTCCCCTTATGAAGGTAGAAGAAAAATGAAGCAAATAAAATTAAGAAAAAAACAAGAGGTTTTATACAGTTATGATGGAATATTATTCAGCTTCAAAAGAGAAAGAAGTTCTGTAATATGCAAAAACTTATTAAATTTAAGAAAAATAAAAGGTTTTATATAGATACAGTGGGATATTATTCAACTTCAAAACAGAAGGAGAGCCGGCACCATGGCTCAATAGGCTAATCCTCTGCCTGTGGTGCCGGCACCCCGGGTTCTAGCCCCAGTCGGGGCACTGGATTCTGTCCCGGTTGCTCCTCTTCCAGTCCAGCTCTCTGCTGTGGCCCGGGAGTGCAGTGGAGGATGGTCCAAGTCCTTGGGCCCTGCACCTGCATGGGAGACCAGGAAGAAGCACCTGGCTCCTGGCTATGGATCAGCACGGTGCGTCGGCCACAACGGCCATTGTGGGGTGAACCAACGGAAAAGGAAGACCTTTCCCTCTGTCTCTCTCTCACTGTCCACTCTGCTTGTCAAAAAAAAAAAAAAAAAAAAAAAAAACAGAAGGAGATTCTATACTATGCAACAACATAAAAGAAACTTGAAGACATTTGTGCTAGTGAAACAAGGCAGTCACAGAAAGACAGACACTAAAGGACCTTTACATAAGGTCCCTTGAGCAGTCAAATTCATAGAATCAGAGTGGAACCATGGTTGCCAGGACCTGAGGGGAGGGGAAAATGGAGAGTTATTAATCAACAAGCTCAAAGTTTCCGTAAAGCAAATTTAAGCTCTAGAGATCCATTATGTACACTACTGAGAGGCAGTAACAGCATATTGAGCACTTACCAGTTGCTTAAGAAGGTAGATCTCATGTTAAGTGTTCTAACTACAATAAAGTTACTTTTATTTAAGACTAAAGTGTAAAAAAGGAGCAAAAATCAATGAATAGAAAAAGATCAAAGAATAGAGAAATGCAATGCAATCAAAATTAGTTTACCGAATAGCTCAATACAGCTGATAAACCTTAGGTATATCAAGAAAAATAGAAGAGACAAGGCAAATTACTGATATAAGAATAATGGAAAAAATTGCCATGTAACCTACAGACATTAAAAGAGTAGAAAAGAAAGACTGTGAAAGACTTTATGTCTTTAAACTCAACAATTCAGATGAAATAAAAAAAAAAAAACTCCCAGAACAGATATTCCCAGAAAGATTAAATTGCCACAAGAAGAATAAAAACGTGAACAACCCTGTATGTATTAAGGAAACTGAATTCTTATTTTAAAGTATTTCCATAAAAGAAGTTCAAGGCCAAGTTAACTTCACTGGTGAATATCATTAAATATTTAAAGATGATATAATACAATATTAAACAAATTCTTCCATAAAATGTAGAGGAAAAGAACACTTCTCAAATCATATTATAAGACCAATATTAGGGGTCAGCATGGTAGCGCAGTAAGTTAAGCCTCCACCTAAAGCACTGGCATCCCATGTGGGTGCCAGTTCAAGTCCCAGCAGCTCCACTTCCCATCCAGCTCTCTGCTATGGCCTGGGAAAGCAGTGAAGATGGCCTAAGTCTTTGGGCTCCTCCACCCATGTGGGAGACCAGGAAAAAGCCCTTGACTCCTAGCTTCAGATCAGCCCAGCTCTGGTCGTTGCAGGCATTTGGGGGAGTAACCAAGTGGATGGAAGGCCTCTCACACTGTCTCTCCCTCTCCTATAACTCTGCCTCTCAAATAAATAAATAAAATCTTAAAAAAAAAATAGTGTTCTAATACCAAAAACAAATAGAGATCAAGAAAAGAAATCTACAGGCCAGTATCCCTGGTAAACACTAATGTTTTTAATATTATATTTATTTATTTGAGAGGTAGAGTTACAGACGGTGAGAGGGAGAGACAGAGAGAAAGTTCTTATGTCTGTTGGTTCACTCCCCAAATGGCTGCAATGGCCAGAGCTGCACCAGTCCGAAGCCAGGAGTTTCTTCCAGTCTCCCACACGGGTGCAGGAGCCCAAGCACTTGAGCCATCTTCCACTGCTTTCTCAGGCCACAGCAAAGAGCTGGATTGGAAGAGGAGCAGCCAGGACTAGAACCAGCGCCCATATGGGATGCCAATGCCACAGGAAGAGGATTAACCTACTGCACCACAGCACCAGCCCCAACATCGATTTTTTTTAATATAATTTTTTTAAAAATTAGCAAGTTAATTCGGCAAATGGAGTTGTTGTTGTTGTTTTTTTTTTTTAAGGCAAAGTTACAGGAAGGCAGAGGCAGTGGCAGAGAGACAGGAAGAGAGAGAAAAACCTTACATCTGCTGGTTCACTCTCCAAATGCCCACAAACGGCAAGGGCTGAGCCAGGCCAAAGCCAGGAGCCAGTATCTTCTGGGTCTCCCACGTGGGTGCAGGGGGCCAAGTGCTTGGGCCATTTTCCACTGTTTTCCCAGGTACATTAGCAAGGAGCTGGGTAGGAAGTGAAGCAGCCTGGGACTTGAACCTGCACCCATATGGGATGCTGGTGTTGCAGGAAGTGGTTTTACCTGCTACACCACCATGCCAGCCCCAAAGCAATAGAGTTTTTAAATCAATAAATTATGATGAAATGGATGTTTTCCCAGGAATTCAGGTTAATTTAACATCCAAAGATCAATCAAAGGGTGGACATATAGTCTAGCAGTCAAGATACCTGAGTCCCAGGCTGGAGTTCTGGGGTTTAGTACCCAGGGGTGCTGGCTCCTGACTCTAGCCTTCTGCTAATGCGGACCCTGGGAAGCAACAGAGATGGCTCAACTAATGGAGTTCCTGCCCCCTACATGGGAGGCATGGATTCAGTTCCTGGTTTCTGGCTTTGGTGGTAATCGAGCCGAGCCATTGTGGGTGTTCAGGGAATAAATCACCACACAGAAGGCCCTCTCTTTAACACTCTCTCTCTGAGACCTTTTGTAAATGTGTTAATAATATATTAATATATTCACATATTCTTATACATATTAACAGAATAAGGGAGAAATTTGGTCATTTGGATGCACAAAAAGTATTTGGCCATATTCAGCATCTGTTCATAATAACAATTATCAATAAATTAGCAACAGAGAAAAATTCCCTTTCCTATGAAACTCCTACTGCTAACATTGTAGTAAATGATGAGACTGAATGCTTTAGTTCTAAGATCTGGGACAAGGACATCTGTCCTCACTACACCTGCTCACTGTTGTCCTTGAGGCCCTAGCTAATAAAATGAGCCCAGAAAGACAGACAGAAAAAGAAGTAAAACTGTGTTTGTTCACACATGACATAATTGTGTGCATAAAAATCCTAATAATACCCCAAAAACCTAGTAGAACTGACAGTGAGTCTAATCAATTTGTAGAATGCACATAGAAATACCAGAGGCATTATGCATTATGGTTGCCACATAATCCTAGCATTTGTCAACATCTATCGATTCTCCAGAATCCAGGCATGCTTCTAAAATGGCAAACAGTTGTTTATTGGGGCCAACATCGGTCTAGCAATTATAAAACTAATTACTAAGGCCAACAAAAAAAAAAAAAAAAGGAAATAGTGAATAGGTATTCTGCCTACAGTTTTTTCTCCAAAATGTAATCAAGGTGCGATTAGCTTAGCAGGCATCCACTGAGAGGGATATGGCATGGTTTCAGCAAGAAGGCCTATCTGAAAAAGAATTTTTCCAGTTTATACATAAAGTTTTTTTAATTTTATTTATTTGACAGATAGAGCTAGACAGTGAGAGAGAGAGAGACAGAGAGAAAGGTCTTCCTTCCTTTGGTTCACTCCTCAAATGGCCGCCACAGCCTGCACTGTGCCGATCTGAAGCCAGGAGCCAGGTGTTTCCTCCTGGTCTCCCACGCAGGTAAAGGGGCCCAAGCACCTAAGCCCTCCTGGGCCACAGCAGAGAGCTGGACTGGAAGAGGAGCAGCCAGGACTAGAACCCGGCGCCCATATGGGATGCCAGCGCCACAGGCAGAGTACTAACCTAGTGTGCCACGATGCCAGCCCTATCCCTAAACTTTTTTAGGCATGTTGAGAGTCATGGTGGCCAGGAAGGAATAAGTCAAACAATGGGGGATGCTTTACAGAACTTAAGGATTTGCTGGAGAATTCCATAAATGTTCATGTGCTCTCGAATTTCTCAAGAAACAAAAAAGGTCAGATCAAAACATTGTGAAAGCCAGCGCCGCAGCTCACTAGGCTAATCCTCCGCCTTGCGGCACCGGCACACTGGGTTCTAGTCCCGGTCGGGGCACTGATCCTGTCCCGGTTGCCCCTCTTCCAGGCCAGCTCTCTGCTGTGGCCAGGGAGTGCAGTGGAGGATGGCCCAAGTGCTTGGGCCCTGCACCCCATGGGAGACCAGGATAAGCACCTGCCTCCTGCCATCGGATCAGCGCGGTACGCTGGCCGCAGCGCGCCAACCGCGGCGGCCATTGGAGGGTGAACCAACGGCAAAAGGAAGACCTTTCTCTCTCACTGTCCACTCTGCCTGTCAAAAAAAAAAAAAAAAACATACACACATTGTGAACAAAGAAAAGGAATGTGGGTTTGTTGGGAGAGTCAAGGGCAAGGAATGGGAGGAGCTCTCTACTTCAACTTTGTTTAAAAAGCATGAGGTTGTGGGAGCCAGAAGAGACCTTGGAGTCATGGACCTCTGAGGTTCCCAACATTCAAGGATGCCATGGTCAAGTGAAAAGGGACTAGAAAGCCAAAGCAAATGTGGCTCAGCTCCCCAGATAACCCTGTCCCCTTGGAAGGTTTTGTGCACACACGTTATATACGTTAAAGCAAGCACAAATATAGTATTCAGTAAAATGAGCAATTTGCATGAACTTTTAAAAAGTGACATTGTCAAAGAACTTTATTGATTGTGCTAGAGGCCTCAGGTGATGCTGCAAACCCACAGGCCTTTGCTCTCCTCTGCTAGCATGGTAACAGAACATCAGAACAGGACTTAGTAGACTGGCTCCCTGCCAATCCCAGGAGGATGAAAGGGGCACCGAGAAAGGAAAATACTTATGCAGGCCATGCTGTGTCAGTAGGCAGAGTGGAACGCCTTCTATTTTTGTCTGCTCCAGAGGCCCTTCCTCTGAGCCTTGGCAGGGTGAGAGGTAACACCAAAGATTACCAGGCAAAACCCAGGGAGGCAAATCTACTCAAGCCTACTGGCCCCTCAGGGCAGAAACAGACTAGCTGGGCTGATGCCCTGGGGGAGGATTGGGCGCCTGGGTTAATGGAGGCCTCATCTTCCTCAAGTCAGATCTCTTCCTTTCCCTCATCTCTTTCCTTAAAATAAAGCCCACTCCCCTTCTCCCTGTGTGGATAGTTTTTAGAACTCATTTATTCAGTCCAGCTCCCAGTTCCACCCCAGCAGGAGTTTGAATGATGAAGAAAACCACACTCCGTCCTACATCAGCAGCTGCGGTTGCTCTGCTCTGTCTCCCTGGCCACAGAAAGCACCCCTCTGTGGTCCTGCCCCCACCACCATAAGATATATGCACTGCAAACAATGTTTGCTAAATATTTGCCTATCAATCATGACGCTTCAAGTAAATTCTGTGGTTTAAGTCCTAGTGCTAAGACCAACACTCAGACAACTTTGGGGATCTGGGATTTTACCCCTTGTTTCTCGATGTGTGGCCTGTTCTCTGCCTCCCACACGTGTCCATATGAAGGGCAGGACAGAGATGAAGGCTGCCCATGCCTGAATAACCATGAGAACCAGCAGGAACAGAGGGTGGCCCAGGGTGGCCTCACCGAGCAGCCTGCTCTCCCTGGCCTTTCTCTGGGCCCTGCTGCTTCATGCTTCCCTTTATCACTCCGAAGGAGCCAGCACCACATGGCAACCCGACTCCTCCCCATCAGCCTTCTAAGAAGGAGAAGACAATGCATTTCAGAAGCTGCCTTGCCACACAGACTTCAAGAGTAGGACAGAGTCAGTACTCATAAGTAGAGTTTCTCAAAGGTAGATTTTGTTTGAAAGTGTCACTCTGTCATGCCATGTATTGTCTCTCTCCAAACTCTACTTTTTTTAAAATAAGGCAATAGTTTTCCCCTTTTGACACATGGTAAGATATGAGGTGGATCATCATGATCTGCACTGTCAGACACCATCTGTGCCTATGAGCAGCAGTGTGAGTTCTTCCCCAAGTTCTCTTTGTCCAGTGGGAGATTATAAAAACATTTGATATGCATACAGCTTTAATACTTGTAATTTCACTTTATATTTGGCCACAATTCTGTGACAATTTTTCTCCTTACACTGAGGAAGAAACTCGCTGGGCCAGTATTTACTAAATGTCCAGCAACGGCCATCACTGTTGGATGGGTGGCAAGCCGAGCCAGGCACATCTTGTTCATTAAGTCATCTGCAGTCTGATAGGGCAGGCAGCAAGTAGATAAACAGTTGCAACACCATGTGACAAATTAACCCCACTACAACTCTTCTATCTTATACTCACAGTATTAATAAATGTTAATGGTTGACCCTAGTCTTACAGAGGAAATTTTACTATCTGCTCTACGTGGACAGATCAGGAAATCTAATGAGGTCATATTCTAGCAGAAACTTGAAGGAAGACAAGTGACCAAGTAGATCTTTGGGGAAAATGGAGGCAGCTTCTCTCCACAAAGAGAACCTGGTATTTGAAATCTGACAGCATGAATTTAGTGTTTACAGAACTTGACAAGGGGCTGAGGTGGAGGGACTTGTCCAGGGTTCTGAAACTACTTAACAGCAAGGCACAGGGTCAAGGATAGTTCTCTTTCCACAGTGCCTTTCTCCCCAGCAATAAGTGTTCAGGCTCCCTAACGCACTGAGCTTCCTGAATGGAATGCTGCCTGACCGACTGCCCTCCAAATTACTGCTCACAGCAAATCATCTCTCTGTTATTCTTGATTCTGAGCTGCACTGCTTTGGACAAGCCATCTCTATACACTGGCAAATTGCAATAGTTATGATCATTGTAATAACATCACAAGAATAATCAAATGCTATTGAAACAAAAATGTACCAATTTAGCTGGGCTTCAGCTACCGTAATGTGCATTTAAGTTTATGCACATTTGTGATTTATGGTAAAGATCAGGGCCTTTATGACTCCCTGGAAGCTGTGATCGACAGACCTCTGCAACCTGGTTTTGTTTGGCAATTTATCTCCCTTTGCCCCCTTCCTCAATTTTTAAAGGAAGGGAAGCCAGCATACTTGCTGCAATTTGAGCCTGTGCAAACGAAGCCAGGGCTACAGTCGTGATGAACTACTAATTGATAATTCCGTTCAATCACTTCCCACTGGCAGGACCAGATTGGGCTTTTGTAAATAACCTTCAAGTAGCAATCAGTTCAGCACTTCAGTCCTTTTATTGCTGTCCTGAGGCTGGCAGCATGCTATGTTCCCCCTCTCTCGTGTCATTTGGTCTTATTCTGGCTGCACTGGTAACTTTCAGACTCTTGAAAGGAGACGGTCTCTGCCATGGATTTTTTTCTACAGATATAACTACTCTGGTTGGGAGTTGTAAGCCAGAAGATGTTTTTTGAAGCTATCACATTTGCACTTCAAGGACATGGGGTTATCTGACTATGTGTTTATTGGAGATGGCTTGGGGAGAGTTGATGGCAAGGCATCATTACAACTCTCCCAGCTCAGCCCTCAGACCCACTGGGTGGAGATCACTCACAGGAAGGATTGCTTTGTTCTTCCATACATATTTTAAACCCCATGTTTCCCAAGGAGAATTCTTCTCTGTATCTCTACAGTTACCTAGGCACTGTCCACATGTATCTGAGCACTTTCTATAGCTTGCCAGGAACCAGCATGACTTATGCTTGTGTGTATTTTCTCCATTGCATGGTGAGCCCTTCAAGGAGACGATGCCACAGTTATCACTCCCATGTATATGTGGGAGGTTAATAAAACCTGGGGTGCCCAGAAGAAAGAAGAGGCCACCAAAGAAGGATATACTTTTCTTTTTTAAAGATTTATTTATTTATTTGAAAGTCAGAGTTACACAGAGAGAGAAGGAGAGGCAGACAGAGAGAGAGGTCCTCCATCCACTGGCTCACTCCCTAATTGGCCTCAATGGCTGGAGCTGTGCCCATCCAAAGCCAGGAGCCAGGAGCCTCTCCTCCAGATCTCCCACATGGGTTCAGAGCCCAAGCACTTGGACCATCCTCTACTGCTTTCCCGGGCATGTTAGCAGAAAGCTGGATCAGAAGTGGAGCAGCTGGGATTTGAATGGGTGCCCATATGGGATGCCGGCACTGCAGGCATTGGCTTTACCCACTATGCCACAACGCCGGCATCATGGATGTGCTTTTCTCTGAAGAGAGGAGAGAACTTGCACTTTGCTTATTGCTCTGTCAAGCTGGTGGATCCAAAAGCTTTCCATAGCCGAGACAGCTCATGTCCAGAGCCTTGAACAATTACTGATGTCATACATCGAGTGTTATTTGTTAAATAAACAATAAGAATCACTGTGCACTAACTTCCTATGCAGGACCTCTGTCCCCAGAGAGTTGTATCGAGAGAATTAATATTAAAACTTGCTCTCAAGAATCACTTCCTTTTAGGCCGGCACCATGGCTCACTAGGCTAATCCTCTACCTGCGGTGCCAGCACCCTGGGCTCTAGTCCTGGTCGGGGCGCCGGTCCTGTCCTGGTTGCTCCTCTTCCAGGCCAGCTCTCTGCTGTGGCCAGGGAGTGCAGTGGAGGATGGCCCAGGTGCTTGGGCCCTGCACCTGCATTAGAGACCAGGAGGAAGCACCTGGCTCCTGGCATCAGATTGGTGCTGTGCGCTGGCCGTAGCAGCCATTTGGGGGGTGAACCAACGAAAGGAAGACCTCTCTCTCTCACTGTCTAACTCTGCCTGTCCAAAAAAAAAAAAAAGAATCACTTCCTTTTTGTGTATTAAATGGAGACTATTACTATGTCTCATAAATTATAGTTATGTCCAAGAGCTCACAAAGGAAGTAACATCCTTGTGTTCTTCTTTAAAGACAACTAAGTTTCTAAAAGGAAGGAAGGGAAAAGAGGAAGGGGGAACAAAAAAAGCAGAATCACCTTCGAGAAGCAATGACATGGTCAGCCCTTGTCTAGACAGTTGAGGGGCCGGCGCCACAGCTCACTAGGCTAATCCTCCACCTGCGGCGCCGGCACACCAGGTTCTAGTTCCAGTCAGGGCACCGGATTCTGTCCCGGTTGCTCCTCTTCCAGTCCAGCTCTCTGCTGTGACCCAGGAAGGCAATGGAGGATGGCCCAAGTGCTTGGGCCCTGCACCCGCATGGGAGACCAGGAGAAGCACCTAGCTCCTGGCTTCAAATCAGCGCGATGCACCGGCCGCAGCGCACAGGCCGTGGCGGCCATTAGAGGGTGAACCAATGGCAAAAGGATGACCTTTCTCTCTGTCTCTCTCTCTCACTGTCCACTCTGCCTGTTAAAAAAATAAAATAAAATAGACAGTTGAGGAACTCTGCTCTTAGTTTTTTTGCTCCTTTTTTTCTTTTTCTTTTTTTTTAATTTCTCTTTCTTGGATAAAACAAGAGAGAGAGGAGGAAGGGGGAAGGATTGGTGGGAGAGCCGGCACAGTGAGAAGAGTTACTATGTACACAATGTTGTATTTATGAGACACATACAAGTTAAAAATAAATTTTAAAAAACATGGGGTGCATATCAAAGACAAAAACCAAATAGCAAGATTTATGTTATTCAGGTTATTTCGATAAACAGAACATCCAGATCAGAATATCATCACGGCAGCTTTTCCTTAAACTTTCATGGAAGTCAAGCAAAGGAGGGCCAGTCAGTTGCAGATGAGTTGGAATGTCTACAGCTGGGAATGTTTCACAAGCAAGCAAGTCCCAGTCAGTTATAACACCAAGAAATGCTCCCCCATTAGCTCGTTTCAGAGGGACACACAGTTCCAATATCAGCTCGTCAGTCACGACACGAACGAGAGGACCCTGCAGGAGGATGCCCAAGCTGGTCAGCAGGTTCAGACAAAAAGGGGAAAGGGCTGTGTTTGGTCTTGTCACTCACAAGTCTTAGGAAGCAATGAGAAAGGGGGGACACCGAGTCTAACGGGGAAGGGTGGGTCCTTGTAGGATGCTATTTACGAGAACACAAGAGGCTGAAGGGATTTCCTAACCACCGATCTCCAGAGGCAGAGGGCTTGCAGAAAGATGCAATGGCATCAAACTGAACAAAAGCAAGTGTTTGTCCTGACAGGTGCACATGGCCTGCTCTTTCTCTGCCCACCTCTCACTGTGCTCCATGGGTAACAGTCTACATCAAACAGTGTTCTCCTATGTTCTCTCTCTGTCTCTCTCTTTCTACCTCTACCTCTATCTCTACCTCAGTTCATTTTTTGTGACCTATTTAAAACAAGAAATTTCCAAAAAGAATATTGCCTATAAGGTTATTAGACTTTAAAACTTAAAGTATGGGCCAGTACTGTGGCACAGCAGGTTAGCGCCCTCGCCTGAGGCACCAGCGTCCCACATGGGCGCCAATTCGAGACCCAGCTGCTACTCCACTTCCGATCCAGCTCCCTGCTATGGCCTGGGAAATCAGTGGAAGACGGCCCAAGTCCTTGGGCCCCTGCACTCACATGGGAGACCCAGAAGAAGCTCCTAGCTCCCAGCTTCAGATCAACGCAGCTCCAACCATTGCAGCCAACTGGGGAGTGAACCATCAAATGGAAGACCTCTCCCTCTCTCTCTCTCTATGCCTCTCCTCTCTCTATGTAACTCTGACTTTTGGATAAATAAATAAATCTTTTTTTAAAAAAAAAAAAGCTTACAGTATAATTATTGTACTGGCAACTTTTCCACCAGAATTACAAATGTGAGAAGCAATGAAAACAAAGAGTACTCTGGATGGCAGAATAGGGAGGGAGCTTACTGCGCTAGTCTAGAGGAAGTTAGTTTAAAAAAAAAAAAAAGTTAAGAGTGCAATCTCAGGGAAGAGTTAGGCAGAAAACTGCAGAGGAAACTACACAAATCAGAAGGACACTGTGGATCTATGCTGAGGGTGTGGACGCACACAACTCAGGACCACAGCAGCCGAGAGCCTGAGCACCAGCTTTGGAGAGTGAAGTGAGACCAGACTGCGGGAGCCCAAGTCACTGGCAGTACAGCTGCGGGAAGAACCTGGCATGAGTCCAGCTTGGAGCCCTGTGGGGGACAGTATAACTGCCAACCTAGAGGAAAATAAGAGGGGTACATTTCTGTTTCCCTGACAACCTGTCACCAGTGTCCTGTGACTAGCCTGGAGAGGGGGCAAGCACCATTTTAGACATAAGTAACAGCTGCCCAGCTTGCAACTACATGCCCAGAACCAGCTGAGAAGAGACACTTGAGTGTGATTGCGAGAACTAACAAGGAGCTGGGTGCTCACGACTGTTGGAGCCTTCTGTGCTGGGATGGTAAAAACACTATGGCTGCATGGGAGGGTGCAGGGTGTGGCTGGGACTTTCAGCAGTCGCTGTGGATGGCCCTGCACACTTGGGACTCCAATTCCCTGGTGAGGGTCATTGCTGCAGGACCCATGCTCCCACTGAGGATTCCACGGATCCTCTGTGAGGTTACTGTGGCAGTGCAGATGAATATTGTACCCAATGGGACTAGCACCCAGGTGTTGGTCTCCTAGGAGGAGAGGAGGTGAGTGTGAGACTTTGCCAACAGAGCAGAACAAACCTGCCATTTAATTAAAAAGAAGAAGTAAAAAAGAGGAGATTTACCATGCTCAACTCGGGTGTCACCTTGAACGATCCTTTCACCCTGGAGCACTGAACAGAGCTCTTTGGCTACAGCCAGCACACACCTCTGGGTATTCACTGAAAGAGCAGACACAAGCCACAGAGGCATAGTCCAAAGACAAAAACCATTAAAGGTAAAAATAAAAAACAACAAATATTAGAATGTGAAGATGAAGAAATTGAAAAACATCCCAGAAACAGAATTCAAAAAATTGATTGTAGGATTATTTAGAAGTAATCAGAAGCAAATCCACAAATTAAAGAAATTTATAATGACATGAATGAAAATTTTTCCCATGAAACTGAGATTTTAAAGAGAAATCAAGATGAAATGTTAGAAATGAAGAATTCAACAGCTCTAATAAAAAATGTGGTGCAAATTTTTAAAAACAGGCTCAGTGAGACAGAAGAAAGAATATCCAAGTTAGAAGACAAGTCTGGAAATTTTACAGTCAAACCAAAAAACAAGAGAAAGAAATTAGAAAACTAAAAAACAATATTAAAGATCTATGGGATACTATCAAACAACCCAACATATGGGTCTTAGGAGTTCCTGCAGGTGTGGAAACAGAACAGATTAGAAGGCCTTTTTGGTGAAATAAGTATAGAAAATTTCCCTAATTTGGAGAACAAAAGAGACATCCAGGTACAGGAAGCACATAGAACTCCTAACAGACATGACCAGAAAAGATATTCACAAAACATTGTAGTCAAACTCTCCACAGTAAAACATAAAGAAAAGATTCTAAAATGTACATGAGAAAAATGCCAGATTACTTTCAGAAGATCTCCAATCAGACTCACCACTGAATTCTCATCAGAAATCCTACAGGCTAGGAGAGAATTCCAATATATACCACAAGTCTTCAGAAGAAAAAAAAAAAAAAACTGTCCACCCAGAATACTGTACCCTGCAAAGCTCTCATTTATGAATGAAGGTAAAATAAAGACCTTCCATAACAAACAGAAATTGAAAGAATTTGTCACCACTCATCCAGTCTTACAAAAGATGCTTAAAGAGGAGCTACACACAAAAACACGGAAACATGGCTATCACTATGAAAGAAGGTGAAGGCAGAAAATCTCCCATTACAAGTACAAAGGAAATTCAAAGCAAACAATAGAAATATTTATGGAAAAACAGCAGAGCCAATAGTCACCTTGAATGTAAATGGCTTCAACTCCCCATTTAAAAGATACAGACTGGATGAATGGGAATGGGAAAAAAAGATCATCTATTCACTGCCTACAAGAAACATCTCACCAACAAAGATACACCCAGACTGAAAGTAAAAAGATGGAAAAAAAGATACTCCATGCCAACAGAAACCAAAAAAGAACTGGTATAGCCTTGCTAATATCAGACAAAATAGACTTTAACACAAAAACTGTTAAAACAAACAAAAAAAGGGAACTATGTAATGATTTAGGGATCAATGCAACAGAAAGATGTGACTATCGTAAATGTATATGCACCTAATTACGGGGCACCTAGCTATTTCAAAGAAATGTTAATGGATATAAAGGGAGACATAGACTCCAATACAAAAGTAATGGGGGACTTCGATACCCCACTTTCAGCAATGGACAGATCAACCAGACAGAAAATCAGCAAAGAAACATTAGTTGTTAGAAGTTAATCAACATTCTAGACCAAATGTACCTAGTGGATATCTATAGCACTTTTCATCCTACAATTCCAGAATACATATTCTTCTCACTGGTACATGGAACTTTTTCTAAGATATACCATGATAGGCCATAAAGCAAGTCTCAGCAAATTCAAAAAAATCAAAATCATACCATGCATCTTCTCTAACCACATTGGAATGAAGCTGGAAATCAACAATTCAAGAATCTCTAGAACATATGCAAACACACGGAGACTGAACAACATGTTCTAAATGAGCAAGGTGTCACAGAAGAAATCAAAAGAGAGCACCTATAGAAGTGAAACTGAGGGGGCTGGTGCTATAGCACAGCGGGTTAACGCCCTGGCCTGAAGTGCCAGCATCCCATATGAGTGCCAGTTCTAGTCCTGGCTGCTGCTCCACTTCCAATCCAGCTCTCTGCTATGGCCTAGGAAACCAATAGAAGATGGCCCAAGTCCATGGGCCCCTGCACCCACGTGGAAGACCAGAAAGAAGCTCCTGGCTCCTGGCTTCGGATCAGCACAGCTCCAGCCACTGCAACCAATTGGGGAGTGAACCAGCGGATAGAAGATCTCTCTCTCTCCCTCTCCCTCTCCCTCTCCCTCTCCCTCTCCTCTCTCTGTGTAACTCTTTCAAATAAAATTAATAAATCTTAAAAAAAAAAGTGAAAAAAAAGTGAAACTGACACTTTGAGATGGGATGACTTTGAACAACCCTTGTCTTGACTGCTGAGGAACAGGGTTTTTTATACTATTTGTTGAACTCTTCACTTAGTATAAGCTTATGTGTATAAAGTTAATTGAAAATATAGCTTAGCAAAAAATAAGAATGAGAATAAGAGAGGGAGGAGGAAGGGGGTGGGAGTATAGATGGGAGGGTGGGTACAGTGGGAAGAATCACTGTTTCTAAAGTTGTATTTATGAAATGCATGACATTTGTATACCTTAAATAAAAGGTTTCTGGGGGGCCAGCGCTGCAACATAGCGGGTAAAGCCACTGCCTACAGTGCTGGCATCCCATATGGGTGCTGGTTCAAGCCCCGGCTGCTCCACTTCCAATCCAGCTCTCTGCTGTGGCCTGGGAAAACAGTGGAAGGTGGCCCAGTCCTCGAGCCCTTGCACCCATGTGGGAGATCTGGAAGAAGCTCCTGGCTCCTGGCTTCAGATCGGTGCAGCTCCAGCCTTTGCAGCCATTTGGGAGTGAACTAGCAGATGGAAGACACCTCTCTCTCTCTCTCTCTCTCTCTCTCTCTCTCTCTGCTTCTGCCTCTCTGTAACTCTGCCTTTCAAATAAATAACTAAATCTTTAAAAAAAAAAAAGGTTTCTGGGGAAAAAAAGTATTTGTGTATGTGTGGTGAGGTGAAGTCATTGGCCAAAGGAGCTATTATTTGAAGGGCTGTCTTCAGGGAAATTATAAAGACTTGGTTCAGTTCTTGTTTTCTCTGCAGTGAGTGGCCCATTACTCACCATATCTAGAGTTTAGTGGAGCTGAAACCCATATCCAAGTTGATTCTGCAACCACCAACCTACATTGTGGCTCATTGGGTCAGGATCTCCTGAGGTAAGAGTGATGCTTTTTTAGGTCCATCCTGCTCGAGCATTGAATTCTTTCTTAGAATACAGAGCTTTTGTTTGTGTTGCTAGCCCAGATGGGAGAGGAGAGAATTAGGAAGTTTTGGAAAGAATGAAAAGGCTTGTAAGGTAAGGAAGCTCTTTGAAAAGCGAAGCAGATGGTCTAGTTGCCTCTTCCATTCAATTTATAATCAATATTTTTTAATCTCTAACAAATAGTAAATGAGTAGTTCTAGGGTAATTATCTTGAAAGAAAAAAGAAAAGATAACCCTACATGTGAAAAAACCTTAAGCTTGTATTATTTGATCGGGTACTGTATTTTATCTTATTCTAATATCCTTTACTTAGCACAGTCTTTGGCATTTAGTGGGTGCTCAATAAATTGCTATTAGCTGACTATTAATTACTTGGAAATGTATTAATTGCCTTTTCATAGTGTTTATCTTTCTTCTCTCATTAGGGGGTATAGTTGTAGCTCCCAACATTTTTATGTGGCTTGTCAAAACACAGCCAGGTTGGAAATGGCCATCACTGTTTATCTGGTCCCAGTGTTTTTAATAAGCCATCTTCATCAACAGCATAGCAGGTGGAAGGCTTTACCTGCAGGCACAAGAGGATGTAGACCAACCTTGCCCAAACACTGCTCAGACAGATTCCCAGACAGTGCTAATTCTTGGTCAAAAGAAGAAATGTTCTTTCACACTTGCCTGATAATGCTTAGTATTTCCTTCTGAGAGAGTAAGGCTTTTTACACCATGGTCCTTGTCCTTGGCAGCCTGGGTCCTTCTCCTCCTGTGTGATCCCAGCTCTTTGGTCACATAGTCCACTGGAGCTGAACAAGGCTGAGGCCTAAGATTCTCTTGAAATCAGGGCATGCCAAGTGAACCTTGGGAATGGTCATAATATGCCCAGGTTTGTGTCAGGATCCATGAAATTTGTGAGGCTAAGCAAAGTGGAGTTTCCTTCTCTAAGAACAAATTTAAAAGTGCAACCACCAAGGCAGGTGTTAGACCTAGGAGATAAGTCATCATTTGGGACCCCAGCTTCCCAGATCAGAGTCCTAGGTTCAAGTCCCAGCTCTGTTTTCCATTCCAGCTTCCTGCTAATGAACATCCTGGGAGGCAACAGATGATGGCTCAAGTACTTGGGTCCCAAGGGAGAGCTGGATTGAGTTTCCAGCTCCTGGCTACAGTCTGGCTCAGCACCAGTGAATGGAAGCATGCATGTTCATTCTCTCTCTCCTCTCCTCTCCTCTTCTCTCCTTTCAAACAAAATAAATAAATAATTTTTTAATAGAAGAAAAGTACAAGCCTTACTAGAGGCTGCAACCTCTAGGAATTGGCACTCTCAGAGCCCTTCTGCAGAGTGGAGTTTGGGGTTTGGGTAATATCAGGAGCACTCTTCTCCTGTGACTGAATTCACACTGGAAATATCAACATTGGGCTGAGAAGAGAAGCTTAGAGCTCAAGCCTAATCCTCCCAAAGTGAAACTTTTGGAAGGCACCAAGGTCAAGTCAAATATCTCCTCCAGCTGGTCACTCTGAGCCAAGCATCTTCTGGAAAAATTCAGTGCCTTCCTTCGTTCTTGGCTTGGAGGAACCATCATTTTTCTAACTTTCTCAGGGTAATTTAGAGATTTTTATAATGTTTCTTTCATGCTGATTAGACATCTGAGCCCTGGTGTGATCTGTTCAGCACCAGATAACCAACCCATGGCATACAGCATGCAATCCGAAACTTACAAATCATGTGGAAATGCATGGAATTTGACCCATAACCAAGAGAGAAATTAGCCAATAGAAAGAGACACAGAAATTAAAGGAATGATAGAATTAGCACAAAGGACTTTTAAAAATCCATTAGAGAGACTGATGCTGTGGCATAGCGGGTAAAGCCTCCTCCTGCAGTGCCAGGATCCCTTATGGACATCAGTTCTAGTCCCAGCTGCTCCTCTTCCAATCCAGCTCTCTGCTTGGCCTAGGAAAGCAGTTGAAGATGGCCAAAGTGCTTGGGCCCCCGCACTTATGTGGGAGACCCAGAAGAAGCTCCTGGCTCCTGGCTTTAGATCAGCTCCAGATGTTGCAGCCATTTGAGGAGTGAACCAGCAGATTGAAGACCTCTCTCTCTCTCTCTGCCTTTGCCTCTCTGTAACTGTAACTCTGCCTTTCAAATAAATAAATAAATCTTTTTTTTAACTTTTATTTAATGAATATAAATTTCCAGTGTACAGCTTATGGATTACAATGGCTTCCCCCTCCCATAACTTCCCTCCCACCCGCACCCTCCCCTCTCCCGCTCCCTCTCCCCTTCCATTCACATCAAGATTCATTTTCAATTCTCTTTATATACAGAAGATCAATTTAGTATAAAGATTTCAACAGTTTGCACCCACATAGAAACACAAAGTGAAACATACTGTTTGAGTACTAGTTATAGCATTAAATCACAATGTACAGCACATTAAGGACAGAGATCCCACATGAGGAGCAAGTGCACAGTGGCTCTTGTTGTTGACCCAACAAATTGACACTCTAGGTTATGGCGTCAGTAACCATCCTAGGCTGTCGTCATGAGTTGCCAAGGCTATGGAAGCCTTCCAAGTTTGCCGACTCTGATCATATTTAGACAAGGTCATAAAAGACAGAGTGAGGATAGTAACCAATGATCCTAAGAGTGGCATTTACCAGGTTTGAACAATTATACAGCATTAAGTGGGGAAGAGGACCATCAGTACACACAGGTTGGGAGTAGAGCCATTGGTGGTAGAGTAGAGGTTATAATTACAAAGGAATGAGGCCCAAGTGCACTAGACAGGGCCTAGAACAAAGGACAGAGTCATTATTAGAGGAGCTAAGAAAGGTGCTGTCTAAGCTACAATTAAGTTTTCTGATTGAGAGGCAAATAGAACCTGATAGAAGGGGCTTGATAATAATCTGGTGGGCTTTAGGCCTTGTAAATTCAGAGGCCCAGACCTATCTATCTCTTCACATGGGGTATATCCTAAGGGAGGTGTGAACCTCCTAGGGGAAGGCACTCTGTTGACTTTCATTATTTGGCTGGCCTGGGAGGAGAGCTGGCCAGGTCAAGGCAGGGGGCATCTCTAACAAGAAATTTACAGTTCTGCCTGCAATGTTGCTGACCCTACTTGACCATACCCTCAGCTGCAGTGGTCACTTTGGAAGTTGGGCTGAGTGAAGGGCTTTTCAGCTTAGAGCCAATAAGATCTGTGGCTCTGACCTGGGCATCCTTCGACTCCAGGGCAGGTCCATTTCCAGTGATCCAACTCTTGGCAGAGCAGCCAGGGCTCTTCACAAGCTGACTTCTGCTGAAGCCCAGGCTTACCACATTGAAAGCCACTGCAGTGGACTGGCCTGTTGGGTCTCTTTGAGGCAGATCACTGTACAGATCAGCCATTAATAGGCCTGCCACCCATTGCTTCTGATGCCGAGCTTTCTTTTCCTCCTGGTTTGTGTTAAAGCAGACCAGAGGATGCAAGTCAAGGGAGTGCCCGTGTCCCATCTCTAATCTTCAGTGGCCTGAACTACAAGTCTATAGTCACAGGCATGTTCTGTAGTAGTTTTTCTAAGGTAGACAATGCCCATGAGGAAAATTATATTCTCACTTTAAAACTTTCTTTCCCTTTGGTCTGAAAGGGAGGTTTTTTCTACTTACTGTGTACTTTGCTGATGGCTAAGTGAATCTAGCTATGAGATTATTATTTAAGTTCTTATTTTGGCTATGCTATTAGAGAAAAATGTTAGCCATCTCTTTTATAAGGTCTAAAGATTAAATTGTGCATCCTACAGATTCCTTCATAATAGAATTAGTTTCCTACCTTGAAGAGAATAGAGAAATGAAAGAACAAGTTGGGCTTAGAATAGAGAAATGAGGGAGCAAGTCCTAGATCGCTTGCTGACAATAGCAATATTACATGAATACTTAGCAAACCGTTTCAACCATTAGATAACAACTTAAGAAAGCATTTACCAGAAGGTCCAATGCCTTCTATAAATTTTAAGAATCATGTATTTGAAAACACCTCTTAAATATCTAACATGGTGTAGTTTGTTTAGCCGGTAAACTTAAGCACAACCATCTAAAATGTTTTTAGTTTCTTTCTACCAACAAGTTTAAAACATATGATACACAGATTCAGGTCACTCAAATTAAAATGTATCTTTGATTGATTTTAGCAGCTTAAATTTATGGACAATCTTATCTATAAGCCATTTAAAATAAAACTCTTAATAAAATTTCCCCATGTGGACATACAATATGTACACACATATAACATAGCATAATAGACCAATATAGCATCTTTTTAAAAATCCATTAGAGGGTAGAAAAATAACACACACACACACACACACACAATGACCTCCTCAATAAATCCTAAAGAATGCAGAAAAGGAAGTAAAACAGAACAAAGAAAAGATATCCCAAATAGAAAACACAAAACAAAATGGTAGACTCAAACCCAACTAAAGGAAACAGACTAAAATGCCAATTAAAGGAGTTGCAGTCAAACAAGATAAAAATAAAATTGAAAATAACCATATGTGAAATGAAAAGCATCCATATGAACAACTCATCAGATCAGGAAAGTTAAGTAACAGAAGACAGACTGGGAAGTTTGGCTAAAGCCAAATTACTTGGGTCAAAATATCAAATCCTATACTTACTACAGGCACTTGTGCTTTCTGTGTACAAATAAATAGTCCAAATTTATTTCTGGAAATGGGATGACCTTTTGGAAGAACAGCCATAAAGCTGATTTACTTTCCAGAATGTTTTACTTCACAGGAAAAGCAATCTTTCTCCCTTCTCCTCATTGTTATCATCCTCAAGAAGAACCTAGTGACTGGGGCCAGCACTGTGGCATAGTGGGTAAAGCTACCTCCTGCAGCGTCAGCATCCCATATGGGCACTGGTTCAAGTCCTGGCTGCTCCACTTCTGATCCAGCTCCCTGCTAATGAGCCTAGGAAAGCAATGGAGGATGACCCAAGTCGTTGGGCTCCTGCTTCCACATGGGAGACCCAGAAAAAGCTCTTGGCTCCTGGTTTGGGATCAGCGCAACTCTGTCCCTTGCAGCCATTTGGGGAGTGAACCAACGGATGGAAGGCCTCTCTTTCTCTATCTCTGCCTCTGCCTCTCAGTAACTCTGACTTTCAAATGAATAAATAAAGCTTAAAAAAAAAAAAAAAGAACCTGGTGACCATGTCATGTGATTCAGCCATGCAGAACCACAATGTGTAAATAAGCCATGACAAGAGTCTAGGGAGATTACTGACGCCATAAACAAGAGTGTCAATTTGTTAAGTCAACAACAGGAATCACTGTGCACTTACTCCTCATGAAGGATCTCTGTCCTTAATGTGTTGTTCAATGTGAAGTAATGCTATAACTAGTACTCAAACAGTATTTTACACTTTACGTTTCTGTGTGGGTGCAAACTGTTGAAATCTTTACTTAATATATACTAAATTTATATTCTGTATATAAATATAATTGAAAATGAATCTTGATGCGAATGGAATGGCAGAGGGAGCGAGAGATGGGAGGGGTGTGGGTGGGAGGGAAGTTATGGGGAGGAAAAAGCCATTGTAATCCATAAGCTGTACTTTGGAAATTTATATTTATTAAATAAAAGTTTAAAAAAATAAGCCACGTGACAAACAAAATGTTAACCTTTAAGCTACATACAATGAATCATTCTTAGACTGAAAAGGAGCTTGCAAACGGAAGAAAGCAGTAAATATAATTGTCGCTTGTCATTAAGTCAATGAAGAAAGTAAAGACAACATTGCTCAAAACTGTGGTTCTTGGACATTATCTCCTCATTTGTATCACTGTCATTACTAATGGTCTATCTCATTTTTCAGTGGCCACTGAGTATGAAGGTTCCTGCAGTTAAAGGCATTGCGAGATATAGAAAAGATATTGCTTTTGCCTGGGTTTCACGAAGCTGATATCAATCTTTTATTTCATAAACTTCAGGCTGGTTATTGCTTTAAACGCAGGCTTCGCTGCATTAAATGTGGCACTGACAGGAATACAAATAAGAGAATTCCCGGTGATACTGACCAGCGGGGCTGAGGAAGGACCAACTTCCCCCCACACCCCGAAGATGGCGTGTGGGAAAAGTCATCACGCGGTCAGACTTGGCAATAAACTGCGCCCGGCTGACTCCTTCACCGACTCAGAGCTGCAGCTGTTGCTGTTGCTTGTTCCCGGACAGAGGGACAAGGACAAATGATTTGACTGAGACCCAGGACAAGATCTGGCTGTGGTGAGACAGGGAAGGCCCAGACCTCAAGAGTTAGATTTGGATTTGTCCCCAAATTCAGGCCCTAAATTGCCACCCCTGCTGAGCCTTGGTTACGTATCTGTGAGATGACAGCATTTTTGCAACAGTTAATCTCTAAGCATCATTTCTGGTTTCAAAGTTTAAGAACGAAGTGCGACCTTATAAGGAGCAACCATTAATATCTGGAAAATGTTCATACTTTCCAAAACACTAACTGTCTTGATGCTAATCATAATTTTGCAAAGAATAAAAGGAGGGGGTTGCTGGTTACAGCTGAGTAACCTGAGGTTCAACTAAACTGAAAAGCATAGCAAATAATCACTAACCAAATAATGGATTTAGTCCTTTTTACAGATATTTTTAAATTTTTATTTTATTTGAAAGAGAGCGAGAGAGGGGAAGGGAAAGAGAGAGGGAGAGATCTTCCATCTGCTTGTTCACTCCCCAAATGGCCGCAACAGCCAGGGCTAGGCCAGGCTGAAGCCAGCAATTCTTCCTGGTCTCCCACATGGGTTCAGGAGCCCAAGGACTTAGTCCATCTTCTGCTGCTTTCCCAGGCCATCAGCAGGGAGCTGGATCAGAAGCAAAGCAGCCAGGATAGAAACTGCAGCCCATATGGGACGCCGGCGTTGCAGGCAGTAGCTCACCCACTACAGCACTACAGTACAATGCCAGCCCTAATTCAGGTCCTATGCCACGAGTCTTTGGGCTTCTAATCACATGCCCTTTATAAAACCTTTCCCGCCATGCCTTGTTTGTTTATCTTTTAATTCCTCTTTTCTATAAACTTTTTAATATTTTTTATTTATCTGAAAGGCAAGAGGACAGGAATAGTCAGAGATTTACCATTTACTGATTCACTCCACAACACCCACATCAGTGGGGCTGGATCAGACCTAAACCAGAAGCACAGGACTCGATCCAGCTCTCCTACTTGGGTAGCAGGGGCCCAGATACCTGAGCCATCATCTTCTGCCTTCCATGGTGAACCCTGGCAGGAATCTGAAATAAGATGAGGAGCCAGGACTTTAACCCAGGCACTCCGATGCAGACATTCCAGGCACTGCCTTAACCACTAGTACTGAATGCCCACCCACCCCCCACATACACACTGCCTTACAACAAAGAGGATATGGAACTTATGTAAATGAAACACTCAAGCCAAAGAGGAAATGGTGATTTGATTCCCTCACAGCGGGTTTGGATTCAGCACCAAGCTGTAAAAGTAGAACCAGCTTGTCTGTGGGACCGGATGCAGAATGAGGTCCCAAACAATGGAAGGCAGGGACTGAAACACATCACTGCACATGAACACCATCATGTCAGGGATAAGAACAAGTCTTCCCCTTGATTGACACCTGGATCGTTCTCCAAGGACTACAGAATAAAGGACAAAATCCACACCTCCGAAGTCCCCAGCCACCTGGCCTTCCCTGTCTTTCCAGTTCAAGCCTCACAAGACCCCCCTCTACCACGTCCCCCAGGCAGACTCAAGGACAGTGGCTCCCTGGCACTGCCCCACACGCAACCTACTGCCTCAATCCCAGATATATCCTCTGCCTTCCCGTCCACACATCTCCACAATTCCCAGAGGCAATCTCTCCCTCCTCCAGCTGGAGGTGCTCCTCTGGCCAATGCCTTCTTTCTCATCAGCATCCTCTCCTCCCTTATTAGCAGAATTGCTGAACCTGCCTTACCTCCCCTCTCCCTTTTTCATTCTTTATTCACATTTGGAGTAATATCATCAAATACCAAAATACATGTGTGAATAAGTCAAGGACTTCTATGCAGATCTTCAGGGAATTTTCTTTTTAAAAATGGGAGCACTAAACACCAAGACGCAATATCCTGTAGCTCAGCTCTGATACAACCGGAAGAACTCTGGCTGTGGAGATGGAATTTTCTTAATGATATATAGAATTTTCTTTGTGATATATTTTAAAGCTCCCCCCCCCCAGATGAAAACATGTTACACTAAAGGGACATCTTTCATTCCATTGCTTTAAAACCTTATTCAGTTGACTGCTAAAACACAATCCTAATCATGGTACATATTTAATGCCATGAAATATTTACAATCCCCATGCCTAAGAGAGATGATGTATAGTATATTCAGTCTACAGTTCAGAAAATTCTGTTTATAAAGACCTAAAATGATGCTCTCAAGTTATCCATGTCAGAACAAACAAACTTTTCTTTAAAAAAAAAAAAAAAAAAAAACAGGATCCTGTCTCCAGAATTTGATTTTCATTCTGAAGGATGGTGTTCTCTAGTTATGTCTCAGATGACATAAATAAATCTAGGTTGTAACTCTTTCCTACAGCCCATCAAAGTGCATTCTGCCTTGTGGCTGAATCATTTCTGAACAGGTGAGATTGTGCCTGCAGCTCCTAACATTTTAGATATAGTCCCATAAAAGACTACATCTCAGTACATATTTGCTAAGTGAAATAAAAATTCTCAGTTGAGTTTCCCAGAGGTCTGAACAATTCCCCACTGCAGTTTGCACATCTCATAGGAAGTGCTGGCTGCACCCTGGAGTTTGTAACCCTGGGAAACCAGAACACTCCATAGTAGACATGAGTTAAAGCAAGACCTGCCAAGAACCTTTCTTCGTCAGACTGAAACTACTTTCCCGACTTCTATGTCCAGCTCATTTGCCTCTTTAAATCATGTTGCCCCTGCAACTTCCTTTTCTCGGCAGTTCTGCCTCATTTCACACAAAACAAATCACTAAAATCAGTTCATGAGCACTCAATAAATATTTGTTGAATGAATAGAAAATTATCGATGAAACTTCGCTACCACCTGCCAGGTACTACAGATGAAACTGTGGGAAGAAGAAATATGGGCTCTTGTGCCACGAAGCTAACGGTTGAGAGAGTAAGACAGACCTTCAGGCAAATCACCATGAAGTCAACACTGACCCATCAGTGTCCTAAGGGCTAAGAAGGAGCCTTGCGTGTGGTACTAAGAGAGCTTCCGGTTTGGGGCTGGAGCTGGTTAGGGAGGTCAGGGGGGTGTGCCCTGAGAAACAGAAGCTGTGGCTAAGATTTGAAAGGTGAGTGGGAGGTCACAGGTGGAGACAGGAGATGAGCGCACCAGGCAGAGCAAGTGGCATATGCAGAGGCCTGTGGGAAGGAATCTGCAGGTTACCAGGGGCTGCAAGGAGGGCATGGTGCTCGAACAAAGAGAGTTAAGGAGAAGAAGTGGGAATTAAGTCTGGGGAGGAAGGGCGACATCAAGTCACGCAGGTCTTTTGTATCTCAGCAGGTCTAGTCTAAGAGCCACAAAGGTGTTGGAGAAAAGTTTTTTTAAAGATTTATTTTTTATTTATTTGAAAGGCAGAGCTACAGAGAGACAGAGGGAAGACAGAGATCTTCCAACCACTGCTTCACTAATTGCCACAACAGCGAGGGCTGGGCCAGGCTGAAGACAGGAGCCAGGAGCTCCTTCTGGGTCTTCCAAGTAAATACAGGAGCCCAAGCACTTGGGTCATTCTCCGCTGCTTTCCCAGGCCATTAGCAGGGAGCTAGATCAGAAGTGGAGCAGGGGCCGGCGCTGTGGCACAGCGGTTTAATGCCCTGGCTTGAGGCGCCGGCATCCCATGTGGGCGCCAGTTCGGAGCTGGCTGCTCCACTTCCAATCCAGTTCTCTGGTATGGCCTGGGAAAGCAGTAGAAAATGGCTCAAGTCCTTGGGCCATTGAAACTGTGTGGGAGACCAAGAAGAAGCTCCTGGCTCCTGGCTTCAGGTTGGCTCAGCTCCAGCTGCTGCGGCCAACTGGGGAGTGAACCAGTGGATGGAGAACCTCTCTCTCTCTCTCTCTCTCTCTCTCTCTCTCTCTCCCTCTCTCCCTCCCTCCCTCCCTCCCTCCCTCCCTCTCCTCTCTCTGTGTAACTCTGACTTTCAAATAAATAAATAAATCTTAAAAAAAAAAAAAGAAGTGGAGCAGCTAGGACTCAAATTAGTGCCCAAATGGAATGCTGGTGTCACAGGCAGCAGCTTTACCTGCTACGCCAGAACATCAGCCAGGGAATTTTTTTTTTTAAGTCAGGGAAACAGAGACAGAGAAAGATCTCCCACCTACTGGCTCACTTCTTAACTGCCCAGAACAGCCAGGCCTGAACCAGGCTGAAACCAGGTGCCTGGAACTCAATCCAAGCCTCCTACATGGGTGGCAAGGATTCAGCTACTCACCTCAAGCACATTAGCAGGAAGCTGAAACTACAAGTCGAGCCACACCAGGCGCTCTGCTAGAGGATGCAGGCATCCTAAACAGTGCCTTAACTGCTGGACCAAACAGCTCTTGTTAGAGGAGTTAATGCAGAGAGTTGGCATAACTGGATTTGAATTTCAAAACCAGTGGGAAATTACTAATACAAAAAGAGCATGGCAACAGCAGAAAGGTCCTGTGAAACTGACACTGAATAGGCAGGGAGCCGGTCGGTGAACACAGGAGCTGAGAGACTTCAGCAGTCTTCTTGCTGGAGCCACGCACCACTAAAGCCCCATTCAACATGGCTGCAGGCTCAGCACACCCACTTCCCATGATGCACTTGAGCCTCACTTTCTCCCTCATGCAGACGGGGTGATGTCCACGAGTATGCTGAATTCCATGTGGAAACACCATAAACCCATAAACCTTCACAGAGATCACATGCACTAAAGGCCCGCCCACACCCCACCCTTTTTGTAAATTCAATTAGAGCACCACCTTTTACCCCATAAAGGAGACAATCTAATTTGGGTGGGCACAGCAGCGACAGTAGCAGCTATGCCAGCAAACACCCTCTCTCCTCATAAAGAGGCTACCTGCACTCCTGGGTGAGCGTGTTCTACCTCCTTAATCTCCTTAAATAAACCCTGCTCCCATTCTTGCACTTTATTTATGTCTCTGCTTGGAATGTGTCTCTCACCCAGAGACAAGAATTTAGAATAAATCCATCTGAGGACCCCTTACTCCACAACAAGGGGAGGGAACTATGACCTGGCAGGTTAAAAATAGCATGGGGGGCAGAACAGGTATTGTGCACAGCACAGCAGGTTAAGTTCCCTCCTAGGACAGCAGCATCCCATATCAGAGCACTTGTTTGAGTTCTGGCTGTTCCTCTCCTGATCTAGCTTCCTGCTATTTTGCCTGGGAAGGCAGCAGAAAATGGCCCAAGGGCTTGGGCACCTGACACCCACGTGGGAGACCCAGATGGAGCTCCAGCCTCCTGGCTTTGAACCTGGCCCAGTCCCAGGCATTGCGGTCATTTGGAGAATGAACCAGTGGATGAAGATCTCTTTCCCTCTGTGTCATTTTGCTCTACATATAAATAAAATCTTTAAAAAACAAAAAGACAACATCAATGACTATGCTTCCGCTACTGAGCTCTGTGCTTTGCCTCTCCCTGTTCGTCTGACAGCTCTGATTCTAGAGGAACATTTGATCTGAAATCATCCCCGGTGCATCCCTGGCAACCCCATCTCCTGTGTGGGCCTTAGGGCATTTAGAGATGCTGACTTTCTCATGAATACCATAGAGAAAAGGTCGTTGGTGTGTGACCCCTGCACCGCCTGGTGGTCATTAACTCAACGCAGTTTCACAGAGAAACTGCAGCTCAGGGGCAGTGATGGGCAGCTTAGAACTGGTGGGCAGTTCTGTAGCCACTGGAAGGTACAGTGCCACTGCATAGCCCAGGTCGAGGCCTTGCTGCTGAGCCAGGAGGACCATTACTGAATGACGACCTCAGTCCCCTGCCGCCTCACTCCTACAGGAATTACAGCTATGATGTGAGGTCAGAGGTCTACCAGATTTGGTCTGCACACTAATCAATGGCCCTGTTTGCTCTCTCTCCAAAGTCTTTTAATGACAACTGACTGGTTCTTCACTATACCCCTGAGCTTCTAGCCACAGAACTGAACAAGTTGTTTCAGAGACAATGTTACCCACTTGTGCACTTGATCATCTTCATGGATAACAAGGCTAACATGGAGAATACTGTTTATTTATGAGGGCTCCTAAGCACCAGACCTTCTTTCTAAGGATGTGGGCTAGAGGCACCAAGATGGCAGAATAGAGAGGAATTTTACTGCTCTAGTCTAGGGCAAGATACTTTAAAAAATGTGGAGAAAGTGCAATCTCAGGGAAGAGCTAGGGAAAAAACAGCAGAGGAAATCAAGTTAGAATTAAATAATTCTATATCAATGACTTATTTGTTTAAGCAGTTCTTGCTTTGTTTTGTTTACAGAAACACACTGTTAAGGTATTAGGCTACTATATGTTTATATCCACAGTACCCAGAACTATGCCTCGTTGGGAGTAGATGTTCCACAAATACTTGTGGAAACTGATTGTGGGTATTTCTCACCACCATAACCAAAATAGAATACATTACTAACAATGTGTTACTGCTTCCATACCTATTTGTTAGAAAGGATAACTGTAGGAGATAAAGTGCAATGTAGACCTTTAATAAAGTTGACTGCTTGGGCTTCTTCAAGCCATACACATAGGATGCCCCAACCCCCCAGTTCTCCCAGTTCTATTTTGAGTTCTTCAACAGCAGAGAGGAGATCTTCCCAGTGTTCCTCAGGCCCCAGGCTCAGAAGTGGGCACTCATAAGGGGGCAACAAAGTGCCTCTGACCAATATCATGGGCCCAGTCTCAACAGCCTATGGGAGATAGTAGCACCTGGTTGTCCCCACCAAGCCCAGAGGTAGAAATGGACTCCACTGGGTACCAAGCTAACCTATGCCAGAACATTCTCACCCACCCAGGAAGAAGGTACATTCAGGTCTTCAAAAAGCCAAACAGGGCAGAAAAAAAGAATAAGCAAAAGCCACTTGGTTCTGTCACTTGCAAATTTACTTTCTTTTAACCATATCCTCACCAAGAAGTCTTCAAACCAGTAAACATGGGTGCTCCCTATAGGCCCTCGCGGAGTTCAAAGTCCACCTCTGAACAGCTCCTGGGGAGCCTATCTTCCCTGCAACTTTCTCTTGTTGATGGCAAAAGTTTTTGTCTTTCTTTCACTGTTCTGTAGTTCCGGTGTCTGGGACAGAACCCGCTACAGAGTGGCACTCCATAAACTTCATTTGAATGAATGAGACTCAACTCCTTCAGAGTCACATGCATAAGTCTGACCCCCTCCCGCACACCATCCTTTCAGACACTGATGTGCAATCACTGGACAATGTTAGCTATATGCCTGAGCTTCTTGCTAAGAATTCTCTCAAGAAAAGTTTCCAAGCTGCTTCTCCATCCTGGTCTGTCTTCTCTAACTACAAAATAAAGGTGCTCCACAGGTTGCCTCCCACTGACTTTATCCCTCAGCCAAGTTATAAGCCCTATAAGCAGGAGTCAGCCTCATAATCGCTTCTGCAATCCTCACACCACCCGGTACTACACATCTTGTCACAGCATGCAGCAAATGCTCAATAAATGCAGATGAATAGAGCTGTTACCTTCTCTTTAGGATTGTAGGCTGCCAGCAAGGGGTAACTAGATTTCCACGCTAACATCTTTTCTATTTTCTTCCTTTCTGTTCTTTTTCTCAAAAGGATGCATCCTCAGGGAACTCCTCTCTCCCCATATCTAATTAGTTTATTATTAATTAGGGAAACTGATAACAAAACACACTGTAACTACAGAGAATACTTTCTTAAAACCAAGGTTATTCACACACATCCCACCTACACACACATACACACACACATTCAACCTGTACGGTTGGAATTTAGATCCAGAGGAGAAAATTAGAATAATCAATGGGACAAAAATAGAGAATGTGGGGGCAAAAGCTTTGTCTCCTCATTCACAATGAGTAAAATCCTTAACACATGTTCATCTGATGTCCGTATGAAAGTCACAATTATAAACATTTAAAAACTTACCCTTTAGCACTTTCTACAAGGATGGAAAGAATTAATTAAATAGAGTGGTACCAAGTGTTTTTAATTAACCCCAAATGCATCTTGCTTTGGGATATAAGTTGTGATTTAATTGAGTGCTGTGTGTTTGGTCCTTACAGAGTCTGGAACAGAACGGTTCATGGAGAACTATGTTATGGATGAAGAACTTGAGCGTCTCTCTCATTGAATCCTAAGTTTAGGAGGACACCCAGACTCACTTCTTCCCTCGGCTCCAGAAATCTTGTTCAGATGAGAACAACGAAGCTCCCACGCCTTCCCCAAGGTCACTCAGCAAGAAGGAGATACAAGATTTAAATGGAGAAGCCTATGAGGATGATGAACATCATCCCAGGGGGGTGTTCAGTGTCCAGCTTCTTAATGGGGCCAGTGAGGAAGTCGCTGCTGGCATTTTGTATGCAGTAGTGGATGAATGGGTGAAGGACTGTAACTATAATATGCTCACTACTTGCTATTGTTTTTGTTGTAATATTCAACCACAGTCGGCTTAGTGTTTTAAAAGCTAAATGAAGAACAAATGCAAATATAAAAAGCTCTGAAAAAAAAAAGGAATTGTGCCTCAGATCAACAATAGACTTGCCTGCCCCCTGCCCTGGGTCCTCATCTGCTGCCAGCCGACCATTGTTCCCTCCTGCCTTCACGGCTCTGTGTAAAAGCCCCTTCTCTTCCCGGCCTGCCCCAGTATACACAAGGTTGAGTTCTCCCCACTCTGCAGACTCCGGTCTCCTGCCAGTTCTCTGGGGTCCTGAAACAAGTCATCACCGGAATGACATGAGGGGAAAGAAGAACTCTGTTTAGCTGGATCGTGTGGGTGCAGGAAGAGTATAGCAGGTGCATGGAGTTGTTATGAAGGTGGGGTCTGGAAGGGAGAAGCTTCAGTGGCAGGGCTGGGGATTGGATCTCCAGCCACGAGAGGTTTTAGAGAAGGGAAGTGGCGTGATCCAAACTGAACTTCAAAAAAACCCAGCTGTTATTAATATAGAAAACGGACTTAAATGGAAGACTTGCAGCAAAAATACTTTTATTAGTTAGTATTTGACCATAAAAACTAAATACCTGAAAGAAACACTTCGGAAGGGAGGTGTGTTTTGACTCACAGTTTTAGAAGTTCACAGTTCACGACCAGGAGGGCCCCATTCATTTAGCCATTTGGTGAGGCTGGAAGATGACAGTGGTGAATGAGCACACGGCTGGCCAGGAAGCCAAGAGACAGGAGCACATTCCCCTATGTCTCTGTGGTGTCTCCTTATAAAGCCACGATTCATTCACCCCCGAAAGCCCCAACTTCAGACACCATAATTGGTTGACGCATCCACCCGCCTAGCACCACCAACCCATGGCTCTGGGGTTGAAATGTTTGTATGCCTTGGGGAACCAATTCAGGATCAAACTGTAGCAACACTGGTATGAAATTGTTTCAGTAGATCTGAAATAAGCAACCACGATCTGAGTTTAGGATATGTTAGGCATCATTTGTTTGCAAAAGAATTCACCAAGAGTTCCTTTTAAAAGGTAGTGTTCGGGCCAGCGTCGCGGCTCACTAGGCCAATCCTCCGCCTGCGGCACCGGCACCCCAGGTTCTAGTCCCAGTTGGGGCACCAGATTCTGTCCCTGTTGCTCCTCTTCCAGTCCAGCTCTCTGCTGTGGCCCGGGAGGGCAGTGGAGGATGGCCCAGGTCCTTGGGCCCTGCACCCGCATGGGAGACCAGGAGGAGGCACCTGGCTCCTGGCTTCGGATTGGCGCAGCACACCAGCTGCAACACACCAGCCATAGCGGCCACTTGGGGGTGGGGGGTGAACCAATGGAAAAAGGAAGACCTTTCTCTCTCTGTCTCTCCCTCACTGTCTAACTCTGCCTGTCAAAAAATAAATAAATAAAAAATTTAAAAAAGGTAGTGTTCTTGTCCATCTTACATAAGATTCCTCTAAACACAACTTATTAAAAACTCTATTTATTACCAAACATGATAAACATACACCAGCATCTCTCTGTAGTCAGTTGTTTTGCCATTATTCCTAAAGGGCACAGTTTTATTTTCTTTTGGCTTTGACTGCCCAGCACCCAACACCCACCCCTGCACTTCTGTTAGTACCTCCACCTTCTGTTTGGGAGAATTCCCCAACTTGTAAAGTCTTGGCAGAAGATAAGCTCCAGTTCCTGCCACAATGTAGTGGAAGTCACAGAGGCCATCCTGTTTCACTGGCAGCCCTGTGGCATGCCAGTAACCCACACTTGACCAATAAGACGTTCATTGAGCCTTGGCCACGGGATCCTACGTCCAAGGGAAGATTTGAAGGGTGGATTCAGCACAGCGACTGCAGCCTTTTAGTGCCAACTGATGCCCAACATGGACGCCACCAATGACTTATTACAAATCCCTCCTGTCCACCCTTTCTTCCCAAATACAAGCAGAGTTGGTCTCTTGCCAGTGAGAACCCCTGGTACAGTTTCTATCACACATAAAATGTGACCATATGTCTTCCCAATAAACTGTATCTATTACATGCAAGTTTTTCAATGAACAAGGCCACATTTTCTATTATCTCTTCCCATTCCACCACTGAACTAGCTGCTCAATTAAAGATTTGAGTGGTGAATCCTGACCAGTATGGATGAAATGACCTGACAAACCAACATATTAAAACTCTGCAGGAAGTTTACTGAGAAGAGGCCAAACAGGAGCATCTTAAAATCTAGAGTGGATTTGGTTTTAAATAATATAATAGGTTAACATTCTAAAATACGTCTGCCTCATGAGATACTATATCTTAGATATTTAAAGTCACAGTGAACATTACATTTTAATTAATGAACCTTGCTTCAGAAGGCAATGAGGAGTATTTCTACCAATTAGTGTCAGGTCTACCTCTACATTTGTCTTCTCATTCCACACTTGCACAACAACGCGAAGGGAGGGGGGATTCGCGACCTCTCGTTCACTGCACACACTTGAGTTTTTTCTCGCACTGGTAACTCACTTTTTGTAATCTTCCTGCCAAGGACAGCTAAAATATCCACAGCCGCATCTGTAAATGTCTTTGCTTGGCCTAGGATCATGGCAAATTCAATTTTCTTCCTAACAAGCACTGACAGAGCAGCCTACCTGAGATCTGCCCCGGATGGTGGCCATCTTGCCTCTCAGACTCGCACTGTGGCCAGTCAGAAGAGCAGGTGAAATCCCTGACTTCATCACTTGCTTATTAGCTGTGCCACCTGCACAAGCCATTTAATCTCCCTCAGCTTTAGCTTCTTCACACTTGAAACTGGGCTATAAATAGAGCCCATGGTGTAGTGTTTGGAGGAGGATTAAATGAAACAATGTGTGTAGTACTTAAAAGCAGACCCAGCAGTTATGAAGTCCTGGGTAAAATAAATATTTGCCATCACTCTGCCTTCAACAGGTGCACTTTGTGAAAATCTTTCATCTGTCTTCACAGTCACCCCACAGGACCGTATATTCCTAGTAGGGTTTTGCTTTGTTTTGCTTTTGTTTTGTTTTTGACAAGTGACTGCCCTTCCTCACCGGATACTCCGTGAACCAGGTGTCTGGGATGGTGGTGGGACTCCCTAACTTATACACACTGCCTTGTGGTGGAATGAGAAGGCCATGCCACTGGCAACGGAAACTGCCTGGTAACAAGCTGTGATTGGATGGCCTTGGAAACTGCCTGGCAACAGGCTGTGATTAGGGCATAGACCCCCCCTTGACCAGATTGGCTGCCTTGGCTATTTAAGCTGCTGTACCAACTGATATAAATGAGTCTGCAGGCTGCTCGCCTCTGGCCTGCTTTTGCCGGACTCCCAGGGTCTGTATGGTGACTCGGTGCCTCTTGCCCCCACCGCGCTCCTCCTCTCAGAACAAATCCACCTCAACACTGCCTCACCTGGCTGACAGTCCAGTGCTGCAGAGGGATCATGATTCCCCAGGGGAGAGAAGGGTAGGAAGTGGACTGACCAAAAGAAGACTCAGAATCAGCTCGGAATTCAGCTCGACAGAGGACAGGCATGGTCCTGTGTCCAGGTGGGACTGGTCCTGAAGTCAGGGACTTAGGGAGCTCATCTGTGGACTAGAGAGGTGGGAACAGGGGAGCTGAAGCCAGGACTCTGCCTGTGATCATGAGCAAAGGAAATCCACTGGATTGCCCAAAGTCTTGACCAAGATTCTTTCTTGGCCAAGTTTGTCAGGCTTCTGAACCTTCTCCTAGGCTCATCGGTGTACTTCCTCGTAAAATCTACTTTAAGCAAGGAACCCTGCTAATTAAGCCTAGCAAGGACTCCACCTTGATATCTGATCATCCTCTTCATCTGGTTGTGGAGTGATCCTCCACCATCACCGAGTTGATGTCTGACCCTGGCCTGCCTCCAGCAAGAATCCTGTTGGGTCATTTTAGCCAAAATCTCCAATCCCTGATGACTCCTCTTGGCATTTTCCACCCACTGAGCCCCACCCTGTTCCTTGGCATAAATCTCCATTTGCCCATGCTATATCCCAAGTTGAGCCTAATCTCTCTTCTCCGTTGGAAGACTCCACTGCAGAAGTCACTACATCTTTCAGGACGTCCCCAGATACAATCTTCCTTAGCAAGTTTTTCAGGTATCATTGAAGAATTTTGTAACAGCTTTAACAAAGGTTTTGTATCTTATTGGTGCTGAAAACCAAACACTGAACTCCAGACTACCTGAGGCTACAGACTACAAAGCACAACATGCAGAGAGAACAGAAAAAAATTCTAGGCTCAAAGTGAACATAAATGTCTCAAAGGCTTTGTTTTAATGGAAAACAGCACAACAGAAGGAAGCCCTTAGCCGTCTCCTACCTGTTGCAAAGAATGGAGCCCACACTGGGTGTGCCGTCTACGACTAAACGGGACAGAGTCGGGGGAAAGGCACAAAGGCCTGCAGAGGAAAAAGCCCAGAAGGAAGGGGAGCAGAGGGCAGATTGGCACTGCAGACAGGGAGGCTGGCGAGTCCGGCTGTGGTGACTTTCTAGCATGGTGAGCAGTCTTTTTTGTTTTTTGGTTTTTTTTTTTAAGATTTGTTTATTTATTTGAAAGGCAGAGTTACAGAGAGGCAGAGGGAGAGAGAGAAAGAGTCGTCCATCCACTGGTTTATTCCCAGATGGTTGCAACAGCCAGAGCTGCACTGATCTGAAGCCCGGAGCTTCTTCCAGTTCTCCCACGCGGGTACAGGGGCCCAAGGACTTGGGCCATCTTCTACTGCTTTCCCAGGCCATAGCAGAGAGCTGGATCAGAAGTGGAGCAGCTGGGACTCGAACCAACGCTCACATGGGACGCTGGCACTGCAGGCAACAGATTTACCCAATACGCCAGGGCACCAGCCCCGTGGGCTGTCTTACACAAAGGACAGAGGCAGGCTGTTGACCCAACAAAATGGCCTTGGGAAGTCTGAGCCCAACACAAGATGTGCCAATGGGACAAAACACTGAGACCTGACCAGGGGACAACCTACAAGGCTCTGCTCCACCTCCATCATAAACTCCCCTATCCTGGGGCCCCTTTTGGACATGCCCTGTCTCCACTGAATCCCACACTCTCTTAGGGGCCCCAGAAGCTGCTTCTTTCTGTTCTAATCACGCCCAGCTGAGGGTCCCATCAGAGCTGACACATCCATCCAGCTGTTAGAGAACTCTCCCTACACTCCTGCCTACAGTTAGGGGACAACGCCTCGGAGAGAACAGAGTGGCAGGCACATGCAGCCTCCACACCTGTGTGTGAGAGCTCACCGGGGTCCTCCCCACGGCTCAGCATCTATAATTCCACTCCCTTCTGCTGCTGCCTGGTCGCCCTCACTCTAAGAACCACACTGCCATCTGCTGGCAGAACAGACAGGGGCCTCGGGGGCTGCCGTGTCTGCCTGCGTGTGCTGGAAATCCTGGCTGCCTGGCGCCTGTAAAGATGCCCTCCTAACCTGGGGCATGCGGCACTGCCAGCCGTGGGGACCCTGGGCGCTGCCCCTGATCTCCCTGGACTCTTCGTCCCTTCCTTCAAAACCCCTTCTCTGGTTCAGAAACGTGTGTCCTCTGCCACCACCCTACCTGGGCATGTTGTCCACTCCACAGGAGAGAGCTTGGTGCTCTGGGGAGGGCCAGACACCTTCCACTGGGGACTCAGCCCTGCTCCCAGGGGGCTACAAGCCACAGTTCCGCACCACAATGCCCCAGGCACACCTGGCCACATTTTCTGCTGTGCAATGTGCTATAAGTTTGTTTCCTGCTTTTTTTTTTTTTTTTTTTTTTTTTCTTGACAGGCAGAGAGGACAGTGAGAGAGAGACAGAGAGAAAGGTCTTCCTTTTGCCGTTGGAGCTGCGGCCGGCGCACCGCGCTGATCCGATGGCAGGAGCCAGGTGCTTCTCCTGGTCTCCCATGGGGTGCAGGGCCCAAGCACTTGGGCCATCCTCCACTGCACTCCCTGGCCACAGCAGAGAGCTGGCCTGGAAGAGGGGCAACCAGGACAGAATCTGGTGCCCCGACCGGGACTAGAACCCGGTGTGCCAGCACCGCAAGGAGGAGGATTAGCCTGTTGAGCCACGGCGCCGGCCCTGTTTCCTGCTTTAACAACTCAGAAATGAGGGCGCATCTTAGAGCCACGGTATGTCTGAGGGGGAGCTCTCCGTGATACTTTCTAGAGAGGTCAGGGAAGTGCCAGCATGGACACGTCTTGCTGTCAATTGATGGAATGGCACAGGGACGTGAATTACGCGTATCTCAATACAGCTGCAGTTCATTTTGTAAAAGGTGCCACGGGTTGAGTTGAGGACACGGCGTACATGCAGAGCTGACATTTGAAGACAACCTCTGTGGGAGCTTTCTCAGCCCTCAGACCCACGCTGCAGGCAGATGTCACCACTAACCCCATGCTGCAGAAAGGAAACCATGGGCCCAGAGAGACCATGTTCTTGCCCAAGGATTCTCAGCTAGTACACAGTGCCATTGCTCCGGAACCTATGTTCCTATTACAGTACTCTGCTTATACATGTTACTTCTATAGTGGAAAAATAACAAAATTCTTTGTAAGAAAAATACATCAGGGCTGGAGCTGTGACGTACAGGGTAAAGCTGCCACTGGGACACCAGCATCCCATATGGGTTCTGGTTCGAGTCCCGGCTGCTCCACTTCCGATCCAGCTCCCTGCTAATGCCCCTGGGAAAGAAGCAGAGGATAGCCCAAGTCCTTGGCCCCTGCCCCTATGTGGGAGACCCGGAAGCAGCTCCTGGCACCTGGCTTTGGCCAGGCGTAGCCCTCACCACTGTGGCCATTTGAAGAGTGAAGCAGCAGATAAAAGATCTCTCTCTCTCTCTTCCTATCTCTATCTATCTCTCAACTCTGTCTTTCAAGTAAATAAAATCTTTCAAAAAAACTCTTTGGGATTAAAAAAAAAAAAGGTTGATAGGAAGCAACCATGATATCTTTCCATATTATTCAGTGATAAAAAGAAATAAGTCATCGAGTCACAAAAAGAAATGGAGGAATCTTAACTACCTATTTATAAGTGAGATAAATCTCTCTGAACAACCTCCATACTTTTTTTTTTTTTTTTTTTTTTTGACAGGCAGAGTTAGACAGTGAGAGAGAGAGAGATAAAGGTCTTCCTTCCGTTGGTTCGCCCCCCAAATGGCCTCTACGGCCTGTGCACTGCACCGATCCAAAGCCAGGAGCCAGGTGCTTCCTCCTGGTCTCCCATGCAGGTGCAAGGCCCAAGCACTTGGGCCATCCTCCACTGCCTTCCCGGGCCACAGCAGAGAACTGGACTGGAAGAGCAGCAACCAGGACAGAATCTGGCGCCCCGACCAGAACTAGAACTCAGGGTGCTGGCGCCACAGGCAGAGGATTAGCCAAGTGAGCCACAGCGCTGGCCACAACCTCCATACTTTATGGCTCTAATTATATGACATGTGGGAAAGGCAAAAGTAGAGACAATGAAAAGATCAGTGGTTTCCAGGAAGCTGCAGAAAGCAGAGAGATTTGAATCGGTGAGACCCAGAGGATATTTGCTCGGGTGGGGAACCTGTTCTATACGATGCTATCATGTGGGCACAGGACACTGCATTTATCAAAACCCACTGAAACGTACAGCACAGAGACTGGGCCTTCATGTAAGCACATCCTTAAAATATCATTGAGGAGGTCAAAAGACTCCCAGTGTGGAACGGTGTTTGACAAGCTGATCTCACTGTATTAAAATGCATGGAACAACCTCACGGGAAGGGAGTAGGGGAAAGGGTGCTAATCTAAGAGACCCTGGAGAAAACCGAGTGGGCTCTGTAGACTCACAGCAAAAGGAACTGCACCTGAGCACTGGAGTCTTGATAAGTTCCCTATATTGGTACAGGTTAACAATCCCAATAGTGCCGTACAAATACGGCAGAATGCATGCTGGCTGCTGGGTCCATGTTTCTCACTGAGGAAGTGAGCGGTTACAGGTAAGCCAGGGGCGGTGACCATGGATTAAAATAGGAGGCAGTGTGAATTCACGTTTAGCTGATATACACACAGAGGGTAACATAGGGAAGCATTTCTAGATGCACGTGTGTACACACAGGAGCATACATGAGGGACAGAGGAGCTGACAGAAAGAGCTTCCAATGGCTAAAGCCGGAACATTTTGAACCACAAAATAAATAAGGTAGTATAAGCTAATTATAACCCAAAGTATAAGATAACTACTTATAAGTTATATGTATATGAAGGAATAAATAAATGTGGACCATGAGATAAATCTCCAGGGAGGAAGAATTCCCAGTAGCTTTTGTAGATTCCCCGCACTGAAGGTTAAGCACAACTTTCCACTCCAGCGACTGACTTTCCAAGAGGGCAGTATGGAAGTGGGGGTGAAAGAGAGAACGGTAACAACACTACCTCAGCCAGCTGCGCCTGGCCAACTCTGGCAGTGAGAAGTCACGCTGAAAGTGTGCCCACGGTACGACATGATGAAAACGGCCTTTCCTCTCTGGTCCTCCCGCAAACCCGGAACCACTGTTTAAAATCCTCAATATAGGCATAGTCTACAAATGTTTGACCAGCATTCCTTAAAACTGTCAAGATCATCAAAAACAAACTTGAAACGCTGCCACAACTTTATGAAAAGAAAGGTTTGTTTAGCTCGGTTTTGAAGTTTCGTGGGCATGATGCCTGCGACAGTTCAGTTCAGGTCTCATGGAGCTGGTAATGGTGGGAACACACGTGGGAGCCGCAGGTGATCACCTCTCAAACAGGCACAGAGCGAGAGGGCGGGCAGGGTCGAGCTTGCTCCTTTTCCATCAACCCTCTCTAGAATTCCAAAGGGGTCGCAGTAGAACTGCATTCCCCTGAGGACCTCCCTCTATGTCTCCCCTCTCAAAGGTTCCACCATCCCCCAGTAGTGACACCAGAGGATTCAGATTCCAATTACCAGGGACCCTGCAGGGAGGCACCCCAGATTCAAACCACAGCAACAACCCAGTGTAATGTGGTATCCTGGGACCTTGGCACGGAAAAAGAACATGAGGGTAAAAACTAAGGAAATCTGAATATTTAGTTGCTAATGATGCATCCACATTGGTTTATTCATTATGCAAATGCCCCCTAGGAACATAAAACGTTAACCACAGAGAAAGCCTGCTGCAGCGTGCAAAGGAGCTCTCCTCACGGTTTCCATGGCAAATCTCAAACTGTTCTAAACAATAAAGCTTGTGTTTAAAAATCGTGATCTAGGAAAATTGGGAGATACTTTGGAAGGGAGAACTAGGGGACAATAAGCAGAGAACTCAAAACTGAACATGTATCTCTCCTTATTTTAAAGTGTCCGCGCCTGCCGCGTGAACAGCTGGTGTCCCCGTAGTGCTCATGCCGAGTCCCGCGCTGTGCTGAGTGACTTTTGCATTACTTCACTTCACTCTCCAAATATGCCATCAGTGGACATCGTCAACACCCCCACCTTGTAACTGATGAAACCAGAGGTCAGGCAAGATCAAGGTACCCGGTTATTAAATGGTGGGACTGGGGGCCGGCGCTGTGGCACAGCGGGTTAAAGCCCTGGCCTGAAGTGCCAGCATTCCACATGAGCACCGGTTCTAGACCCGGCTGCTCCTCTTCTAGTGCAGCTCTCTGCTATGGCCTGGGAAAGCAGTACAAGATGGCCCAAGTGCTTGGGCCCCTGCACCCGCATGGGAGACCAGGAAGAAGCTCCTGACTTCAGATCGGCGCAGCTCTGGCCATTGACGCAGCTCTGGCCATTTGGGAAGTGAACCAGTGGAAGGAAGACCCACTCTGTCTCTCCCTCTCACTGTCTACAACTCTCTCTCTCAAATAAATAAGTAACATCTTTTTAAAAAATAAAATAAAATAAATAGTAGGACTGGATCCTATTCTTCTCCTACTATCCTGTGTGCTTTGAATATGCTTGCCACGTCATCATCCATTATACCAATATTTCCTGGTATCCATGTAAGAGCCCAGTCCTAAGCAATAGCTGGTAATGTTGGACCCCAAAGAACTACAAGTCTAGTTGAAGAGACATGAGGAAAACTAAATAGTTTCAAAGGACTCTCAAATACGGTCTGTGAAGGAAGGAAATGCAAATGAAAACTTAGAGTGGGAACTTCCTGCTGGAACAACTGGGGACACTTTGTGCCAGGATACGCGGGCCTTGAACCAGATTCTGACGAAAGGAAGGAGTGGAGCAGGAAGGGCAGCAGAGGGCTCTCCAGCCAGCGGCCTTCGTGCTCTCCGTGACCACACAGCAGGGAGGCAGCTCTCTGGGACTGTGAGGGCCGGGACACCAGGAGTGGCTGTGATGCTGGTCTGGGCCGACAATTGAGACCTCAGATAGTCCCTTCCACCTCCAGCAAGAAGGATGCACACAATCCACTCGAACAATCTGAACACAGAGCATTCTACGTTGAGAGAGATCCTCAACCAAGCAGACTGTCTTTGCAACTTCTCCTTTCAAAGAGAACATGAATATAATTTTTTATGAATAATTTTTTAAACTCCTCTCTCTCTTTCTCTCTCTCTCGCCATTTCTCTCACACAGGGTTTCAACTCCTCTTTAAAATCATGTTTCTCTCTCTTCGGTCCCAAGGCAAGGTGGCAGGAGGTGATGCCCATCACTCTCACGTCATCCTAGCCTGATCCCCCCAGCTGTAACTCACCTGCCTTGCCCACCAGGCCACTGTCAATACTGATCTATTTTGTTTTCACTTTATTTTGTTTGTAAACTTATCACAGATTCAAAAAACCACATAAAAACAAACGCGGGGCTCAGTGAACACCCTCATAACCACAACCTCACCTCTTTCCATTTTCTTCTAATCTGAAGAGTTGCTGGGGAAAATTCTGAGAGCAACATAATATTTTTTCCACTATAAATTACTGAGTCTTGTTTGAACAGCAGAGGATTGTTTTTTTTCCTTAAAGCACAATACTTTTACTACAATACTCATAGGTCCTCCTGGCCAATCTGGATTTATTTATTCTGTTATCTGCTGTGTCCCTTTAAAGAATCGTTACAAGTGCTTTTATCGCAGGAATGTTTTCTTTAATTGTGGTCTTTAATATTTATTCTATTCTCTCGCTTCCTTTGTCTTTTTTGGGGAAATCTATTATACAAATGGAAAATGTTTTTGCCCATCCTCTGTATTTGTCACTTTCTCTAGATAATTTTTGTTCATGTTGTCTTGTTAGCTTCTCTTATTCATATTCTATTTACAGTAAGATATTATATGTAATGTTTATTTGCTCCTTGGGTTCCTCATACTTTAGGATTTCATCTTTTAAATAACTGGGTTTTTTTCTTATCTTTTCCTGAGTTCTTTCCGTTTCTCAGATTTGTTTCTTAGTTGTATGTTGCTCTTGCAAACATCATTGGTAAGCGTGTCAATGTGCTTTTGAAACCATGTCGTTTGCATCTGTCCGTGGCCCTGTCTCTGTGACTGCGCATGGCTTTCCTTTGCAAATCTGCACAGCGTCCTACCGCAATCTTCGTCTCTGTTGCTCATGTTTATGTAAAATTAATTTTTTTCTGAACTTCTGGAAGGAAGACTTGACCACAAACAGTTGTTCCGACTTAGGGCTCTGAAACTCCATTTCCTGTGGCTGAGGTGAAGGGTTCAAACCCAGAGCTCTTCCTCTCTGAGCGCGCCTCGCTCTGCTCTGCCTCCAAACGAGCCTTCCCCTTGCTTCACCCCTCCTGCACCTGCCCTGATCCGTGTGCTCCCTGTCTCTTCCCAGCAGCTTCTCCTCGTGCCGGGCTTTGTCCGGGGGATTCCTAAGATGCTGACTGCTCCACACACTCCTCACGCTCACACACTACAGCGTACAAACTGCCCCCAGCTCCACTGCTGTGCTCAAGTCATTGTTTTTGAGTCCCTGATGATCACTTGGGGTTCTCCTGTTGGCAGGTGCATCGGACACCCCGTCTCTCCCTTTGTCCTCCTACATAGATGCTGGTCACACACTGGTTCTTCTCCCCCAGCTCATTTAAGACTTTGGGAAGATGCTTGTCACCTGTATCTGGTGTAGATCTCATTCACAAGTTTGAGTTTCGCTCTCTGTTTCTCTGTGTTTAATGGGGTGATTTGGAAAGATTCCAAAACTGTGGCAACAACTTGCCCTGATCCTGTGAATTTCTCAATCTCGGTTTGCCGGCTACTTCCAGGAACTGGAAACCACAATATGGGCTTTAAAATTTCTGAGCATGGGGTCGGCACCGTGGCTCACTTGGTTAATCCTCCTCCTGCAGCACCGGCATCCCATATGGGCGCCAGGTTCTAGTCCCAGTTGCTCCTCTTCCAGGCCAGCTCTCTGCTGTGGCCCGGGAGTGCAGTGGAGGATGGCCCAAGTGCTTAGGCCCTGCACCCCATGGGAGACCAGGATAAGCACCTGGCTCCTGGCTTCAGATCAGAGCGGTGCGCCGGCCGCAGTGGCCATTGGGGGGTGAACCAATGGAAAAGGAAGACCTCTCTCTCTCTCTCTCTCACTCTATCTCACTGCCTATAACTCTACCTGTCAAATAATTAAAATAATAATAATAATTACCAAGCACCCCCGCCCTCCGTGCCCTCTCACGGCCCTCCCAGCACCCCCACTCACCTCCCGCTAGAAGCCAACCGTGCTCAAGCACTGCCAGGTGCTGCCTGCTGGTCGTGTTGAGTCTCCACATCACTGCCCGAAGGCCGGCAGCGCCACACCTCGCTCAAGGCTTGCTAGGACAAACTTCGTTCCCGTCACAGTTGCCCACTGCTAACCCAGAATGAGCCTGAGGAGAAACGATCAGTGGTCACCAACAGGCGGCCAGAGCCCAGGTGGGACACTCAGGGTGGAGAGGCACGGAGAGCTGGGAGGATGGAGCGGGCCCCTCCTGCCTCCAGCAGAGGGCCAACAACCTTCCCAGAAGTCAGCCCCTGGCCGGGGTTCAAGACAAGGGCCCTGCATCTGCGTCTCTCCTCGAATCCTCACAACCATGGACATAAAATTTCACCAAAGAATAAAGTGAGCAAGACACACAAACATCAGGTTGCCTGGAGTGATTCCATACATGTAGCATGATGCCTGTTTCCCACCCCCGGGGTTTCGTTCTCATTCATTTTCAAGGGAGGAAGAAGGAGTCTTGATCTGCCCTTTACCTGCGCGTCTTCCCTCGGAGCCCAGGCACATCTGGTTTCACTCCGGTCCTCAGTCTGTGTGGGACCCTCTTGCCTAGGTTACATCTCTTGGACTTCACGCTGAGGTGATGCACGTTGGGACAGGAAGCCCCACACTCCCAGCACAGCTGACTTCACTTCTCGGGCTTGAGCCAATTAAGTCAAACGTGGCTCTGAGGCTGCCTCGGGAAGTGACAGTCTGCACAGCCTGGTGAACAAACAGCGGAGCTGCTGTCACACTGGAGTTACGAGCTGCCCGAGCCCAGGTCAGCCGCGATCCACGGCTCCCGCCGCCTTCCACAAGGCAGCTTTCCGGACATCAGAGGAGACGACAGCCTGAGGCCTGAGGCGAGGACCCCTGGTTCCTGAGGGATGGCAGCTGAGAAGTGTGATTAGTATGTTCGAAGACTTGGGGAAAGTGTTCCCTTTGAAGATCAATCTAGGGGCCGGTGGGGTGGCGTGGCAGGTAAAGCCGCCACCTGCCATGCCGGCATCCGGCTGCTTCACTATCGATTCAGCTCCCTGCTGATGGCCAGGGAAAAGAAGCAGAAGATAGCCCAACTGTTTGGGCCCCTGCCACCCACGTGGGAGACCTGGCAAAAGCTCCTGGCTCTTGCCTTCAACCTGGTCCAGCCCTGGCACTTACACACATCTGGGGAGTGAACTAACAAATGCGCTCTCTCTCTCTCTCTCTCTGCCCCCTACTCCCTCTGTAACTCTGATTTTCAAATAAGTAAATAAATCTCTAAAAAATAAAAGATAAATCTGATGAAGTATGGAGAAAAGGCACTTTAGAATTGATCTTTAGTGGATCAAAACATATCCTGTCATTGGGAGGCACCTCATTAGGAGTGTAACCTGAGAGTAACCTGTAGGAAGTGGGAAATAGGCATTTTGGACTGACAAGAGGAGGAGGGAAATACAAACAGAAGTGCTGGCTATTTTGTCTTCATGTAATCTGTCAACCTAGGGTCACCCCACTAGGAAAATTTTCTTTGCTGCCACCCTGGTTCTGAATGGCAAATGAAATATATTATTTTCTGTTTCTTTGATTGGAAAAAGTGCTAGACATTAGGGACTATGCTTTGATGAGTGGCCAAAGCATACACATTTGTCTGTCAAAGTCATTCAAATGTAGATTTCCTGAGATAGAAGATGGCCAAATAGGAAGCACCAGGAACTCGTCCCCTGCCTGGACAGTAAATATAATGGCAGGGTCTGGCTGATGTAACTGTTTGGGAACTCCGGAGTCTACGGAAGGCTTGTATCTTGCAGGTGAAACCTTACAGTAAACTGAGGTTAATTTTGGTCCATTTCAGGTCTGAGCACAACAGCAGCTACCCTTGGGCAGGCAACTGTGCCCGTGTTTCTGGAGCAACCTGCACACAGCTTGAAGGACGCAAAGTAGGCAAAAAGGTCCTTGCCCTCCAAATACTGAGAACGTGTGTTCTGATTACTGCTTGCCGCTTCTGATCACAGGTGGGCAGCTACTCCTGACTGCACCTCCCCCACGACCACAACCCCCTCCTTTCCTGCCAGCTGGAGGGACTTCCGGGGAATTGAAAGGGTCAGGGTATATTTGCTTCCCCTCATTTTTTTCTTCTTCCTTTTTTGGGAGCTACACATTAAAGACCAGAACATTCAGAAACAATTGCAAATATAAGGAAAAATTAGAAAGTGACTGTATGTGCCCAGAAAAGGGTTCAAGTGCAGAAAAGACCTGAGGAGACCTTAGATTTACACCTCAGACTTCTCCTTGACCACCCACAACTATGTGTGTACACACACACACACACACATGTGCATACACTAAGTAACAACAAAAAGCAAACCACAGAGAAGAGAGAGAATCTGATTTCCAGAGCCAACCATATTATGAGATTCAAGTATCTACTTTTCAACAGAAAGTCACAAAGCATACAAAGCAACAGGAAAGTATAATCCATTCAAAGGAAAAAAATTTGAGAATAGAAACTGTCTTAGAAAAAGACTTGACAGCCGGCGCCGCGGCTCAACAGGCTAATCCTCCGCCTTGCAGCGCCGGCACACCGGGTTCTAGTCCCGGTCGGGGCACCGATCCTGTCCCGGTTGCCCCTCTTCTAGGCCAGCTCTCTGCTGTGGCCAGGGAGTGCAGTGGAGGATGGCCCAAGTCATTGGGCCCTGCACCCCATGGGAGACCAGGAGAAGCACCTGGCTCCTGGCTTTGGATCAGCATGATGCGCCGGCCGCAGCAGCCATTGGAGGGTGAACCAACGGCAAAAAGGAAGACCTTTCTCTCTGTCTCTCTCTCTCACTGTCCACTCTGCCTGTCAAAAAAAAAAAAAAAAAGAAAAAGACTTGACAGCAGATCGGCTACACAACAATATTAAAATGGTCTTAGATAAGCTCAGAGAACTAAAGGAAAATGTAGATGAAGCCAATAAAATATTTTGAACAAAATGTAAGTATCAATAAAGTGAGAGAAACACTAATAAGAAGCCCAAAAAATTACTGAGCTGAAAAATTCACTAGAAGGATTTAAAGGCAGATTTGATCAGCCAAGAATCAGTGAACTTGAAGGCAGGGCACTGACAATGACCACGTCTGAGGAACAGAAAGAAGAGTGGAGAAAAGTGAACACAGCTTAAGGAACTTGTGGGACACCAACAAGCAGAACAGGAGAAGAGAGAGAAAAAGAGGCTGGGAGAATTTTTAAAAAATAACATTTCTGGAAAATTCCTAAATGTGATGGAAGACATGAATAGAAACATATAAGAAACTCAACTAACTCAAAGAGACACCAAGACACGTTATAATCAAACTTTCAAAAACCAAAAACAAGGAAACTTGAAAGCAACAAAAATAAGTGATTTATCAATCAAATTAAAGGAACCTTCAGTAGGATAAAATATGCGCCTGCGGCACTGGCACCCCAGGTTCCAGTCCCGGTTGGGGCGCCGGTTCTGTCCCGGTTGCTCCTCTTCCAGTCCAGCTCTCTGCTGGACCTTTGTCTCTGTCTCTCTCTAACTCTGCCTGTCAAAAAAAAAAAAAAAAAAGATAAAATATGAAGAACATCAGCAACTTTGGAGGCCAGAAGGCAGCAAGCCAATACATTCAAAATGCTAAAAGAAAAAACAAAGCAAAATAAATAGTCAACAAAGAATCTAATAGCTGGCAGAACCGCCCTTCAAAAGTGGAGGAGAAACTAACATATTCCTGGATACAAGGTGAGAGAGCCAGACCTACCTTGCAAGAAATGCTTAAGTGGGCCCTGCAAAGTGAATTGAGCAAACACTAGACGGAAAGCTGCAGTCACATTTAGAATTAAAGATCTCAATCAAAGTAAATACATGGCAACTACAAAAGCCAGTGTTACTGTAACGATGGTTTGGGACTTCACATATTCTTTTCTCCATGATTTAAGAGACAAAGATATCTTCAAAAAATTATCGGCTAGGATTGTTGTGAAAAAAGAAATTCAATGAGACTAGTTTAAATAAGAACATAGCTATACAAGGGAATAGTTTAGTCATTAAAAATAATTATATCTACAAATCAATATGGAAAAATAGCTTGAAGAGATTCTCAAGTAGAAAAAGCAAATTGTGTATGCAGAGTGATCCAACATTTTGCACTAAATATGGAAATGTATGCATATATATTCTTTTATACATAGTATGTTTTCATTCAATGTTTGAATGAATACGGAATACAAAGAAAGACATTCACAAGTTACTCTGTCATAGGTACTAGTGGTTACACTTAGAGTGTATCTTGGGCTGCGTTTCCAAAGAAGCAGGCCCTGTAAGTGGCTTATTGGCGTACCAGGAAACACTGATGGAAGAGGGGAGAAGTGAGACAGGCAGGAGAAGGAAGAGAATACAGGGTTTGGGACTGAGCAGTTACCACAGTGGGCAGCTGAGGCTCCGTCCCACTGCAGAGATCCAGGACACACCCCAGGAGTGAGCCAGTCTGTCCGCCCACCTCCCACTGTGATGGTGCGTCATGGCCACCATGAGTCTCGGATCCTGGTGCCTGCTCCACAAGTGCCAGTCAGGAGAAGGCATTTGGCCTGGCACTTAAGATGCCACTTGCAGCACCTGTATCCCACTCAAACACGTCCGAGTTTGAGTCTTGATTCTGCCCCCGATTCCAGTTCCTGCTAATACCCACCCTGGGAGGCAGCCGGCAATGATCTGTCACCCACGTGGGAGACCTGGAATGAGTTCCCGGCCTCCACCTTCATCCTGGCCCAGCCCTGCCTGGCTACTGTGAGCATCTGAGGGAACAAATCAGCAGATGGACACTCACTCACTCTGTCTCTATCCCTTTGCCTCTCAAATAAATTAAATTATTTTGTAAAAGGTAAGTTTATTCTCAAGAGAGAGGTACACAAAACAGGAGTCGCAGGCCCTTGTTGCGAGTGCTGGGACAGCAAGAGCGTGGTGAAATGTGTGCTAAAGACTCACTTGTGACGTCACTCAGTATCTTTATTTTCTGAACTGAGGAAGGAGTCTTCAAAAAGTTCATGGAAAGTGTACCTTATTAAAACATTGCACATGGATTGCAAAATATTTCTATATGAAAATACAAGTAAACTTATCATTCCCTTCTTCCATGAACTCTTTTTGAAGTACCTTTATACATTAATGACATTATAAAAATGGGGGGGGAGGGTAATAAAAATACCAAAACACTAGGTTTTCTAGATAAAGGGGGAAACCCTTACAGTTAAGGCAGAGTGTGTGCCAGGAGGCCAGGAACCTCTGCTCAGGCAAAGACAGCTGCCACAGAGGCCGGCAGAGAGCAGGCCGCCTGGCGTGCCAGGGATGTGAACTTAAGCAAAGAGACAGCGGGACACCGTTTTGACATTTTTATTCACTGATCATAAATACAGGCTCATGAACGGGAGGGTGACCACGAGCGAGGGCTAGCACCTGGACGTGACCGACGCGGAGCACTCATTGTCTCACCAGCACTGTCCGGAAACCGGGGGGGGTGTCTCCCCCTTGTCGAGTGTTCGGCTCCATGGGGACCCTCCTTCTGGTGCCGCAATTTTATTCTTGGCTCATTCTCAACAATTAAAAAATCATAAAAGATTGAGTGTTTGCAAGAAAATATCAAAGAGGATAAGAAGATTTTCAGTTCTTCTTAGCATCTAAAAGTAAAAAGGGGCGAGGGGGCGGGGTGAGGAGATGGGAGTGGTGTCAGGGGTCCTTTCCCCAGGGCATTTCACGAAGCGGAACCAGGCCAGCATTAATGCTGTTTGGAGATGGGCTGCGTCTCTCTGATGAGCCACTCGAGAGCTTCCTGGCGGCCCTGCTTCTGCAGTTCCTTCCCGATCACGTCCCTGCAGGTCAGGTGGTAATTGTTGAGCCAGTCGCACTGTACAGGAAAAACAGACAGACATGGCATTCACCACATCTCTATCAGAAGGCTGCACAGGCCGCCAGCAAGGGGCCCACGTGCTGAGAGCGCAAGCTCAAGAGGAAAGATACACGAACTCCTTTCTCCCTGCTCAAGGACAAGTGATCTCCTTGTGTCTGTTTCCCTAGAAACAGATGGACTACACGGCTTAGGGTGAAAATGTTCCCAGAATAATCCAGCACACGCGGACTGGCAATGACCGTGAAGGAACCACGGATACCTGGCGGCAAGCCGTGGCTGTGGCTTCCCTGAGTGCAGAGCCACTTGGCATCAAACATTCCTCTTTATAGGACCCTGGGCATGACAGGAGAGACGGCGCAACCAGCTCTCACCAGCTCCCACCGTGGTGGCTTCACTCCCTCACACCTGAGCCATCCCAGGGTGGGCGGGGGAGGGATGACTAATCTCAGATGAAGAGCGGATGGACTGGTGTTTCTCTGGATTAGGCAAGGACTGCCATTAAGGACACACAGGGCTTCCTATCCTGTATCCGCTGACAAAGCAGAACCAACTAGGGGCTGCCGAGTCCGTGTGTGCCTTGTGAGTGTGGCTGTCTAGATGAATCTGAAATCCCTGGTGATCAAGGCCTGGAAGTGAGCTTGACCTTCAGCTCCTCCACACAATGTGCCACACGAGGGATGAAAAGGAGAGTAAAAAGGAAAGAGGTGTGGACACGACTGGTGCCTGGGTGAAGGCTGATCCCCCAGACCTGACATCAAAACCTCTGTGGCTGGAAGAAGGGTGAAATCCCCCTTTGGTGGGTTGGCACAGGGATGAAGGCTGGAGTGAGGCAAGTTTTACCAGGAGGACAAGACGCCCCGGGGTGGGCAAGACAGACACCTAGCTGCAGCAAGGCTAATGAGGTTGCTACTGCCACTGACTGCCACTGGTGTGCTAGTTATAAACGAGCCACAGGCCATTCAGGGAGGCAGGAGTGCTCCAAAGGCTCTGGCTTCAGGGGATACAGGCTGCATCAAGCACCAGAGTCCAGTTAAGGGGTCAGGATGGGCACCCCGACCCAGAAAGGAGTGAGGGAAGACAGGTGGGATGGTGTTGTCAAGAGGCTTCAACTCAGCCTATTGGGATACTGATCTAATCCCCACAGACAAAAAGCCTAACAGCCCCACTCAGAGTTTGGGAAAAGAGAGAAGGGAGGATTGAAAACAAGCCAGTTGCTCTGTACCAGGAGCAAGGTCAGGCAGGGATACAGGCAGACCGCCCTCCAAACAGCTCAACAGTGACAGCAGCGGTGCCAGCAGCCTGGTGCCACAGATACTCCCAAAACCCTTTTGGTTTAGGGGTATGGGTGCAGCCTCAGAGGGCCCTGAGCAACATCCCAAGGCCTCGGCAGTCCGCAGGTGCCTGTGTGCACAGCTGACCGAGGTCCTCTGCTGCCATCTGGTGACAGTGATGGGGATGCAGACCCAATCCAAAGCTCCCTGAAGTGACTGCTAAAAATCACCTGTCGAGGAGACAGTACGGGGCAATGAAAAGGCATTTTAAAAGCCCAATGGACAGAGCTTTGTTGTGGATATTACTGTGCCTGCAGACAAAATGAAGCCCCAGAGGTAAGCAATAAACAGGAAAGGGAACTTCTACTAAAACAGATAATAAATGATACTGTTCTCTGCTCACAGTGTTAAACACTGTTATCCACTATTATTCGTGGAAATGAGCTGATGGCCCCAGGGTACAAAGACATTATCTGCCCTATAAGGAGCAGTTGGCCAAAATAATTGGGCAGTGATCTGGGTATGCGAGGCACAGGTCAGACAGATGTGATCAATGTCATGGGGTAGATGGGGTAGACTGCGGGTCCCAGGTTAACAGAACTCTCCTACTAAGAAAGAGGATCTCATTCATCCCTCCTTGTGCACAACTTCTTGGGATAAACTGAAATGTCACGGGGAGAAATGTCTCTTAGTCTTACACTTTATGTGGACAGAAAGAAACGTATGATCCTACCTGGCAGGAAGTCACACAGCCTTGGGCTTCCAAGAGCGCAAAGTGACTTGCCACCAGACCCGTGAAGCTGTGCCCAAGGGCGGTTACAAAAGGCTTTGGTTCCTATGGGGCACTTAAGTGCACTTAGGTGTTCTTGTTCCCTTTCACCTAAGGCATCGCTTACGGGGAAAGAACTCCTGCCACTGAAGAGACACAGTGACACTGTGCTACTGATACGCTGAGTGTCCTCTTGTAAACCCATCTATTAACTAACAAACCAGGATCCGCAGGGCCAATTTCGGTCCTCTGAGTGGGAATGTGGCTGAGGCAAGGACACTTATGGTCAAGGAGAGGTGCCCAGCATGGAGGAGAGCTAAGCAGGAAGTGGACGACCTTCCCATCACCCACCTGCAAGCTGGAAGAAGCGGAAGAGAGGCTTCCAGCTGGGAAAACCCATTCCGCAGCTCAGGAAAACACCTCCTTAGCACAGGGCCCCTTCCATTTACAGCCAAGAACGAGGTCCGAATGGGCCCCACTAAGGATACAGCTCTGCCTCCAAACACCCTTGAAGTCTCCTGGGATGAGATCAGTGGCTGTCTCACTAGCACAATCTTCCTTCCCAGAGCAACCTGCCATGTCTGTCCTCCTCTGGCTCCCACCAGCCACTTGCTTTGTGCTGAGACTTCTGATCCCCGCCTTGCTCTGGAATTTGGATCCCTCTGGCTCCCAGCTCCCTCCTTCGGGAACTACTTTGTCCAGTGCTAACTGCTCCTGCCCACTTCTGATCCTTATTCCTGCTCTGACCTCAGTCACCTGCCTGATCCCTCAAGCCATACCCCAGGTCCCTGTCACCTCTCCCAGCCTCATGGGCCTGGGGATCTACCCTAGGACTTGAAAGGGTTTCAAGACCTGCAATGCTGAGCTTGTTAAGTGAGCAGTGTTGTGGCCTGGACTTTGCAAAGGGTTTCATAGCCCCAGAGTGACCATAGCACTAACAGGGAGGGGCTAGTACCTGCTTTCCTTGTCTATGTGAAAACTGGGCACATAAGAGATTTTGCCTCATTTCCTTAATGTTTCATGCAACACTAGACAACAATCTGGCATGTGCAGTGGCCAAGGGGCCTCACCACCCATCTGGCTTTTTGTAGGGAAGAGGCAGGTTGCTAAACAGGCCTCAGTGCACCTAAGGTAGAACAGCGCAGCTATTTCCTCCCGGGGAGCCATGGCACGGCGTGCTGGTCCTCCCCACAAAACCCGATGGCTACATGACAGCCGCGGGAAGCAGACCCTTTACCAACAAACACAGCAAAAGCTACAGTTCCGGGAGACAGAGGACTCAGACTCAGTCGGCCAAAAACCCTAAATAAAAAAATAAGAAAATCCCCTCCCCCATTACCTCTTTGTCTGTAAGAGAATCCACATCTATCATTTTCGTCTGAATTGGAACCAAAGTTAGAGGTTCAAAGGTCAGGCTTCCCCGGTTATTGAAATTATACTGTGGGAGAAAGAAGAAAACAGGCAATTTTACTCATCTTGACCACAATGAACCACACCATGAAGTCATTCCACCAGACATGGCCACCTCTCACAGCCAGAAGTTAAGTAGGAGCCAGGAAGTGGTAAACTGGTCACCATTTTTAATGGGCACAATGGAGCAGGTTCACAGTTGATGCCATTTTCCAAGAACTGCTACACTGGGCAAACGACAGCCTGTGGCTCAGCAAGAGCCACACACAGGCTGCTGTGGGGCTCCCGGCAGCATCCACAGGGCTTCTGCTATGAGGGGAAGGAAGTGGGGCAGGGCACAGGAGTGCCAGGCTCAGGGCCATCTCTAGATTGGGTTCAAAGACTCTGCTGGGGTATAAGACCCCAACATCATTGTGTTACCAGCCATGCAGCCTACCTTACCCTAGCAAGGCCCACAGGGTGTGTATGCTGGGTCTCTGTTCACTGCAAGCCCTTTGGGACTTAGGTAAGAGGGCAGCTCCAACAACAGTGACTTCCACAATGAAGCAGAGAGCAGACACTGCAAGTCCCCTCCCTGCAGGCGTAGGAAGCTGCTTCCCGCCCTGTTCATCTCCATAGTCACCAGTGAAGAAGGAGAAAACAGGCCTCGTAGGTAAAGCCTGGCACCTAAAACCCTGAAGCCTCTTGGTAACACTGACATGGGAGAGGGTGAAACTCCTTCTTTGTGCTGTCTCTGAAGACTGACTCATGGAATATCCCAGGGTTCTTCAATTTTACTTGATAAAAATCACCTGGGACTGTGACACAATTACAGTTTCCACACCCCTGCACTGCAGACTCTGATTCAGGATCTGAGGAGGACCTAGAAATCGCCCTTTGAACAAGCACCCTCTACAAATGGGACTTCCCGACAACAGGCCACCTGTCACAAACTCAGACTCCCAGATCATGCCAGGCAGGCACCATGAAAGCCACTTCAGTCTCCTAGTTCATCGCTCTTAGCACCATGAAAACAAGTCTTAACTTTCAGCAATAAAGAATGGGAAACTTTTGTAAATAAATAAATGCATAATCAATTACCTTGGTCTTCACAGGAACTACCAAGACAACATTCTCAATGCGAATTCCAAAAGCCCCATCTTCATAATAACCTGGCTCTAAAACGAAACAAACCTCACTGTGAAACAGGGCCCACTGTAAAAACGTGCACAGAGGGGAGAAGCTTTCACTCCGGGAGGACCACCCTGCTCCAAAGCAGAAGAAACAGGGGAAGGCCCCTTCCGCCAGGTGTGCAAGCCAGAGATGCTGGCTTCCCCAGCATGGCTACGGTGTCGCAGTCACTTGAGGTTCCCAAGGACAGGCTCTGCAGTTCCTGGAAACTGACTACAAGGTGGGGAGTGCAACAGAGAGCCCACTAAATAACTCATGGTGTATATGCATAAGACACAGTGATGCAGACACTAACAGACGCTTATAAAATTTTGCAATGACATGGGAAAGGGCAATATATTAAGAAAGCAGGCTGGCGCCGTGGCTCACTAAGCTAATCCTCCGCCTGCGGCACCGGCACCCCAGGTTCTAGTCCCGGTCGGGGCGCCGGATTCTGCCCTGGTCACTCCTCTTCCTGTCCAGCTCTCTGCTCTGGCCCAGGAGTGCAGTGGAGGATGGCCCATGTCCTTGGGCCCTGCACCTGCATGGGAGACCAGGAGAAGCACCTGGCTCCTGGCTTTGGATCAGCACGGTGCACCAGCCGCAGCGTGCCGGCCGCAGTGGCCATTGGGGGGTGAACCAAAGGAAAAGGAAGACTTTTCTCTCTGTCTCTCTCTCTCACTGTCCACTCTGCCTGTCAAAAAGAAAAAAAAAAAAGAAAAAAAAGAAAAATAAAGCAGAATGCGGACAGTATGTTCAGCGTGACCTCACTAATTAAAAAAAGACAATCTCTACCCATCTATAAAAGACCACCTGAGAGCTAATGCAGTAAAATATCAAGTCTTGTTTCTCCTGCTGCTTGGGTTGCAAATGATTTTCATCTACTCTTTATACTGTTTCGTTATTTCACTTTCTCTAAAATGAACATGCATGCATTACTTTGATAATCAGGAAAGTTTGTTAATTCAATGTGACAGCAAGGGGGAAAATACTGCCAACTTACTCTAAAATTTTAGAACAAGAAACGGCAAAGACCCTCCACAAAAGCTCAAGGACGCACACGTGTGCTGCAGGTGGGGGCTACCTACCGTCAGTGACGATCATGCCAGCCTCCAACGGTTCGTCGGAGAACGTTTTATAACTGATGCCACAAGGCCCCTCGTGGACATTCAGAAAAGACCCAACACCATGTCCCGTTCCATGCAGGTAATCCAGACCGGAATCCCATAAGGCTGAACGGGCAAAGGAGTCTAGAAGGTGGCCTGAAAGACAGATGAAGAGCCACTCGATGACGTCACACACTACCTTTAAGGTCAGATTATGTCAGCTCCAGAAGCTGAACCAGAATCCTCTGGGCAGAAGTTCCTGGAGGGTTCAGACTGCAGCCCAGCACAAGGAAGAACTTTCTAACAATCAGAGCTCCTGAGCAGAGGACCACGTACGCAGGGTATGGACAAGGGATGGACACCCACAGTACAGGAAGGCTGCATTCAATGGCATGGAAGTCCCCTTCCTGGCTCTGGGTCCCTAAGGTTTCAGAATTAGTAAGGTGAGGCTGGCGCCATGGCTCAACAGGCTAATCCTCCACCTAGCGGCACCAGCACACCGGGTTCTAGTCCCGGTCGGGGCGCCGGATTCTGTCCCAGTTGCCCCTCTTCCAGGCCAGCTCTCTGCTACAGCGTGGGAGTGCAGTGGAGGATGGCCCAAGTCCTTGGGCCCTGCACCCACATGGGAGACCAGGAGAAGCACCTGACTCCTGCCATCGGATCAGCAAAGGCCTGGCCTGTGGTCTTGGCATCCCATATGGGCGCCAGTCCGAGTCCTGGCTGCTCAACTTCTGATCCAGCTCCCTGCTCCAGCCTGGGAAAGCAGCAGAAGGAAAGTCATTTTTCCTGATTTATCTCTGCAATTCAAATGACCAACACTCTTAGCTCATGGTAAGGACTCAGTATTTGTTCTTTGAATCGAATTAGAGACAGGAGTTTAAGAAACAGAGGAAGAAGATAATTTCTTATAAAATGTGTTCATTTGGGGGTGACTAGCAGGTGGACAATACTTTCTGTCTCTACTTCTCTGTCTCTATAACTCTGACTTCCAAGCAAATAACCAAAGCGGTGCACCGGCCGCAGCGCGCCGGCCACAGCAGCCATTGGAGGGTGAACCAACAGCAAAGGTAGACCTTTCTCTCTGTCTCTCTCTCTCACTGTCCACTCTATCAAAAAATTTTTAAAAAATCAAAAAAAAAAAAAAAAGAATTAGTAAGGTGAGGTTCTACCCAGATGGCTACAGGTGGGCAGGCATGACAGATGAGGCTCCAGGAAATGGGTGCATGCCCGATCTAATCAGATTGAAGGCCCAAGTCTTGCCAGGTCCCACCCCAATGCCCCATCTACCAGTCCTCAAGCCAAGTGCTATACAGTAAGAGTCAGGCTCACATTAAAATAAAACCCCAACAAGGATCCCTAAAGGAGGCACTGGCCTAGCACTAGGCCAATTCCCCCACTCAGGCCCTGGGGCCTTCATGCCTAGTTTGCCCTCTCCTGGGAGCTTCCCACAGTGTCATCCAGCATCATATCAGCCAGGAGAGAAGTCTAGAGCTGACACCAGGCCCAGTCCTAAGCCAGGCTGCCTAGGAAGCCTCTGAGCTCGGCCATGGGGTCCAGGAGCCTCACTCCATGCAGCACCCCCAACCTGTCCCAACAGGGCCTGAGATGGGCTGGAGCTGACGCGGTGACAGCAGGACGTGTTCTTCTGCTCCAGCCAAGACACCTCTGATTCCCAAACAAGAAAAAGATGTCGCCGTGTGGCAGAAAGAACCACCTACCTTTGGTTCCAGTCGGGAAAACGGCTGCGCTCACAGCTATGTGGCCTTTAAGGACATATGTGAAGCATTCCTGCCAAAGAAAACCGGAGCAGATGAATGGCAGCAAAGACAATTTCATTTGGCGGTTTTCTGGGAGTTCAGAAAACTTTGCCCATTAAAGTTTTTAACAACATTACAGAGAAAATCAGGAAAAAAATTAAATTTAAAAAATTTTAAAAGCCTGGCCATAGACCAATGAACCCTAAAACTACTGAGTAAAAAAGAACTGTCAAAGAGATGACCCCACAGGACTTGATCGTGTGGTGAACATTCGGACATATTCTAAGTCACGTGTACCCTAGAGAGACTGGGAAAAATCATTAAAACCAACTCATGATCCTGGCCAACATTTGCTGAGTGAGGCCTCTGTGCCAGACACTCCACTAAGCAGACACTGAACCCCGCACTTCACAGCGGATGAACTATCGTTAGCTCCACCCTACAGAGGAAACGAGCAGCACGCCCGGGGGACACAGATCCCAAGTGGCAGCATCTGGCCTCAACATCTGGACTCCCTGCCACCATGCTGCCCTCAGGGTTATCCCTACTGCTTACAGGACTGATGGCTGGCCCTGAGGTGCAGAGCCAGGACTTGAGCTCACACCCTGTCAGTTTGTCTGGGGCTCTTTCCACAGCACAAGAAGTCACATCAAAGGGATCCTGAGCTTGAGGTCCAAACTCAGAAAGGTACTGGTGACCAGAAAAGGAAGGACAAGGGACCAAGACTGAAATCTGCCCACCACATCACATAAAACCCTCTTCCTAGGATCATCTTCCTGAAAGGTTCCCCTGGACAGAGATTCAACCACCATCTGAGTGCTTACGATCTGGGAACTCCCTGGGTTCAGGAATTCACACGAGCAGCCAGGGAGGTGAGTGCACAGCAAGGAAGATCAGAAGCTGCCTCCGGCCTCCGGGTACACATCTCAACCTCACAGCTCTGTCTGCCCTTTCCATCCTGTTCAAACCACAAACTGACAGCGTCCGCTGCTTCAGAAAGTCCCTACAGAATGGAGCCTGTAAGTATGCACGCTGAACTTGAAAAAGAAGGGGGTGGCTTTCAGAATCAAGTTCAGACACTGCTGAACCACACCACCCCCGGCCCCAAAGAGATTTCGTGACTCAACCAAGGCCAGAGCTATTTAAACTGGATTCTGAGGTTCCTTGACCTTAACAGAATGCTCTTAAAAATATCTCCAAATGTCTTACCCTACAATAATTAATTAAATAAACCTCATAAAGCAGATAAGCCTGACTCCACAGTAATGAGCAATTTATGATCCCACATCTAATTTTTATTTATTTAATCCCTTTTCATAAAAGTAATTCTCTTAAAAAAGCAGAGAGAATCAAGTTTTTGGCTCTACCTTACCTTCTCATAGGCTGTAGGAGTTCCAAAATGCATGGTCCGGGTCACATCTGTGGTTCCATCCCTTTCCAAAAAAAAGGACAAATTAGTTTTTAGTCAAAGTAAGTTTTTCCTCAAATATGAGACGAGTAAGGATGTGAAGAAATGAAAACCCTAATACACTGCTGGAGGTATGTAAAATGGTGCAAACATTTTGTAAAGTGATTTGCATCAAAGATTAACTATACAGTGAACATGTTACTCAACAATATTACTCCCATGAATACATGCTAAAGAACTGGTAACACACCCACACAAAAACTTAGACGTGGGTTTTCATAACAGTATTGTTTGTATCCCTCAAAATGTGGAAACCACCCAAATGTCCATCAGCTAAGGAACGAATAAACAAAATGGGGTACAAAATGGGGTACATACCGTGAAGTATTAACTCAGTAACTAAAAGAATGGATACTGATACATGCTGCAACCTGGGTTAACCCTGAAGACACTATGCTAAGTGACCAAAGCCAGACACAAAAAACAAGATCTTATTTGTGTCAAGTGTCCAAAGTAAATAAATACGTATAAACAGGACTAGTTGGTGGTGGCCAGGGACTGGGGGACAGGGAAGGGGAATGATGGCTACCAGTAGGGACTTTCCTCTGAGGATGATAAAAATGTTCTAGAACTAAGGGTAATGGTTGCATAATGCTGTGAAAATGCAAATAAAAAACATTATAACCCATCAAGTAGGTAAATTTTATCTCAATAAAAATTATTATATTGGGGGGCCGGTGCTGTGGTATAGTGGGTTAAAGCCCTGGCCTGAAGCGCCGGCATCCCACATGGGCACCAGTTCTAGTCCCAGCTGCTCCTCTTGCGATCCAGCTTTCTGCTGTGGCCTGAGAAAACACTAGAAGATGGCTCAAGTCCTTGGGCCCCAGCACCCACGTGGGAGACCCAGAAAAAGCTCCTGGCTCCAGGCTTCAGATCGGCGCAGCTCTGGCCGTTGCAGCCATCTGGGGAGTGAACCAGCGCATGGAAGACCTCTCTCTCTGTCTCTACCTCTCTCTGTAACTCTTTCAAATAAATAAAATAAATCTTAAAAAAAAAAGAAAGAATTATTTTTAAAAAATTATTATATTGGGGCTGGCGTTGTGGCACAGAGGATACAGCCATCGCCTGCAATGCCAACATCCCATTTGGGCACTGTTTCACGTCCCAGCTGCTCCACTTATGATCCAGCTCCCTGCTAACATGCCTGGGAAAAGCAGCAGAAGATGGCCCAAAGCTTGGGCCCCGTACCCATGTGGGAGACCCGAATCACGTTCCCAGCTCCTGGCTTCAGCCTGGCTCAGCCCTGGCCTTTGTGGCCATTTGGGGAATGAATCAGCAGATAGAAGATCTCTATCTCTGCTTCTCTGTAGCTCTTTCAAATAAATAAATAAATCCCTTTTTAAAACAGGCCTTGCTAGTGCTCTCTCAGAATAGATGATAGTCTCACTTCTTCTCATAGGTTCTAAATCCAGACACAACCAAACCTTAGGTTCTCCTCTAAGAAACCATTCTAGAGGGGATGACTGAGAAAGTAAGAAGGCACAAAGGAGGAAATTCAGAGGAATGCAGGGGGAGTCCACATTTCTCATTCATTCATTCAGAATTAATCTTTACTTCATTAGGCCTTGGGGCAGCTACAAACACAGGGAGCTGGCAGGCAGCTGATGGGCTGGAGTGGAAAACTTGCCAATATTTCTAAAAATTTGCCTTATGTCATTATTATACGGGACTTTAACAACTTCCAGTCAAAGACTAAATAGTTCTATCAAACAGTCTTTTGTGGGGACAGAGTCAATAACTAGGCCAGTCAACTAGGGTAAAAATATAGATCACACACAGGACAATTCCAACTGTGGTCAACAGTGCAGAAAGAGGTTCCCAGCTGAGAACTCTCCATCAGAGTACACTTGTCCACCTACTCAAATGCCTTGAGTCTGTGGAGTCAAGTTCACTTACTTGTATTGAGCGCCCGAATCAATGAGGTATACTTCATCCAGGGACAAGGTCCTATTCGTCTCAGGGACTGGCCTAACAAAGTTAATTAAAAATTTATTCCACAAATGGAAACATCTGAAGAATCTGGGAGGAGGGCATATAAGAGTTTCTTGTACTATTCTTATAACTTTGTCTAAAATTATATCAAAATTAAAAGTTACCCAATAAAGTACTTATTCCAACTAACATTCAACTTCTACTCCAGAACCCACTGAATTTCTCTCCCTAACCAGAGAAGAAAATTCAAGAGAAGGAAGACTAACACATTCCTCAATATCTACCTTTGTGTCTAGAACAAAATGGTAATCAAGAGATAATTTTAAAATCCACAGAAATAAGAACTGATGCAGGCAACAGGACCTAAGCTAGAGACATGGGAACTGGGCGTGGGAGCAGCCTGCAGTCTCCACAGCCTTACTGGTCTCTGGGAGTCCCAGGTGCCTCCTTCACTCCTGACCCCATCATGTGCCTCCCCTCTTATTTCCAAGGCCACCAGACAGGCAGAGAGTAAATGTCCGGATTCCAGAGACAAACTAAAGGGATTTCACTAAGAAAAGGAGTGAATCGCGATGCACTAATGCTGAAGTACTTTTTAAAAAATGAACAGGAGGTATTTTTTTAAAGCAACCCACTTTCCCCACACCATTTTCTAGATACTATCACTGCACTGGGAACTATCCAAACAGTTGAGAGCATTCCAAGTCCCTGCTCTGTCCTTCATTTCCGGTACCACCCCCACTTCAGAAGTAAAGCACCAGTTGGCACACAAGCTGAGCAATTAACACTCAACCAGACACTGGCCCAGCCTCCAGTGTCCTCCTCTAAGCAGGCTTCCAAGAGCCCTAATGAAGAAATGACAAGAGAAAAGCAAATCTCTCCTCCTTTGGTTTGAAACTGTCAAATATTTTTATTATATGCAAAATACTAGGATAGTCTCTAGACAGGGAATCCATCATTTACGTTCACTGTGAGACAAAAAACAAAATTCCTTTGATATTTTTATGTCGGGACAGAGATATTAATGGGAGAGAACTGTACTGTCACAACTGTGACTGTCTCCCACACACAGTTTCAAGAGCTGCCCTGAGACTATTAAAGAGGAGGGAAATTTGTGTGCAAGAACATCACAGAGAGACAAAGTGTTCCCTTCAGGATCGTGCAGATCACAGATGAGGAAACACAGGGCACAGAATGCCCAACGCAAAGCAAAACTCTTTGAGCTAGGTGAAGTTGAAGCTGAAGTCCAATGGCCAAGCCTAAGTATACTGCCTATCCTCTCCACGGGCAGATCTGCCAGTCCTAACCTATCAGCGTCCCCCCTCGTCCCAGACTCCAGGGAGTCTCTGGTCTGCGGATCCACAGCCCAATGCAGACCAGGTAGTAAAACATCTCACCGTCCAGACCAGGCCGGGGGGCACTGATTACCTCTACCCAAAACAGGTTGCCCCACAACCCACTGGCAAGCTTCTTGGGTATGGAGGAGATGGAGCTCACAAGACACATGGAGAGAAAGAATTCAGTCCCTCAAGGGCAATGAATAGTTTCTGTAGCCTCCAAAGAGAAGAAGGAAATCCTTTTAGGCCAGCGCCACGGCTCAATAGGCTAATCCTCTGCCTGCGGTGCCGGCACCCCGGAGTTCTAGTCCCAGTCGGGGCACCGGATTCTGTCCCGGTTGCCCCTCTTCCAGGCCAGCTCTCTGCTATGGCGCAGGAGTGCAATGGAGGATGGCCCAAGTCCTTGGGCCCTGCACCCGCATGGGAGCCCAGGAGAAGCACCTGGCTCCTGGCTTCGGATCAGCGCGGTGCGCCGGCCGCAGCGGCAATTGGAGGGTGAACCAACGGCAAAAAGGAAGACCTTTCTCTCTGTCTCTCTGTCTCTCTCTCTCTCACTGTCCACTCTGCCTGTCAAAAAAAAAAAAACCCTTTTGGCCACATTGTGGGGAATGTCAATGCCATACTGAGCCTACAAGCAGGCTCCTGCAAGGCAGAAGTTGGGGACCTGGAGGGAATGAGGGAAAGTAAGACCTCCAAGGTCTGCTGTCCCTCACTGTGGGAGGTGGGCGTGGGGGCCTCTGGTAAAATAATGCATCTCCCCTGCTCAGGCTCCTGTGCAGAAGCAGCAGCGAGGCAGCCATGTGCTCCTCCGCATGCCTTACGCGTAGTGAATGATGGCGCCGTTGGGTCCCGTACTGGAAATCGTAGGGAAGCTCAGATCCACAAAGTCGGCCTGCTGCCTGCAATAGAGAGACACAGACAGCGGAGCGGCTGAGAGGTTTTTACTGTGCAGAGAATCAGTGTCCTTCCAGGTTCATTTCACTTGCCAGGGCAATCGGCACCAGGCTCACCAGGCTCACCAGGCTCACGGGTCCTCCAAATGGCCCCTTACCTGCGGAATTCCTCGGCTTTGTCAGCAGCTGAGATCTCCGTCACACCACCTTTGGGAACCTACGAGAACACTGCTTATAAATCATCTGGCGAGGGAACTTCACACGTGCCTCCCACGCGTCAGAGGAGGTATGTTAAAAGCTTCCTTTTCCTCACATCCTGTATCCCAGCTGTGCGGTCTACAGGACACAGCTCGTCTTCAAGGGAGGAACTTTCAAAGGCTCTCACCCAAGTTATCTCAAGTAATTTTAATTTATTTATTTCATCTATTTAATTTTTAATTTATTTAATCTATTTAATTTTTCACTCAACTCTTCTGCCTCAGCTCTCATATCCTCTAACCTCACAAATCTTAATGAACCTTAATTTAAAAACTGCAAAGCTTCCCCTCCTGGGAAATCAGTCTAAGAAAATTATCCTGCAGAAATAAAAAAGAAAAGCCAGAGTTATTACTGCAGGGCTATTGATGACATTAAGAAAATTGTTTTTGGAAATTTAAATACTTGAAAATAGAAGAATGGGTAAATAAGTGAGTCCAGCTCCCAGACCCAGCCCGTGCACATCTGGACCTGTGGTGAGGCCTTGGAGCACATGGGAGACACTCCCCACTGCAGCTCTCAGGGAATAAAATAAACAAAATGCAAAACTGTGGCTGTACCCTGAGAGACATGAAGAAATAATTTACATTCTGAAAAATGATTTACATAAATGAGAACAATAGCCAGAAGGAAGTATGTGGTAGAAAAAAGTTACACTGATAGGAGTAAGGACATTTTGTTTACCCAATTAAACAGTTGTTTATATAACGTAATATTAAAAGGAAACATGATATTGTTTAATAGCACAAAGAAACCACCCTCTTGTCAATTACAGGTAGTGGAAGGGTAAGAAAACTAATGGCCAAGAGTCAATTTAATGTAAAAAGTTTTTATGTAAAAGCTTTATGGCTGAAAGTTCAAAGCAATCAAAAATCTTTTCCTCCTAACACAATCAGATTGCCTACCACAATTTTATAAGAGCCATTTTTCCTTATAATAAAATTCCACTTAGCTATAATTTCCCAACCCAAAAATGGATCCACTCTGATGTTGAATTTCTTTCTTCATCCTTATCACTATACTTTCCACAATTAAGGAATTTTTTTAAACACATGCACCAAATTTCCAGAAAGAACTACTAAGAGAGAGCATGAAAATTAGATCAAGACCTCAGAGCACAGAGGATGCCACAGTTGGAATCACTGTGGATTCCTGAATGAACACTATAATTACCAACCTCTTTCTCCAGCCAGTTGAAGAGTTCACAGAGGGCAACAGCATCTTTAATCTGTGCAAACAATGCAGACATGTTCGGCAGTTATTACTGAAGATCAGATGGCCACGTTCAGAGCCTAGTCCTAACGGGACCCCACAAAGGCTGCAGCTATGGAGCCCCTCTGTCAGCAAGCAGGATTTTACATGTGGGCATTCCCGGGGAGCCAGTCTGCAACAATTCCCACTATCAGGGAAAGGGCTCTTCTGCTCTTCAGCAGCTCCGGCACAACCCCAAAGGGCCCCACCTAGAGCACGGTAGCTCCCCACAGGGACAGGAAAGTCAGGTCAAGCTTTCTAGAACCACCTTTTGCCTTGAAACACAACCTGGACCTTTAAGGAGGCTCCGCTGTCATCAATCCTCACGATCATCTACACAAGCATCACCAGACTCCTTTACACTGTGTGGCACACTTGGGGAAGATCTAATCCACTGAGTACCTTTTCCACTCTCTTACCAACTCTGGAAGGCCAGGTGACTCAGAAACCCCAACCTTGTGCAGGCCCAGGCCACACAGCAGGTGAGACAGCTGGGCCCTCTACCTACTTCACACCCCGTCTCCCGCAAAGCGTGCTCTACTCACGTGAGCACGCCTCATGCCTTCGGACTCGGCTGAGTTCTTCACAGCTTTGGCAATGCAGATCGGGGTGTAAGGCATACAGCAGCGATGATCCTGGAGGCAAAGGCAGAGGAATGGGGTGGGAACTCAAGCCTGCCCCACCCACCCTGGACTAAGGCAAGCACCTCTTGGCCCAGCCAAATACGCTTGAGACAAATTATACAAAGAATTCCCACTCAGGCCCCTCCCAGCTGACCCCTGTGGCCTGAAATCATGCCCTTTTGATTGATGACCCTGAACATGATGAAAGGGGCTTGCATGCATGGCGAAAGAGTAAGTTCCTCAAACAAGGTCTCTCTTTCTCTCCTCCATTCCCACCCCTGAGCTCTCTGAGGCTGCCAGCCATCAGCAAGACATCGCTTTCCAAGCCCCTGTGGTTGTGGTCAGAGTTCACTAACTGCTCAAAGCTTGACTGAAATAACCCCGCTCTAACTGCACAAAGGGGGCTTTTACCCTGGTCTGGGGCGCACATGGCCTGTGATGGAGGCCTCCCGGCCCCAGGGGTCACATCGCAACTACTGCTAAGGGTCTGATCTTAAAGAGGTGGGGAAGACCCTTCCCAATTTGAGAGCAAACTCAAGTTTAGCCTAGAGTGATGAGAGAAAGGGGCCCTCTGCACACCTGGCACTTGCCCAGCACTTCTAAAAGGGCTTTAACACTCTCTTCACTCTTCTTATTCTCCTCTCTTTCTCTCTCTCACTCTCTCTCTCTCACACACACACACACACCCCTCTCATGAAACAGAGAAGGCACAAGTGATCCTCACTTGAGTGGCTTGCTGGAAGTCATTCACACCGTGGCAATGCCAGGGGTGCAATATCCAGCCTGGTCTGGAGAGCCAGGCCTGGACTCTTCCCAGAAGGGCCCACTGCAAGGTGGAGAAGGCAGGAACCGCTAAATTTCTCAAAGGCCACTTGGCAGCCAGAAGCCCAGAGGACAGCCCCCCCCCCCCCAAAAAAAAAAAAAAGTTTCCATCAAAAGAGGCAGGGAGGCCAGCGCTGCGGCTCACTAGGCTAATCTTCCGCCTGCGGCGCCGGCGCACCGGGTTCTAGTCCCGATCGGGGCGCCAGTTCTGTCCCGGTTGCTCCTCTTCCAGGCCAGCTCTATGCTGTGGCCCGGGAGTGCAGTGGAGGATGGCCCAAGTCCTTGGGCCCTGCACCTGCATGGGAGACCAGGAGGACGCACCTGGCTCCTGGCTTCAGATCGGTGCAGCGCACTGGCCGTAGCGGCCATTTGGGGGGGCTGAACCAACGGAAAAGGAAGACCTTTCTGTCTCTCTCTCACTCACTGTCTAACTCTGCCTGTCAGAAAAAAAAAAAAGAGGCAGGGGTTCAGTCCTGCCCAGAGGACGCTAATTAAAAGGATGCAACAGGTGTCAGCTGCTTAACATCACCCAGCAGGGGCTCAGTAAAGGGCAAAGCTGTCACTGTCCTTTGATCTCTGACAAATCCCTGATTTCCCAGCCTCTCTCGGCCTCAAGTCTCTGGACTTGAGAATGTGGTGGGGTGGGGGGATGGGGTAAACAGAACTGGTGCCCAGTTTTCAGGCATTCTCATCTCACCTGCACAGCTTCTAGCTGGTTCGATTCTTCTCTACCACACACTGAAAGCTGTTACACACACTTAAATAAACCTGAGTGTGAATGGTGCCGCCTAAGACCAGGCCTCATGGCACCCTCAGGAAAACACAGAACTCCTACCCGGCTCCAGCGCTCAGGGCTCAGCCTGGGAGAGGAGCTGCCGGAACGGCCTGTGCTTTGAGGCAGAGTGAGAGCACTCCAGAGCTGGGAAGGGGCCCTCAGGTTTTCTGGGGCCAGCGTGGGGCCACCAACCTTGGGGATGGCCTCGCTCACGGCATAGCTGGCCTTGTCGCTGATCCACACCTTCTCCCTCGGCGACAGCTCGGCACACAGGGTCTTGAGCTCACTCAGGATGGACTTGTAGGGAAGCACCTGGATTCTGTACTCGGCCTCCAGGCCCAGGTCGAGAAGCAGGTGCTCCTTGACACTGGGGGCGTCTATGCGGTCCCCATCGATGAAGAGCCTGCAGAGGGGCCACGGGGGGGTGGGGGTGGGGGTGACAGAGGCAGCGAGCACCTGAGTGAGAGACACACTGACACATCAGCCTCTGTCTTCTGCCTACCCAGACCAAGCAGCTGTCCCTTCCTCACACCCCTTTCTCAAATCCTGCTCTCCGAACTGGATTCCCCGTCTGGGACTGCTGCCACTCTCTACCCTGCTCCCCATGCTGGAATCCCAAATCCTGCTTTCTGAACTGGGTTCCCCGCCCTGGGAGTGCTGCCATTGTCTACCCCATTCCCCATGCTGGAATCCCAAATCCTGCTTTCTGAACTGGGTTCCCCGTCCTGGGAGTGCTGCCATTGTCTACCCCATTCCCCACACCAGAATCCCAAATCCTTCTCTCCAAACCGAGTTCCCCGTCCTGAGAGTACCACCACTGTCTACCCCGTTCCCCATGCCAGGATCCCAGGCATCTTCCACTCCATGCTCCTCCTGCCTTCCATTAGGAACTCGGGGCTGAGACCCCACATCTCTACCACATCTGTCCAGCCATCTGCAGCCTCACCCAGTCACCACGCGGGCTCAGGTCACCACCACCTCTCACCTGCGTTCGCGTCACCACTCCCGAGACTCGCCTCATGCATCCTAGTTTTCACAATCATGGCATTCTTTAGCATTTACCAGCCTAGTGTGTGGTTCTCTCTGGAAAATTCACTCTAGCTCCCTGGCATCCTGAGGTCAAGCTCCCAAGCTCCTGGGCCCGGGGCCTTTCTTTACTCACTTTCTGGCCTCACACTCTGTGCTCCAACCACACGGAACCACTCCAGGTCCTCCCCACCCACTGGCTCTCTTCCCCTCAGAGCCCGATGATGCTGTTCCCTCTGCTGCGACCCCACTCCTCCCTCGTCCTCAGCCCGCCATGACCCAGCCAACTCACTTATCCTCAGTCTTTATTTCAGTGTTACTTGCTCCAAGAGGCCCCTCTGAACACCAGGGCCAAGCCATCCCCATCATGTGGCACCTACACCCATCCCATTGACAGGTAGGGTCCCATGTATGTGCCCTGGGGAAAAGAGACGTTCATCTGCCAGCTCTAACCTGGGTCCTGTCTGTGCCTTCAACCCAGCACCTAATACAGGCCCCCAGCTCATGGCAGGCACTCAGAGACATGCTGTCTGAAGGAAGAAAGCCATCTGAACCGAATGGCAACGGCAGGGACACCACAAGCTATGTTGGGGAAAGATAAACCGGCAATTCTATAAATCACCATTCGGGGGTTTCCCACATAATTTCTCACCTTCAAAATGACGAGGCTTCCATGTTTGCACTTTGGACCCAGAATTATGTAACTGAGCCATCTACCCTTTACTCTACTTGCTAGCCTGGAGTCAAATGCAGGAACTCCACGAACTAAGCTTCGTCCTCACAGCCTCGCCTATTTGTTAATCCCATAGGACTCTCACAGGTTGCCAAGCATTTGGGGGGTTAAAAGAGAGGCCAGATACACATAGATTCCTACTGGAAAGGACAATAAGGGAAAGGAAAAGGGGCAGGACAAAGGAAGCGCGTCAGCGAAATGTCAGGCAGTGGCTGGGGGCAGGGACCAGCGGGGGGCTGCAGGGAAGGAAGTTCCAGGTGTGGGCCAACACTCACATGATCGTCTCTAGTCCTACGATTGCATAGGAGAAAAACACTGGGTTGTGTTCCACATCTGATCCGCGGAGATTGAACAGCCCTAAAAGGGGAAATCAGAGATCTTGTCACCTGGCGGCCTTGGGCTTTAAGAGGTCGTTTGCAGCGGGAGGAAACAGCGCTGGCTCCCAGTTCAGCTGCTCTGAGCGGATTCCGGCAGCCCGACCCTGGTTTCACTGAGCTGCACTTGCTCGTTTCCGCCACCGGGTGGCACCAGAACTGCTCCTTAGGCGGCCACAGCGGCCGTCCAGAGAGGGGACTAGAAGAGTCGGTGGGAAAACCTGGCAATGACAAACGCCCCCCCACGCCCCGCCCCCAGGGCTGAAGAGCCCACCTCGTGGTGTCCCGCCCTGCTTGCCGCAGACAAACCTCTGGCGCTCCCATATAAAGCGGAAGGAGCCAAGCACTCTCTCCCTTCCAAGACAAATGGCTTTGGGGAGAAAAACGAGACCCACCCACAAGGAGAGTCAGCAGCCCCGTGGAGGCGGAGAGACCCCACGGAGGCAGAGGAGAAGCAGTGAGTCACCCCGACGAGGCCCGCCCCTGGTCAGCAAGGGCTGGCCCTCAGCCAGGGGAGGGGATCTGAGGAAGCCTGAATGCCTGAGAAACCCAGCTCCCCAGTGCTAGGTCAGAGGGCAAAGGGCCCTATTAAAAGTGCCGCTGTGGCCTAAGCCTTCGCCTGGGCACCGGCATCCCATGTGGGTGCCGGTTCTGTGTCCCAGCTGCTCCACTTCTGATCCAGGCTGCGGCCTGGGAAAGCAGTGGAAGATGGCCCAGCATGGGAGACCCAGACAAAGGTCCTGGCTCCTGGCTTCGAGGGGGCTCATCCCCGCTGCTGCGGCCATTTGAGCAGTGAAGCAGTGGATGGAGAACCTCTCTCTCTCTCACCTCTCAAATAAAATCTTTAAAAAAAAAAAAAAAAAAGCAGTGCTTTTTTAAAACAATGGCTTTCCAAAGAAAGCAATGAGGCACCATTTGGGGGCTGGCAAGATGAGCGTAGGTCTGTACCATCTTCCTAGCAGGTACGCAGCCATACGGGGTCAAAGCCCTGCTACCCACACACCCCGAACCCACAACACTACTCCCAAAGCCAGCCACATACGGGAAGAAAAAAATGGTCGGAAACTAAGATGCGGACTTATGAACCAAGATTTTGACAGCTGCAGTTTAATAAATTGTGGGAAACTGATTTCTCTAGGGAAATTAAGCAAATGAAGGCATAACTATGATAGAGTATTTGATACCCATTTAAAATTATGCCTATAGTATACCAACACATTGGAAAAAAATCAAGCTACAAAATGATCTATGCAAAGTATATTAACACTAATTAATGACTGGGTAAGAGGATTTTAGGTGAGTTTTTCTTTCTACTTTGTCTACATTTTCCAAGTTTTCCATAATCTAGGTATGTTTTTTGAAATTAGCTTTATATTTTTTTTCTCTGACGTTGAGGTTATTTATTTATTTATTTTTGACAGGCAGAGTAGACAGTGAGAGAGAGAGACAGAGAGAAAGGTCTTCCTTTGCCGTTGGTTCACCCTCCAATGGCTGCTGCGGCCGGCATGCTGTGGCCGGCACACCGCGCTGATCCGAAGCCAGGAGCCAGGTGCTTATCCTGGTCTCCCATGAGGGTGCAGGGCCCAAGTGCTTGGGCCATACTCCACTGCTTTCCCAGGCCACAGCAGAGAGCTGGACTGGAAGAGGGGCAACCGGGACAGAATCCAGTGCCCTGACGGGGACTAGAACCTGGTGTGCCGGCGCTGCAAGGTGGAGGATTAGCCTAGTGAGCCGCAGCGCCGGCCAACTTGACGTTGAGGTTATTACATTAATACATTAATACATTAATACATTAATACATTAATGAAGGATACAAATCATTTTAACACTTGACAAAGTTTTGGGGGAAAATGAAATGAAACAGGGGCCAGTACATTGAATTGCCAGTTCCGAGTCCTGGCTGCTCTGCTTCCAATCTGGCTCCCTACAAATACACCTGAGAAGGCAGCATAAGATGGCTCAAGTACTTGGGTCCCTGCCACCCATGTGGGAGACCAAAGGAGTTCCAGGCTTCTGGCTTTGGCCTTGCCCAACTCCAATTGTTGCAGCCTTTTGGGGAGTGAACCAGAAAATGGAAGATCTGTTTCTCTCTGTAGCTCCCTCTGTCACTCTCCCTTTCAAATAAATAAAACAAATCTTTAAGAAAAAAAAAAAAGGCCGGCGCCACGGCTCACTAGGCTAATCCTCTGCCTGTGGCACTGGCACCCCGGGTTCTAGTCCCGGTTGGGGCGCCGGTTCTGTCCCGGTTGCTCCTCTTCCAGTCCAGCTCTCTGCTGTGGCCTGGGAAAGCAGTGGAGTATGGCCCAAGCACTTGGGCCCTGCACCCACACGGAAGACCAGGAGGAAGCACCTGGCTCCTGGCTTCAGATCAGTGCAGCACCGGCCGTTGAGGCCATTTGGGAGGTGAACCAACGGAAGGAAGACCTTTCCCTCTCTCTCTCTCTCTCAGTAACTCTGCCTGTCAAAAAAAAAAAAAAAAAAAAAGATAACATAGGGACTGAAGAGAGAAGATACTAGGTAGTAGGGCACCTCTTTCCCTAGTGAGAAAGTTAAAAAATAAAGCAGAGCCTCTTCTCAGCTTCCCTAGGTCAAATGCAGTCAGAAACCTAGGAGATGGGACACAAAGTTTCAACTAGATTCCTTCAGGTTTTAGAGGACAACAGAAAGTCCTGAACAAGAGGGTGGTTTAAGGTCTAAAGATTGAGAAATCACTACTGGATCAAAGGGCTTAGTACAGAACTTTCAGTTCCTGCATTTTCTGAGGTAGACATGTTTCTAGAACATTCTCACTGTAAAGACCTTGGGAAAACACAGGAAAGGTACAAAGAAAAAAAGGATGCACAATCCCACTTCCACACTTAGAGAGGCAGACGCACAGCAGGTGTGGGCAGGAAATGTGCTTCATTTCCCACACTGCACAGGTGCCACAGTCCTGAGAACAGAATTGCTCATGGCCTCCCCAGGAGTCCATGGCTGTGACACTGCTCTGTGCAAGGCTACACTCCCCTCCTCTACGCCCGTAGTTCCTTATCCTTCTTCCTAACGGACAGCTCCTGTACCCATCTGGTGACACAGCTGCTTGCTTAGTCCCTGGCCACCGAGAAAGCACAACGGCATGAACACGCAGAGATCCGAAGGCGCGATCAGGTAACAGGCCCCAGCGGTGAAACCGGAGCACTCACAGGCAATCTCATCCAGGGCGGTGACCACAAACCACATGATGCTCCGCTCAGTCATTTTCAACCGAAGATCTGCAACCTTCTCCTTCCAGGAGATGCCTGCAAGAAACAAATGTGTTTGTTAACCTGGCTGTGGGCCCAGAAAGCCACGTTAGTCACGTGAAAGACCTCATTCCAAACCCTCTTACCCAGCACCTACATCTTACAGGGAGCAAATGGGTCGCACAGGCAGGAGGCCTGCATCCCAGCCCTTCACAAGAGGTGTGACTCTGCCCAAGCCACGTTACTGTCACGGGACCTCACTGCCTCACCAGCAAAATTCATGCATTTGTTCATCCCACAAATGCCTGGCAAGCATCAAGACTTGGTGAGTAACTGGCAGGCACTATGCTGGTCACCAGTTACAACTCAGGGCTGGAAACATCTCCCTGCCCTCATGGTGCTTACACTCTAGCAAGAAAGACAACCAAGGGGGCCAGCACTGTGGTGTAGCAGGTTAAGCTGCAGCGCTGGCATCACCTATGGGTGCCAGTTCGAGTCCCAGCTGCTCCACTTCCAATCCAGCTCCCTGCTAAAGTACCTGGGAAAGCAGTGGAAGATGGCCCAAGTGCTTGGGCCCCTGCACCCATGTGGGAGGCCCAGAAGAAGTTCCTGGCTCCTGGCTTCAGACCAGCCTAGCTCCAGCCATTGAGGCCATTTGGGGAGTGAACTAGTGGATGGAAGAGCTCTCTCTCTGTGTTTCCCTCTCTATACCTCTGCCTTTCCTGCCTTTCAAATAAATAAATAAATCTTAAAGAAAAAGACAAAAAAAAAAAAAAAAAAGAAAAGAGCAATTACACAATTACATAAAGACTTGTGCGACAGGGAACACAGGGAGCCACTGAACACACCCCCCAGCAGACTCACCCAGAGAGGTCGGGGACTATCACCCACCAACTGACAGCTGACACCCCCACTGGCTCAAGACTTGCCTTTCCATGCTGCCCGAGGAGTTCACTGTAGTCTGACTCACTGTGACTGCCACTTCCAAATCACACATGCGCTGTCACCCACAGCCTCCCTGCTGCTCCCCAGGATTAAACTGGGGCCCCCAGGAGAGCTCACCCCACCACCACCACAAGCACCCCATCATGCTGCCACTTGTAACTCAGGTGAGAGTCAGCTGTGAACAGGGGAACACCTGTCTTACTCCCCCAGCCCCTAGCACAGTGTCCTCCACACACAGTGGACACTCAAATGTTTGTGGAACAAGTTTTACCAGCCACATTTTCTCTCCCCTCTCCTACAGCAACAGGCCAGGGCCTCTGCTTCACTAGGAAGGGGAAAAAAATTCAAACCACGCGGCTGGAAAATGTTTAGCTGACCCTGGGTCACTCACGGGACCTGTCCTCCCCAGTCTGCAATGCCCTGCGGTGAGGGTATCACAGGAAAGCATGATGTGGGCTGCCCCCCAACAAGGATTCTGTGAAGACCAGCTCAAGACGCTGCCTGCAACGTGGCTCAGTCTGGGCCGCACAGCTTTTTTCCCAGGACCCCTCTGGGCAATCTGCCTACATTCCACAGATATCCCCATCCACCTTTCTGTTTCTATAGCAAAGCCTCCTCCCCTGCGGCCCCACCTCTGGCCTCTCCTTCTTTCCCTTCCCCACTCCATAAATCCACTTTCACCTCCCATGAACAGTTTGCAGGACAAGCTCCTCACACCCACCACCATCACAGAGGCTAAAGAAATGCATCCCTATTCAAAGCCTCTAAAGCAGAAGGCACGAGATGGAGAGTGGGGGGCCTGGCAGCAAACCCACCAGTGTGGGAAACAGAAAGGAAAGGGAGTCTAGAAAGCCCAGGCTCTACTTCCACTACCAGACTTGAGAGTGGCAGGCAGTGGCTGCGTGATTAAAAAAAAAAAAAAAAAAAAAAAACCTCAGTCTTCCCAGAAGCACCCAAAATTCCATGCAGAGATTTGCAATCACAAACTAGGCCAAAGTAAGTGGCAAGCTGGTAGAACCAGCGGCAACAAAACAAGCCCTCCTTCGCCCTGCTGAGCCACGTAGGACAAGTCCTCCAAGCAGTTCAGACTCAACTTCGACTCAAGGGACTGGCTGGGGGCAAAGGCGAGAGGTGGGCACGGCTGCGGCTCTGACCTGTGTAATCCAGGCCCAACGTGAGCAGGGGCCTGCAGGGCCGCGCAGGACGGTCTGTCCAGATTTTGTCAACAAGGTTCTCCTTGACAGGAACGAGGTGGTGGCCAGCACTCCTCAGGACCTTGGCCATTTTCTTCCAGTAATCTAAGGAGACATGCAAGAAACCCACAGTGAACCGACACCCATTTCAGCCCCCTCTGAAGTGATCCCCACCATGGCCCACACTGAGTATGCCAGAGGGAGCTGTAAAAGGACGCCTCCACCAGGCTGGGGCCACGGCGTCACAGCAGTGCCAGCATCCCATATAAGCACTGGTTCACTGCTGTTCCACCTCCGATCCAACTCCCTGCTGATGGCCTGGGAAAGCAGTGGAAGATGGCCCAAGTGCTTGGGCCCCTGCACCCACAGGGGAGACCTGGCTCTGGCTTTGGCCTGGCCCAGCCCTGGCTATTGTGGCCATTTGGGAATTCAATTTAGATTCAAATTTGTTCTCTCTCTCTCTCTCTGTAACTCTGACTTCCAAATAAATAAATCTTAAAAAAAAAAAAAAAAAAAAAGAGAGAGAGAGGGAAGATACCTCTACCACTGATAGACCTCTTCTGCCGCTATTCCAGAAATCTCCTCACTCTGACCCTTACAGTGACATCAAGTCCTTCTCAACCCCCAAATACTGCCAACAAGGAGCACAGAAGGCATCTAGAAGCCACTTTCTTACCCAAGTTGGAAGGGGTCAAACTCACTCACCTGTAGGAATGATCAGTGGGTCCACACCAACCCTGGACCCCTCAGGAAGCACACTCACTAGCCAGTCTTCCTGTGTCGGGGTGTCCTTCAGCCCTGCAGAGGGAAGAACCAACAGGAAACAATTCCCAGTGGGCCTAAGATCCTCACCCCACCCAGAAGGATGCAGTTCACCAACAACATGTTAGCAGGGTCTTTATTAAGCACCTTTGTCACAGCAGACTGACAAGACTTGGAAAATCTGAACCTCCCTTAGTGCCAGAAGGCTACAGAAAGAGGAAAAGTGTAAGATGCTGTGTAAGGGAAAAATAAGATAAGGGTAAGACATGATTGTCATTCAACCCTGAGAAAAACACCATCCTGAGGACTGCTGCCACATGGAGACATGATGCCATCACAGAGGTCACCTCGTTAGCAAGCAGCCCCTTCCCCACAACTGCCCACCCAACAAGAATTTGAGTGGGTTTGGTAAAGGCTGGGAGCTGAGAACCTCCCCCATGTCACACGCCAAGGAAGAGCACAACATGCCACCAGTGCTCTCCCTTCATCTACTAGACAGTCACAGAGGAGGCAGGAGACCACGCACAAGTCTTGACAGCTAAGAAAGCTCCCCAGTGAGTACAAGACCAGCACACGGAAGCCTGTTGTCAGAGCATGGCCCCTGAGTTTCCCCAAACATCAGTCAACTCTTAATTTATTTATTTAGACCTTTGAAAGGCAGAGCAACAGAGAAAGGAGGTGAGACGGGGTAAGGGGGTGCAGAGAGATGCCTTCCATTGGCTGGTTTGCTCCCCTGGATGCCAGCAACAGCCAGGCGTGGGCCAGACTGAAGTCAGGATCAAGGAGCTCCACCCTGGTCTCTCACGTGGAGGCAGGGACCCAAGTACTTGAGCCATCATCTGCATTAGCAGGAAGCTGGATCAGAGGCAGAGCAGCCGGGACTCGACCCGGCACTTCTCTATGGGATGCTGGCATCACAGTGGCTTAACCCAAGGTACTACGATGCCAGTCCCCAAGATAGCCCTTTCTTGTTCCCAAGACACTAGTCAGAATACACTGAAATAAGCTTCCAGAAGGAACTAAAATGGTTCTTACAGTCTAGTTTTACTTTCATCCAAGCCAATATCTTTGGAATGTATGTTTTTTTTAAACCAACCAGAAATTTGCTGAACAATTAACATCTTAGTAAAATATATGTGTATTTGAAGTGAAAAGTTCACATATTCCAAAACGGTACTTATCCTTACTATTTCCCCTACGGACTCCTGATATAACCACATAACCTCAGAAAGGAAGTTCAAAGGTTTACAAAGAAATGAGTTTATGAAGCCCTGTTCTAAAAACCTGCCTAGAAGCTGGCATTGAGTTTAATTTTGCTAATTGATTATTTCCTATCTAAACCAGTCACTCATTGATACAGTTTTTCTTAGTGCCCCTATCGTAAGTTTTGTAGGATGAAGTCATGTCATTTCTTAGCCAATAGTCCTTTGACAAAACCCCAAAGCTGAATCACTCACTGGCCAACCAAACCCATTAGAATCTCCCTACACAGGAGACACACCTGAGGAAAAGTAGGTTTAGAGAGAGCAAAGTAGAAAGGGGTTTGGAAGAAGACGGTTTCTCACCACCACCCATGCTGCCTACCTGGAGAACAAGGGTACTCACTCCTATGACACGCAAGCTAAAGGGCTAACAGACCTGACAGTTGAATCTGTGAGCCCCAAAGTGGGAGCTGGCACCTCGCAAGTACACTCAGTAACCCACTGCATACAAGAATAAAGTCTCTGAACTTCTATTTGTATTTTTTTCTAAAAAAATAATAAATAAGGCCGGCACCGTGGCTTAACAGGCTAATCCTCCGCCTTGCGGCGCCGGCACACCGGGTTCTAGTCCCGGTTGGGGCGCCGGATTCTATCCCGGTTGCCCCTCTTCCAGGCCAGCTCTCTGCTGTGGCCCGGGAAGGCAGTGGAGGATGGCCAAGCACTTGGGCCCTGCACCCGTATGGGAGACCAGGAGAAGCACCCGGCTCCTGGCTTCGGATCAGCGTGATGCGCCGGCCGCAGCGGCCATTGAAGGGTGAACCAATGGCAAAAAGGAAGACCTTTCTGTCTCTCTCTCTCTCACTATCCACTCTGCCTGTAAAAAAATAAATAAATAAAAATAATAATAATAATAAATAAGTCTTTGCTAGTATTTGGAATACAGATGAACATGTGCACATAAACAAACATATCAGGCTGAGGGTTCCTGATCCCACTAACAGATGCATGTGATCAAAAAGTTTCAAGGTCACTAAATGCCATTTGCAATAGCCTCAACTGCTTAGCTTGGGGTGTATGTGCCTATGAGAGACAGAGAGATAACTGCAGCAACAATCCAGCAGCAGCTCTAATGTTTCTGTCTGAAAGGATTTTTGAGAAACAGAAACTTCAAATAATCTCACTGCCAGAATGAAAATCCCCCGCTAAGACAGACATCCCACATACACGCTCATGAGGCGTGAGTGCCCGGGGCACACACACACACGAGCACACACACTGCCCTCACTCAGCTAGCTGCCTGCGTCTCAGGTCGAGGCCCCTGTTCCCTGTGAATCTGGTGACAATTTCCTTCCTCGTCACTTCCTACAACAAACAATAAACATCAGTATTTTGCCTCATTTTCTTTTTCACCTGGCCCTGGTTGTCCTTTTGCTCCTTCCTTATCCTCTGTTCTCCAAGTTCAAAATTCAGGAGGGAAAGGCCTTTATGCAAACACTAAAGTTGTATGTCCAAATTCTATTAGAATGGTCAGGAAAAACAGACACAGCACAAAGTTAAATGAAAAAGCACAGGCATACACACAACTGCTAGTCAGGGAACACTGAGCTATGTACATTCTGCAAATGATCTCTTTAATCCTCACCACTTCACGGGGTGCTTACTATGAAAGTCCCAGTGACAGATAAGGAAACTGAAGTACTGGAAGTGAAGGAACTTGCCCTAAAACCTCGAGGCCCGTGCTCCTGCCTTGTATATCGCTCTTCTCCAAAGCTGAGCAGCCAGAAACAAAACCAGGATCCTCAGAAACAGCCTCGGGAACCATTTCTGGGCTTCTGATGTCAATGGCCCCTTGTCTTTATGTCTCCCTGCACCACAAAGCAGCAGAAAGTAACAGGGAGGTCCCCATCGTGTGCATAAGAGGCAGCGTGCACTTTCTGATGTGCAGCAAATCGACTGTCCTCTCTGGGCCTCCGTTTTCTCTTGAATCAGGACCCCCTAAAATTGAATGTGCACTGGTCTATATGAACAAGCATGTCATTTTCTTCGTTTTCCTTCAGTTTTCAAAAGGGTCTTTTGGGGTGGCACTGTGGTGTAGGGGGTAAAGTCACAGCCTGCAGTGCCGGCATCCCATATGGGCGCCTGTTTGAGTCCCTGCCTGCTCTACTTCCGACACAGCTCTCTGCTATGGCCTGGGAAAGCAGTAGAAGATGGTCCTAGTCCTTGGGCTCCTGCACCTGTGTGGGAGACCCAGAAGAAGTTCCTGGCTCCTGGCTTCAAATCAGCGCAGCTCTGATCATTTTAGCCATCTGGGGAGTGAACCAGTGGATGGAAGATCTGTCTCACTCTATCTCTCTCTGCCTCTGCCTCTCTGTAACTCTACCTTTCAAGTGAATAAATAAACCTTTTAATAAAAAGGGAAGGGGGCGCAGTCTCTAAAAGGGTTAAGATCCAGGAATCCTGAGGAATTCCAGGGTCCTGGCCCAGATCATGCCAACTAAAGCTGGATGGACCAGACCGCTACCCACCCATCTTCATGAGCGTCCAGTTGCTGTCCATCTGCTTGGCAGCCTGAAGAAAGTAGCGTCCATCGGTCCACATGGCCGCATGCTCCTCTGTGATGATGGCTGTGCCTGGAACAGGGGAGCAAAGAAGAGAAAGGTTTCTGACAACTGCACAGGCAGGTGAGATAGTAAGAGGCACCAGCTCCCAGTGTGGCTGATGGATCTTCAACTCCAGGGAAACCTCCAAGCAAGAGGCTGAGAATCAGGTGAAGAAGAACCAGTCCTGAGACCCAGGCTGCCTAGACACTGCTCCCTGCACAGAAAGGACCCCCGTGTGCAGCAGGAGTCAAGGCCAATAGAACAGAGGATTACAGGCCTACACAAAGTGGTCCAGAATCAGTAAGGCAGAGGTGGGGCAGTCCCTGATCAGGGATTACTGCCATTCCTGTGCCTTGCCAGACACACCAAAGGAGCTGTTTCACCTTTTGCAAAGAGAGACCAAGCAGCCCTGTGGGTGTTCACAGTGACTCAATGATCACCAGCAAAGTCTGTGCCTCCTACCTCTCCCTGCTCTCAGTTCCCACAGGCCTGGTGGGGACTCGGGACCTTCTGCAGAGGTGTCAGCCAAAACCAGACTTAATGTGCCAACTGACACGTGGACCTCCTCCAAAGGAAGCATTGTGCTAGCCACAAGGGCTGAGGGGCTCCCACCTCATCTAGCTTGCTTTAGGGGGATGGCACCTGAACAGGAGACCCCCAGCCCCAAAACTCAAGGGCATAACAGTTTTGGAAAAGATGGGACAGCTAATATTAGCCTTTGTTACTTAAGGCAAAAGTAAAAATGGAAACCAAAAGCCAAGCACTTGCAGAATTACTCAGGACCAAGAAGTTAGGGCACAGGTCTGGGATGTCAATAAAATCTCATCCCTTATTTGGGGCACCCGTTACAGAAGGTATATTCAGTTGAAATGATAGAATTTCCTATGCGTACGTCACATTCCATAAACATTTCAAAAGCATTTTCTTATTGAAAATTTTGAAAGCAAAGGCTAAGAGAGAGCAAAGGGTCACTAAAAGGTAACCCTGGTGAGCTAGGACAGGCTGGAACCCACACCTTTCTGCAGAGGCTCTGTGGGGAACGTCTGTCTGCATTTCCCTCTTGGTTCTATACCACAGGCTGTGCAGCTATGTTTGGGAGATGAACAGAGGTACAGCAAGAACAGAGAACCGAGCCACTCACCTGCAGAGCCATCGAACCCAGACACAAAGGCCCGCCTGCAGTCACACGGAGCAATGTACTCACTCTGGAAAACAAAGATGACAACGAACTGCACCTCCCACCCAGTGGGCACCAAGTTCTTTCCTTGTGCTCAGCTCTGGGCAAGGCCCAACAGGGACTATAAAGGTTGGGGAATCCTTGGAACTTGGCCTCTAGGAGCCATGGGGCTAGCTAAAAAGACAAGCTGAAAGTGTGAATAACAATTAGAACATATTGCAGAAGACTAATTAAGGGCTGAAAGCTGTTCCCTTTAGCCTTCTTATTTCTTCATTTGGAAAATAAAGTAAGTCAAGAAAAACAGATAAAAATTGTTCTTTCCTCATGAGATCCTTTCCAAAAAACAAGCAAATAGCTTGCTCCCTCCTTACCACTGACATTCAGGCATCTGCTATTTTTCTGAAAAGCAGGGCTGACTTTCTTTTTTAAGCCCCAATAGTTCTCTGACTGAAGTCTCCTAAAACATTACCTTGTTTCCTAACTTCCTGTTTGTTTCCCCCTCCATGGTAGGGTCACCAGTCTCTCCCACGCAGGCCCTGTCCCTTCCTGCTAGGGAATCAGCGGAAACGCTTCCTCCCAGCCAGGAAGCGTCAGCCAAAGACAGTGTCATTCCAAAACCAGGTCCTTCCCAGCTGATGGTCCCTGGCCTCCACATGGAGGAGGTTAGCGAGCAAGGAAGAGGCTCTCCTATCCAGACAGAGAGTACAGGCCAGGGTGCACAACAGCCAGTGAAGCACAGAGAGTTTAAGTAACTTGCTCAAAGTCACACAGCTAGACAGTAGCAGAAGCAGTATTTGAACCCAGGCAGTCAGCTCCAGAGCCTCTTCTCTGAAGCCCTATGCCACACCACCACCACAGGGCACATTATCTCTCTTCCTATGACTCTCCAGCATAAGGCCATGGCAAATAAGAAAACGGGGGCTCAAAGAGAGACTGGTAAGGTAACCTGCCCCCTGACCAATGAATAGCAAGGGTCCAAAGCCAGCTCTCCTTCCACTGTTAGCAGGTTTCTCCCAAGCCCAGTTCCCAGCAGGGTTAAGAATTTAGGGTGGGGCATGCAGCTACTGGCAGGATCCCAAGGCATTTTTAAGACAGTCAACAAGTACAGGAGAAAAGATATTAACGTTCTCACTCTTGCCACGTAGGTGAGAAATGCGCCTTTCACCAGAGCAGCCCAGAACCACCTTCCAGGGAGATGCTCGAAGGGCCAGGAGACAAAAGGACAATGGCAGGACCAGAGCACTCTTGGCCAAACCCTGCCTATAGCCAAGGCTCAGCTCAGTGGTCTGCACCAAGTCCCAGCGCCTCTCTCAGCCTCACTTCCCCATCTCTAAAACAGGTTATTTCAGAGAGCTAAACACAAACAACAGGCACGTGTTTCACCCCTAAGCAAAAAAGAACATTAAGCAGCAGCACTATGGAAACGGAAAGAAAGGACAGCAGCATCGTTTGGGAACCGCACCATCCACACTTGTTAACCCAGAAATCACTAGGGGCACGACTTTTAAAAAAAAGCAAAAAGAAGCAACAACGTGGGGAGGTGACCTACCCCTCTTCCTGGACTGTGGTAAGGAATAGTTCATGCTTTAAAACTCACCAGAAGCCTGAAGGTGCTGCACATACTCAAAGGAAGAGATATTATTATCTCTTCCTCCTGTACAATGAGAAAGCATGTGAGGAGCTGGGGAAGCTTAGTTAACAAAAATGAGAAAACATGCAAGGGGCTGGGAAAGCGAAGTGAACAAAAATAACTCTGGTGCTAAAAACCACTGTGCACGACGGGAACACACAGCAAGGGCGCTCTTGACCAACAACATGCTCCTATTCGGAACACACAGTGAGGGTGTCTGCAAAGAGGACACGGTTTTTTAGGGAGCCCCCTCTAGGCAAGCATGGCAGGGAGGCCAGAGGACCCCAAGGGGTTTACCTGGAGGTCCACATCAGCAAGGCAGGAGGATTTCCACAAAGGGAGGTGAAATGAATAGCAGATGGACGTTTAGTCTGGGACTGAGACGAGGTCTGGGGCAAGAACCAGACATGATCTAAGTGGTCAACACGCCAGAGAAACATCCCTGAGCAAGGCTGGCTGCAGCCTCACCTTCTCACCAACAGGCTAAGCAGAGGCCAGACAAGCACTGGGCCTGGGCCTGCCTCTCTTCCCCCAACCACGAAGCTGGCAAAGCCCAGGTACATTCTCCCTAGAACTTAGCACAAGGCCTAAAATAAGCCAGGCCTATAGCATGTGAGGGAAAAGGCACCACACAAAGAAGCACAGCTGTTGGCTTTTCCCGAAAACCACCTACTTCTCTCCAATTCCAGGAACAACACTCAGTCTAAGCATCCATCATCTCCACCTGGCCACTGCCCCTCAAACCTCCTCTGCACACACATACATGAGTGAGCCTTTTAAAAAGTGAGTACTTATATTCATATAAATAAAGCACACGTGTATATATGATCATGTTAGCATCTTCCTTAAAACCCTCCAGTGGCTTCTCACCATACATAAGATAAAATCCAGATCCCAGCCCAGACCCAAGGACACCAACTGACCCTGCCCTGCCGTTCCCTCAGAGCACTCCTCCCACTTTCACTCCCACTTACAATGCTCCACACCAGTCTCCTTCCTCTGTGATCCTGAATTCATTCCCACCTCAAGGCTTTTGCACCCATTTTCCCTTGAGCCTATGACAGTCTCACTCTTTTTCTGGGGTCATGGAATGGCTAACTCCTTATCATCCTAACATTTCAGATCAATGTCACCTCCATCAAGAACCACCCACCCAATACAGCCACCCGGCCACTTTTAACTCTGTACAGCACATTTTCTTGATGTTTTAGATCTTTCTTTTCTTAATGAACTTTTTACATTTTTATTATATTGCTCCTCCCCAAAATGAGATCAAGGTGTCTGTGTTGTTTGTCACTGACCCTGTGTTCATTTACAGAATAAATGAATAAGCAGAAAGAGAAATGAACCTTTTTCCCTCTACCCAGTTCAATCAAAATTTAACCATCTCAATGGGGAGGAGGAAAGGGCCATAAGCCAAGGAATGTAGGCAGTGCCTAGGAGCTAGAAAAGAAAATGGACCCTACCCTGGAGCCTCCTCCAGATCATGCCGACCCATCTGAGACCTTGGACCTCAAGAACTCCCCATTACAAATGTGTGTTGTTTTAGGCCACTACATGTGTTGTAATCTGTTACAGCCATGATTGGAAACTAATATATTATCTAATAGAAAAAGGATCAGAAGGGATTATAAATGGAGTTTCAAACTCAAATATTTCAGGGTATAGAGACTAAGACAGGTGAGGACAGCAGGACAAGGGGGTGTCTTTTCTAGGGGAGCAGCTCTTAGCTCTGCTTCCTGTCACACTGGAATGCAGGTCCCATGTCATCAACCTTCAAGATTTCAGGAGAAGCTAGAACCACATGTGCTCATGAGCAATCACCTAATTTTTAGATGTTGGCATCTAAACTCAAATAACATAAATAAAACACAGCCAAATATAACACATCTGTAAATAACTAAAAAAAAAAAAAAAGAAAAGAAAGCCTTAGTCATCTCTCAAAATCCAGCTCAAACGCACCCTCACCCACTAAGCTTTCTGAGCCACTCCAGCCCAGGGGTCTCCCGCTTCTCTGACTTGTGCAGGACTATTCATGCTGTCCTCCATGCATACCCTGCCTTGGGTGATGCTAACAAGTAAAACTAGCTAAGCTGTTTGGCTCAACATCTACCAGTTGCCAATAGCAACAGTGAATTCTAATTCTTATCACAACAGCAGCTCTGGAAAGCATCATCCTCCCCATCTACAAATGAAACCCAGAGAAGTAAACTAAGTACTTCCCCAAGGCACCAGGAATGGGAATAGCAGAGCCAACATCTGCACTCAAGGCAGACTCTTAAAAAGCCCACCTCCACGCCGTGCTACCAGCAACTTCTTCTAACACTGCACAGAGATGGCGCACATCTCTGCTACACAACTGGACTGCAAGCTCTGAGAGAACAAAGAACACAAAGTACACCCCGCACACACCTCCACCTTCGTCAACCATGAACAGACATCTCTAACAATCCGAAGTCAGACCTACACTCAAGCCTAACTCCCTTGTTTATCAGCTAGGTAAACCGTGGGCTCAACTTCCTCATCCATAAAATGGGGATGATAAGAATGGCCACACTGGAGGGCTGAGGTGTAACACCAGCATATGCTAAATCTGATGAAGTGTACCTATACTGCACACAATCAGCTAGACTCTATGGAAAACATATGAAAGAATCTTCTCAGCGTAGGTAATCCAGCCAGCAAAGTAAGATATTCTATGAGACATCAGCTGTAATAAACAGCCATATAAATTGTGCTGAATGTGCAAAAAAAACATTGGCTGTAGTTTCAAGAACACTCAGATCTGCCTTAAGTCCATCAGGCCAAGCTCAGAAGTCTAACCCAGGCCACCAGGGACAAGGAAGGAGGAATTCAGAATGGTAGGGCAGTCCAGAAAGAGGGCAAAGTGTGAGAAGGCCCAGAAACAAGAGGCCAGAGGTCTGTGGGGAGGCAATGAGCCAATTACCCTGGTAACAGGGGGAGGAAGCTCAAAGGAGCAACAGCAGAGATTTCTGGGAAGGCTGTGTGAAGACAACTGGTCAAAGGCCTCAAACATCATCCTAAAAGGCTTGAACTTTACCCAGAAAGCTCTAGAGAGACATTAGAAGTGGAAGAGAGGGTGGTGACATGACCAGAGTTTTAAGAGTGGTCAATATGGCCACACACAGATAAAACAGGGCCAGTAAGGCTATGGCTGCCTGCCCAGACAAGTGCAACTAAACTCACTATGGCCCAGGCTGGGGAGACATCTTTCTCCTTTTGACCCTCAACTCTCATAAGCCATGAGCCAGGCGCAGTGCCTCAAACAAATGAGTTTCTCAACAAAAATGACAAGGGTGAGTAAATGGCTGTCTTTCCACAGGAAGTATCAGAGGTTAAATTGTGAATGGGGACATAGGCTCCTTACTTCCAGATACTAAAGTAACACCCAGACTTTGGTACTTTTTCTTCTCTCCTAGTAAATCAAGTCAAGGCGTGTGGGAAAAGCAGATGGTTACCCAAAGACTCACACCCCTTCCTTGAAGTAGAAGAGTCACTGGCAAGTGGCTGCCCAGCCAGGACTTCATTTCCCAGGGCCCGCGGCATCCAGGTGGTCACACCAATGGAATGTGAGTGGGAAGGGATGTCTTGAGATAGGACTGCCAAACGTGATTGTGCCCTCCCCATTCTCTTCTACAGCTGGAATAGTGGCACCACAGGAAGGAAGGAGCTGAGACCACTCAATTACTTTATCTCCTTTATCTCTCACCAGGCAAGAAATACTATTCTGTACTGCTATGTGAACAGGATATAAGGCTTCACAGCAACAAACCACTGAGACTTGGAGATGGGTGACCATGGCTAGCATTACTCTAATCAGCACAGTTGGTTAAAATCACTACCCCCACAGCAGGAGAAAGCCTGTTTAAGAAATACAAAACAAAACAGGAAGCTGACTCCAGTAGAAATGGGGTAGGGTCCAAAAAAGTTTAGGAAACTCTGATTCATGTCTTCCCAAAGAGGAACCACAAACACAGCCAAAAACTCACATTGGCAGAGTCACCCCTGACAAAATACGACCCTTGGACCATGCCAAGCCCCAGAGGGGAATATGGGGCCTTACAGATGGGGAAGATGAGGGACTGAGATGTCTAAAAGGCCGTGCTGGCACAGCTCTGGCCCCCAAACAAGGATTATCCTGGCCTGGGGACATGGTACCCACAAATGCCAACATCGATGGTACATGAATGCATCCAGATTACCAGAGACAGTAGACAGTTCCTCACTGTAAAAATCTACCAGGGCCCAAACTCACAAAAACCATAATCCTTGTTCCAAATTTAAAAAGGAGAAACCCTGAGAGTTGCAGAGGACAGAGAAAGCAGGCCACTGGATCGCCAAGTCCTTGCGCAATTATGCATTTGGGGTACATTTTCTCCCTAGCAGGGAATAGTGTGTGGGTGTGTATTTGTATTCTGAAAAGTATACAAAGGACAGAATTCAAGATTTTCCTTCGCTTCTCCAACACCCTCCTTTCCCCACCCGTCAACCCTGAATCGAGGCCGAGATGAAACACTTAGGAACAAGAGCTGCAGAGAATGGCAGCCTCTCTATTACGGAGGAGGGTGCTGCCTTGGATTACACACAAAGCTGGCCCTGCCTCCTCATTCACACAGTCCCAGCAGGGCCCCAGAATCCCAGGCAGTACATCCACCCTCCTCTCCAGAAGAAGTAAAATAAGGAGCCTGTCTCTTCCTGTTGATGGCACCACAATACAATTCCCCACGTTTCTCCTTGTTGATGGCACCACACTACAATCCCCCTCGTTTCTCCTTGTTGATGGCACCACAATACAATTCCCCACGTTTTTCCTTGTTGATGGCACCACACTACAATCCCCCTCGTTTCTCCTTGTTGATGGCACCACAATACAATCCCCCACATCTCTTCCTGTTGATGGCACCACACTACAATTCCCCACGTTTCTCCTTGTTGATGGCACCACAATACAATCCCCCACGTCTCTTCCTGTTGATGGCACCACAATACAATCCCCCACGTCTCTTCCTGTTGATGGCACCACACTACAATTCCCCAATCCCTCTGGCCAGCTGTCCACAAGGCCCATGCTTAATCCAAGTTCTAGAGCTTCTCCAATGAATCCTTCCCCTCCTCCATGCTGCAGACCCACAGCCCCTTTCCCTTGATCGATCCTGCAGTGGCCTCCTTTCTTCTCCCACACTAAGCCCTGATCTCGCTGATCATGACTCTTGTTCAAAGACCCGCAATGAGTCCCCACTATCGAAAAGAAATCTAATGCTGGGGTCAAGGCCACCATGACCAGTCATGGGTGACCCTGAAGGCCCCTATTTTTCTTTTTTCTTCAAACTTATCATTAGGTACTTCCACCTACACTTGTAAATTTGCTCAGGAAACTTTGTATGTCCATATCTCCAAGAATCCAAATTCTACCTGTTCACAGTCCTAATTTTTTTATAGGGGAGACAGGAACAGAAAGCACTCTCATACACTCCCCAAATGCCCAAACAGATGTGACTGGGCAGAAATCAAGACTGGAAGGCAGGGGACCTGCACTGTGGCATAGCGAGTAAAACCGCCACCTGTAATGCCGGCATCCCATATAGCACCAGCTCAAGTCCTAGCTGCTCTACTTCTGATTCAGCTCTCTGCTATGGCCTGGGAAAGCACTAGAAGATGGCCCAAGTCCCTGGGCCCCTGTACCCATGTGGGAGAGATCCAGAAGAAGCTCCTGGTTCCTGGCTTCTGATCCACCCTGCTCCAGCCATTGTGTTCATTTAGGGAGTGAACCAGCAGATGGAAGACCTCTCTCTTTGTTACTCTTTCAAGTAAATAAATCTTTAAAAAAAAAAAAAAAAAAAGGCCGGAGCCGTGGCTCAATAGGCTAATCCTCTGCCTGCAGCGCCAGCACACCGGGTTCTAGCCAGTCGGGGCACCGGATTCTGTCCTGGTCGCTCCTCTTCCAGTCCAGCTCTCTGCTGTGGCCCGGGAGTGCAGTGGAGGATGGCCCAGGTCCTTGGGCCCTGCACCCGCATGGGAGACCAGGAGAGGCACCTGGCTCCTGGCTTCGGATCAGCGTGGTGCACCAACCACAGCGCAGCAGCTACTTGGGGGGGAACCAATGGAAAAAGGAAGACCTTTCTCTCTTTCTCTCCCTCTGTCCACTCTGCCTGTCAAAAAAAAAAAAAAAAAAAAAAAAAACGGGGTCAGCGCTGCAGCATAGCAGGTTAAGACGCCACCTGCAGCGCCAGCATCCCATATGGGCACCAGTTTGAGGCCCAAATGCTCCTCTTCTGATCCAGCTCTCTGCTTTGGCCTGGGAAAGCAGCAGAAGATGGCCCAAGTGCTTGGGCCTCTGCACCTGCAGAGGAGACCCAGAAGAAGCTCCTGGCTCCTGGCTTCAAATCAGCCGAGCTCCAGCCATTGCAGCCATTTGGGGAGTGAAACAGCAGATGGAAAACTTTCTCTCTCTCTCTCTCTGCCTCTCTATAACTCTGCCTTTCAAATAATAAATAAACCTCTAAAAAAATAAATAAATAAAATAAAAGACTACAAGGCAGAAATTAAACCCAGATCTTCCACATGGGTGGCCGGGACCCCTACCTGAGCCATCACCACTGCCTCCCAGGGTCCACACTAGGAGGACACTGGAGTAGAGCTGGAGGCAGGCATCAAACACAGAAACCCCAATATAGGACTCAGGTATCTTAACCACTAGGTCAAACATCCATCCCCATATTCCAATTTAAATGCCACTTCCTCCACGAATCCTTCCTTGATCCTAGCAACTTAAAATATCCCCTCTTACCTACGAATTCAGCCCACACTTTATGAAAACCTAAGCTTATCTAATACAATAGCCACCAGGGACATATGGCTAATTTGACTAAGCAACAGAAAATTTATTGTATTTCACTTTAATTGATACATAATTTTTAAAACTGATACTCAAAATTCAGTTATTAGGAAACTTCTAAGGATGTTTAGAACAATTTAAGTGTTATGAGTTCACTTTTTCAACTATAGATCTTATTTATGAAAGACCTATCAACAGATGAATGGGCAAAGAAAATGTGCTATCTACATACAGTCAAATATTATTCAGCCTTAAAAATGAAACAGATTCTGTCATATGCTATAATATGGATGAACTCTGAGGACATTGTGCTGAGTCAACTAAGCCAGTCACAAAAATATAAATACAGCTGCATGATTCCAATTTTATGAAGAATCTAAAGCAATCAAACTCTTAAAAACAGTAGAATCCTATGGATGGAGCAGGGAGGTGGAAGGAAAATGGGAAGTTGCAATTTAATGAGTACAGACTTTTGGTTTTGCAAAATGAAAAAGTTTGGGGCCGAGGTTATGGAGCAATGGGTTAAGCCATCGCCTAGTGCACCAGCATCCCAGATGGGCACCAGTTCGAGTCCCAGATGCTCCACTTCCTATCCAAGTCTCTGCTAATGTACCTGGGAAAGCAGCAGAGGATGGCCCAAGTGCTTGGACCCCTGCACCTACATGAAAGACCTATATGAAGCTCCTGGCTCCTGGCTTCAGCCTGGCCCAGCCCCAGCTGTTGCGGCCATCTGGGAAGTGAACCAGAATGAAAAATCTCTGTCTCTCTGTAATTCTGCCTTTCAAATAAATAAAAAAAATTTTTTTAAATGAAAAAGTTCTAGAGTCACTGCATAGCAATATATGCCTATAATTAACATCACAGTACTGTACATTTAAACATTGTTAAGACACTAAATTTCAGGTTACATGTTTTTTGCCACTATTAAAAAAAAAACAGTTCAGCTTATTTCATTATTTTCCTGACCAATGAAAATATTTTTTGCAGAATATCTTACAAGGCATACAAGAATGCTGTAGAACTGGTTTGGGGAATGCTGCTCTAAATATCACAGTATCTTGGACTTCATGCTGCTACCTCAAAATCATTTATGTATTCATTTCAGCCCCTTATTTGCTCTTAGAATCAGGAAACTCCATGTCTCTAGGCAGAGGTCCAATCTTCATGCTACTCCCAAGTTAACAGAGGTCTGACATTGTCACAACCATGTGTGCTGGGATATTTGGAGAGGGGCAGAAGGAAGCCAGCTAAAGTGGACATTTTTGGGATCTTTACTCAGCTTACAGTAATATCCTTATCTGTCACCTTATCTGTCATACCCTGCATCATGGTGGACCTCCATCACTCATGGTTGTGCCACATGGTATCACACGCATGCACACACATGTAAACGGAACAAAGAATAAACACCAAACTACTTTGCCAATCAGGTTCTCACTCAGGACTCTAGATTTGGGATTAAGTTTCTATCTCAATCTGTTAAATTCAGAGTAGAAATAAATAAATGCAAACCAGGAGTTGTCAGGTTTATCCCATCTACGCTGTTGGCTGAGAAGGAAACCGATGTGCACCCAGAGCTGAAAACCCTTCCACCCCAGCACTGAGGGCCAGCTGCCTTCCCAGCCTCAGGTTCCTCAAGGACCCTACCTGAGGCCCAGACGTGTGCCACTCCAGGAGGCACAACTCACAACTCAGAGCTGCATCAGTGCAGTGGCTCCACCCCCTAAACCTTTATAAGGCATTTTTACTGCTCAAGGTCTCTCAGGGCAGCTTCCGTCGGCTACAACCGGAGAATCCTAGAACATCAATCATATTTCCCACCATTGCTTTTCATGTCCCTGGGTTCTTGCCACACTGTTTCTGAAAAGTACTCAAAGCTTCCTGCTGCTTTGCCTTCACTCCTGTTAGTCCTCCTACCTACAGTCACTTCCCTCCTCCTCCTCCTCTACTTTCTGCCTCTATTTTTCCAAACTCTACCCCTTCTTTAAAGGTCCAGTCCAAATGCCTCCTCCCCACCTCCACCTATGAAATCTTCCGTTATCCTCCCCTCTCATACTCAAACTTCCACAGCACAGCCCTCTAGCCAGATTCTCTTGATAGCATTTACCACATCCTTGCCTGGCAAGACAGATGCACCCATGCATATCCTAACTCCATTACTAAACTGTGTATTCCTAGGCACCAGGAACAATCTTCATCTTTGAGTTACATATAATACCTCAAGCAGTGCCCTGCACAGAAGCAAAGGCTAAAAAATATATAACACTATGAAAGAACAGCACTTTATACATCCAATCTTAAATTCATCTTTGTAATCTTACCGTGCCATGACCATGGTGTAGGCACTCAAAAACATTTGCTGACTCATCCAACCGCAGAGTACTTCCTACAGTCCCTTCATTTCCTGCCTTCAGGCTTATCACATGACATCTCTGCCTATCCAAATCCAACTCTTCCCAATTTCAGTAACTACTGCTCTCCAAGGGAAAAGACACCTGCTAAGTTGCTTCCATCCAAAGATGACAGTTGGTGTCAGAGGAATTCAGGATCATCCCTAATACCAGCTAGAGTAGAAAACTATGACAACTTTCTGGCTGTTCTTCTGGCCAGGCCAGAAGGATAGGGCAATATAGATGGGTAGAAGGGCAGATAATTATGCTAATGACAGGTTGTAGTGGAGGAGATGGGATAGATGGTATCAGCAACAGAGAAGTCTAGAAGGTCTGCCCCTTAATTTTCCCACTAATTCTTAAAATTTACTCAAAGCTGGCTAGATTCATCGGAAAATAGGAAGCCAGGGCCTCTACAAGCATTTGGTGAAGAGGGCCTACCAGACACAAGTCCCCATATCAAGTCCAGGAAGACACGCTTGGCTATAGGTTGACAGCTAGAACTCTACGAACACATTAAGGCTGGAGGGAAAGACTAAAAACAGAGGCGAGGCTGAGGAGTTTCCTCACCAGCCTATGTCCACTAAGTACCTGGTGGGCATCGCCTGATGGGATGATATAGGCCTGGATTGGTTCTGTCACGTACTCGGAGTTCCTCATGGCTTGTCTCAGCTGCCGAAGCAGCTCTGAAGTCACCTTTGGAGCCATTCTGCTATCTGCAACAAAAGGAGAGTATGTTTCATCACCAGCCTGTTCCGTGCAATCCAATGACCCGTTCACAAGCCACATTCTGCCCACCCCTTGCTGCATCTTCAAAGTGACCCACCCCACGACCAGACCAAGTTCAAAGCTGCCAGCGATGCTAATAAAATACAGTTCTTAAATACTACTTCCAAACAGCTATTATATGGCAAGAAAATTTTAGCAACTAACACTCAGTTTCAAATTGACTGGTTACCTTTTCGACTTTTAGGACTTTATTCTAAGGAGATAACTAAACAAGTGCACAAAAATGCAGGAGTTATCTTTGCTTACATTAGTAAAATAATGGGGAAAAATACATGACTAGTTAAATAAACTACAATGTATACAATGATACACTATGCAACCATTAGAAATTTCAAATCCCCCCCAAAAAAAACACAAACTTATATTTGACTTGGAAAGATACACAGACGACACTGGTGGGGGATTAAAAACAGATTCTAATACAACACACACAGATTGTTCTCCCTTATTTCAAATTGGATATGTGTTTATGCAGAGAGAGGTTTCTAGAAGGAAATCACCCAAGTACTAATAGTGGTTACCTTTGGGTGGGTAAGTTTGTTGTGATTATTATTTTGTTCTTCTTTTATGTTGTTCTGATTTTTAAGTTTTACTGCTTTAAAAAAATAAGTTGTTTTTTTTTTTATAAATATCTTTTGTTAGATAGCCAACCACAGATTTAGAAGAGAAAGGTCAATCACCTAGGAGTCAAAAGCCTTAAGTCTTGGACTCTGGTGAAGACCTGCTAAACTAGCTGTGTGGCCTCAGGGGGAAAAGGACCAGCGCCTCAGCACACTGTGTTCTCCTCTCTAAAACTGTGCTGGGGGTGGATTAGAGCCAGGGTTTTCAAAGTGAGTCCCAAGAAGAACCAGAGACCCAGAGAAGCCTATCATTCCACTAAAACCAGAGCTGGATTTACCAGCTCTAGAAAATACCAAATAGGAATAGAAATACAGAACTCATTCAAAAGAAACATTAAACATGATCCAAACTTTTACAAAATATATATATATATATGTACTGAATATCTCTTATCTGAAATGGTTGGCATCAGAAGTATTAAATGTAGTCCTACTAGAAATGCCTGCTTTTACAAATATGTAAGTACAGGTTGAATAGCCCTCATCCAAAATACTTGGGATTAGAAGTAGCTCAGATTTCATTTTTTCAATCTTAGAATATTTGCATAGACCACTGGTTAACTATCCCTAATCTAAAAGTCGAAATGCTCCAAAATCCAAAATTTTGGGGGTATCATGTAGATTGCTCAAAAAGCTTCGCACTTTGGAGCATTTCCGATTTCAGATTTTCAGTTTCACGATGATCAAACTGTGGTCAAAATCAAAACAGCATTGCCTCCTAGTGAATCCAAGGAGCTATTTCTATGTGTTAAAGGTACAGATGGTGCAAGTTAATTAACCACTTGAGGAGGTTCTTCAAAAACATCTTTTCTTGGGGCAGGCGTACAGCATAGTAAAGATGCCACTGTATCAGAGTACCTGGTTCAAGAGCTAACTACTCTGCTCTGATCCAGCTTCCAGCTAATGTACATCCCAGGAGGCTCAAATACTTGGGTCTCTGCCACCCATATGGGAGACCTGGATTGAGTTCCAGCCTCCTGGTCTGGCGCCTGGCCCTGCCATAACTGTTGTGGGCATTTGGAGAGAGAACCAGCACTTCTACAAGGAATGAATGAGACTTCCTGTTGCTCCATAACCTCATGAGCAGTGTTTAATATTTTGCCAACTCATTTTTTAAACAAAAGACATTTTACTTAGCAAAAACATTATAAATCACAATGTATTACACTGAGGCAATCATACTCAGGTTATCTTCAAGAACTGACACCCTGACTAACTGTGGCTTATCCCCCTGCTGGGTATGAGTCCTTTTTTGGTTCTTTTCTTTTAACATTTTCATTGCTTCTTCCTCTTCATCATAACCAGTACCTTGATCATTCATAACCTCAGCTATTACGGTTACTTCCACTAGATTCCTTTATGAAGTACTATATTGATCTTGACACACTCACTGAAAAAGTACCCCATTCATCAACTGTAGCAAGGGGTCAGAAGTCTTGAAAAGACAGAAGTACTCAAAGGAAGAGTCACTGGAAACTGTCCTACTCACGATTCACACGTGTCCTTGTTTCTTGCATTACAGCTACTTCTGAACACTGCTCAGAGGAACATCCTTTATGTCTGATTTACTGAGCCCATAATTGCTCACCTATCAGAAAAAGAGGAATCTGAAACATCAGGTGTGATCTAAGTCAGTATGTCTACACCTCCATTGGGTTCAAAATGAAGCTTATTGTGACCTCATAAGATTACCAATATCTGAAAATTTCACTGATATTTTTAGGAGCTTCAGAATATATTTATCAAGTTTCCAAACCATATTTCTGAGTAAGTCAGCATTGTTAAAGAGTTCAGCAAAAATGAAGACTTCCTTCAGAGCAGTATTTCAACTCCAGCTGCATATAAAGAACTGGATAATTTGTGATTTAATTGCCCTGGACTGCAGCCTGGGCATCTGGAATTTTAAAAGAAAATATATGACAGAGTCCAGCATACTTTCTTCCAAGACCATTAATTTCCTTATAGAATTTAGCATCCATTTGGATACATTCTGCCTTAAGGACTTTACTGGTATGGCACTGACTGTGTGTTTTTATAGCATAACTGCAGTGCATCAACATTATCAGTCATGAATTTCATCAATAAAGTCAACATAATCAATGACAACCAGAAAATCCTGAATAACAAACTGAAACCGGGGCCAGCACTGTGGCACAGTAGGTTAAGCCTCTGCCCGTGGTGCTGGCATCCTATATGGGCACCAGTTGGAGTCTCAGCTGCTCTACTTTCAATCCAGCTCTCTGCTATGGCCTGGGAAAGCAGTGGAAGATGGCCCAAGCACTTGGGCCTCTGTACCCACATGGGAGACCTAGAAGAAGCTCCTGGCTCCTGGCTTCAGATGGAAGACCTCTTTCTCTGTCTCTCCCTCTTAGTCTGTAAGTCTGCCTCTCAAATAAATAAATAAATCTTAAAAAAAAAAAAAAAAAAAGCTGAAAACCATCAAAGATCAAGTAGCCTAGTCAGATATCCTCCTGCTTTTTTTTTTTTTTTTTTTTTTTTGACAGGCAGAGTGGACAGTGAGAGAGAGACAGAGAGAAAGGTCTTCCTTTTGCCGTTGGTTCACCCTCCAATGGCCGCCGCGGTAGGCGCGCTGCGACCTGCGCATCGCGCTGATCCGATGGCAGGAGCCAGGTGCTTCTCCTGGTCTCCCATGGGGTGCAGGGCCCAAGCACTTGGGCCATCCTCCACTGCACTCCCTGGCCACGCAGAGAGCTGGCCTGGAAGAGGGGCAACTGGGACAGGATCGGTGCCCCGACCGGGACTAGAACCCGGTGTGCCGGCGCCGCAAGGCGGAGGATTAGCCTAGTGAGCCACGGCGCCGGCCTTCCTCCTGCTTTCTGGGCAGGATAATCCGCCTCCTTGCAACTATGTTCTAAACTTCATCACACACCCCCTCCCCCGCCCCCAGTCTCATCATCACATTCCTCCTCTTGCCTGGCATATTAGGCCTCCTTAGAATCAGAATCATCGGCCCCACTCTACTTAATGGAATCTTCACACTTCCCTCCACAACTCTACCTGCCCCGTGACCGCTCTTAATACTTCCTCTTCCTTCCTCATCATCTTTCATTATCTTAGGTGGTTGATGCCCTTGGTCAAATGCATCTACTTCTTTATCACCTCTACCAGATGTGCTGAAACTCCCAATACTATAAACAGCAGTTAGGATGTGGCAAGGAGCAGTGTGGGCAACACTAAAAGTAAAGAGGGAAGAATGCAACACAAAGGCTGAGGCAATGGGCTGCGGCGTGAAGAGCTGCTACCACTGGCAATGGGCAACGACAGCTGGGGCAGAAGTGAACACAAGGACAAAATGCCTTGAAAATGACTGAATGGGTGAGCAGTTGGAGCTGAGGGAAAGACAAAAGTGGCATAAATGTGAATCCCAGCCATTGAGGGGGCAGCAGCTGACAAGGTAACCAGCATAGAGGAAGTAAAATTCATGGCTAGTGAATTTTGTTGTTGTTGTTGTTGTTACTATTATTTGTTTGTTTAAGAGAGAGTTTCCATTCAATGGTTCACTCCCCAAATGCTCGAAATGATCAGGACTGGGAGCCAGGAGCTCAATCCAGGTCTCCCATGTGGGTGGCAGGGAGCCCATTAACTGAATCATCACCACTGCCCTCCAGGACCTACACCAGCAGGAAGACAGAATGGAAGCCAGAGCCAGGTATTGAACTCAGGCAGTCTAATACAGGATATAGGAGTCTTGACCAGCATCTTAACTGCTAGACTACATGTTCACTCCAGGGTAATTTTTATAATAATTGAGTTACTGATATAAAACACTTAGAAACTATACCTGTCACATAGCAAAAATTATGTATTTGCAAATATAATTCAGTACACAGCCAACAACAAATGCAAAGTGATAAATAGTTTAACAGGCATGTACACTGCTTTCCCCACCTGGAGGCATCCCATCATTTCTGTATCTATATATCTAACCCAGCACCTAACACATACATGTACTCACTCAAAGATGGTTGAGTGAATGTAACAACTTTATGTCTATGATCTTTTCAGACTCAATGTAACAAACAGTAATGAATCTTCAGTGAAAGAAGAAAGCTAGTATCTTAGAAAAGGCCATATTACAATGTCTGCTCATCCCATCCTACTGCTTTTCAGAAACGTTAGAAGCAGCCAAACGCTAAGCATAATGTGCAGGGAAGTAAGAAGCCAAGAAAAACAGGCCTGGCCCATGATGTAAAATTAGCCCATACACTGTCAGGTATTTTTAAAGCATGTCTTAAAGAGAATGACTCACATAAAAGTGAGTCTTGCTTAAATGAGTCTGCTTTTAGCAATAAGCTCCCAAATCTTCAGCCTTGATCACAAACAAGACTTTTCACTGCTTGAACACGAAAAGCACATCACATTTACCTCACTGGGTGGCAAGGAGGATTAAACATGATAATGCATGTGAAGGCACAATGCCCAGCATCTAATATACTTTAGAAGCTCAAGAAATCATTTTATCTGGAGCGAACCACCAGCTGGGATTCCTACACACCTTGTTTTAGGGCCTGAGGCACTGGTTTACTTCAGTTTCACCATCCTAACACATGCACAGTTGTTCTTCCAGAATCAAGAACTTTACAGGTAGTAGTTTGTTTCTCTGTGCTTATTCTCCTCCAAGGGAGGATTCACTATCTCCATTTTTCACATAAAAGGAATTAAAAAGGAGCTAAGTAGTCACCCAAGTCAGTCAGACCGCTGGGAACCAGGTCCACCCAATTCTCAATTCCGTGCTCTACGACTCCATATTGAGGACCAACAGAATCAAACAACTGGGCTCCAGTTTCCAGCAGGGATCTACAACCTCACACAGCTGAAGCTCCCTGAACTACTTCCTTGTATACAATGAAAAGAAAGAGAAATCCTCTTCCAACTATAAATGTGCTTATTAAACCATTTTCCTTTTGTTTACTTGCTCTTTTCCTACTCCATCTTCTTCCTCTCTCACCTCCTAAAATGGCCCAAAACGTATTGAATACATCTATGTTTTTTTTAACAAAAGAGAACCAAAATTGCATGCAATCATAGCACTGATCCTCCAAAGCAATTAGATAGTTACAGTTTCTCATGTGCCTCAAGGGGTCCACTTTTCAGTCAGCTACAAGGAAACACTGTTTCTCCTGGACAGTCCACGGAAAAACACTGGTTTATATGGGACAGAAACATCACTGGTTTATATGGGACAGAAACAAACACACCACTTTTCGACACTCAGGTTTCTGGCAACCCCATCAGAACAAGTTCTGGGGAGAAGGGTTGGTCCCAGGAGTTTTTCACAAAGATATTCCTAAATGTACACTCAATTTAAAGCACTATAAGTCTTTTCTCACTTCCTAATCTGAAGAAAGTTGAAAGACTATAACAGTGACAGAAGATAAGTTTAAAAAAAACTAGGATAGTCTGTTTTCAATAATACCCTATCTCCACCACCATGACCATATCCCTACAAGAATGAGAAACACCTAAAATCTTATTCTCTACTTATTACCTTAAAAAATGGTAATTAAACAGAAATAGTAACCACCCACCCAGGAAACCAAAGGACAAAATGGTTTTTAGTCACCAGACACCACCCCCTCATTCCCAATCATGATCAGTTACTACTTCCTTACCCGCACTTCTCATTCAGCTTAGGGTTGAGATAAGCAGTTCTAAAATTCTTCTGAAAGGTTCCATCTAATTTAAACAGTTATTACCTTTTTCTACTTCTGCGGCTTCTGAGTGTATCCCCTCGTTAGGCTCAATTATCCTCAAATTTCGCAGTTGAAAATCCTGGTGATTAGCCCTTAAAAAGAGAAGAATAGGATGTTGCAGACTTTGACCACAGTAAACGTGGCAAGACTCAGTCACAACATCAACTTGACTTAGCAGTTTTCTTAGGTGAGTCACGAGAACTCTCACCCCAATAACCATGACAGCACAAAAGCTTCCGCTAAAACGTCCAGGTGCAAAATGTCACCAAGCAGGCAAACCTTCTCAATTCCAGCTTCCAGTTCATGAATATTTCTCAGCAATGATTAATCTATATAACTAGATTACATGGGATTTCAAATGCTTATGAAAAATATGTATTGCAGTAAAACAATGCATGGATTTCAAACCTTGTTGCACCAAAATACTCATCTTTTGATTCCATTTTCCAAGAACTTTTTGAAGCACCCTGACAAGATTTTCTTTTCTTTTTTTTTTTTTTAAACAATGTATTTTATTTATTTGAAAGGCAGAGTTACAGAGAGGCAGAGGCAGAGAGAGAGAAGAGGTCTTCCATCTGCTGGTTCACTCCCCAAATGGCTGCAACAGCTAGAACTGCACCAACCCAAAGCCAGGAGCCAAGAGCTTCTTCTGGGTCTCCCACGCAGGTGCAGGGGCCCTAGGACTTAAGCCATCTTCCACTGCCCTCCAGGCCACAGCAGAGAGCTAAATCAGAAGTGGAGCAGCCAGGACTTGAACCAGCATCCATATGGGATGCCGGCACCACAGGCGGCAGCCTCACCCGCTATACCACAGTGCCAGCCGCTTGGCCAAGTTCTATTGGGTGCTTTCTCATAATTTCATATTCTCTGTACTATCCTATCCTTTTCACTCTGATTTCTACTCATATTTCTTCACCAAGAGTTTTAAACATTTTATGCCTTTATTTTATTTATAAATTTCTTTCAGATTTTCCATTAGAAAGTCTTGAGATAGTAATTTTCATTCATGTTTGCTAGGTTTCCTGTTTCTTTCTCATAAAGGCAATCATTCCATGTGTACTCTATCTCTTATTAAGAGCTTATTTTCGGCCGGCGCCGCAGCTCACTAGGCTAATCCTCCGCCTGCAGCGCCGGCACACCGAGTTCTAGTCCCGGTCGGGGTGCCGGATTCTGTCCCGGTTGCCCCTCTTCCAGGACAGCTCTCTGCTGTGGCCCAGGAGTGCAGTGGAGGATGGCCCAAGTCCTTGGGCCCTGCACCCACATGGGAGACCAGGAGAAGTACCTGGCTCCTGGCTTCGGATCAGTGCGGCGGCCATTGGAGGGTGAACCAACGGCAAAGGAAGACCTTTCTCTCTGTCTGTCTCTCTCACTGTCCACTCTGCCTGTCAAAAAAAAAAGAGCTTATTTTCACAAGTGGGTATTTAACCTTGAGGCTAAGACACTCAGATCACATATCAGAATACCTGAGTTTAACACTTACTTCTGGCTCCTGACTCTAGTTTCCTGCTAACGAAGACCCTGGGAGGCATAGGTTGAAGACTCAAGTAATTGGGTTCCTGCCACCCATGTGGGAGATTTGGATCATTCACTTTAGTTTCCCAGCTCCTGGCTTCATCCCAGCCATTGAAGGCATCTGAGTGAAGCCAGGACGGGGTGGGGGTGGGGGTGTGTGTTTGTGTCGGTGAAGGCATCTGTGTGTCTGTGTGTCTGTGTGTGTGTGTGTTGGTGAAGGCATCTGAGTGAAGCCAGGATGGGGTGTGTATGTTTGTGTGCGTGTCTGGATGGGAGAGGTGTGGGGTGTGTGTGTGGGGGGGGGGGTGTCAGGATGGGAGAGGTGTGTGAGTGTGTGTGTGTGTGTCAGGATGGGAGAGGTGTGTGTGTGTGTGTGTCTGTGTATGTGTCTTTCTGTCTCTGTGTCTCACTGCCACTCAAGCAAATTAAAAATAAGCGAGGGGCCAGCACTGCAGCGTAGTGGGTAAAGCCACTGCCTGCAGTGCCAACATCCCATATGGACACTGGTTCAAGTCCCAGCTGCTCCACTTCCAATCCAGCTCTCTGCTATGGCCTGGGAAAGCAGCAGAGGATGGCCCAAGTCCTTGGGCTCTTGCACCCATGTGGGAGACCTGGAAGAAGCTCCTGGCTTCTGGCTTTGGATCGGCTCATCAGCTCAGCTCTGGCCACTGCGGTCAACGGGGTAGTGAACCAGCAGATGGAATACCCCTCTCCCTCTCTCTCTCTCCCTCTCTCTCTCTGCCTCTCCTTCTCTCTGTGTGTAACTCTGACTTTCAAATAAATAAATCTTTAAAAAAAAAGTTAAAAAAAATTAAGTGAAATTTTTTTAAAAGAGCTTATCTTCAGTAGAAACTCTTTATTTATGAGAATGTGTCCTGGTATGTACACACTTAACTGTCACTGTTATTTGCTTCTGATATTAATTTTCACAACAATTTCTTAGCCAGAAGATATGCACACAAGTTTCCTGTCCCCCATATGGGAATAGTATAATGCCATGGACCTCAGACAAGAAGCCCTCGATCTCGGTCTGATAGCTTTCCCAGGCTCAGCTTACTCATGTACCATTCAGGTTTTAAAGACCGTCAATTCCTGACGCATGAGGATTCCCTTTCTTTCAAGTTCATTTGGTCAACAAATATTCATTGAGAATCTTCCATAATCAATACCCTAATATAAAAACCAAAGTGAACAAAATAGACAACAATCCTGACTTCAAGAAGTGTACATGGGGTAGGGTGGGAAGGTAGGAGAAAAATAGAAAAAAAGAAGCAACAGACACAAAACAAGTATCCAATCAGTTAATTCGTATACATTCTATGAAAACAGGCAGAGCACAGGAAAATGAAGAAAGTGTCAGGGAGGTAACGTTATTTCATATGGAATAACCAAAGAAGGCCTCTCTGATAACAGATGACATTTGTCAGAGACCTAAAAAAAGTGGGGGTGGAAGACATGTGATTTTCTAGAATACTCCAGAAAAGAACAAAAAGCACAAAGGCCTATACAAGGATTTGTGCTGGGGGAGGGGGATGTAAGTGGTAGAAGATAAGGTCAAACAGGCATCAGAGAACCCACTGTAGGTCACTGAAAGGATTTCAATTTTACTCAGCAATGAACTTAAAGGTAACTAATTAAACCTTAACCACATTTTTTGTGTGTTGGCAGAAGCGGAGAGATCCACATTACCTCAATCTATCACATGGCCAAAAGCAAGACAGATATTTTCACCAAGCACTCCAGGCCTGCTCTCATATGGCAGCTATTTTAGCATCTCCAGACAGAATGAGATGTTCTTCAGTGGAGGAACCACATATTCCTTCATAAAAAGTAAGACACCCCTCTATCTTTGATAAAAAACAAATATAATCAACAAAATTACAGCAAAATGAATCTACCAACAATATAAAAAGGATCACACCCCATTACCATGTAAGCTTTATTCTAAGAATACAAGGTTGGTTCAACATATGAAAATCAAGTAATGTAATATAGCATATAAATAAAGAACAAAAAACACATGATCATTTCAACAGACATAGCAAAAGCATGTGAAAAAATCCAACGCCCCTTCAACAAACTAGAAGAGAAATTCTTCAACCTGACAAATGGTTATTATAAAAGCCATAACCAACATCATCCTTAATGTTGAAAGACTAAGTGTTTTCTCCTAAAATCCGTAAGACAAGAATGTCAGCTCTCATCACCTCCATTCAACACTGTACTGAAGGTTATATCCAGGACAAAAAGGCAAGAAAACGAAACAAAAGAATCTAGATTAGAAAATAAGTGGAACTATCTCTATTTGCAAATGACATTTATCTTGAATACAAAAAACATCCTAGGGACTGGCACTGTGGAGCAGCGGGTTAACACCCTGGCCTGAAGAGCCGGCATGCCATATGGGCACTGGTTCTAGTCCCAGCTGCTCCTCTTCCAATCCAGCTCTCTGCTATGGTCTGGGACAGCAGTGGAAGACGGCCCAAGTCCTTGAGTCCCTGTGCCCACGTGGGAGACCTGGAAGAAGCTCCTGGGTCCTGGCTTCAGATCGGCGCAGCTCCAGCTGTTGTAGTCATCTGGGTAGTGAACCAGCTGATGGAAAACCTTTCTCTCTGTCTCTACCTCTCTCTGTAACTCTTTCAAATAAATAAAATAAATCTTAAAAAAAAAAAAAATCCTAAAGAATCCATATGAGGGAAATAGGGAGGGAGCTTACTGCTCTAGTCTAGGGGAAGATAGTTTTTAAAAACTGGAGAGAGTGCAATCTCAGGGAAGAGTTAGGGAGAAAACTCCAGAGGAAACTCCATGCAAATAGAGGAATACTGTGGAACTACAGGAAGGGTGGGGATGTGCACAACTCAGGACCCCAGCAGCCAAGAGCCCCAGCACTAGCCTTGGAGAGTGAGATGAGACCAGTCTGCAGCAGCCCAAGCCACTGGAGATAAAGCTGAGCGTAGGAGCCTTGCATGAGGCTAGCTAGGAGCACTGTGGGATACAGCGTACCTGCCATCCTACAAGGAAAAAATGGGGGGCACGTTTCTCTCTCTCTAGACGCCAGGCACCAGCATCCCATAACCAGCCAAGAGAGGGCAGGCACCATATAAGATATAGGGAACAACTGTGCCAACTTTTGTCTGCTCAATGAGCAACCAGCCGAGAGGAGACACAGTGAGTCTAACTGGGAGAATTGACAGGGGGTTTGGGTGCTAGTAACTTTTGAAGCCTTGTGTGCTGGGACTGAAAACATTGTGGCTGCTTGGAAGGGTGCAGGGTGTAGCTGGGACTTTGGGCAGTCATTGTGGGAAGCTCCACATGCTTGGGACTCCCTGATTCCCTGGTGAGGGTCATTGTTGCGGGATCCGTGCTCACACTGAGGGCTGCACAGATCCTTTGTGTGGTTCTTATGACAATTAGAATGAATACTGTACCTACCGGGACTAGCACCCAGGCATTAGTCTCCTAAGAGGAGAGGAGGTGAGTGTGAGACTATGCCAATACAGTTGATCAAACCTCTCCTCTGACTGAAAAAAAGAGATTTACCATGCCCAACTTGGGCATCACCATGGATACTCCCTTCACCCTGTGGCACTGAACAGAGCTCCTTGGCCACAACCAGCACACACCTCGGGATATCCACAGAAAGAGCAAATACTCCACTATGCCACAGAGGCATAGACCAAAGATAAAAGCCATCACATGGGGAGAAAAAAATATACCTCCACAAATGCCTAAAAATAAACGCAGCAATTCAAGAAACAAGAATGAGGAAGACAACATGACGCCCCCAAAGGAACACAACAAAACTTCAATGCTAGAATGTGAAGATGAAGAGATTTTTTAAAAAGCCAGAAAGAGAATGCAAAAAATTGACCATAGGATTACTTAGTAATAATCAGAAGCAAATCCAAATTAAAGAAATCTATACATGACATGAATGAAAATTTTTCCCATGAAATTGAGATTTTAAAGAGAAATCACAATGAAATACTAGAAATGAAGAATTCAATAGATCAAATAAAAATGTGGTACAGCAGACTCATAGAATGGCAAATGCCCAAAACAGCACTCCTGCCTCAGAATCAACCCTTGGGACATTCGGATCTGGCTAAAAGGTCCATGAGAGTCTCACAGGCATGGAAAGCCATGACACAGTGGCAAAAAACAATCTAAATGAAAGACCCTGGTTAACAAGACCCCAGCAGAAGGAACAGGCCATCAAGGAGAGAGGCGCCTTTCTCTGAAGGGAGGAAGGAACCTCCACTGTGATAGGGCACTGTGATAGTTCAGAGTCGGTGAACTCAAGGGACTGCCATAGCCTAGACAGCTCATAGCAAGAGTCTCGGGTGATTGCTGACGTCATAAATAAGAGTGCCAATTGTTAAATCAACAACGGGAGTAACTGGGCACAGGCTCCCCACGTAGGATTTCTGTCCTTAATGTGTTTTACTATGAAACTTAAAAACACTACTAGTCGAACAATACCCTATACCTTGTGCGGTTGTGTGAATGCAGCCTGTTGAAATCCTTGCTTAGTATATACTAAGTTGATCTTCAGTATATGAAGGTAATTGAAAATGAAACTCGATAAAGGGTGGGATGGGAGAGGGAGAGGGGAGGGCCACGGGAGGGAGGGAGGTTCGGGGGGAAGCCACAACAATACAAAAGTTGCACTTTGTAAATTCACATTTATGAAATAAAAATTTAAAAAAATAAATAAATAAAAATAATTAAAAAAATAAAAATAAAAATGTGGTGAAAAGCTGTAAAAACAGACTTGGTGAGGCAGAAGAAAGAATATACAAGGTTAGAAGACAAATATCTAGCCGGCACCACGGCTCAATAGGCTAATCCTCCGCCTTGCGGCGCCAGCACACCAGGTTCTAGTCCCGGTCGGGGCACTGGATTCTGTCCTGGTTGCCCCTCTTCCAAGACAGCTCTCTGCTGTGGCCCAGGAGTGCAGTGGAGGATGGCCCAAGTGCTTGGGACCTGCACCCCATGGGAGACCAGGAGAAGCACCTGGCTCCTGCCTTTGGATCAGCGCGGTGCACTGGCTGCGGCGGCCATTGGAGGGTGAACCAACGGCAAAGGAGGACCTTTCTCTCTGTTTCTCTCTCTCACTGTCCACTCTGCCTGCCAAAAAAAAAAATTTAAAAATAAGCAAAAAAAAAAAAAAAAGAAGAAGAAGACAAATATCTGAAAATTTTACAGACAGAAAAAAAAAAAAGAGAAATTAGAAAACTAGGGGCAAGCATCATCGCATAGAGGGTAAAGCTGCCACCTGCAGTGCCGGCATCCCATACGGGCAGCAGTTCAAGTCCCAGCTGCTCAACTTCCAATCCAGCTCTCTGCTATGGCCTTGGAAAGCAGTGGAAGATGGCCCTAGTCCTTGGGCTCCTGCACCCATATGAGGGACCCAAAAGAAGCTCCTGGCTCCTGGCTTCAGATCGCCTCAGTTCCAGCCACTGCAGCCATTTGAGGAGTGAACCAACAGATGGAAGACCTCTCTCTTCTCTCTCTCTGCCTCTCTGTAACACTGCCTTTCAAATAAAATAATTTAAAAAAAAAAAAGAAATTAGCAAACTGAAAAACAATGTTGGAGATTTAGGGGATACTATCAAATGACCCAACATGTAAGTTTTAGGAGTTTCTGAAGGTGTGGAAAGAGAGGACAGATTAGAAGGCCTTTTAAGTGAAATAATTACAGAAAAGGTCCCTAATTTGGAGAAAGAAAGGGACGTCCAAGTACAGGAAGCACATAGAACTCCTAATAGACATGATCAGAAAAGATCTTCACCATGACACATTGTAATCAAACTCTCCACAATAAAACATAAAGAGAAGATTCTAAAATGTGCACGAGAGAAATGCCAGATTACTTTCAGAGGCTCTCCAATTAAAGCAACTGACTTTTTTTTTTAAAGATTTATTAGATTTATTTATTTATTTGAAAGTCAGTTATACAGTGAAAGAGAAGGAGAGGCAGAGAGAGAGAGAGAGAGAGAGAGAGAAGTCTTCCATCCGCTGATTCATTCCCCAATTGGCTCTAACAGATGGAGCTGCGCCAATCCGAAGCCAGGAGCCAGGAGCTTTTTCCAGGTCTCCCATGCAGGTGCAGGGGCCCAAGAACTTGGGCCATCTTCTACTGCTTTCCCAGGCCATAGCAGAGAGCAGATGGAAGACCTCTCTCTCTCTGCTTCTCCTTCTCTCTGTGTAACTCTTTCAAATAAATAAATAAATCTTTTTTAAAAAATCAACATGCAAAAATCAACAGCCTTTGTATACACAGACGATGTCACGGCTGAGAAAGAACTTTTAAGATCAGTACCATTAACAATAGCTCCAGAAAAAAATCAAATACCTTGGTATAAATTTAACCAAGGATGTCAAAGATCTTTACTATGAAAATTACAAAACCTTAAAGAAAAAGATAGAAGATGACACTAAGAAATGGAAAAATCTTCCATGTTCATGGATTGGAAGACACAACATCATCAAAATGTCCATATCACCAAAAGCAATTTACAGAATCAGTGCAATCCCAATCAAAATATCAATGACATTCTTTGCAGATCTAGAGAAAACTATGCTGAATTTAATATGGAAACACAAGAAACCCCAAGAGTTAAAGCAATTTTATACAACAAAAACAAAGCTGGAAGCATCACAATGCCTGATTTCAAGACATACTACAGGGCAGTCATAACAAAAACAGCCTGGTACTGGCACAAAAACAAAAGTATAGACCAATGGAACAGAATAGAAAACTCCAGAAATCAATCCATGCATTTACATCCAACTTATCTTTAATAAAGGAGCTGAAACCAATCCATGGAACAGGGACATTCCCTTTAACAAATGGCGCTGGAAAAACTGGATCTCCCAGTGCAAAAGTATGAAATTAGACCCTTACCTTACATCCTACACAAAAAATCCACTTAACATGGATCAAAGACCTAAATCTATGACCAGATACCATTAAATTACTAGAGAACGTGGCGGAAACTCTACAAGACATTGGCATAGGTAAAGACTTTTTGGAAAAGATCCCAATCAAAGCCAAAACTGACAAATGGGATTTCATAAAATTGAGAAGCTTCTGCACTGCAAAAGAAAAACTCAGTAAAATCAAGAGGTAGCCAATAGAATGGGAGAAAATATTTGCAAACTGTGGAACTGATAAAGGATTAACATCCAGAATATATAAAGAGCTCAAGAAATTCAACAACAAAACAAGCAACCCAGGCATTTTTCAACAGAGAAAATTTAAACAGCCAACAGACACTTGCAAAAATGCTCAGGATCATTAGCCATCAGGGAAATGTAAATCAAAACCACAATGAGGTTTCACCTCATCCTCATCAGAATGGCTTTCATACAGAAATCAACAAACAACAAATGCTGGTGAGGATGTAGGGGAAAAAAAGTAACCCTTATCCACTGTTGGTGGGAATGTAAACTGGTACAGGCACTGTGGAAGACAGTTTGGAGATACCTCAGAAATCTAAATATAGACCTACCATATGATCCAGCCATCCCACTCCTGGGAACTTACCCAAAGAAAATGAAATCAGCATATGAAAGATGTATCTGTACTCCCATGTTTACTGCAGCTCAATTCACAATAGCTAAGATATAGAACCAACCCAAATGCCCATCAACTGAAGACTGGATAAAGAAATTGTGGGATATGTACACCATGGAATACTACACAGCAGTTAAAAAAAAAAAAAAACCGAAATCCTGTCATTTACAACAAAATGGATAAAACTGGAAAACATCATATTTAGTGGAATAAGCCAGTCCCAAAAAGACAAATACAGATATTCTCCCTGATCTGTGATAATAAAGCACCTAAAAGGTCATCTATGGACATGAAATTGGCACTTTGAGATGCAATGACTTTGAACAGCCCTTGTCTCTACTGTTGAGGAACAGGGTTTTTTTTTTCCCTATACTATTTGTTGAATTACTTACTTAGTATAAAGTTAATCATATGTGCATAAAGTTAATTGAAAATAGATTATAGTAAAATATAAGAATGGGAATAGGAGAGGGAGGAGGAAGAAGGGTGGGAGGGCAGGTATGGTGGGAAGAATCACTATGTTCCTAAAGTTGTACTTATAAAATACATGAAGTTTGTATTCCTTAAATAAAAGGTTTCTGGGGAACAAAAAAAAAAAAAAAAAAAAAAAGAACCCATATTTAAAAAAAAAAAAAAACCTAGAACTAAAAAAATGAGTTCAAAATGCAGCATACAAAATCAATATATGAAAATCAATTATTTCTGTGTCCTTTCAATTAACAATCCAGAAATGAATAAGAAAAGCCCACATAAAATAGCATTAAAAGTACTAAAATATCTAGGAATAAGTTTAGCAAAAGTGCAAAAAAATATATATACTGTGAAAACTGCAAGAGACTGTTGAAGAAAATTAGAAAAGACCTAAATAAATGGAAAGATGGTCCATATTCATGGATTGGAAGTTTTAATATTGTCAAGATTTCAATATTCCTCAAACTGATCAAAATTCCAACTGGTTTATATGCATAAATTGACAGTAGATCCTAAAACTCATTTGAAAAGCAAGGGACAGGGGCCAGCACTGTGGCACAGCAGGTAAAGCCACACGCCAACACCCCATATGGGCACTGGTTGAAGTCCCAGCTGCTCCATTTCTGATCCAGTTCCTTGATAATGTGCCTGTGAAAGTCCCAGATAAAGCTCCTAGCTCCTGGTTTCTGCATGGCCCAGCCCTGGCCATTGCAGCCATTTGGAAAGTGAACCAGCAGATAGAAGACCTCTCTCTCTCTCTCTCTCTCTCACTCCCCTCGCCCATTTCTCTCTCTTTCTCTCTCTCTCTCTCCCCCTCCCTCTTTCTCTCTCTCTCTGCTTCTGACTGTCCTTCTATGTAACTCTGATAAATAAATTTTAAAAAAAGAAAGAAATTCAAGAGACAGGGAATAGCTAAGCTTGAAAAAAAATTCACTCTTCCTGATTCCAAAGTTAAATACAAAACTACAGTAATGAAGACACTATGGTAACTGGCAGTTTCCGGCCAATACAGACCCCAGGAGGTACTGGTGATGACTCCAATAATGAATTCCTGCTATCCATGTGGGAAACAGGGATTGAGTTCCCAGTTCTCAACTGTAGCCACAACTAGGAGCGACTGCAGGCACTTAGGTAGTGAAGCAGCAGATGCGGGGGCAGGGAGTCATATATGCTCTCTCGCTCTCTCACTTCCCCATCCCACAAATACATATTTTTTTAAAGAGAGAGTCAAAAAATAAAGCCTCACATTTACTATTAACTGGTTACTAACAAGGATGTCAAGACCATTCAATGCAGAAAGAATAGTCTCTTCAACAAACATTGCTGGGACAACTGAATAAGCACTTGCAAAATAATGAAGTTTGGTACACCTCACACCATTTACAAAAATTAACTCAAAATGGATCACAGACATAAATATAAGAGCTAAGTTATAAAACTCTTAAGAGAAAATGTAGGGGCCAGCACCATGGCACAGCAGGTTAAAGCCCTGGCCTGAAGCACAGGCATCCCATATGGGCGCCAATTCTAGTCCCAGCTGCTCTTCTTCCAATCCAGCTCTGTTATGGCCTGGGAAAGCAGTAGAAGATAGCCCAAGTGCTTGGGCCCCTGCACCCATGCGGGAGACCCAGAAGAAGCTCCTGGCTCCTGGCTTCAGATCAGCTCAACTCCAGCCATTTGCGGCCACCTGGGGAGTGAACCAGAGGATGAAAGATTCCTCTTTGTCTCTACCTCTCTCTGTAACTCTTTCAAATAAATAAAACAAATCTTAAAAAAAAAAAAAAAAAAAGAAGAAGATGGCCCAAGTCGTTGGACCCCTGCACTCGCATGAGAGACTCAGAAGAAGCTCCAGGTTCCTGGCTTCGGATCAGTCCAACTCCAGCCATTGCAGCCACTTGGAGAGTGAACCAGTGGATAGAAGACTTTCTCTCTCTCTCTCTCTTTCTCCCTCTCTCCCTCTCTCCCTCTCTCCCTCTCTCCCTCCCTCTCTCTCTGCCTTTCAAATAAATAAATCTTTTTTAAAAAGAGAGAGAGAGAGAAAATATAGGCCTAAATATGCTTGACCTTATATTGAGCAATGATACAATATCAAAAGCAGAAAAAAAAAAAAAAGAAAAATAGATACACTGCACCTCATCAAAATTAAAAGCTATTTCAAAGGATACCATCAAGAAATTAGAAGGAGTTGGCTCTGTGCGTGCGAGGCAGGTAAAGCCACTGCCTCTGGCATCTGCATCCCATATGCACACCCGTTCGAGTCCCAGCTGCTCCACTTCTGATCCAGTTCCCTGCTGATACACCCAGGAAAGCATGGGAAGTCCTCGGGTCCATGCACCACATGGGAGACCCAGAAGAGCTCCTGGCTTCGGATCTGCTCAGCTCCAGCTGTTGTAGCCATTTGGGAAGTGAACCAGTAGATGGAAGATCTATTTCTCTCTGTCTCTCTCTCTCTCTCTCTTTCTCTGTAACTCTGCCTTTCAAATAAATAAATAAATCTTCCAAAAAAAAAAAAAAAGGAAGAAGGAAGGCAGAAAAGACAACCCACAACCTACAGAATGGGAGAAAATATTTGAAGTCAGCATCTAGAATTTATAAAAAATTGTTACAACAACAACAAAAAGATAACCCAGTTTTTAAATGGAGAAAATATTTGAATAGATATTCTTCAATAAAGATATATAAATGGTGAAGAAGCACATGAAAAAATGCAAACACCATTAATCATGGGGGAAATGTAAATCAAAACCACAATGATTCACATCCACTAGGAAGGGTATAATCTAAAAGACAGACAATAACAAGTATGGGTGAGGATGTGGAAAAACTAAAACCCACAGACATTGTTGGTGGGAATATAAAATGTAGGGGTTTTGGAAAACCATCTGAAATACACAGAGTTACCACATAACTGAAGCTAAGTATATATTCCTAGACATGCACTCAATAGAATTAAAAATGAATAACTTCATAAAAACTTGTACACAAAAGTTTATAGCTATAATAGCCAAAAAATGAATCAACCTAAGTGTCCATCAACTCATCAACTGATGAATGGATAAATGAAAGTATTCTATCCATCTAATGGAATATTATTTGGCAATTTTAAAAATCATACCTACTGTGGTATATTAGGTTAAGCTTCTGCAGTGCCAGCATCCCATCTGGGGGCCAGTTTGTGTCCTGGCCACATCACAATCCAGCTCCCTGCTAATGACCCTGGAAAAGCAGTGGAAGATGACCCAAATACTTAAGCCCCTGCATAGGAGACCTGGATAGAGACCTGGATGAAGCTCCCGGCTCCTGGCTTTGGCCTGGCCCAGCTCCAGGCATTGTGACCATTTGGGGAGTGAACCTGTGAATGGAAGATCTCTCTCTCTCTCTACCCCCCTTTTCTCTGCCTTTCAAATAAATATTTTTAAAGAAGAAGACCTCTGTCACTTTCAAATAAATAAATCTATAAAAGCAGCAACAGCAGCCACAGTCCCAAGGAAGCCCAGAGGCTCTGCCCCACCACCCTTAGAGGGACAGAAGGGGCTGGGCAGTGGGACAGCCTCACCATGCAGCCACCTACAACATACATGAACCTTGATACTATGCTAAGGAAACAAAGTCTGTCACAGAAAGACTACATAGTGCATGATTCCATTTATATAAAATGACTCAAAGAGGCAAATCTTTGGAGACAACAAGTAGACTAGTGGTTCCCAAGGGTTAGTATGGGGCTAATGAAAATAAGGAGGGATTGATAATGGGTACAAGATTTCTTTTAGGGAGGCCGGCGCCACAGCTCACTAGGCTAATCCTCTGCCTGTGGCGCCAGCACCCCGGGTTCTAGTCTCGGTCGGGGCACTGGATTCTGTCCCGGTTGCTCCTCTTCCAGTCCAGCTCTCTGCTGTGGCCTAGGAAGGCAGTGGAGGATGGCCCAAGTGCGTGGACCCTGCACCTGCATGGGAGACCAGGAGGAAGCACCTGGCTCCTGGCTTCGGATCAGCGCAGCATGCCAGCCGTAGCACATCGGCTATAGTGGCCATTTTGAGGAGTAAATCAACAGATAGGAAGACCTTTCTCTCTGTCTCTCTCTCTCTAACTCTGCCTGTCAAAAAAAAAAAAAAAAAAGATTTCTTTTAGGGGTGATGAACATATTCTAAAATTGTGGTGATGGTTGTCCAACTCAGTGAATTAATTTTTAACTATACATTTCAATAGATGGAATGTATGATAATGAATTATATCTCAAAAACACCACTACAAATTTTACAAAGATGCCTCTTTTTCTTTTGTAAAGATTTATTTATATATTTATTTATTTGAAAGGCAGAGTAACAAAAAAAAAAAAGAGAGAGAGAGAGAGAGAGATATCTTCAATCTACTAGTTCACTCCCTAAATGGCCCTAATAGCCAGGCTGGGCCAAGCCAAAGCCAGGAACTCCATCTGGGTCTCCCACATGGTGGCAGGAACTGAAGCACTTGAGTCACACATTAGCAGGAAGTTGGATCAGAAGTGGAGGAGCCAGGACTTAAACCAGCACTCTGATATCGGATGACAGCATCCTAAGTAATAGCTTTACCTCCTACACCACAGGACTTCCCTAACAGACCTCTTTTTCTTATATAAGAATACAAATTACATTCTCATTCAACTTCCCATGACTTCATAGAGAGTTGACATCATGAGTCAAGGAAGTCAACTTTTCTGTATTATACATGTATAAAGCTAACTGGACCCAATAACTGGATTAGACACATAGGACTAGGCAGAGCAGTCCTATTCATTCACCTGACAAAAGAAATAAAGAGAACTTTCCATAGCCCATTCACGTTTGTACCTACAAAGTGAAGATCAGAAATCAGTTCTGCCAGGTGGGTTCAAGCTCTCTCTGTGACCACCACCACCACCCCCACCTCTCTGTCAAGATCACAAGAGCCATAAAAGCAGATAAATTTTAATTTCCTTGCTCTTATAACCCCCTGGTCTCTGTAGTGTCAAACAGCCAACCTCTCCTCACTTTCTTGGACAGCTTCTGTCAAAGCAGGATTATCAATAAACGTTAAATCTACAAGAATGTACCTCAGAGACCATGTAACGCAGTTCCCTCCTCTGGACAAAGATGTTGAGAAACAGAGATCCAACGACTCACTCAACACTTCAGTGCTATTTGGTGACAGAGCTAGAACTAGAACTCAGGCCTCCCAACTTCCAGCTCAGCACTCTTCCCCTTCCTGGGACTTCTTCAGCCTATACCTTTCTCAATGTCATGATGAGCCACAAGGTGGGTAAGAGTGAAAAAAAAAAAAAAAAACCTGCACAGCATCTCCTGGTTCAATCTTTATATAAGATCATTATGGCAGAAGTACTAAAGACCATGATTTTCTTCCTCTTTGCAAAAGAAATCCCAGGAGAGCTCTGGATACCCATCTCTCTACCTCCCCCTCTACACCAGTCCATGATGAGAATCATACATGTCTATTACTCAGGACAGTGAAAAACAAAGATCAGCATGCTCATTCTACCTAGTAAGATGACACAAGGGTAAACTGGAACAAGTTCTGGGGGAGGAAGTCAGCCAAACTGTCTTGTCTACCCAGAATCCATCTCTCCTTTTTGGATAAGCACCCTGGTTTTTCCTTTGAGGCTGTCCCCTCCTTGATTTCAGTCAAAGGGGTTGGGATAAGTCTCATCCACTCACCCACTGGGTTCTGGGACCCAGGCCTGGCTAATCCATCCTTCTGGCTATAATCATTGATTCAGGAATGGACGATTATATAGAATCAAGTAAGTCAGATGGGATTCAGAACTGGGGCTTCTGCCCCAGTCATCATGAAGAGGACTCTATTTCTGCTGGGGCTGTCAGCTAAAACTGCCCCTCCTTAAGGAGAAAGTCAGCCTGAGGACAAAGCCAATGCTTAGGAAATCAGAGCCAAGAGTTGCAAAAGAGAGGCCAAGTCTGATGCCAGTGTTGGTGTTCCTGGGCTCAGTTGCGCTAGAAGTTAGCTCAACTCCACTTTACCAAGACAATTTTGAGTTCAATTCCTATCCCTGAAACTGAAAGAAATCTTCATTTCACACAGAAGGCACTCAAAATCCTACCACCAACAGAGGCACCCTCTCTCAGCCTTTCAGTGGACTCTGGTGCGAGGTAATTAGGCTGTAGCAGCTCATGCTGAAAGACATTTCTGAGGGGCCGGCACTGTGGCTCAGCAGGTTAATGCCCTGGCCTGAAGCGCCAGCATCCCATATGGGCGCCGGTTCTAGTCCCAGCTGCTCCACCAGCTCTCTGCTATGGCCTGGGAAAGCAATAGTCCTTGGGCTCCTGTACCCGCATGGGAGACCAGGAAGAAGTTCCTGGCTCCTGGCTTTGGATCAGTGCAGCTCCGGCCATTGCAGCCATCTGGGGAGTGAACCATCCTGCTTCCTGGCTTCCGAATGGCGCAGTTCTGGCTGTTGCAGCCAACTGGGGAGTGAACCATCGGATGGAAGACCTCTCTCTCTCTCTCTGTGCCTCTCTTCTCTCTGTGTAACTCTGACTTTCAAAATGAATAAGTAAATCTTTAGGAAAAAAAAAAAAAGACATTTCTGATCCTAAAATACTGTGATTCTATGAATCCAGCAAAGACTGCCTGCCCTCAAAGATGATCTCTGGGCCTACAACCTCAACTCATTATTCACTCAGCTGACCCCATGTCCAGGACTCATTTTACAAAAAGCTCCTTCCCCAAGGAGGTTTACCCCTCTTCCTATAGCCTTCCACGGGGCAAGTCCCGTTCTCTGTTCACCTCTAACACACTGCAGCAAAGCCAAGTTCAGGTGAAGGTGGGCTTGAGACCAGTCCACTCACAAACACAAGCACAGGCCATAGTCTGCCTTCAGAAGTAAGCCTGCTCAAACTGCAAAGCGAGTTCAGCCACCTCTCAACTGATTAGAGGGTGGGTGCCCCCAACCCCCGGTGAGTTGCCAGGAAGAACTTAGCTTCGGACCTCTGAATTCTGATCCTATCTCTCCATCTCTCACCTTGCTAGCTGCTCTAATAAGTATGCTCTAGTTATGGGGAGTTGGGGGGAATAACATGTTTAACGTGAGGTCAGGGGATTATCCCTCTCATTTACCTGTGCCCAGGGAGAAATTCCAGGCATATCCCTTAAGGTTATGCCAATATAGTCACTCACACAGCTTCTGAAACCTTTTGGGTGGGGAGGGCCCCGCGGCTGCCCAGCTTCAAGACAGTAACAGATCAGTCGGGCAAAATGCAGGTGTCGGTACTGTCAGGGCTGTAACTGGAGGACTGGACGCCCAGGGAGGGGCGAAGGTAGGGGGGGCTCGCACATCTCCCCAGACCCGAGGAGGAGCCAGGAGGAACCAACTTCCTGCAGTAACGGGGCCTTCCTGCGGGGCCTGGGGGCGGTGAGGGCCACCGCGCCCGGGCCGAGTACGGCAGGTCTTTGGGAACACTCGTCCCAAGGCCAGGATTGGGCTCCCCCAGCGTGCCCGAAGCTCCGCCGGAAACGAACCGGATCTCGCCTGGCTGCATGGCTCCGTCCCCCGGCTCCTACTCTCAGGGATCGGGCTAGCACCGGCCCTAGCCCCACCGCGGCCCGCCCACCGCCCCTCACTCGCTCGCCCCTGCCTTCCCGGGTGCAACACGCGCGATCGGGCAGGGTGGCCGCACACAGCGCGGGCGCCGGCTCCCCGGCAGAGTCCCCTCACCTTACTCGCGGTGCCTTTCTGGAGGCTGCCATTCGGCAGTGACGTGCCCCGGCCCACGTCAGGGGAGCGCAGACCAGCTGATCACCCGCGGCAGGGCAGGAGGGAGGGCGCCGCGCGCCAAGGCCGGCCGCCCGCGCGCCACGCCGACCACGCCCCCCTCTGTGGCGTGCGCTCGCGTTGGCCCCGCCCACCCTCAGGCCCCGCCCGCCGGCCGCCCGCCGCGGGTCCGGGCTTCGCTGAGGCGCCGCGAGGCTGTGAGGCCTGGGGCTGGACCCGTGTTCCACGCATGCGGGCGTTGCCTGTCTCCCGGCCACGCGTTGGGGAGAGGACGCCGTGCCGCAGCGCGCCGTTTCGTGTCTTCATGTTTCTCGCCATTCCCCTCACAAGAAAGAGAGCGGCGTCGGCAGCTGGAGGGGTTGCGGTGCCCAGGATGTGTCGGCCTTTATGAGGGCCGAGAGGAGGGGCGCGCGGCCGCTTCAGGAGGCGCCTCCACGGGGTCGTCGAGGCTTTGGAGCAGGGTTCCAGGTCCTGCGACTCAGGAGACGACCCCAAAATTATTTCTCCGGCTTGAAAATCCAGATAGCGAGTGGACCCCCCCTCAACCCCAGCGTGCCCAAGTGGAGCTCCTGGTCAAATGCACCGAAAGAAAATGAAACCGTTCTCTCCCAAGCAATGGCTAGCTCCATTCTTCGTGACCAAAAACCTTGGCGTCATCCCCGCCTCTTTCACATCATCCTATCGGTTGTGACTTCACATCTGATCCCGAATCTGCCCACTCTGGTCCCCTTCACTTGCCACCCCTCTGGTGTGCACCACCTGTGGGATTGCACTGGCCTCCGGGTTGATTGCCACCCTGCACCCACACAGTGCAGCCTGAACCCAGCACCAGAGCACTCCCTCCAAGCCGTCAATCAGACTAGCTCTCTGCTCAGTGCTTTCCAAGGATCCTCAGTTCGGATCGGCTGAGAACTCTCCGTGATCTGCACCTAACCATTTTCTACCGTTCCCACGCTGCTCACTCGGCTTCGGCTAAACTGGCCTCCTTGCTGTGCCTTGGGAAAGCTGTTCACACTCATGCCCCTGGCCTTGGCGCTTGAGCTTCCCCCAGATATACACGCTGCCTTCCTCTTTCTCCACCAGTCTTTGCTCAAGTACTGCCTTCTCAATGCGACTTACCCTGACCACTCGATTTAAAATTGTAAACCCCTTCCAACATTCCTAATCCCTCCTTATCTTGTTTTTTTTCCTAGCATTGATCTATCACTTTTTAACATAATAGAATATTTGCTTAAGTATATTGTACTCTGCCTCCCCCAAACACACATACACACACACACACAAAATATAACCATCAGTACAGAGATTGTTCCTGATTTGTTTAATGATGAACCGTATCTAACATGTACTAAGTTCTCATTATAAATTTTATTCAGGAATGAATGTCCCCAGAATGTACACCCCTCAAGAGCAGGGACAGGAGCTCTCTTGTTCATTGTTGCTTAGAGCAACACCTGGCACTAAATGAAAAGTGACTACATTTTCAAATGGTGATCTGCAATTCTTTCTGCTTTGACCTTGGTGAAGGCCTAATACAGCTGTATCAAGTAGATTCTGCTGCCTGCAAGAACTTGAAGTTCTAGTTAGTATTCAATAATCATTTAACCAAGTCAAATTAGACCCTGGAGGAAAAGCATCAGAGAACAAAAGATGTGGTACAACAGATGTCTGTTCCATTTCCCCAAATTTGTGGAGCCAAAAAAAGAGAAACTGTAAAATGACTGTTTCCAGCCCTCATCTGAAAGATGGTAGGAAAGACCAAGTTGTGAAGAAGAAAACGTAACATAGCAGAAAGGGATGGATATGCGGACAAAGGGGACAGGCATTTCATAATCACATTGCCTGGGAGAAAACGACTTGGCTCAGAGTTCATGGCATCTGGCTTTAGGGGAGAGAAATACTTCATGTTTCTTCAACCGGATTTGAATTTCTGTTTGATGGATGACAAAGCACCCTTCCCTCTGCTGGAGTTCTTTGCAGAAGGCCTTGGGGAGAAGGGAAACAGTGGGGTTTATGTCAGCCCTTCCCTGACTGCGTCCTCACATGTTTAAAGAGGAAAATAATCACACTGACTGACATTTCCTGAGCGCTGTGTTTCTAGCCCAGAACAGCCCAGTGAGTGGAGGACTATTATCCTCATTTACTGATTGCAGAGACGAGGTTTGCAGAGGTTAATTCCTTTGCCCAAAACCCTCACTCTAGGCTCACACCCAACCTTCTCACCAGCAAAAGGAAGGAGACAGCTGGTATCAGCATTAAGACTCAGACTGGATGGATCTGAAAGGTAGACAGAAACGTTAACTAGGTAGGAACGTGCTGGGGGAGCAAGCCTCTGGCATAACAGTTAAGATGCCTCTTAGGATGCCTGCATCCCCATCAGCATGCCTAGTTTCAAGTTCTGACTCCACTTCCAATTCCAGCTTCCTACTAATGCACACTCTGGGAGACAGCAGGTGATGGCTCAGGAGTTTGGTCCCTACTACCTGCATGGGAGGCCTAGATTGAGTGGTTCCTGGCTTCAGTCTGGCCCAGCGCCAATTGCTGCAGGCATTTAGAGAATGAACCAGCAGATAAGAAGAGAAGAGAGCTTTCTCTCTCTCTCTCTCTTTCTCTCGCTCTCTCTGGCTTTCAAATAAAATACATTTTAAAATTTAAAAATAGAAATATGTTGGAGATATGATTAAAAATATGTTGGAAATATGTCCCCCAAAATTCATATATTTAAACCCTAACTCCCAGTACCTCAGAATGTAATCATATTTGGAAATAAGGTCATTACAGATGTAACTAATTAGAATGAGTTTATATTAGAGTAGGGTGGATCCCTATTCCAATAGGACTGATATATTTATTTTTGTAAAAAAGAAATTTGGAAACATCATGAACAAAGGGAAAATACCTTGAGAGCATGAAGACAGAGACTGAGGTGTTACCTCTTTACGTCAACAAACACTAACGAGTCCCAGCAAACCACCAGGAGCTAGGAGAGAGGCATGGAAGGGATTCTTAAACACAGCATCAGAAGAAACCAACTCCATGGATACCTTGATCTCAGACTTCCTGCCTCTAGAATGATGAAACAATCCATTTTTGCTTTTTAAGGCGCCCAGAGGTGGCACATTGTAATTTAAGCCCAGGAAACTAGTACAAAGTAAGTGTAAATGTCCAAATGTGTGAATTGTGGCTCTGTTGTTTTGATCATTCAATTGTTTTGACCACTCAGCATACATTCTCCCTCCAATATACTCCTGTGGCCCAGGTCTTCCTCATCCCCTCCCTCTGTCATTCTCTGTCTGTGTCATCCTAGTAAAACACTTAGATTCCAGAGGCAAGTCATGTGACCTAAGCCACAGTTGATAGGCTCAAAGATTGTTACAGGACAATGAAGTTTTCATGGTAAATGCTGGAACAGGCCTTGCTCTTCTCTGCCAGGCAAAATCCTGGAAACATGTGCTATAGAACTTCAGCCTCCACATGCAATATATGAATAGCACCAAGACATCAGAAGACAGAGCAAAGAGGAGAAAAGCAGACCTCATAACATTATTTGGGACCTGAATCCTACCACACCTTAAACCAGATCACTCACTGGACTTTTCAGATGTCAGTCAAAAAATTTCCTCTTGTGTTTAAATAAGTTTGACTTGAGTTTTCTGTTGTTTGCATTCAAGACTCTTTACTGAATCATATAATCATCTGTATAATTAATTTTATGCATGAGTTTTATTAACATAGACAACCATGAGTTAGCATAGAAAAAGATCACAATATAATATCCCATTTCTATAATAATATATCTACATATACAGATGTCCACACTGATACAGATATATAGATGCATATATTTATTTTAAAGGCAGAGTTACAGAGAGAGAAACAGAAACAGAGAGAGAAGGATCTCCCATTTGCTGGTTCACTCCTCAAATGGCCACAACAGCTAGGGCTGGGCCAGGCCAAAGCCAGGAGCTTCCTCCAGGTCTCCCACATGAGTAAAGGGGCCCAAGCACTTGGGCCATCTCCTGTTGTTTTCTCAGGCAGGTTAGCAGGAAGCTGGATTGGAAGTGGAGCAGCTGGGACTGGAACCTATTCCCTTAAGGGGTGCCAGCATTGTAGGCAGGGGCCTAACCCACTGCATCACAATGTTGGTCCCCAGATATTCATTAGAAGAAAAGAAAATTTCACAGTGATTTAATTTTGCCCTTTTTTTGAATGTGTTTTTTATTATTGTTAAAAAAAGAAGCTCAAAGTACTCATCAATCATTTATCTGGCTTTTTCTTCTTGGAAGGCAGAGTGAAAAAAAAAATCTGTTCCAGCCTCCAAAACTGTGCACTACAGGCAATAATATTCCTCTAGTATTCATCTGGTTGATGGTCTACTTGGTGAGGAGTGGGGGGAGGGGGGGCGGGGGGCAACATCCTTTTCAATAAACTCTCAGATGAGAGGACTAAAAAAATAGAAATGCTTATAGGAGATCAAACAGACTTACAGCTTCTGAGAAGGGTTTTAACCTTTTCAAACATTTCAATTTGTTCTAATAAAATTGATAGTCCAGGACCAATGATGAGTGAGGCTCTCATAAATTGTTATAATACGGCCGTATTTTCTGTAATGTTAACTAAAAGATAGGCTTGTGGTTACACCCTAGAAAGGAATGAAAGAAGAAAAGCCAACTTTCAGAATTGCAGAGGCTGCCAGAACAATGTACTGTAAATTACGGGTGGGAGAATGCATTTGGCTCAGTTCAGAATCTACTCACCCTTTGTATTCAATGAAAACTGAACTCAGACCTTTGATATCTGAGTTCCATTTACTCTTGGCAAAGTTCAGTTCTCTGCTTCAAATAAAAAAAATCTTAAAAAAAAAACCTTTAAGAGGCCCACGGGGTTTCTCGGACATCAAATGGTTCTTGCACAAACAACATATTGATGAGCTAAGTGTAAATGAATCAGAAACAAACAGATGAAGATTGTCTGGAACATGCAGACCCACCCATGCTGCAAGAAAAAAGGCCCAGGGAAGCACTCTAGTTGTCTCTTCCTTTAAGGAGTATCCTATTTTTACCCTACTTTTCCCTTCCTCAAAAAGCCTTCAGGGGACCTTTGCAAAATGTAGGAAAAGGAAGAGAGCATATCCAGCTGTCCATCATGTTGATTTCTCACAATCCCTTCCTTGGCTATGCATTGAAAACTGAACTTTGGGTGGAAGCCATTTGGCCCAGAGGTCAATGTCAAGAGACAAGTACTGGCCCTGTGCCTACTACTAAATAGGTGTGTGATTTTAGAATGGACAGAGTACCCTCCTCTCTATTTTCCTAAGGGGTCAGATTTGATGACCCCCTTCCAGGTTTGCTATGCAGTGATCAAGTCCTATGCACAGAACTTGAGGATGACAGCCTGGAAGATAATATTTTGTGTGGGCCTCTCTGTATCCTTTTTTTAAATAACAGCTCTATTGAGATATAACTCACATACCATATAATTAGCCCATTTGAAATGTGCAATCCAGTGGTTTTTATTATATTCCCACAATTGCACAACCATCACCACAGTCTTAGAAGAGTTTCTTCGGGGCTGGCACTGTGGCACAGTAGATTAACGCCCTAGCCTGAAACGCCGGCATCCCATATGGGCGCCAGTTCGAGATCCAGCTGCTCCACTTCCCATCCAGCTCTCTGCTATGGCCTGGAAAAGCAGTGGAAGATGGACCAAGTGCTTGGGTCCCTGCACCCATGTGGGAGACCCGGAAGAAGCTCCTGGCTCCTGGCTTCGGATTGGCACAGCTCCGGCCGTTGCGGCCATCTGGGGAGTGAACCATCGAGTGGAAGACCTCTCTCTCTCCTGCTCTGCCTCTCCTCTCTCTGTGTAACTCTGATTTCAAATAAATAAATAAATATTTTTAAAAAAGTTTTTTCACCCCAAAAATAGATCTATACTCTTTAGAGTTGGTTATTTCTCTCCTCCTACCCCAACCCTCCTCATCATAGGCAGCAACTCATCTCCTTCCTGTGTCTATAGTTTCACTTCTTCTGGGCATTTCACACAAGTGGAGCCAGTGTTGTGGCATAGCAAGTTAAGCCACCACCTACAACACCAGCATCCCAAATGGGTGCCAGTTCAAGACCTGGCTGCTCCACTTTGGATCCAGCTCCCTGCTAATGTATCTGGGAAAGCAGTAGAAAATGGCCCTAGTGCTTGGGCCCCTGCTACCCACATGGGAGACTCTGATGGAGTTCCAGCCTCCTAGCTCCAGCCTGGCCCGGTCCAGCCACTGTGGCCATTTGGGAAGTGAACCAGAGGGTGGAAGTTCTCTCTCTCTCTCTCTCTCTCTCTTTCTGTGTGTGTATGTGTATATGTGTGTGTGTGTCTCCCTCTCTAACTTTGCCTTTCAAATAAATAAAAAATATATCTTTAAACATAGATAATGATCTGTTTTTAACTGGCCTCTTTCACTAAGCATAGCATCCTCAAGATTTATCCATGTTGTGGCATGCATCAGTACTTGATTATTTTTTATTGCCAAATATGACAAATAATATTCCAGTGTCTAGAGTAGTATTATTTTGTTTGTCCACTGGTTGATGGACACTTGGGTGGCTCTCAGTTTTTGAATATTGTGAATATGGCACCTATGAACATTCACGTACAAGTTTTTATGTGGACATGCGTTTTCAGTTTTGGTTTGTTATTTTTAAGATTTTTTTTTTAAATTTGAAAGGCAGAGTGACACAGAGAGACAAATAGAGGGATCTTCTATCTGCTGGTTTACTCCCCAAATGGCTGCATCAGCCATATCTGGGCCAGGTTTAAGCCAGGAGCCAGGAATTCAATATAGGCCTCCCATGTGGGCAGCAGGGGCTGAAGCATTTGGACCATATTCCATGCTTTCCCAGAAGCATTAGCAGGAAGCTGGATCAGAAGCAGAGCAGCAAGGACTCAAACCAGCATGCTGATATGTAGTACCAGCATTGTAGCAAGCAGCAGCCTAAGCCACTGCACCACAATGCCAGCCTGTTTTTTTGCTCTCTTGAGTATACACCTAGGAACGGGGATGCTCAATCATGGGGTCATTCTATATTTAGCCTCTGGAGGAACTGATATACTGTTCCCCGTGAGGCTCAATATTCTTCAATATTCTCACCAACGCTTATTAAAATCTTTCTTTTCTATTCTAGCCTCCCTAGTGGATAGGAAATACTATCTCATTGTAGTTTTGATTTCCACTACCCTGATGCTAATGATATTGAGCATCTTTTCATGTTTTTATTGGTCATTTATATATCTCTGTAGAAACATATGTTCTTTTCCTGTTTTAAAATTGAGTTGTTTTTCTTACTGAATTGTAAACATTCTTTATATATTATAGATGCAAATCTCTTACCAAATATATGATCTGCAAACATTTTCTACAATTCTATGGGCAACATTTAAAACTCTATGTCTTTGGCTTCGTTGGAAAAATCAGAAGGCTGTTTGGCAACACTAGTCCTTCTTTCTATACAGCAATAAGCAGCATGAACACAGCAGGGGCTCCAGTGAGATGCTGCAAAGAGCCTCCATCTGACCAAGAAGGTCTTGTATTTTACCTGCCAGACCCCGTGTTGATAAACGAATTTGTGACTCCTCCTCATAGAGAATCTGACAAAGCATGGCCCAGATTTCAACTCCACTGAAATTGCCTCTGATTGAGTTAAAGTAACTACTCCTTGCCATAATGTTTTTACCTTTGCACTTAAACACAGAATCCCCTAAACTTAGCACCAACTATCAAGTCCTCCACTCTTCTTGTTTTGCAATTTGGATTTTGCAAGGCATGGGGCAACTGACTGGGCTTGGCAGAGACCCCAGGATTTTGGCAGCTCTGTTGGTACTGATGTCATAAATATCTCTTGCCATAATGCATCCTCATTACTAACTCAGACCAGCCAAACAAACAAACGGAGCTGAAAAACAAGAGTAACAGGCTGCCTGCACTTCAAACACTGCATAAAAATACTCAGAAAAACAACTTAGTGCTTAGGACCACATCCAAGAATGAAAATTACTAGCTCTCATTGTTAACCATCCCTTTCCTTGATCACAATTTGCCTGCTAAAAGTAGCCCCCTCTCAGAATAAATATCTCTAAAAAGATATTAGTAATATACTCTAGTCATATGACATTCTTTTCACACTCATCATTAACATTTGTTTAACTTTTTATTCATTCATTCCTTTATTTAAATATTATTTGTATCCTTAATATTCCTTTTTAAACAGAATTGATGAGATATATTTTATTTTTTAAAAAAAAGATTTATTTTATTTATTTGAATGAGTTACAGAGAGACGTGGAGACAGAGAGGTCAATCTTCCATCCACTGGTTCACTCCCCAGATGGCTGCAACAGCCGGAGCTGCGCCGATTACTGCGCTGATCCGAAACCAGGAGCCAGGAGCTTCTTCCGGGTCTCCTACATGGGTGCAGGGGCCCAAGGACTTGGGCCATCCTCCACTGCTATCCCAGGCCATAGCAGAGAGCTGGATTGGAAAAGGAGCAGCCAGGACCAGAACCGGCACCCATATGGAATGCCAGAGCTTCAGGCCAGGGCTTTAACCTGCTGCGCCACAGCGCCAGCCCCAATGATGAAATATACTTTATATATTGCACAATTCACCTACTTAAAGTGCATAATCCAATGAATTTTAGTATATTCAGAGTTGTGCAATAGTCATTACAATTTTAGGAGATTTTCATAATCCCAAAGGAAACTTCATGTCCCTTAGCATCACTCCTCATTTCTCCCATCCTCCCAAGCCCTAGGCAACCACTAACCTGATTCCTGTCTTTATAGAGTTGCCTCTTCTGACCATTTCATCCAAATTAAGTCATTCAATGTGTCATCTTCTGTGACTGGCTTCTTTTATTTAGCATAGTGTTCTCATGATTCATTCATGATGTAGTATGTATCAGAACTTCATTCTTTTCATTGAAGAATAATATTCATTGTGTGAATGTACCACATTGTATTTATCCATTCTAATGAATTTTGGGTTGCTTCCACTTCTTGGCTATGATAAATAATGCTGCTATGAACATTTGTGTAATGGTTTGTTTGTTTTTTTATAGATGTACATCTCCACTTCTCTTGAATATATACTTAGAAGTGGAGTTGCTGGGTCATGTGGTAACTCTATGTTTAATATCTTGAATCTTTTTTAAAGTGGCTGCACCATTATACATTCCCACCAGCAGTGGATAAGAGTTTCAATCCTCCACCTTCTTGCCTATTCTTACTACTCTTTGTCAGTATATTTATCTTCCTTCCTCCATCAACCCTTCCCAGTCTTCAAGTGAAAATCTGAATGGCTATTGCCTCTGGGAAAGTGGGTAGCATTTAATTTCAGAGTAAATCTTTTCTTAGCCTCATCTTTTAGGGAATCTACCAGAAAAACCACATATCAAAGATGCTCTCACTCCTGTAAATCTGATTTGTTTCCACAGTGCAGGTTAATCCTGAGTCTCTAACTACTTGGACTACATATTCCAGTTACAAACAAAATAAAGGAATTCGATTATTTAAAATACAGCTATAAGCATAGAATTTTGGAACTGGAAAGAGCCCTAAGGATACCTTCAGCAATGCCTTCATTTTATAGATGAGGATGGTCAAACCAAACCAAGAAATTCACATGAGCAAGGCCACAGCTGTTTATTACAGAATCAGACTGGAACCTGAGTCTTCTTATTCTCTTCTATTCCTCTTATCAGTCTACCCTGCAACCTCTTAACCAGCTGGGCTTAGCAAATACTAGGACGTTATAATTTCAAGAGTAAGGACTGCACACACACACACACACACCACCACCACCACCACCACCAACAACAACAACATAGTAAAGAGTTAGGTGATTTCCAGGTTTCTGTGGGCTAATTCTAGCCCCTAGATGTGTCTAATTTGCCCTACATAGTATTTTAAGATTTTTTAAAAACAGTTAACCACTGTTGTTTGGATGTGGTATGTCCCAAAAAGGTTTATGTTCTAGAAGCTTGGTTCCCAATGTGACTATGTTTAGAAGCAGTGAGACCTTCAAAAGATGGAGCCTCGTGGGAGTTGGTTGTGTCATTGAGGGTGCTGCCCTTAGAAGAATTTCAGAGAGTTCTCATGGGACCCTGAATTAGTTGTCATGAAAATGAGTTGTTATAAGAGGTAGTGCCTGGCCCCTCCCAGCTTTCTAGCCTGCTATCTCTCCCTGTACTTTCCCTGCTCACATACACTCCCACCATTATGGTGTCAACCACTTTGAGCCTCTACCAGAGGCAAGCAGAGGCCAGTCAAGGCCTTTAAGATCCAGAACTGTGAGCTAAACAATTTATTTTCTTTATAAAGTACCCAGCCCCAGGCATTTTGTTATAGTAACAGAAAACTGATCAATACGGTTACCAACTCATGAAAATGAAGAGCTTTCAATCCAAAATATCTTCTGATATTGAGTCCATGGTTCCTGCTTAAGTTTTGTAACAAACAGGTTAGAGTTAAATATTACCATCTAATTGAATAATACTCATCATACTACCTGCTTCATTTCTGAAAGTATTTGAATTTTTAACCCTTAAGCCAGATAACTAAGACGTATTTGAGGTGTTTGTGCATTTGTTGGTCCTGATTAAAACAGAGAGAGATGTCAGACAGACAAAAATGCTCATGAGACCTGAGGTCTTTGTAGGTTAGCAGGACTTATCATGGAAGCAGCAAAGTGAAGAGAAGACACGGGGTCCTCTGCAGGGTCTCCTTTTGGCCTAAGTTCACAAAATAAACAACAGATGCAGCAAGGCCTTAACAGATTCCAAAGAGACATAATGACAGTTTTTGCATCAGAGCACAAGTCCCCAAAGGAGAAGGTCTTAGAATAGCACGCAGTCATGGAACTTAAGACTGTCACATCCCCAAGTGCCATGAGCTGGGCCTTCCTTGCTTCCAGAAAGTACCATTTAGTAGCCGGCGCCGCGGCTCACTAGGCTAATCCTCCGCCTTGTGGCGCCGGCACACCGGGTTCTAGTCCCGGTCAGGGCGCCGGATTCTATCCCGGTTGCCCCTCTTCTAGGCCAGCTCTCTGCTGTGGCCAGGGAGTGCAGTGGAGGATGGCCCAAGTGCTTGGGCCCTGCACCCCATGGGAGACCAGGAGAAGCACCTGGCTCCTGCCATCGGATCAGCGCGGTGCGCCGGCCGCAGCGCGCCAGCCGCGGTGGCCATTGGAGTGTGAACCAATGGCAAAGGAAGACCTTTCTCTCTGTCTCTCTCTCTCACTGTCCACTCTGCCTGTCAAAAAAAAAAAAAAAAAAAAAAAAAAGAAAGAAAGAAAGAAAGTACCATTTAATTCACTGTTGTGTAGCAAGCACATCAGCTCTCCTAATTGATTGCTGAGAGCCTGGACCATGGTAACCTACAAGCCTCAGTGGATCCCAGACCTACAGATCCTATGGAGCAAAACAGCCTACAAACTGAAGTCCTCTTTCAGCTGGTATCTTTGGACTCCTGAGGTGAGTGTGAAAAAGCATCCTGCCAAGGCAGGCATTTGATGCAACAGTTAAGTGCTTCTTGGCACACCCACATACCATACTGGGAGTACCTGGGTGAGTCTTGGCTATTCCACTTCTAATTCAGCTTCCTAATGTGTACCCTAGGAGGTAGCAGACAATGGTACAAGTGCTTATGTACCTGCCATCTACACCAGAAATCCAGTCTGAGTTCCAGGTTCCCAGCTTCAGCCTGGTTCAGCCATTTGGGGAGTGGGTTCTAGTCCCAGTCGGGGCGCTGGATTCTATCCCAGTTGCTCCTCTTCCAGGCCAGCTCTCTGCTGTGGCCCGGGAGTGCAGTGGAGAATGGCCCAAGTACTTGTGCCCTGCACCCCATGGGAGACCAGGAGAAGCACCTGGCTCCTGCCTTCAGATCAGCGTGATGCGCCGGCAGCCATTGGAGGGTGAACCAACGGCAAAAGGAAGACCTTTCTCCCTGTCTCTCTCTCTCTCTCACTGTCCACTCTGCCTGTCAAAAAAAAAAAAAAAAAAACTATGTGGGGCCAACGCTGTGGTGCTGTAGCAGATGAAGCCACCACTCGCAGTGCCAGCATCCTATATGGGCACCGGCTCCTCCACTTCCAATCCAGCTCTCTGCAATGGCCTGGGAAAGCAGTGGAGGATGGCCCAAGTCTTTGGGCCCCTGCACTCGCATGGGAGACCTGGAGGAAGCTCCTGGCTCCTGGCTTCAGATTGGCGCAGCTCCCACCATTGCAGCCAGTTGGGGAGTAAACCAATCATGGAGGACTCTCTCTCTCTCTCTCTCTCTCTCTCTCTCTCTCTCTGCCTCTCCTTCTCTCTGTGTAGCTCTGTCAAATAAATAAATCTTAAAAAACAAAAAACTATGCATATATTTCAAAATTTTTGCACCAAAGTAAACACATCTTTTAAATCCATTTCCCACAAATTCTTTAAGGCCCCCTCACACCTGACTCAGACTATTCTAATGACTAAGTGAAAACACACAGGAAGAGCTCTTTGCCCTGTGGAGCACAGAAATAACAAAATAAATGCTGGCTCTTACCACAGCACATTTTAAAAATCTGATACCTACACATCTTCATAAAATCGTGAACTGCCAAAAGGAGAGGAGTCTTGGGAGACCGTGTAGTTTACGAAACTTCTGAGAAAAGCAGTTTCCTCCTCCATAAGAAAAGGTGGTGGCCCTGACCAGCGTGTGGTCCCGTCCATCTAGGTTTTGTCAATGCCTTTATTGTGTAGAGCAAGGCACACCTGCACACACTCCAGGAGATTTGCCCATGGGGTAGGCCTGACTGTTATGCTAAAGAGTCACCTTTCCCACAGTTTTGGCTCAGTACTTAATAGTCAGAGTTTAAGAGGTCCCTGGGTGAGACTCAGAGACAAACGAGCTGGGAACATATGTGGGCAGGCATGATTTACGTCCTTCCCCCTTCACCAGAGTCGCCAGTGTGTGAGGAGTGGGATGGACAGCTCTGGGACTGGAGTTCAGCACAGCTGTGAAAACAGCTTGTCCCCCTGGCTTCATCCAGCCCTTTGGCACGAAGAGGCCTCCCAGTGGCTTCAAGCAAAAGACAAGATGGTCTTAAACGAGGAGAGAGCAAAACAAAAAGTTGCTATTATATGATCTCATCTCCAACCAGGTCTTCCTGGCTTTCTTTGAAGTTAAGTGGGATTAGAATCATGTGGGTGAATATAATGGGGAAAAAAGTAATACTGTCCACCACGATCACTGATTCCCAGGCCCTGTCAATGGCAAACAGTTTGAATATGTGGACACAACCTAAGTGTCTGTTGATGGATGAGTGGCTGAAGAAACTGTAGTCATATAAATGGGCCTCTTTGGAAAGTTCCTTGGAAATGTGCATTATCGTTCAATCCCATGTGTTTATAAACTGAAGTGTGTGTACTCACGTGGACACATGGAATTAAAAGATAAATTGGGGCCAGTGCTGTGGCACAGTGGGTTAAAGCCCTGGCCTGAAGCACCGGAATCCCATATGGGTGCTGGTTCGAGTCCCAACTGCTCCTCTTCCGATCCAGCTCTCTGCTATGGCCTGGGAAAACAGTAAAAGAAAGATGGCCCAAGTCCTTGGGCCCCTGCACCCATGTGGGAGACCCAGAAGAAGCTCCTGGCTCCTGGCTTCAGATCAGTGCCACTTCAGCCATTGCAGCCATCTGGGGTGTAAACCAGTGGATGGAAGACCTTTCTCTCTGTCTCTACCTCTCTCTGTAACTGTGTTTCAAATAAATAAAATAAATCTTTTTAAAAAATCAAATTATTTTGGTGCCAAAAAAAGTAGTTTTAGGGGCAGGTATTGGAGTGGGGAGGTGTTGGAGCACAGCAAATTAAACTACCCTTCGGGACACCCATGTCCCACATAGGAATATCTGGATCAAGTCCTGGCCACTGTGATTCCAATCCAGATCCCTGCTAATTCTCCTACTGGAAGGCAGAAGGTGAGGGCTCAAGTACCTTGGTCCCTAACATCCACATGAAAGACTTGGATGGAGTCCTTGACCCCTAAATTTGTCCTGGCACAGGTGTTGCTGTACCTTTCAAAAAATAAAAATAAACTTTTTAAAAAAAAATTTTAATTAAATCCATGCATCCCATATTGGAGCAAATGATAGCCCAAGTCCTTGGGGCCCTATCACCCATGCAGAAAATTCAGATGGAATTCCCAGGTCCTGGTTTTGGCCTGGCCCAACCCCATCTATTGCGGACATTTAGGGAATAAAACAGCAGATGTGTGTGTGTCTCCCTTTCTCTGTTACTCTGCCTTTCAAATCAGTAATTCTTTTTTTTAAGATTTATTGATTTGAAAGACAAAGTTATAGAGAGAGGGAGACACACACACAGAGAGAGAGAGAGAGAGAGAGAGAGAGAGAGAGAGAGATCTTCCATCCTCTGGTTCACTCCTCAAATGGCTGCAATGGCCAGGGCTGAGCCAGGTCAAAGCCAGCAGCCCGGAGCTTCTGAGTCTCCCAAGTGGGTGCAGGGGCCCATGTACATGGACCATTTTCCACTGTCTTCCCAGGCACATCAGCAGAGAGCAGGATTGGAAGTGGAGCAGCTGATGTGTCCAGATAGGATGCTGGCATTGCAGGCAGCAGCTTCACACACTATGCCACAATGCCAGCCCCTAAATAAATAAATCCTTTAAAAAAAAGAAAGCCAAGGAAAGTGGAGTGGAGTAGAATCTATCTAGGACTATCAGGAAAGGTCTCTCTGGAAGGCTAATAGCTAAAGGCAGTTGGGTGGGTGTTGTGATACAGCTGGTTAAGCCACCACCTGGAATGCTCACTCCCATATCAAAATACCTGTTAGAATTCTGGCTCTTCTACTTCCCCTCCAGCTTTCTGCTAATGTGCCTGGGAAGGGAATGGATAATAGTCCAAGTGCTTGGGTCCCTAACACCTACGTGGAAGACCTGGTGGAGTTCCTAGTTCCTAGTTCCTGGCTTCAGCCTGGCCAAGCCTCAGCTGTTGTGATCATCTGGGGACTGAACCAGCAGATAGAAGATTTTTCCTTCTCTGTCTTTCCCTCTGTCACTGTGCCATTGAAATAAACAAATAGATACATTTTTTAAAAATAAAGTTGGTGAAGGAGAAGGTTCTCCCCATATTATCTTCATAAGTTTAGCAGCACCAAGTTTCCAAAGTCACTGAACAGAAGAACTTCCACGGGTGCAGTGTGCTACTCTCCTAAGACAGTACCCGGCCCAGAGGACTCAGCCCACTCTAGTCAGCTTGCTTCTAAGCTGGGTTCACAGCATCTCTGCCCCATAATGCTGCGTCCCACATCAGCACGACCCAGGAAACACAGCATTACAGCTGTGGACGTTATGAATCCAATGCTGGCCATTGGGAAGAGCTTAGGTCATGGAGTCATATGCATTATCTCCAATAGTCAAGGGGCCAGGCAAGGAGAGGAGGTCCCTTATTACGCTGGATTATCCACCAGGTCCATACCACACGCCACACAGTACTAGCAACCCCTAGAGAAGCTATGCTGAATATGAAAAGGAGGCAAAGAGGAGTTTTGAAAGTCCATGGAAGACAAGAGTTAGAGTAGGAGCTGAAACCAAAAGATACAGAGGTATTCTGGGCTTTTAGAGAAAGTTTCATTAAAAAAAGAGGAAACTTGAAACTGAGTCAAGAAAGCAACATTAAAAATGCCCCAAGAAAATCAAGCACACAAAAATAGAATGATATTCCTTGCTCATGGATTAGAAGAATCAATATCATTAAAATTTCTATGCTACCTAAAGCTATCTACAGAGTGCAATTCCTATGAAAATACCAGTGACATTCTTTACATATTTAGAAAAAGAAACTCTAAGATTTATGTGGAATCACAAAAGACCAAGAATGGGCACGGTGATCCTGAACAAGAAAAATCTCTGCCTGTCAAAAAAACAAACAAAAACAAAACAAAACAAAACAAAAAAAACCAGCATGGTACCAGCATAAAAACCAACATGTAGATGAATGGAACAGGAGAGAGAGCCCAAAAATTAATCCACGTACATATCACAAATTGATTTTTGACAAAAGTGCTCAGATCATACAGTGGAGTAAGAATAATCACTTCAACAAATAAGGTTGGCAAAGCTTTTTATTTGTATGTAGAAGAATGGAATTAGATCCATACATCTCATACAAAAATCAACTCAAGATGAATCAAAGACCTAAATTTAAGACCAGACTATGAAGTTACTGGAAGAAACTGTAGGGAAAACATTCTAAGACATTGGTGTAGGAGACAACTTCTTAGACAAGAACCCCCAAAGTACAGGAAACAAAAGCAAAACTAAGCAAATGGGATTATATCAAACTCAGAAGCTTCTGTGTGGCAAAGGAAACAATCAATTAAGTGAGGAGACATCCAATAGAATGGGAAAAAATATTTGTAAGCTACTTATTTGACAAAGAATTAATATCTAGAATATATCAGCAACTTTAAAAACTCAACAGCAAAAAACAAACAAACAAACAAACAAAAAAACAGCCAATCCAGTTAAGAAATGGGCAAAAGACCTCCAAAGACAATTCTCAATTCTCAAAAGAAGAAACAGAAATGGCCAACAAGTACATGAGAAAATGCTCAACATTGCTAGCCATCTGAGAAATGCAAATCAAAATCACAATGAGATATCACCCCACCCCTGCCAGAATGGCTAAAATCCAAAAAATGGGAAGTTATAAATGCTGGTGAGGATATGGAGAAAGAGGAACACTTGTACGCTGTTGATAGGAATGTAAATTAGTGTAATCACTGTGGAAAACAGCATGGAGAATTCTTAAAATACTAGAAATAGACTTGCCATACAATCATACAATCCAGCAGTCTCACTTCTGGGTATATACCCAAAAGACATGAACACGTTGTATCAAACCACCATGTTTATAGTAGCACTGATCACTATAGCCAAAATTGGAATCAACCAAGGTGTCCATCATTGTGGTGGAATGACAAGGCCATGCCAAGATGGCCGCTGATAATGGAGCCTGCCTGGCAACAGGCTGTGATTGGATGGCTTCAGAAACCACATGACAATGGAGCCTGACTGACAACAGGCTGTGATTGGATGGCTTTGGAAACCACATGACAAAAGAGCCTGCCTGGCAACAGGCTGTGATTGGATGGCTTCGGAAACTGCCTAGCAACAGGCTGTGATTGGTTAAGGCATAGACCGCCCCTTGACCAGATTGGCTGCCTTGGCTATATAAGCTGCTGTACCAACTGAAATAAACGAGTCTGCAGGTTGCTCACCTCTGGCTTGCTTTCACCTGGCTCATGGGGTCTGTATGGTGATTCTGCGCCTCTTGTCCCCACCATGCTCCTCCTCTCAGAACGAATCCACCTCAACACATCATCAGATGTACAGATAAAGAAATGTGGTGTATATATACAATGGAATATTATTCAGCTATAAAGGAGAACAAAATTCTACCATTTGCATCAAAACAGATGCAACTAGAGTACATCAAGTTGAGTGAAATAAGCTGGACAAGGAAAGACAAATACCATACATTCTCCCTTATATGTGGGAGCTAAAATTAAAAAAAAAAAAAAGGGCCGGCGCCGTGGCTCAACAGGCTAATCCTCCGCCTTGCGGCGCCGGCACACCGGGTTCTAGTCCCGGTCGGGGCACCGATCCTGTCCCGGTTGCCCCTCTTCCAGGCCAGCTCTCTGCTGTGGCCAGGGAGTGCAGTGGAGGATGGCTCAAGACCTTGGGCCCTGCACCCCATGGGAGACCAGGATAAGCACCTGGCTCCTGCCACCGGATCAGCGCGGTGCGCCGGCCGCAGCGCGCTACCGCGGCGGCCATTAGAGGGTGAACCAATGGCAAAAGGAAGACCTTTCTCTCTGTCTCTCTCTCTCTCTCACTGTCCACTCTGCCTGTCAAAAAAAAAAAAAAAAAAGAAAGAAATGCCTGTGTGTATCAGTATTGTTTCAAATATAGTTTTGTTAAACTTTGTTTTATATCTTTGTCAAACCAGTGGTTAAGAATGTTAGACTACTATAGTTTTAATAATCTGTGATTACTTTAAAATTTACTGTGTATGGATGAAATGGTCATTTTTGTACTCAATTATTGTTTATATCCATTTTCTATATTCCCACTAAACTGGGTCTTTCTGCTTTTTACTTGTTAAACGTCTTCTTTTTTTCTTATTTGGTGAAGCATTAAGCTTTTCACTGTAATGTAAATTTAAAATATGTTGTCTCAAAAACTAAAAAAAGAAAGAAAGGGAGAGAGAGGATGGGAGGAGGAAGGAGGGAGGGAGAGATAGAGGCAGGGAATACCATTATATTCTTAGAATTGCTATCTATGAACTATATGGAATCTGTTAAAGACTAATTAAAGGCCAGCACCGTGGCTCACTAGGCTAATCCTCCGCCTGCGGCACCAGCACCCTGGGTTCTAGTCCCGGTCGGGGCGCCGATTCTGTCCTGGTTGCTCCTCTTCCAGGCCAGCTCTCTGCTGTGATCCAGGAAGGCAGTGGAGGATGGCCCATATGCTTGGGCCCTGCACCCGCATGGGAGACCAGGAGGGAGCACCTGGCTCCTGGCTTCAGATCGGCACAGTGCGCTGGCCGCAGCAGCCATTTTGGGGGTGAACCAACGGAAGGAAGACCTTTCTCTCTCTTTCTCACTGTCTAACTCTGCCTGTCAAAAAAATAAATAAATAAAAAATAAAAGACTAATTAAAAAGTTTAAGAAAATTGAGATAAGTAAATAAATAAATGACGTAAGTGGCTGCAGATTCCTTAAAACAGCAGCTGTGCTCCAGATGGGGGATGAGAGGGAGAGGGTTAGGAGATTAGAGAGGGAGGGGGGTTGCCATGGAGTTTGACAACTGACGCACCCTCAGAGGTGCAGTAAGAGACTCCTGGCCCCCAGGAGACCCGGTTCTGCCACATGTGAGCTGGGTGACCTCAGGCAGGCCCTTGCCCACACAGGGCCATAACCCCTTATCTGCACTAGAGTAGACAGATGTACCCACCTTCCTTCCTGCTGTAACATTTGGTGACTTCCTCTCCTAGTTCTTCCTCTCCTAGGCCTACACACCCAACAGAAGCACGCAAATATTCCCCCAAAAGGCACCTACAATTGCAGCACTGTTATGTAGTCAAAAATTGGAAATTACCGAAATGTCCAAAAACAGTAGGATGGATAAATAAATTGGGGTATATTCATGCAACTGAGTAGTATAAAGCCATGAGAATGAACAACACACGATAATTCAGGCACAACTTGAATGAATCTTAGAAACAGCACCCTAAGAGCATATGCTGGGTGAATCCACCTTTATAAAGTTCAAAAACAATAAACTAATGTGACACTTGGAGTCAGGTAGTGGTCACCCTGGCCAGGGGAGTTGTGAGTAATGGAGACTCCAGGGGGACTTTCCAGACATTCTTTCTTGATTGGGGGCAGGTTACATAGTTCTTGACAGTGAAAATTCAGGGAGTTGCACACATACCTTGTGCATTTTTCTGTGTCAATACTTTAATAAAAATTTACTCAAACGCTTTTAGAAGAAAGCACAGTACACTCTCTCTAAGTCATGGGGAAGGGAAAATTTTTTTTATATAAGACAAACACAAAGTTGATTAAATCAATTACAAAAAAAAGTGAGTTTTTTTTTTTTTTTTTTTAAGATGAGAGGGAAGCAGGAACAATACTAACAGTGAGTCCAGTGAGTCTGCAAACAGCTTCAGGATAATAAGGAACAGCATCGTGAACAGGTTATAGTCATTTAGCCACAAACTATGGCAACTCTCTTCTTAATATTATCCCATCAAAACCTTATAACTACCATGTGAGGTCAGCACTGTTATTATCCCTGCTTTGAAGACGGGTAAACTGAGATTTGGAAGAGTTAAAAATGCTTACCTGAGGGCACTTGACAGGTGATTAGAAGAACCAGTGCTTGTACTCAGGTTGGTCTGATTTCTGAGCTTTTCATCACTCTCCAGTTAGCAAAAGAGGTTCAAAGGCCAGCCTGGGGACAGGGGAAGGTCACAGGAGCAGACCCCTAGCAGTGTTTGCAGAGAGAATAGATAACTAGAGTTATGATGCCAACCTGCCACTACCCCAAGAGCAACCAGAACTTTCTCCTCCCAATGGGATAAAGTAAGTGTGAAAATCGGTATCATGGCATTGAGAACTGAGAGCAGGAGGGTGGGCTTCTTCACCCCACTCCCTCTACCTGTCACCACTGGAGTGACGATGGCTCTCGCATTTCCTCAAAAAGAATGCTCTGCTCTAGCTAGCCCTCCCCTGGGTGGTGGCCAACCATGCAGTGTTCATTCCAACCTCTGAACATGGTTTTTCCACCTAGAAATCCCTTCCCCTCTTTTATGTAATTCTGTTATCCTTTCAGTCCCAGCTGGCCTTTGTTACTCTAGGTTGACACTGTCCAGCAGGCCTTTTTCATAGGGTGAATGCTTTTCGTGCTGTCCAATAGGATGGTCCCTAGCCGCACATGGCTACGATCACCTAATATGCCTAGTAAAACTGAGCAACTGAATTTTTACTTTCATGCAATTGTACTTAATTTACATCTAAATAGCTGCATATGGCTGGTATTTGCACCATTTTAGACTATCCTGACTCCTTATATTGCCTTGATCTTTTTCCTTCAAGAATTGAATTAAAAATTGATTGGTTCTCTAATTATTTTACATGCATTAGTCTTGTCTTTGGAGCTGCACCATTAGTATAAGAGAAGAAGGGAGTTAAAGATAGGAAAAAATCTACTTGTATGGCCCTAGGCCCCACTACCAGTACACAATGCTGAGCCCAGAGAAGCCCTGTCTCAATGAATTCCTGCTAAAATCATTTACAGACTCAAAATAGGCAGTGGGAGAAAACAAAGCCTGGAGCCCTTGAAGCCTTAAGTAACTCATGTTCACCATCCAAGTATGGGGTGGAGTCGGATTCCAAGGAAGAAGCTAAGAACTCCCCTGTTGCAGAAGTCATCACCTGGGGCTGGGATGAGGGCAGACTTTAGTCCTGGCCAATTACTTACACTCCTCTGAGGCCTTCCAGCCATTCCCGGGAATCCTCTGATGTCTCAGAAATGGTTCAGAGCCCCAGAGTAGAGGCCTGAGAGGGAGTGCAGAAATGCCAGCCCTGCAGCAGGCCTTGGGGAGCAGGGGTCCTGGGGGGCTCAGCGGAGGCATTCCCTGTAACAGTCCTGAGGACCCTGAACTCTCGCTTTCCCTGACCATGCTGCAGAAACGCCCTCCCTGGAACTCTAAAGAAATGACTCAACAGCGCAGGGTGAAAGAGGAGAATCCAGGCTGAGGGGCACCTTGAACATGGGCCCTGTCATACCTGTCCTCCTCAGCCTCTGCCCACCAGGCCAGGGTGTTTTCCATGGGGACAGGCAGTAAGGGAAGGGGTCAGGAGGGGCACTGTCGGCAACAGAGAGAAAGGAGAAAGCTCGTGGGTCCCTTGAGACAAGAAAACAAAGGGGCTAAGGCCTAATAAAGAATGTTTAAGATCCAGGTCTTCACACAAGTGTAATAGGGATTCTGCAACAGATGAAAGTCACGCTGCAAGATGAAAATAGGAGTGAAAGGGAGAGGCCTTGGGGAGCCCGAATACTGTGCCAAGTGTGCCAAGTAGTCCACACATTGGGCAGTCTGGGAGTTCCTTATATGGAGTTTGAGTGGGCCCTAGTATCTTCCTACAAGCTGAGGTGGGAGGTGCAGAGCAATGGAGACGGCTACCATCACCTAGGAGGCCCAAGCTGCTGCTGCAAGATGCCCTTGGCTGGCTCGGGGCAGAAAGGCAGAGCAGGAAGGTGCCTGCATACCTGTTCACATTACAGATGCACACTGTGCAATCATATCCACCTTACCCTGTCTAGGAAGAAGTATCTGGGATCATGAGTCATAGGTCATAGCCAGCACCTCCCATGCCCACACCAGCCCCTGCCCCATCCAGGGAGAGGAGCATCATCAGGTTAGATGGTCTAGGACAAAGAGGACTTGGCCTCCTTGGGGCCCTTTGGGAAAAAAGTTAGCCTTCCTTTTCTTCTCTGAGTCCTGCCCTCTCCTCCTCGTCCCTTGGCCTTGAGAGATAGGGCACTGCAGGATGCGGTTCCCTGTCACTGCGGGGCCATCACTTCCTGCTCTCCTCACTGGCCACCAGTGACCCCTCAGTTGCCAAACTGAACACAGTGACGCCTCTGAGACAACTCCTCTCTCCTGCAGGATCCCTCTCCTCCCCTGGTCTCCATGACACAGTGTTCTCTTCCCTTTTCTGAGCTCCTTGTCCCCCTCTGTTGCTGACCTTTGTAGACATCAAGGCTCCTTCTCACTTGCCCTGTGCTTATCCACCCCACCCTCGGGGCGGGGTGGGGGACTGCTCACCATGCACCTTCTCACCTCCTCTGTCATTGTTTTATCTGCCAGATGTGTGTCTCCAGTCCAAGCCTGGATTTCTGAAACCAGA